>NC_080789.1:116078961-116730628 GCF_028018385.1 Neofelis nebulosa | reverse complement strand
ACTCCATTGTATATATATACCACATCTTCTTTATCCATTCATCCCTCGATGGACAGTTGGGCTCTTTCCATACTTTGGTTATTGTCGATAGTGCTGCTATAGACATGGGGGTACACGTGTCCCTTCGAAACAGTATACCTGTCTGTATCCCTTGGATAAATGCCTAGTAGTGCAACTGCTGGGTCGTAGGGTAGTTCTATTTTTAGTTTTTGAGGAACCTCCACACTGTTTTCCAGAGTGGCTGCCCCAGCTTGCATTCCCATTTGCTAACTCGTTTTAAATAATAATAAAGTACGGGGCGCCTGGGTGGCGCAGTCGGTTAAGCGTCCGACTTCAGCCAGGTCACGATCTCGCGGTCCGTGAGTTCGAGCCCCGCGTCGGGCTCTGGGCTGATGGCTCGGAGCCTGGAGCCTGTTTCCGATTCTGTGTCTCCCTCTCTCTCTGCCCCTCCCCCGTTCATGCTCTGTCTCTCTCTGTCCCAAAAATAAATAAAAAACGTTGAAAAAAAATTTTTTAAATAATAATAAAGTACATGTTAACATTTTTATGAAACATCACCATATTTTTCAAAACAAAAGAGAGTAGCTTCGTTCACATTTTTTAAAATCACTTTAATATCTAGCTTAGTGGAACTCATATCATATCTCATATCTACTTCTGCATTCAGTCTTTTGCAACATCACACATCATGAAGCCTCAGTAAACACTGCACTGTACATTCATGAAAAAGAGTGAAAAAGTCAAAAAATGCTTTATTATTATGAAAAGTTTTGAGGTTCCTGGGTAGTTCGGTCGGTTGAGTGTCTGACTCTTGATTTCAGCTCAGGTCATGATCTCACAGCTTGTGAGTTCGAGCCCTGCATTGGGCTCTGCACTGACAGTGCTGAGCCTGCTTGATATTCTCTCTCTCTCTCTCTCTCCCTCTCTCTGCCCCTCCTGCACTCTTTCTCAAAATAAGTAAATAAACTTGAAAAAAGAAGCTAAACTGTCCCAGGTTTGCCTGCCACTTTAAAAGTTTCTTTTAATGTTTATTTATTTTTGACACAGAGAGAGAGAGAGAGAGAGAGAGAGAGAGAGAGAGACAGAGCATGAGCGGGGGAGGAGCAGAGAGAGAGGGAGACACAGAATCGGAAGCAGGCTCCAGGCTCTGAGTTCTCAGCACAGAGCCTGACGCAGGGTTTGAACCCACGGACTGTGAGATCGTGACCTGAGCTGAAGTTGGACGCTTAACCGACTGAGCCACCCAGGCGCCCCTGCCTGCCACTTTTATTATCCATTTGACTTCGGTCAACTAATTTAACTACTTTGTGCCTTAAATAAAATAAAGATAATAATGAGGTGGTAAACATAAGGGTATATATCTACGACATTAGTAAAATAAAATAGAACCTTGAAAGGGAGGTGTATGCAGGTGCTCAGTTTAATCTTGAACTGGAAGTTCTTTTTACTTGTATTTCCTAGTTTATATGTGAAGTTGGACATTTTTGGTATGTTTATCAGCCATTCGTATTTCTGTTTTTGACTCATTTATTAGTTTACTTTATCTCCCTTTTTGTAGAAGTAGTCTTTTTACTCTTTCATGACCTCTTTATACACCATACATATATTCTCAATTCTTTTTTTTTTTTTTCAACATTTTTTATTTTTTATTTTTAGGACAGAGAGAGACAGAGCATGAACGGGGGAGGGGCAGAGAGAGAGGGAGACACAGAATCGGAAACAGGCTCCAGGCTCCGAGCCATCAGCCCAGAGCCTGACGCGGGGCTCGAACTCACGGACCGCGAGATCGTGACCTGGCTGAAGTCGGACGCTTAACCGACTGCGCCACCCAGGCGCCCCTATTCTCAATTCTTATATGTATTGCAATTATTTTCTCCAAATCCATAATTCATTTTGTAACTTTATCTGTGGTGCATTTTTTTATCATGAAGAAGTCTTAAATTTGTATGTCAGATCTATCAGTCTTTTTCTTCCTGGCTTCTGGTTTTCATATCTTGTTACACCTAGATCAAAAGTATTCCACATTTTATTTCAGTAGTTTATATTTTAATTTTCAATATTTGGAAATGTAATACACTAAGAATTGACTTTGGAGTATTATGTGAAGAGGGGATCTAATTTCTTTCTTCAGAATGGGTAGCCAATTGTTTCAACATCATTTCTTAAATATTCTATTAATTTGCTGCCGATGAGAATGTTTTCTTTATAATACACTGATTAGTTATAACCATGTGGACTTATTTTTGGATTCTCTGTTTTGTTCCATGTGGTATTAGTCTCTTCCAGTATCCATAACATACATTTTAAATTACTTTAGCTTTACAGTAAATTGTAACATATGGTATGAAAAACTCCCCTTCATTATTCTTTCTCATAATTTTGAATTTTTCCTGAATTTTAGAATGAGCTTGTCAAATACAACCCTAACTCCCCCCAAATTGTGACTGTGATTGGAATTGTATTACATTTATATGTTAATTTGGGAGCATCGTCCTCCTTTACAATATTAAGTTATCCCGGGTGCCTAGCTGGCTCAGAGAGTGGAGCATGAGACTTGGGGTTGTGACTTTAAGCCCCACGTTGGACTGTAGTTTAATTAAAAAACAAAACAAAACAAAACACAGATTAAGTTATGCCATCCAGGATTTTAAATGGCTTTTAATTTAGTCCAATTGTTCTATGTCCTTCAGCAAATTCTTAAGATGTTCTCAACATAGGTCTTGCTACTTTTTAAAAAACATACTCTTGGGTATCAAATGGGCTATTCTGTAGAGATCTGTCTGTGATTATTGCCCTCAATCAGGATAAAAACTGTAAATAAAAGTCTACAACTGTGAATTTTCTTATGCACCATATTTTTGTTTTGCCTCATCTTGAAAAATAGAAGTTAAGGCATTCAAAGTTTATAGGATGAACAAAATACATCAAGAATTAAAGAGGATTTTTTACTGCCTAAGATAGGTGAACTGTTTGTCTACTAAACTTGTCTGATCCATTAAATTTGTCTCCTCAAGCAAGATAAAATGTTTGAGTCAAAAGTAGATTCCATGCCTCTCCCTGGGTCTTGGAAAGAGAAAAGTTAGGAGTAAAATCCTTACTTTTAATGTGTAGAATCTCAAACAATCATGTGCATCAGACTCATTTGAAGGGATTATTAAAACAGAATTTGCATTGTAGCAAGTTGCCAGGTGATGCTGATGGTGTTAGTCCAATGATTACACTTGACCTCCGCTGATGTAGTGAAATAATGCTGGGAGAGAAGTTCCAGTAGCCTTGTTGAGATAGATGCAAAAGGAGATGGTAGAGAGAGCATTAAAAGTTAGATCTTGGGGCACCTGGGTGGCTCAGTCGGTTGAGCATCTGACTTTGCCTCAGGTCATGATCTCACAGTTTGTGGGTTCGAGCCCCGCATCAGGCTCTGTGATGACCACTTGCTCAAAGCCTGGGGCCTGCTTCGGATTCTGTGTCTCCTTCTCTTTCTGCCCCTCCCCCATTCACCCTTTGTCTCACTCTGTTTCTCAAAAATAAATAAATGTAAAAAAAAAAATTTTAAGTTAGATCTCTTTCCACAGTAAGGGTTATTATGTTTGGCATTATACTCCTTTAAATTTATGATTTTTTCCTTTGGGTTTAGGTCTTATTCATATCCCATATATTTTTGTATGAAATGTTCTGGTTTTCTGGTTTTTCAATTTGCATACAATTGGTAATCTCAACTTTGAATTCTGCTGTGACCCAAACATTATGTAGTAGAGTGCTTTAAAAATTAGTAAGGTTTTAAGTCTTTTTGTCTCATTTGTTCATTCATCCATCAAATATTTATTGAGCATCATCTGAGTCACATGCTTGGGATATATCAATGAGTAAAAGAGACAAAGATTTCTACCTTGTGGAGCTTACATTAGCGGGCAGGAGATAAGCAATCCACAATAAACATAGTAAGTAAGTTATATGGCATGCCAGAAAGTGTTCAGCGTTATGGGTAAAACAAACAAATAAAAAAGAAAACACATACACACACAAAAATAGAAAAACAAAACAGAGACAGGGGAATCATGGATGCAGGTGGAGGGGGCTGCAATTTTAAATATGCTAATCAAATTAAGCCTCAGTGAGAAGGTGAAATTTGAGCAAGGACTTAAAGGAGATGAAGGAGCTAGCCAAGTGGACATGTAACAGAAGAATTCACAGTTTATAGCTTGTGCAAAAGCCCTCAAGTAGTAGCATGTCTAGAGTATCTGAAGAACAAGGAGGCCATGGGAACATGCAAAGGTAGAGAACTGGAGATGGGTCAAAAATACGAAAGGGTGAGTTCTTTATAGATTTTGGATACTAGCCCTTTGTCTGATATGTCATGTGCAAACATGTTTTCCCATTCTGTCGGTTGCCTTTTAGTTTTGTTGATTGTTTCCTTTCCAGTGCAGAAGCTTCTTATCTTCATGAGGTCCCAATAGTTTATTTTTGCTTTTAATTCCCTTGCCTTTGGAGATATGTCAAGTAAGAAATTGCTGCGGCTGAGGTCAGAGAGGTTTTTTCCTGCTTTCTCCTCTAAGGGTTTGATGGTTTCCAGTCTCACATTCACATCCTTTATCCATTTTGAGTTTATTTTTGTGAATGGTGTAAGAAAGTGGTCTAGTTTCATTCTTCTGCATGTTGCTGTCCAGTTCTCCCAGCACCCTTTGTTAAAGAGACTGTCTTTTTTCCACTGGATATTCTTTCCTGCTTTGTTAAAGGTTAGTTGGCCATACTTTTATGGGTCCAATTCTGGAGTGTCTATTCTATTCCATTAGTCTATGTGTCTGTTTTGTGCCACTACCATGCTGTTTTGACGATTACAGCTTTGTAGTGGAGGCTAAAGTCTGGAAAGCAAAATCTATAAAGAATTCACCAAACTCCACACCTGAAAAACAAATAATCCAGTGAAGAAATGGGCAGAAAGCATGAATAGACACTTCTGTAAAGAAGTCATCCAGATGGCCAACAGGCACATGAAAAGATGCTCTAAGTCACTCCTCATCAGGGAAATACAAATGAAAAGCACACTGAGATACCACCTCATGCCAGTCAGAGTGGCTAAAATGAACATATCAGGAGACTATAGATGATGGCGAGGATGTGGAGAAACGGGAACCCTCTTGCACTATTGGTGGGAATGCAAACTGGTGCAGCCGCTCTGGAAAACAGTGTGGAGGTCCCCCCCAAAATTAAAAATAGATCTACCCTATGACCCAGCAATAGCACTGCTAGGAATTTACTCAAGGAATACAGGAGTGCTGATGCATAGGGGCACTTGTACCCCAATGTTTATAGCAGCACTTTCAACAATAGCCAAATTATGGAAAGAGCCTAAATGTCCATCAACTGACGAATGGATAAGAAATTGTGCTTTATATACACAATGGAATACTACTTGGCCATGAGGAAGAATGAAATCTGGCCTTTTGTAGCAACGTGGATGGAACTGGAGAGTGTTATGCTAAATGAAATAAGTCATACAGAGAAAGATACCATCTGTTTTCACTCTTCTGTGGATCCTGAGAAACTTAACAGAAGACCATGGGGGAGGGGAAGGAAAAAAAAAAGTTAGAGAGGGAGAGAGTCAAACCATAAGAGAGTCAAAAACTGAGAATAAACTGAGGGTTAATGGGGGACGGGAGGGAGAGAGGGGTGGGTGATGGACATTGAGGAGAGCACCTGTTGGGATGAGCACTGGGTGTTGTATGGAAACCAATTTGACAATAAATTTCGTATTAAAAAAAAAACACAAAAGGGGCCAATTCGTATATGGTTTTTGTAAGCCACTGTTATGACTTTAGATTTCACTTTGAGTGAAATAGGGAGTGATTGAGGGATTCTGAGCAGATGAATGACACAATATAATTTATATTTTAAAAGTATCACAGGCTGTTATGTTCTGCATAGACTATAGGGAGCAAAAGTAGAACCAGAGAGATCAACTAATAGGCAATGGAGCAGTAATCCAGATGAGGGATGATCGGTTCCTCAAAAAATTAAAAATAGATCTACCCTATGACCCAGCAATAGCTGGGTCAATAGTGGAATCAGAGTGGGGGCAGTGGAAGAACTGAGAAGTGGTCAGACGCTGGTTCTGGTTTATCACTCTGGTTTATCAAGAAATTTCACAGAATTTCTTGATAAAATGAACGTGTGGTGTAAAAGAGGGAAATCAAGGATGACTCTAAAGTTCTTAGCCTCAGCAACATGAAAGATGGAGCTAACGACAGTGAAATGAGAATAACAACTGAACAGGTTTAGGGTTGAAGATCAGGAAATTAGTTTCAGATGTCCTCTTGACATCTAAATGGAGATATGGAGTAGACAGTTAGATATAGGAAATTGGGTATCAGGAGAAAAGTCAAGGTAAGATATCCATTCAGGAATTATCAGCAAATGTTTTTGAAAGCCATAAAACTAGATATCATCACTGAGACGTATAAAGGACCAAATCCTGGGACACTCCAATGTCAAGAGACCAGAAAGAAGCATCAGACCAGTGGAGGATACACCAGTACTATAGGGAGAAAACAGAATTTGGCATTCTGGAAATTGAGTGAAGAAAATATATCCAGAAGTAAGGAGTGACCCACTGTGTCAAATATTGCTGTTAGGTCAAATAAGGTTAGGATTGAGGATCAATCATTGGGAGATGGTGGGTATTAGTGACCTTAACAAGAGTGGTTTCGGTGATTGGGTGAAAGCCTGACTGAAATAGGCTAAGGTGAGAACTGGAAAGGAGGAATAGTATAGACAAATAAAGACTAGTATTTCAAGAAGCTGTGTTACAAAGGGGAGCAAAGAAATGGAACATAACTGTCAAGGGAGGTGGAGTCAAGAGTTTTGTACTTTTTTTTAATATAGAAGAAATAACAGAATGCTTGAATGATAGTGGAGATAATCTAATATGGAGGCAAAAATTTGTTAACAGAAGAGAGAGAAGGGAGAATTGTTGAATTAATTATCATTGAGCAGCTGAGCGGATACGATCTAGCAAATTTAAAGGGCCAGATAATGACTATTTTAGGCCTTGCGGGTCACAAATATTCTCTGTTGTATGTTCTCCTCTCATACCCAGCCATATATAAAAATGTAGAAATCGTTCTTGGCTCATGGACTATGTGAAAACAAATAGTAGGATTTGGCCCACAGGTAGTTTGCCAATCCCCGAGCTAGTACACAGGCAGAAAGGCTGATTTTAATAAGAGCATGGAGAATATGCATAGCTTTTGTATAGTCATAGGCTGAAAAGCATAGTACACGAATCCAGCTACTGGTAGGTAGACACTTAGAGTAGCAGAAGCTCTCCTGATTTCTTCAATTTTCTCCAGGAAATGGGAAACGTTATCACTAAGGGTAAGATTGAGAGCAGAAAGTGCTGAATATCTGAGGAGGAGAACTGTATAAAATAGTTGTCTACGAAAAGGAGAACTTGGATAAACTTGGAGCCAACATAATTGTATTGCCTGCCAGCATTGTGAGATCACTTGAGGATTGTGTTCATAAATTTAAAGTGAGACCTCTTCACACTGTCATTTTTCTTCCAGTCATGGTCAGCTTCCTGGGAGCAAGAGTGGAATAAACAAACACCGATTAGAGTTACAGTTTTGCCAGGTGAGTACGATGAATCAAGAGAGAATATTAAGGAATTGTCCAAAGGAGTGATCAATAATAGACCGTGAAATTTAAACAGAGGGAAAAAAGGGTGAGAGGCAGTGAAACAGTGATAGGATCAAATATATTGGAATTCCCAATGACTTGGAAGAATTGTTGGGAAGCAGGTATTTAGATGAGGTGAGCTGGAAAGAAAGAAGAAGGTGGTCATAGAGGGGGATGCATGAAATTCGGATACTGGTGAGTTTGTAGTTACTGGTAATAAGTAGGGAATGACCAAGGGAGTGGCTTAAGTGCCATGGAAAGGAAAGCTAGTCTAGATGAAATCAAAACATTAGAAAAATCATTGAGGAGTGCCTGGTTGGCTTAGTCTGTTAAGCGTCCGACTTCAGCTCAGGTCATGATCTCACAGTCCATGAGTTTGAGCCCCACGTTGGGCTCTGTGCTGACAGCTCAGAGCCTGGAGCCTGCTTCCGATTCTGTGTCTCCCTCTCTCTGCTCCATCTCTGCTCATGCTCTGTCTCTCTCTCTGTCTCAAAAATAAATAAAAACATTTAAAAAAACTTAAAAAAAAAGATCATTGATATGCATATTAAGATCACCCAGAATGGAGGAAAGAATGTTGGAGAGACTGAAAAAGATAAATCATCAAGAAATAAAGGTAACTTTTGTTGACTTGAGGTTTTATTGTTTCGAGAGTTAAGAGTAGGTTTTAAGATTTGTACCTTTGGAAGTTTCACTCAGGTTTTCTATGTAGCCAAACTTGATTAATAGTTGGAAATGCTCCATAGACATAAGACAATATGAATTTCCTACTTGTAAGATAGAAAATTACGTTCATAATTATTTTTCATTAGGTTTTTCTCAGTAAATATGGAGAGATCAGTTAGGAGGACATTGTATAGACAAAAGAATGATGGTTTAGATGAGGCTGGTGAAAGGAAACAGATGGGGGGACAGAAATTAATGAAATCAAATCATCAAGACCTAATGATGAATTGGATATGGCATATAAAGGATGGAAGCAACAAGGATGTCTTCTAGGTTTCTATAAAAAGGTGAATGATGGTCTAGCATTATCATTAAGAACAGAGATTCAGGATACCTTGGTTCAAAGTTAGCTTTACTTACAAGGTGTGTGATAGCAACACGTTATTTTGCTTCTCAGTTTCCTCACTACAGAGAGCAGGTAATAATATATGAGATTTTTGTGAGGATTAAATGAATTAATGGATGTAAAACACTTATATCAGCACTAACACATAGTGAGCCTTCAGTGAGTATGAGCTATTTTTAGCCTTTACTGAAACATTCAAAGGTCATCCATTTTGAAAGGCAAGGAATGATCTCAGCTTTGTATGTTTCAAAGCATATACTGGAAGCATACATGTGGAGGTGTTAAGTAAGTGAGCAGTTGGATAGTCAGGCCTGGAATGCAGAAAAAAAAAAAGGACTGGGCTGGAGATACAAATTAGTGTCATGTGTGTTCAGATGGTACCTATCCACAGAAACCATTGGGGTGGGTAAGATTGCCTGGAAAAAAAAAAAAAAAAAAAACAGTGAGGAGAAAGACTGATTTTTTAAAATTATTTTTTTAACGTTTATTTATTTGAGAGAGAGAAAGTGGGAGTGTCGGAAGGGCAGAGAAAGAGGGAGACAGAGAATCCCAAGCAGGCTCCACACTCAGTGTGGGGCTCGGTCTCACAACCATGATATCATGACGGGAGCCAAAATCAAAAGTCAGTCACTTAGCATACTGAGCCACCCAGGCACCCCTGATTGTTTTTTAATTGAGGTAAAACTCAATTTTAATATGACATAAAATTCACCATTTTAACCATTTTAGTATAGAATTCAGTGACTTCCCAGTACATTCACAATGTTTGCAACCACCACCACTGAATTTGAACATCATTCAACAAAGGCAGTATTACTACCATTAGGCAGTAACTCCCAATCCAATCTCTTGCTAGCCCCTTGCAAATACTAATACTGCTTTTTGTATCTATGGATTTGGCTGCTCCTGATATGTAAGTGGAATCATACCATATGTGGCTTTTTGTGCCCGGCCTCTTTCACTTAGCATGTTTTTCAAGGTTGATCCATATGCATTGGTACTTCATTTCTGTTTATGGCTGGATAATATTCCATCACATCCATATACCACAGTGTGTTTATCCACTCATCAGTTGATGGACTTTGGGGTTGTTTCTACTCTTTGGTTATTATTTGGCTACACGCATTCCTGTGCACATTTTGAACACTTATTCTCAGTTCTCTTGAGTGTGTATTTAGGAGTAGTATTGCTGGGTCATACGGTAATTCAATGTTTAAACTTTGAGGGCCCCAGAAACTGTTTTCCATGGCGGCTGCATGATTCTACATTCCCACCAGCAATTTATGAGGGTTCCAATTTCTCCACATCACTGCTAATACTTGTTTTCAAATTATAGCCATCCCAGTGGGTGTGAAGTGGTATTTTACTGTGCTTTTGATTTGTATTTTCTTAATGGCTTACATTGTTGGGCATCTTTTCATATACTTCTTGGCCATTAGAATATCTTCCTGAAAGGAATATAGTCAAATCCTTGCCTATTTTTAAATTGGGTTGTCTTTTTATTGATGACTCACAAGAGTTATTATATACTTCAGATTACAGACCCTTAACAGATATAGGACTTGCAAATATTTTCTCACATTCATTGGGTTCTTTTTCTTGATAATGTCATTTGATGCATAGAAGTTTTAAATTTTGATAAAGTCCAATTTATCTATTTTTCATTTTGTCACTTGTGCTCTTGATGTCATATCTAAGAATCCACTGCTAAATCCAAAGTCATGAAGATTTACCCAAATATTTTCTGACATTTGTACAGTTTTGCTATTACACTTAGGTCTGTAATTCATTTTGAGTTAATGTTTTTACATGGTGTGAGAAAAGGGTTCAAATTCAGTCCTTTGCATGTTGATATCCAGTTTTCTCAGCAGCATTCATTGAAAATACTATTCTTCCCTCAGTGATCTGTCTTGGCATCTTTACCAAAAATCAGCTGATCATATGTGGTGCCTGGGGGGGTCAGTTGGTTAAACATCTGACTCTTGATTTCAGCTCAGATCATGATTTCATGGTTTGTGAGATTGAGCCGTGTTGGGCTTTTTGCTGACTGCACAGAGCCTGCTTGGGATTCTCGCTCTCCCTCGCTCTCTACCCCTCCCCTGCTCATGCTGTCTCTCTCTGTCTCTCAAAATAAATCAATAAACCTAAAAAAAAAAATCAATTGACCATAGATGTATGGGTTTACTTTTGAGCTTTCAATTCTATTACATTTACATATCTATTCTTCTGCCAGGACCACACTGTTTTCATTACTATAGATTTGTAGTAAGTTTTAAAATCAGGAAGTTGAGGTGCCTGGGTGGCTCAGTCAGTTAAGCATCCAACTTGGTTTTGGCTCAGCTCATGATCTCATGGTTCATGGATTTGAGCCCCACATTGGGCTCCATGCTGGCAGCACAGAGCCTGCTTAGGATTCTGTCTCCCTCTCTCACTGTCCCTCTCCTGATCTCTCTCACTCTCTCTCTCAAAATAGACATTTAAAAACACTACAAAAAATAAAAATGAAAAAAAGAAGTCAGGAAGTATGAATACTCCAACTTTGTTCTTTTTCAAGATTATTTGGGGATCCTTTGTTATTCCATATGAATTTTAGGATCAACTTGTCAGTTTCTGCAAAAAAAAAAAAAGATGTTGGAATTTTGGTAGGTATTACAATGAATCTGCAGATCAATTTAGGGAGTATTGTCATTCTAACAATATTTGGTCTTCCAATATACAGACATAGAACTGTCTTTCCATTCATTAGGTCTTCTTGAATTTCTTTCAAAAATGTTTTGTAGTTTTCAGTGTACATTTTTTACACCTCATTTAGACTTAGTTCTTGGTATTTTATTCTTTTTGATGCTGTCAATGGAATTGTGTTCCTAATTTCATTTTTGTAATATTCATTGCAAACGTAGAAAGGCAACTGATTTTTATAGGTTGATCTTGTGATTTTGCCAAATTTGCTTATTAGCTCTAATAATATATTTTGTGGAGGGGCGCCTGGGTGGCTCAGTTGGTTAAGCGTCCAACTTCGGCTCAGGTCATGATCTTGTGGTTCGTGGGTTCTAGCCCCGCATAGGGCTCTGTGCTGACAGCTCAGAGCCTGGAGCCTGCTGTGGATTCTGTGTCTCCCTCTCTCTCTGCCCCTCCCCCCACTTACACTCTGTCTTTCTCTCTCTCTCTCAAAATTAAACATTAAAAAAAATTCTTTTTTTAAATTAAAAAATATTTTTTGTGGATTCCAGTTAGTCATGGAATAGAATCCTTTTACTATGCTGCTAAATTCACTCTTGTTGAGATCTTTGTATCTATATTCATTAGAGACATTGGTCTGTAGTTTTATTTTCTCATGGTGTCTTTGTCTGGGTTCAGTATCAGGGTAATGCTGGCCTCATAGAATGAGTTAGTGTCTCCTCTTCATCTACTTTTTTTTTTTTTTTTGCTAAGACTTTGAGTCTTCAAAGAAGACTTTGAGAAGGTGTTGTTTTTTTAAATGTTTGATAGAAGCCACCAAGGAAGCCATATGGTTCTCGGCTTTTCTTGTTGAAAGTCTTTTTGATTACTGATGCAGTCTTGTTACTTGTGGTATTATAGGTCCATTCTATTTCTAATTGAGTCAGTTCTGGTAGTTTGTTTTTAGGAATTTGTTCCATTTAGATCATCTAATTTGTTGGCATATAATTGTTAAACAATTCCATTTATTTCAAGGTTGGTAGTAGTACTAGTAGTAATAGTAGTAATGTCCCACGTTATTTCTGACTGCAGTAATCTGAATTTTCTTTTTTTCTGGTTTATTCCATTTAAAAGTTTGTTAATTTTATTGATCTTTTTAAAGAACGAACTTTTGGTTTGATTGATTCTTCTGTTTTCTGTTGTTTATTTCATTTATGTCTGTTCTAATATTTATTATTTCTTTCCTTCTGCTTGCTTTGGATTTCATTTATTTTCCTTTTTCTAATTCCTTAAGGTGGAAGGTTAGGTTATGGGTTCTAGATCTCCTTTATAAATTTAGACATTTACAACTATAAATTTCCTTCTTAGCTCTGCTTTTGCCGCATCCATGTTTTAGTGTGCACTGTTTTCTTTTTCATTCCTCTTATTTTAAAATTTCTGTTGTAGTTTCATACCATTGTGGTAAAAGAAGATAAATGATATGATTTCAATCTTTTTAAATTTATTGAGACTTATTTTATGGACCAACCTATATTCTATACCGGAGACTGTTCTGCATGCATCTGAGGTATCTTGGAATATCTCCTTCCATCCTTTCAACTCACTGGTTCTTTGGTTCTAGAGTGAGTCCCTTGTAGAGAGGATATAATTAGAACATTAAAAACATCCATTCTAAAAAAAAAAAATCCATTCTGCCTGTTAATTGGAGTTTAATGCATTTATATTCAATGTGATTAGTGATAAAGACTTACTTTGCCATTTGCTTTCTCGTATGTTGTATATCTTTTATGTTGCTCAGTGCCTCCACTACTGACTTCTTTTGTGCTAGCTATTTTCTAGTGTATCTTTTACTTCTCTCGTCATTTATTTTACTACATAATTTTTAGTCTTAATAGTTGCCCTGGGGACTATAATTAGCAACTAATAACAATATTGTTCAAATAAAAATCAACTTAGCTTCAAGGGTATAAAAAACTCTTTGCTCTTAGGGTTCATCCTATGTTATTGCCAATTACATCTTTATACACCATGTGCCCAATCATATAGATTTATAATTACTGGTTTTTGTTGTTGTTGTTGTATTTTAAGTCATACAGAAAAAAAGCTACAAACCAAAAATACATTAACTCTGACTTTTACATTACCTATATAGTCACCTTTAACAGTGCTTACTCATGTGGATTCAAGTTATTGCCTAGTGTCCTTTCATTTCAGGTTGAAAAACTCCCTTTAATATTTCTTGTAGGGAAGGTCTACTAACGACAAATTCTCTCAGTGTTTGCTTTTCCGAGACTGTCTTAACTTCTCCTTCATTTTTGAAGGATAGTTTTGCTGGATATAGAATTCTTGACTGACAGTTGTTTTTTTTTTCTTTCAGCATGTTGGATGTCATTCCACTGCCCCCTGGTTTCCATAGTTTCTGTTGAGAAATCAACTGTTAATTTTATTGAGGATCCCTTGTATGTGAGGACTTGCTTCTCTCTTGTTGCTTTCAGGATTCTCTCTTTGTCACTGGCTTGTGACAGTTTGATTACAATGTGTCTTGGTGTGAGTCTCTGAGTTTATCCTACTTGGAATTCATTGAGCTTCTTGGATATTTAAGTTCATGTCTTTCTTCAAATCTGTGAAGTTTTTGGCCATTATTTCTTCCCTTTCTCTCTCTACTCTCCTTCTGGGATGCCCATTATGCATATATTGGTATGCCTGATATTGTGCCACAGGTCTCCTATATTCATTTTTCTTCATTCTTTTTCTTTTCTGCTCCTCACGTTAGGTAGTCTTAGCTGACCTATCTTGAAGTCTGCTGAGTTCCTTAACTGACAGCTCACACATATTGTTGAATTCCTCTAGTGAATTTTTAGTTTCAGTTATTATATTTTTCAACTCCAGAAGTTCTATTTAGTTCCTTTCTGTAATTTCAACCTTTTTATCAATATTATCTATTTGGTGAGACTTCAACCTCTTTATCAATATTCTCTATTTGGTGAGACATTGCTGTCCTCATTTCGTTTAGTTCTTTGTTCATGGTTTCCTTTAGCTATTCCAGCATATTTAAAAGAGTTGGTGGAAGGTCTTTGTCTAGTAAGTCCAGTGTCTGTGCTTCCTTGGGGACAGTTTCTATTAGCTTCTTTTTTTTTTTTTTTTCCCTGTATATTGGTCACGCTTTTTTTCTTTCTTTTCTTTCCTTTTTTTTTTTTTTCCTGCCTGGTTATTTTGTGTTGAAAACTGGACACTTTGATTATTACAATGTGGCAAGTCTGGAAATCAGATTCTTCTTCCTCCCTGGAATGTTTTCGCTGTTTACTGTGGTTGCTTTTGTTTGTTTAATGACTTTTCTGAACTAACTTTATGAAGTCTGTATTCCTTATTTGTTACCACTCAAATTTCTGTTCTGTTGGTTTAGTGGTCAGCTAGTGATTCAACAGAGATTTCCTTAAGTGCCTAGAGTCAAAAAATGAAGAAAACAATTTCCAGGCTTTATCAGAGGGCTCTTTGCGTGTGTTGGAGCATGTCTTTATCACCCAAATGGGCAATTTATAAATCTTAGATTTCATTAAGCAAATCTGAGCAGATCTTGAACATTAGCCAGAGGTGAGACTTTAGGAAGTTTGCAGGGTTTTTTCTGACCATTTGCCCCAGGTAGTCTTTTAGATTCCAAGGAATATGTAGGAGCTTTTCAAAGATTTTATTCTCCAAAGTATTTCACTCTTCAGCCTTTCCTCCCAGGCCTTCTGTTGTGTCTATTGTTTGCCCCAACTCTTCCTCCTTTCCCCAACTAGCAGCAGCTAATAAATTTGCCTTTAAATGTTCTTGACAAACATCCCCTCAGTAGTCACCTTTGACTCAGGAGAGTTCCACATCAGGCAAAATAAGGGCAAGCCCTTGCCCCAGTCCTTCAGGGAGCCACCAGACACGTCAAAATAAACTACTACAATTCT
This sequence comes from Neofelis nebulosa, assembly GCF_028018385.1. Taxonomy (NCBI): domain Eukaryota; kingdom Metazoa; phylum Chordata; class Mammalia; order Carnivora; family Felidae; genus Neofelis; species Neofelis nebulosa. Next base: position 116,715,286 of record NC_080789.1, on the reverse strand, counting down.
CCAATAACAAGGTCCATTTTGCTACCTCTGGCACCAGGAACCTACACCAGAAATGAGGCTGTTGTCTTCAAAACTGCCACTGAACTGGGGATGAAGAAATGGGGCTAGGGTTAGTTTAAATAACACAAAGCTCTCCTAATGGGATTCTACCACCTTGTTCTTGATTAAATGTTTGCCTGGTTACTGTAACCTTTTACTAATTTCCAGTTCACATAAACTTGCTTTTGACAATTATTGCCAAATTATTTGCTGTTTATGTGGCGGGACAGGTCCCTGGAGTTCCATAATGGACATTTGTGTTGACATAACCCACAAGAGACTGATTCACGGAGAACTTCAACATTTGGTAGTGGAGTAGAAGAGGATGAATCTGCAAAAAGGAATGAGAGGGGCTGTCAGAGAAGAAGAAAGAAAACAAAGAATGTGATGCATTATAGAAGCTAAGAGAGAATGTAATGCAAACAGTAGCTATTCCTGCCAAATATTCTAAGACCAAGTAGGAAAAAGATTGGAATGTGTTCAGTGAAAACAGGTACATAGAAGTCATTTGTGACCTTAAGACTGTTTTTCAAGAAGTTTTCTTCCTTCCTTCCTTCCTTCCTTCCTTCCTTCCTTCCTTCCTTCCTTCCTTCCATCTCTATGCCCAATGTGGTGCTTGAACTTACGACTCCAAGATCAAGAGTTGCATGCTCTACCAACTGAGCCAGCCAGGCACCCAAGACTATTTTTCAACATGATACTGGTATTTTGAGAAGGGTAATTCTTTTTTTCTTTCTTTTAAAAAAAAATTTTTTTTTACATTAATTTATTTTTGAGACACAGAGCACAAATGGGGGAGGGGCAGACAGAGAATGAGACACCGAATCCAAAGCAGGCTCCAGGCCCCAAGTTGTCAGCACAGAGCCCAATGTGGGGTTTGAACCCACAAACATGAGATCATGAGCTGAGCCGAAGTCAGATGCCCAACCGACTGAGCCACCCAGGTGCCCTTCTTTTTTTCTTTTAATAATTTTTTTAAAGTTTGTTTATTTATTATTGAGAGCACAAGCTGGGGAGAGGCAGAGGGACAGAGAGCTATCAGCACAGAGCCTGAGGCGGGGCTTGAACCCACAGACTGTGAAATCATGACCTGAGCCAAAGTCAGATACTTAACTGACTGAGCCACCCAGGCACTCCAAGGAAGATAATGCTTAAAGGTGAGGGACTGTCCTACACATTGCAGTATGTTAGGTATACTTGATCCCTGATAACTAAACAGCAGTGGCATTCTTCAGCCTTAAGTGATAACCAAGAATATACAAATCAAAACCAAGAAGTACTGCCGCATATCTCCAAATGCCCCCTAGAGAATAATTAGCACTATCTCTTCAAGAACCACTGCATTATAAAACTGTATTTTGGTGATATTATGGGGGCAGATGACAGTAACCTGGAATGAAAACAGTGAGGTGCCAGAGACAAGGCTTACTGGAAGTTTAGCTCAACTGAGGAATGGGACAGTGTAGCAACTGGGATCAAGGGGGGGATGGGGCTTTTTGACATAGGATTCAGGCATGTTTTTAAAAAAATGGATACAATCCAAATAAAAGGGAGAGTTTAAACACACAAAGAAAGGGGTAATTGTTAGTGTAAAGTAACTTAAGAGGTGGAAGGAAAGCATGGGGGAAGGAAATAACCTTAGAGAAGCTTAATTCCTGTTTTGAAACAGGGACCTTAGGACGATGCAGTAGCATCCCAGCTAATTTCTCTGGCTTCTTCCTTGCCATATAGACTATTCTTAACATAGTAGCTAGCATTACTTTTCTGCTTTTAACTCTCCAATGGCTTCCCATCTCACTCAGAATAAAAGCCAACTTTCTCACAATGGCCTGTTAGATCCTTCATGATCTGCCCCTTAATCCCCCTCCTTTAACCTATTTGAATGCATTTCCTAAAACTTTTCCCTTCTGCAAAAAGGAATGAGAGGAGCTGTCAGAAGTAGAAAGAAGTAACGACTCCCCCCCCCCTCCCCCCCCCCCCCCCCCCCCCGGCTTCCTTATTGTTCTTACACACCAAACTCCTGCCTCTAGACGTTTGCTTTTGCTGTGCTGTTCCTCCTGCCAGGAATACTCCTCTCCAAACCGTCAAACAGCTTGCTCTCTCACCACCTTCGAGTCTTTGCTCAAATGTCATCTGCTCAATGACTACTCTATTGATTACTTCTTAATCAAGTCCTTCTTATAACCCTCCACTCTTCTCCATAGTATTTACTACTTTCTAAATTGCCATACCACGTATTTGTTTTATTCCCATCTTCCCCCACTAAAAGGTAAGCTGGTGAGGGGGAAGTAAAGATTTTTCTTTGTATGGCCCATTCATGTATCCCCAGCACATAGTGGGTACTCAGTAAGTTGTTAAGTAGGGAGGATGCGTGTAGGGAGATTTGCAAATTTGGAAAGATAAAATTTCTATTTGATGGCTTCAGTTTGGGAGGAAAGTGATGATGTGATCTTCTGAGAGTGTCGGGGAGGTAGTAAAGTGAGGAGGGTAGATTTGAGGAGAGTGGAAGTTTGAAAACCTGGTTAAAAGTTGAAGAGATATATAAATAGAAGATTGTCTAGATGTACTTAGGGTTCATTTGATTTTAGTGATTATGAAATTTTAGTGGAATCAGACTGCTGTATTTTCCAATAGCCTTTGACAGTGTGCAATTGCTCAGATGTTTGGTCTAATTCAGGCCGCAGTTCTGCCAGACAGAGTCAAAGGGTTTAGGGTACAGTTCTCAGTCTTGGCTGTATTTTACCATCTATCACTTGGAAGGACTTTGAAAAGTGGCTAGTTTGTAAATTCAGACCTCACATGAGTAAATAAGGACCTCTGGACCTGATAACTATTTAAACTATTATCTCTGCTTAAAAAGATACACCATTTACTAATATGGTGCTGTCCTGGAGATTTTTACTCCCCTTTACTAAGTACTGATTTTGGTTGCAGCTTTCCCAGTTTTCCACATATTTGAATGAAAGCCTTACATCACAACTCTGAGAACTCAAACGGTTCCTTTTTAGTTACATATTGCAGTTAAAATACAAACTCTCTTGGGGGCACCTGGGTGGCTCAGTTGATTAAGCATCTGACTTCAGCTCAGGTCATGATCTTGCAGTCCATTAGTTCGGGCCCCACATTGGGCTCTATGCAGACAGCTCAGAGCCTGGAGCCTGTTTCAGATTCTGTGTCTCCCTCTCTCTCTGCCCCTCCCCTGCTCATGCTCTGTCTCTGAAAAATGACTAAAACCTTAAAAAAAATTAAAAAAAAAAACTATATATATATATATATATATATAAACTCTGTAAGAGCAGAAACTAAGTTAATTTGCTTAATACTGTGTTCCCAAGACATGATACACAGGTCAATAATGTTTTTGTTTTTTTTAATGAATGAATAATAACCACCAGCAATAGGGCATGTATATGCCAGGTGCTGCTAAAGTATTTATGTAATTTCATTTATTTCTGACAAACAGCCTTATACCCTATCAAGCCAATTTTAGAGACAAGGAAGCATAATCACTGAAATTTTAGTAATTTACCTGATGTCACACTGCTTGCTAGTCAGTGAATAATGTAGCCAGAGCTTTACATTATGTCATTCTGATTCCAAAAGCCATGCTTTTAACCACTATACTATGCTGTATGGGAGGAAGGCAAGGACAGAGAAAATAGGTAAAAATTTCAGGGAATACATTCTTATTTTGTGATCCTTTAGAAATTCTAGCAAAACCGGGGCACCTGGGTGGCTAAGTTGGTTGAGCATCTGACTGTTGATTTTGGCTCAGGTCATGGTCTCACAAGTTGTGAGACTGAACCCTGTGTCAGGCTCTGTGCTGGGTGTAGAGCCTGCTTAAGATTTTCTCTTCCTCTCCCTCTGCCCCTTCCCGGCTCTCTCCCTGTCTCTCTCAAATACAACTCCCACCCCTTCAAAAAACAAAACTAAAAAAATAAATTCTAGCAAAACCTTTTTAAGTCACTTTTACAACTAGAGGCTTGAGGACTTCACTTTTTGACTCTTCATGAATAGGATCACATTAAAATCATGGTCACCTACAGCCTAATGGGCCAATAGTTCTTCCTCTCTATTGGCTGATACGTTAATCTATTGGTTGAAATATGGTTCTTTTGTGCACATACAAACTTGCAACCTCTCAATAGAGAGGAATGTAAATAGTCTAAGATTTGTTATACATGTAAATTTTCAAATGTTATCTAATACAATATTTTATCCGCATTAGGAATAAGCCAGCTTTTCTCTATTTTATTTGTGACAGCCAGACTGGATCTTATAGCCACATGTCTTTTCTTCTCAAGATGACAATACTTTGCTAGTTTCCTTTTTTAGTGTTTATTTATTTTGAGAAACAGTGAGCCCAAGCAGGGGAGGAGCAGAGAGAAAGGGAGAATCCCAAGCGGGCTCTATGCTGTCAGCACGGAGACCAATGTAGGGCTTGATTTCATGACCATGAGATCATGACCAGAGCCGATAACAAGAGTCAGATGCTCAACCAACTGAGCCACCCAGGCGCCCCTTCTATTTCTTTTAGCAATTTTGTAGGTAAATATCCTTTCATTCAACATATTTTTCTGATGTCACAGAGATATCATTATAGTGGGAGACAACCAATAAACAAAATATGTATTATATGGCAAATAGTTAAAAAAAAAGAAAAAGAGGATGACAGAGAGAGAATGGTGGGGTGCCATACACAGACTCTTCAGAGGAAAGACCTTTCTAAAAGTGAAATAGTGTGAACCACTCAGGCGGCCCAAGTTTTTTTTTAAATGATGGCAGCTATTAAAACATGTTTCTAAGTTGACAGGAATGAATCACTTAAGAGTGAAAAAAATCGTAAAGTAGACAATTCCAACAGAATTCAAGGCAAAGGTGGCCAAGTTTGCTCTTAGTAATTTTGACAGTTTATCCACAGTTACTGGAGTATAGCAGCATATTCAGATATAGAAAGGTTGGTAGATGCAATGGTGAGTAGCAGACAGCTGTTATTGATTTCTGATTTTTTTTTCTATTTCCCTGGAGAGATTAGAAGCATAATAAGGATCTACTCAGGAGGAGTGGGATTAAGAAGTTAAACAGCTGTTTAAGAGAACAGGCATAAACGTATTAAGGAAATTAGACTAAGGGTATGGGGAGAACACAAGGAGCTCAATCCGGAGTTAGCAGGGCTGTGTTTTTCTCCAGCCAAGTTCAACTGCTCCGCATACAGTGATTTAACCAGGACTGTGGATTAGAAAGATAAAATGGAAGAGAGAAGGAAAGGATTGAAGGTATTCACAAAGGGTTTATAACAATGGATAATGGAATCTAAAAATAGGCAAGGGATTTTTTAAAACATGGGTATAACATTTAGATGTACCTTTTAGTAAATAACTGATTCTTATTTTGTGAGGTAGTTCTATGAAGTCACCGTGAACACTGATCTGTTCCTAGGGGAAAACAGGGTTAGGTTCTAGAAGCACTCTGGTCACAACATTTTCATCAGTTTCTATTTAAACATCTTATATTCATTATTGATTCCTTAACACTGAACTCATCACAGTCAAGAGCACAAATAAGAAGCCTGAAAGTTTATCTAGGGCCTGTGTTTTCTCCACAAGGCACATCACATTTTGTGTCTAGGGGTACTAGACAGCACTTTAGCACTACGCTTGGAGGGGCATTTAAAACAGCAAAACCAATAAAAAGCATGAAAAGTGCAAAAACCACAAAAGTATATATATTATACGGGGCGCCTGGGTGGCACAGTCGGTTAAGCGTCCGACTTCAGCCAGGTCATGATCTCGCGGTCCGTGAGTTCGAGCCCCGCGTCAGACTCTGGGCTGATGGCTCGGAGCCTGGAGCCTGTTTCCGATTCTGTGTCTCCCTCTCTCTGCCCCTCCCCCGTTCATGCTCTGTCTCTCTCTGTCCCAAAAATAAAAAAATAAAAAAAATCTTGAAAAAAAAAATTAAAAAAAAAAAAAGTATATATATTATGAAAAGTACATTTATTTACAATATGAGAGCTGAATTAATAAGGGAGTGCTATCTTGTTCAACACAGCTGGGAATGTTACATTGTTTGCCACTGTGTGCATGCCCATGAATGCTATGCACACTGATTTGGTGGTTACAAATTTTAGTGAGTAGGCAAATTTGCAAGTATGGAATCTATGAATAATGAAAACTGTACATTGCCTTGTAGTTTCCTCCAGTTCGCGGCTTTTGATCAAACGGTATATGTCAAAGTTTCAGCACATGATTACCATCAAGAAATTAGTAATAATTTTTGCTGCCGGTTTTCAAAAAGATTCTGCAAAGGATTTATATATTTGTGTACTCTGCTAACCTGTATCTTCAGTGCATTTGTTACAAACGTGTTAGAAATTGCACATAAGACTCTAGGTTTTTAATTTTTTCCATTTCAGTCACTAGCAGTTTTGTTTTAGTTACCAATAACTCACAAGGGGTATTAAGCTTTTACTGGTCCTCACAAAAAGCAATAATCTTAACATCTGGCAGGGGGACTTGACAAATGAGGGTATGGAAGCATTTTTTCTTCAATCAATTGTGATTTCAGGGCCTCTTCCCCACTTCATTCCTTCTCTTTATTAGGCCCAGCAATAAGGATCATTGTTGGAAACCAAGTCAGCTACTTTTGGATACTGGTTTTTGGTGGGGTCTTGTTTTTTTCTGGTTTCCCGTTTTACCTTTCTCTTTTACGCAAATAAGTATATACTTCCTTTATGTTTATTACAATCTATTCGTTAAGTTAATGCTGCCTTATAAGAAATTCAGCGCAGGGGAAAAAAACCCACCTGAATATCAACCACTAACCACCCCACGCTTAATTTTGGGGGGTACACCTGACTTTTCCCCTCCCAATACGCCAATGTTGGCACTGCGCCGGTAGCGGTTTATAAAATTCAATTCGTAGCAGCTCCATTTAGCACCCCCTATGCCTTTATTCACATGCAGAACGTTCGAATGAGTTTTCTTTCACCAAAGGACTTCAAGGACAAAGAGGAACTAGAAGAGAAAAATGGGAAACACAGGTGAGGGTGGGGAGGACACTGCCGCGGACGGAAAATACTCAAGGATGAGGCGGGTCAACCCTTTTCCCCTGGAAACCATCCCGCTCCAGATCAGTTTCGGTTTTAATTCACTGCCCCAAGCCGCGCGCGCGCGCGCCCGCGCTCCCTCCTCGAACCGGGGACCTTCGCCTTACAGCCGCTGGGGCGCCCGGTCTTCCCGCATTCTGTACGACACCCCGTAACGCCTGCGTCTTTCCTCGCCCGGCAAGCTCGCTTTCCTGCACGCCTCCGGGGGTGACACTTACTTCCAGCGCGTCGACGGGCGAGCTCCGCGCAGCCCCTGCCCACCGAAGGCCGGCCGCGCGCCCGGCTTCCGGTCTGAGGCAGGTGCCCAGGCCCGGGTTCCGGCTCCCGGGAGCGGGCCAAAGGGAGCAGCGGCACGCTCCCCACCTCCCCGAGGGCGGCTGCTGTCGTTGCCAACCGAGGAAGCTCCTTGGTAACCGTCCGCCCGCCGCCTAACCGGGGAGGGGGGGGGGGGAGTCCGACCACCCCGCCGGAGCCCGAAGGGGCGGGGGCCGGCGGCCGAAGAGCTCACTCAAGGGCACCCGCCCACCCCCGCGCCTCTGGGCGCACGCGCAGCAGCCGCAGACTCCTTTATTTAGTCCGCGATGGCTTCTCTCGCGCCCCACCGTCCTCCTCCCGAAGGCGGCTCCCTCCCCGCGCATCCCGGAGCCCCCGGGAACAGCCTCGAGCGGGTCCCCGAGCGGGACTATCCCTAAACTGGAACGGCAGCGGCCAGATTTGCGTGTGAGGAAAAGAAGCGGCAACCGGAAAGACCTGCCGGGTAGCGAGGAGGCGAGCCAGGCCTCAGAGGAAGAGGAAGGCCGGGGCGGGCCGAGGTTTGCCGAAGGCGGCGTTCCGGAGCCGCGCGGGGCGGGGAGGCAGGCAGAAGGTGGGAGAGGAGGGGCGCGGCGGAAACTGCCGAGGTTTTCCGAAGGCCGCGGCGTCCGAGTTGCCCGGATGTAGTTGGTGGAGCGGCAGCGGCGGCACCAGCGGCGGCGGCGGCGGCGGCGGCAGGAGGCGGAGGAGAAGGACCAGGCAGCGGCGGCGACGGGGGGAGGAGGGGAGGAGGCGGCGGAGCAGGAGGAGGAGAAGGCGGAGGAGGCGGTAGCTCTCCGCGGGGCTGAGCCGGACGCGTCTTCTTGCCCCCTCCCCCCGGTTCGCCGCTGCCGCCGTGTAGTTGGCGCCGCTGCCCGGGCTGAGAGTGAGCGTGGTGTCGGCGGAGGGAGATGGCCCGGGAACGCCGGCGCCACTAACGGGGAGGTGCTGAGAGTCGCCGAGGGCGCGCCGGGCCCTGGTGCCGGTGCTGCCGCCCGCCCGCCGCCTGCGCGCCCGCCCGCCCGCCTCTCGCGGCCGCTCTCCCCCTCCCCCGACACACACTCACAGGCCGGGCATTGATGGTAATGTATGCGAGGAAACAGCAGAGACTCAGTGATGGGTAAATTGTCTTTTCGTTTCGGGCCGGGCCGCAGCGCGGGCGGGGGGCGGTGGCGGCGGTGGCGGCGGCGCGGGGAGGGGGGGGGGGCTGTTCCTCCTTATCTGGTGCTGGCCGAGCCGCCATTTTTGTTGTTAACCCTGATCCGGATCGGGCTGGGGAGGAGGAGCAGCCGCGCGAGCAGGCGAGGACTGAGTGAGTGTGGAGGCAGCGGAGGGCCGGGTTCGCGGCGTTTCGCCCTCGTTACCGCCTTTCAGTCGTGTGTGTGTGTGTTCGTTGCCGGTACGTTTGGTAGGTCTCCCGCGGGGAGGGGCGCTGCGGGGGGGGGGCACCCGTTTTCTTCCTCCCCGCCCGAGGTGTCTCATATCGCCGTCTCTCTTCCTGTTTTTCAGCTGTCACGACCGGAGGGGGGACTCGCAGCCTTACCAGGTACCAGCCGAGGCCGGGGTGGAGGGGTGGGTGGGGGGACGGAGGGGGAAGGGAGGAACTGCTACTCGAGCGCAGGCTTCAGAAGTCGCTACAGGCCCTTCGGTGCAACAAATCTGAAACTAGCACCGCGGGTCCCCTTAAAATTTGTGTTTGGTGCCATTAGCGCTCTCCAACAACGTTGAGTGACTTATTTTGACAGGTGACTGGAGGAAGTTCAGGGTTTGTTTTTTCTTTTTCTTTCTTTTTTTTTTTTCTTTTTTTTTTTTGGAAAAATATTCCTAGCCAGGAAGGACCTGACTCGATTATTTCAGTGTGAAGGAATCGATGGGATGAGGTGATAGGTGACTTCTGAGCAGTATTTATTTATTGTATTTGGGCACTAAAAATAACGTAATGATATTTAAATTAGGAGAGCCTAGGAAGAAATGATTAATTGATCTGCAGCTCTTAGTATGTCCTAAACTATCTCCTCCCCGTTTGAATGGTTTTGGCGCAAGGAATTGCCTTACTAGGGAGAGAGTGCTTTTCTCTTTGTACGAGTTGAGATCTTTGGATACTTGGATAATTCATTCTAATATAGATGGCTCTAGGTATGTAAGGTTCCTTTTTGTTACTGCGGTTTCTGCATATCAAATTTTTAAAAATTATAGAAGTGGGCCCTGTTTTGAGGGGGAAGAATCTCATAAACGGTAACTATCAGATGACACCAGAAGTAAATACATTCTACTTAGTACATTTAATCGCTTAAAGGGGTTTCTAAGCTGATAGTTCTGTTACTGGCTAGCCGGAGTTGTTAAAGCTCAAGTTAAAAGCCTTAGGTCCCTTGAAGTGTAAAATCGTTGTTCATTACCTTTGGATAGTCAAGAGATTAAACTCTCTTGAATCTGCTCCTCTGAAACATTGTAATTACACACTGTGAAAGACTGGTCTATTATGGTTGTCTTAAGTGTGTGTTAGAATAAAACTGAACCATTTTTCTGAGGGAGTTCCATTAAGTTATGTTAGGAAGTAGGAAGTATTGACCAATGTTTTTATACCTTAAAATTATTTTTCCACACCTGCAAGAGTTAGGTGAGTTAGGCCTGAAATGTTTTATTTGAATCAGAAAGCTGGAGAACCTGATGCTTTCTTTTTTTGTGGGTTTTCAGAAACCTGCTTCTGCTTATTTATGCCTATCAGTTGTAGAACACAAGATTACACTAGTATACAAGATCACAGACTATGGAACTAGTACATGAGTTTCTACTTTGGGCTAAACTTTGTAATTTGCAGAAAAACTTACTATGGAATTAATGTGCCAAGGTGTTTGGTTTCTGGTATTTACAGTATATTTAATGAAGTGTTTTTCTGTTTCCTTTTTTGTTTTTTTTTTTTTTAAATTTTTTTTTTTTTTAACGTTTATTTATTTTTGAGACAGAGAGAGACAGAGCATGAACGGGGGAGGGTCAGAGAGAGGGAGACACAGAATCCGAAACAGGCTCCAGGCTCTGAGCTGTCAGCACAGAGCCCGACGCGGGGCTTGAACTCACGGACCGTGAGATCATGACCTGAGCCGAAGTCGGCCGCTTAACCGACTGAGCCACCCAGGCGCCCCTTTGTTTCCTTTTTTGAACATGATTTGTATGAGGAGCCTTATCATAACTCTGGGGCATTTAAGACTTGTCTGAATAACTTAGAGGCAGAATTGAAAATGGAAATTTTAATTTTATTGATAAAAGTTCACGAAACTGAAGTTAATACACCATATGCTAAAATTGATTTGGTTTATTGTTAAGTTTAAAGTTTCAATTCTTTCTCTCTTTTTTTGGGGGGGGTGATGTTTTACAGGCACTTAAGTATTCATCGAAGAGTCACCCCAGTAGTGGTGATCACAGACATGAAAAAATGCGAGACGCCGCAGATCCTTCACCACCAAATAAAATGTTGCGGAGATCTGATAGTCCTGAAAACAAATATAGTGACAGCACAGGTCACAGTAAGGCCAAAAATGTGCATATTCACAGAGTTAGAGAGAGGGATGGTGGTGAGTAGCTTTTTTAATGAAACTTCCACATATATTTAACAATAGCTCTCTTTAAAACAATAGGTAGCAGTGATCTTTCCAGCCTGTGGACATGACCATATGGTTGTGTCATCAAAATATTTTATTTCCATCAATTAATCCCTAAACAAGTCACTATAGAAGTAAGGTGCTGATCTGACGAGCATTTTAAAATGGATACCAATGGCATGTAATAAGAGAATGCCTTTATGAATATAACCTATCAAATGCTTTATTAATGATGAGAGAAATGCAGAACATTTTTCCAAGAAAGGAATTTTCACCTTTTCAAGTAAACATTTCAGTTTATTTGGCTCAGTTTAAAATTTTTATTGCTGCTTCATTTACTTTTATAAGGAGTTCAAATGTATTTCCTACTGATACATTATGAATTTAAAAGTTCGGTAGGGTTTTTGAGATCGTTTACAGGTTTAAAAAACCACTTGTGATTATAAAATTCTTACGGGTTTTTGTTGTAAGGATTTAAAATGTTACTTTCTGTATTCTCCAGGGTCTTATTAATGTAATTTCTATGCTGTGTTCATACAAATATTCAACTTTTTAAAAGTATGCCTCATTTCTTTTGTATAGTGCTGTTACCCTTAAGTTACTACCTTACCTCATCTTAAGTTCGTTGTGGTGGGAGGCTAAGAAAAAGTAAATAAAGTAAATTCAATAACTTCAGATTTAATTTGCCCAGAATTTATCAAAAAATGCAATTTCATGTCTAAAGCATGTATTGAGCAACAAACCAATTTCACTAAGGTGATTAAAACATGGTTTTTTCCCCACTATAAAATTTCTCCTTAATAGGTAACATGTTTGATATACAAATATTCAACAGTGATTGTGCTTTTAGAAGCTACTAAGGAAACTCGAGTCCATGTGGCTTTCTGCCTCTGACTGCCAACTACCTTCTCAATACTTACTTTTAAAAAATATCCTGCATCTTCTGGTCTTCTTTTTTGCCTCTTGGGATGGAGAACTGCTTTGTTCAGTGTGCTCAGATAACTCGGAAACATGGGTCTCCTCTGTACATAGTTACTGGGTTGAGGAAATTAGCGATGTCAGAAGATGGTCAGATTGTGTTGAGATGGAAGAATTTAGATGGGTTATTGGATGGGAGGTGAATATAGTTCTGATGAACATAGCTGTAGTTCTGTGCTACTTATGCAGATAAACTATTTTTGTTTGTAAGTAACCAGTAGCAGGTGGGTTTGGTTATTAAGTGTTAGAAGTTCTTTGATGGCAAAATTACTTAAACTATTAATATTTTTAATTTCGTGGATAAATTTTCCCTAGTGTTATGTACAGCCTGAGATACTATTCTCAATCACTCTTACGTAGTGGATTTCATCTTAAACGTTAGCTCTTGGAAGGCAGGTACTGTTTGCATTGTACTGTGCTTTATTTTTCAAATTTTGGTGATTGTGACAAAATAGGATGTGGCACTTCATCTCCTTATGGATAAGTATCTTGGGTTTTCTTTTAGTGATTGTGATCTGGTTTAATGTATCATCTATTTCTAAATCCAGGAAGAAGTCAGTTTAGGTACTCTAGGAAAGTTCTGTAAATGCTTTCAAACATTTATAGTTAACTGTACCTGATAATTCCTTTATAAGTGAAATAATCCCAAGACCATTCTGTTACTTACTCAACAAACATGGGGCAACAATTGTGTTGTATTCCTGGAAGTAAAGATAAAATGTGATCCTGTCCTGGAACCAAGTTTGGAAGACTGACTCTTGTCAACTAGTGGTGGTTTTAGCTTAACTGCTTACTTTCTCTGTACTCCTTTTTTCTTCATTTTTATTTTAATTTTATTTCTTATATGAATTCCAGATACCTTTTCTAGGCTTTTAGTTTTCTTTATTTGCATCTGTTTGCTGATTCTTCCATTTGTAAGAAACTTCCTTGTTTTTCTGATAGTCATTTGCCGAGTTAGGCCCCACTTTCTGATTCGCTTTTTAGCTGCTTATCTGTCTTCCTCTGGAGACTTTAATAGAAGCTGTGTTCTGAAGTTTGGAGTGCAGATTTGGTGTCCATTCTTTTAAAGATACGAAGTCATTTTCTCATTTTAATACTTATTTTGTCATTATACATTGACTCCAGGTGTTTGCCTTGATTGCTGATACGTGTTTGAAATGGAGTTTTTCAAAGTATATAAGTATCATCTTATTACAAACATTTGTATCTTTTTAGATTTTAATTTTTAAATATACATTTATGTATCGATACCTGTACATAGATAGGTATTTGTCTATTCATTACCCAAAGTCAGATGGAAGTGAGTTGGGTTCTCTGCCCATGTGTTAAGAAACAACTTGATATAAGAACGGGTTACTGCATTGTTTATTGATTTAATATCAGATGTGTTTTCATTTTAGTGTTTTAAAAAAATCTAATGAGTTTAGTAAATACCTAATAACGTAAAAGCCTATGTGCTATGCTTTGTAACTTGCATCTTACAAAACAAACGGATGTGGAACTTACAAAATGTGTGTGTTTTTTTCCGAGATTGGATTTTACTGGCATCTATCCACATCGCAACATATTTTTTTACAGTAATTACTAGATGTCTTCTATAGCACCTTGGATTTCCTTGAAAAGTGTCAGTTCAGATGTATAAAATGACTTTAAGTAATTTACCATGAAAAGTACGAAAGCAATTATTGAGAAGGATTGTCTATTGGATTGTTTGTCCTAGAAATCCTTAGCTAAAAGACTGACTGCAACATAATATGTGCAGTTAAGAGTTAAATTCTGTCCTTTAGGATTTATTAAAGGGAATGTGGTTTATTGTAAATAAAGGGAAGTTCTGTGAGAGGATAATATTTTAACTTCGTGAATCAAGCTATTTTTTATGTATTCTGTGATTTATTTGCAAAGCAGTCTTTTGTTTAAAATGTTTTGTTTTGGGGCGCCTGGATGGTGCAGTCGGTTAAGCGTCCGACTTCAGCCAGGTCACGATCTCGTGGTCCGTGAGTTCGAGCCCCGCGTCAGGCTCTGGGCTGATGGCTCGGAGCCTGGAGCCTGTTTCCGATTCTGTGTCTCCCTCTCTCTCTGCCCCTCCCCCGTTCATGCTCTGTCTCTCTCTGTCCCAAAATAAATAAAACGTTGAAAAAAAAAATTTTAAATGTTTTGTTTAAAAATAACCAAAAACAAGAATCTTAAGGGTTTTTTTTTTTTGTTTGTTTGTTTGTTTGTTTTTTATAGCTTAGACACGTTTTAAAAGTGCAGCTGACATCCAGACCTTAGAAGTATGAGCATAAGATTCAGGTTGAATTTGTATTTTCGTGGAATTTTAAAAACACTTTCTGTTTGGTTATGAAAGTATTTTTTCTGGAGAACAAGTTTCAAATGATTATTTTACCAAGTAACTAAATTTAAGAATGATGATAGTACAGATGAGTTTAGGAGGGAAAGGTATCTTTACAAGGATTCTGGAAAGCTGTTCCACAAAACTTAAGCCTTGTGGGAGTTGTTCCATTTTTCACACTATTCCTCTCAGAATTAACTGTTAAGAAACTTACAAGATACATTTGGAATACTTTTTAGAAACCTCTTTTCTGGGGAGACAGCTCAGTTGACTGATAGCAGAATAATCTTTATTGGTTTTCTGATTTGTTGGACTTCATTGAATTTGCATAGCTTTTTAGTTAGCATTCAAATATCTTTGAGTACAAAGTAAAGTACCCTTAGTGGTTTAGTAATTATTGTTCTAAAGATTTTAAAGTTTTTAGCTGCATAGTGAAAGCTTTTATCTTGTTTTGTCATTTAGCTATATATTTGGAGATATTCAGAAATGTATTTTCATCTAATTTTCAAACGAAGGATACTATAACATTTGAAATTGTTCAGTAGAAACTATTTGGGGATAATGGGTACTTTTATAGTTTTTAAAATATACTTTAGTAACGTTTGAAGCTTTACATGTTGGATGATAGACTGGTACTTGTGTAACATGGCCTTATAGTTACTCAGATAACTTTGTTTTGAATAGAAAGGAAGTATGCTTTGCATTTATAATGCTAGAAAGTATTATAAAAATAAACAGTTTAATTTGATCCTCATGTTGCTCTTGGGAGGTAGAACAGATAGCATCCCTGTTTTACAGTTCTACAAATGAGGGAAAATTTACTTGTATAAAATTGAATAGTGGACTCTAGAAATTGGTCCTCTATACTCTGGTAAATTGTTCACACTCTCAGATGAAACATTTAAGCATATTGAAAGCTTATTTGGTGGGTGTTTACTATAGCACAAATTAATTTAAAGTCAGTTTGCTTGTATCCTCTTAATGCTTTCACCCAGCATCCCCTGTGGTTACATCATACCTAATTTAGTACATTATCAAAACCATGACATTGACATTGGTACAATATATGTGTGTAGTTCTAGACCAAGTTATCAAGTCAGTGTTTTAGTTTTAGAAAGAGTTTCAATGTGAAAGTTGACCAGAGTTTTTGCTTTGATATTTAAAGGCTGTCTTGATTGAACAAAATGTTTTTTAGTTGTGTAAGATATATTTAAAGTTTTTGGTGTAACATATTTAGGATTTTTGGTCCATAATTCACAGGAAACTTATTCTAGATTGTCTCTGTTAAGCATCTGCTTCTTGTCTTCTGTTGTGCAGAATAGTTGTGGTGTATGTAGTTTATCATGTTATGCTTGAAAGAGTAAAGATAACAATGAGCTGGGGCATCTTTACAGGGTTTCTGTAAGTGGGACTCACATTCTATAAGTGGGACTATTCCGCTTCTGGGATTCTGTCCTAAGAACTGGAGATAACTCTTTGTTAATCATTTCAAAACCAGTTACTTAGGTCTTGCAAATGTATCCTAAGAAGAGTTTCCTTTCCATTTATGATTTATGTGATAAATCATAATTTTGAAAGCTCTTTTACATTGTTTCTCATCTCATTCTTTAACAACTCTTTGTGAAACAGGCTGATGAGGATTATTCCTGTTTAAGTGGTTGTTCTTAGAAATATAATTTGAAGATCAAGCTAAGGTTTCATATAGTGCTAAAAACTTGCTTTCCAGTTTCAATAATTAATAGTAGCCTAAATATTTCACTTGGATTGCACTTATAACCAGTTTTTAGTACTTAAGATGCAACCATTATACTCCTAGCTACTATCTTCTCTTACCGGGACTGTGTAAGAGCCTGCTGAATGGTGTTCTTTTTGCTTCACACAATCATTTCCCCCCACAGTCCAGAGTGGTCCACTAAAATACTGGTCAGTTCACATCACTCGTGCTCAGAACCCTCCAGTGACTCTCTGTTACTTACAAGGCCTATATGAAAATACTCTGTGTAATCTGGTGTCTGAGTTTCTTCAGCCTCTTCACCTACCACTCTTCCCCCTTGTTTGTGCTTCTCCATTCTGGCCTTACAGGAAGAAGTTCGTTCTTATCTCAAGGATACTGCATGTTATGCTCCTCCTCTCTGGGACATTCATCTTTCTATATGTCCTCCTGGTGCACTTTCACTCAATAATGTGCTTAAATGGCACCCTCTCCCAGAGGCCTTCCCTAGTGTTTGTTCCTGGTCGTTCTGAAACAGCCATCCCCAGCACTGTTTATCCTTTTCATTGCTTTGTTCCCTGCTCGTATTTAACATGACTTGATGTTATTTATTTATAGTCATTCTGCTATAACATGACCTGTGTTCCTGAAAGGTTTCATGCTATGCAAAATAGCACCACAGGACCTACGGGAAAAATGTGGTTAGGGGCACATTAAAAGATAGAAACCTAACAAATCCTAGCATAACATTAAATGGTTAAGGAGTCCATTAATAGTGTAGTACATATGGTACTTTGACAAAGACCTGGAGTTAGCTTGTGGAAGTGGGCATCTTTTGAAAGGGTTGCAGATTGTGAGTTATTGTGAATTGATGGGAAGAGGGTTACCTGAAATAACCCTTGTAAAGTTGTAACACAAATTGTGGATGGATAAGAAAGACTCCTACTGGCAGGATGAACCGAGGTAGCTGGCAGATGTTTGGGGTGTGCTTGTGAATTCCTGTGTAGCTTGGTTCAGCTGGGTGCAGTTAGTGTTTTTCATAGGTGAAACCACTCAGAAGTGGGAAATTTGTTATGCTCAAATAATTTCCTGATTTATCAATAGTGCTGGGACAAATTTGTGTTTTCAAAATAAGTGTTAATAGCAGAACTAACTGTATTTTAGTTTATTTTTGCTTATCTTCTGTGGAATACGCTCTAGAACAGAGAGTGAGTTTGTTTTGTTAACTTGTATTCCTATTGCTTAGAACAGTGCCTGACACCTTATAACACCTTATAACATTTCAGTAAATGGGTAGATAGTAGTGGGATTGTCAGCATAATTTAAGGGAAATGAATATTCTAGTTTTCTGAAACAGTGCTTCTCAAACTTCAATGTGTATAGTAATCACCTTGGGATCTTGCTAAAATGCATATTCTAGTTAAGTAGTGCTGGAGTTGGTTCCAAGGCTCTGTCTTTTTAACAAGATCCCACATGGTGCCCCTGTTGCTGGCTGCATGTGAGTAATGGATCTACAGCAGCTCTGTCCAGTGGAAGAAAATTGTGAGCCACAAATGCAAACCCCACGTATAGGTTTCTAATAGTCATAATGAGGTGAAAGTAAAGTACGATTAATTTTAGTATATTTTATAAACTAATTTGTCCAGAATACTACTATTTCAACATGTATTTGATATTTTGAAAACACTTAAGATTCTTTACATTCCTATTTTTGTGTGAAGTCTTTGAAATCCAGTATTTTACACCTGTAGCACATTTCAGTTTGGACTAGCCACATTTCACGTGCTTACTTGCCACATGTGATTATTGGCTACTGAATTGGACAACACATATTCTCCATATTCTGGAGAATATGATCATTCTGTTGAATGATCTAGCTTCACACATACTCCTGTTTCTCTAAAGAAATTTTTCTTTTTTTTTAATTTTTTTTTTTTTTTTTAACGTTTATTTATTTTTGAGACCGAGAGACAGAGCATGAACAGGGGAGGGGCAGAGAGAGAGGGAGACACAGAATCTGAAACAGGCTCCAGGCTCTGAGCTGTCAGCACAGAGCCCGACGCGGGACCGTGAGATCATGACCGGAGCTGAAGTCGGCTGCTTAACCGACCAAGCCACCCAGGCGCCCCACTAAAGAAATTTTTCATATGCCTGATGATTGAAATATGTAAAATGCAAGGTATGGTTAGAGTTGATGAATCCTTGAGCCATAGAGTGCTCCTGTACTGAAATTTTTCTCTGTTAGGACCCGTTTGTGATAGAAGAATTAGGAAATGTGGAGAATGGGGGAAAATAAAATTGCCTTAAATGCTGTCACTTGGAGTTAATCAGTTTTCACAGTATACATTTTTATGTCCTAAAATGTCAGTAGGGTTCCACAGGTAGCTTTTCCAGAATTTTTATTAAAATGGTTTCATATTCCATATTCTGTTATGCCCTTTTTGGGGGCTTGTATTTAAGATTTGTGTAGTGGATTCAGTGGACACTTGGTGTTGATGGTATCAGTCTCAGAGGACTGATCAGGAATACTTACACTACATACTCTGAATTTTTGTGTCCTCTTCCCCTAGGATTGTTGTGCCTATTATGTATCTAAAACACTTCCAAGCAGTTAGGTGAGTGCCTTGACTGTGGCACCCTAAATGATTAGGTTTACACGTATTCCTGTCACTAAGTTAGTGGTAGATCAGCAGGTGTAGGTCTCAGGCTACTGCTTTCTTTAGAGTCAGGAAGGAAAACACTAGATATTTTAGTTGCCGACTGAGGAGCCTGGCAAGTGAGAGCCGTGTCGGGGGCAGGGTGACACGACACGGCAATTCTAACTTGGTACCTGCTCCTACCCAGGACTTTGCAGTTTAAGGTTTTTAGGATAGATGTAAGGATAATTTCCCCCAGATATTGCTGCTTATTAGAATCACCTGAGAAACTTAAATCTGCAAGTTCCTTGACTGCCTCTGAATTACTATAAATCAGAGCAGTTTCTAGGATGTAGCCTAGAAAACTGAATTTTTAAATAAACATGAATTTATTTATGAAGTGCAGGTCTAGAGAGAGTACATGTAAGAGGAGGAGGAACTCTGAGCGAGATTCAGGAATCTAGAAGTTAGAGTGCTTATTTGCCAAATCATAACGTTAACGTGTTACCTTGAGTTTTAAAGAATTTTCTTCTCTTTAATCTTTCCTAATTTATAAATAGTACAATTTCTTTGTAGTTATACGTTAAATACCTAACCTAGTGTTCTGCGGCACATACATCTGATGCCCTACTGTAGAATTCCTGCTGGACAGTAGACAAGTTTCTAACCAGTATCAGTGACTGGGCAGGCTGCTAAGCTACTGGGGTGGTACCAGGAGCCACTATCACTGCGTGAGGTAAAACTGTCCTTGATACTCCATGTCCTCTGCCGGCACCCACCCACGCCGTCCCTGTGCGTTCACGTTGTGGTGAGACCGTTGAATGGTGAACTTCGTTTAGTTTTTGTTTGAGAAATAGGTTTCGCCTGTTGGCGTACTCTGGCTGACTTCAGTTGTTCATAAACCGTTTTCTTAAAATTGACTTTTGGGAATAAGTGCATTTTAAAAGAAACTTAGGATCTGAGTGTGGCTGGTATATTTACTTAGTGTTAGTCTTTTGTTTAATCTTTCGTTACTTTTGAATCGTGTGACAGTATACCAGAAGAGCGTGACATATGTTGGCTTCTTCTGAAAGATTCTGACCTGTGCTGTCTGAATAGAGTTAGTTGTTTTTAGCCAAAATGCAACGCTAGCAAAATGCGGTATTTTGAAATATTTTGGCTCATATGGGAGCCAAATATGGGAGAGCCTCATATGGGAGAGGATCATGGTAAAGTTTCTTCACCTAATATACTGCCTGTTGCCTTTTCTGTGGTGGTTTGGTCCAGTTTCTTTTATGCCGTTTTTTTGGTTTCCTCTCAGGGTTTTAAAGCATTTGTATATATAGTATCGTATGCATACATATCCGAGTCTCATTTATCATGGGACGTTTAAACTATTAAAAATGTTAAAGTCACAAAGCAGAGCTATACTTTGTACACCTTAATTTTATATTTTTGTATAATTATGATAGTTCCTCTTTTCTATAACTGCTAAATGTCAATGTTGATTATTTTGAAGAAAGAGGAAAAAGTGCTTAGCCCCTCAGTCTCCCCTTTGATTTGGGCCAGTTTTATTACTACCTTGAAAAGGAGTGGGTGAGTCCCTGACACTGACTCATAATTTTGGGATGTTCTTGATGTCTTGGGAAGAACAGGTTTCAGAATGCAGCAGTCATTTTAGTATTTCTGTGTTTAAATCCATTAGTGGATTTTCATTGCCATAGTTCGTGGAAAGACTTCAGTATGGTCAGTCTAGAGCAGAACTACTGGAGCTGTGACTCCTAACTGTTCAAAACTTGACTTTGTCAGCCCATGTTATTAGCACAGTGGGGGGATTATATACTGTTCACTAGTTTGTCCCCCCCATGCCCTTGTACATTGGCACATTATACATTTAGGATTTGAAATTGTCCTTTGCTGATTTGGGGGCACATTAGCTAAGTTTTGGTTATATAAAGCCTTATGTTACTAGCATTGCTTGTCGTACTGTAGATTTGAGGTAATTAGGATTTGGGTTAAGATAGTGGAAGTAGAATTTAAAGAGAATTGCGGTCCGTATGAACACTTTGGACGTCAAAATGGTTAGAAATGCTAAAGAACAGCTCAAGCTCGAACCTGATAGTCTGGGTGAATCCAAGAAACAACTAGTTTTATTCATATAGGAGTGAGGCCTAGAAAGTTAGATTTTGGACATGTGTTATTGGGTTACTTTGGTTGCTTTTATGGCCTTTTCTGGAATTTTACTAATATGGGAAACATCAAAATGTCAGTCACGTGGACACTTCTCATTTCTCTTTTGATAAGGTAGAATGGGTTGAGTTAAAAACACCTTAAATTTCCTAATTTATTTTTTAAATGTTTGTTTGAGAGAGAGCATGTGTGCACGAGTTGGGGAGGGGCAGAGCAGGAGAGCCAGAATTCCAAGTAGTACAGAGCCTGTCTTGGACCCACGGACTGTGAGATCATGACCAGAGCTGTGATCAAGAAGAGTTGGCGCTTAAGTGAGCCACCCAGGTCCCCCCACATTTTCTATTTTAAAACAGGTTTACTTAATTTTTACAGAATCAGTAGGACTGTATCCAAAGAGAAAGGCCTGTGCAAGGTTGCCATTATATGTAGTTTGTGCTAATTATATGTTTTGTTTCTTCATTAAAATTAGAACAGCAGTGTTGATGAAATGATGTACATTTCAGCTGCTTCCCCTCACTGTAGTTTTATATTAGGTTAATTTGTATAATGTTGCTATTTCTGTAAGTAAAAAAAAGAATCCTCAATTTCATGTGGTTCCACTTAAGTTATTATAGGTTTATAGCATATTTTACTGCTTATTAGGGCAGTCCTCATGTTTTCAAAAATATCAGGATATACTTAAATATATTTTCCTGCCTGGATAATCTTTTTATTTTTTGTTTTTATTTTTTAATTTTATATTTATTGCCAAAGATGGGTATCCAGATAATACTCATTGTGTTGATGGGGCATCTGGGTGGCTCTGTTGGTTAAGCATCTGACTCTTAATTTTGGCTCAGATCGTGATCTCACAGTTCTGAGGTCAAGCCCTGCATCTGGCTCCATGCTGATCATGGAGCCTGCTTGGGATTCATATTCTCTCTCTCTCTCTCTCTCTCTCTCTCTCTCTCACTCACTCACTCTCTTTTTCTCTCTCTTTCTCTCTCTCTCTCTCCCCTTTTCCCACCCCCCAAATAAATAAATGAACTTAAAGACCAGAAAAACCCGAAAAACAAATAATGTTTATTGTGTTGACAATGAACATCCTTGTCCATGACTTTAATGGGCATACTTCTATAGTTTCACCTGTAAGAGTACTTTTAGTTTTTTTGTGGGTATTTTACCAAATAAGACGGTTTCTTTTTCCTAGTTTGCCAAAGTATTTGTCAGGAATGGACCTTGAATCTCCTGCTTTTCTGCAGCCGTTAAGAGAGATGATTTTGTTTTTTTCTTCAGTTCATTAATATAATAAACTACAGTATGTTTCTTCATGTTGAAGCACCTTTTCTTGGTCATGATCTTCATGGTTTTGACGTGCTAGTGTTCCCCCCCCCCCCCCATGTTTGTTTATTTTTGAGAGAGAGAGAGACAGAGCACAAGCAGGGGAGGGGCAGAGAGAGAGGGAGACTCAGAATCTGAAGCAGGCTCCAGGCTCCCAGGTGTCAGCACAGAACCTGACACGGAGCTCGAACTCTGGAACTGTGAGATCGTGACCTGAGCAGAAGTCGGATGTGTAACCAACTGAGCCACCCAGCTGCCCTGACGTGCTAGTTTTTATTTTATTTTTTAATTTTGTGTCCCATTTCTTTATGTCCAGAAGTGAGAGGAGAAGCACTGTTTAAAATAGGTGAGAAATATTTTTTTTCTGTGTCTTGAAGCAGCTTAATAATTGGAATTACCTGTTTATGAAAGTTGTAGTTGAATTCTGCTATAAAATTCTGCTCTTAATGCCTTAATGAGTGGTAGAACTTTAGCTCTTCTCACGTTTTTTGTGCAGTTATTGATTTCCTTTCCCCCCCCCCCCCCCGCTTCCTTTAATATTTTATTAGAAAATGTATTGATACAAAGTTTAAAATTTGTATCTAACAACAGTTTCTCTTTTTTTTTGTATTAACATTGTATCCTGTACTTTTCAAGAGTCAGACTTAACCAAAGACTCTTTTCTTATATTGGTATTTTTAAACAAGCTACAGAGAAAGAACTCTTGTTTTCTATTTTTATTTTGTTTTTTATTGGATTCTTCTTTGGCCTTAATTTCTTCAGTTGAATCAGTTGGATAGTTTATTTTGATGTTTTGTTTATTGAAAACATTTAAACTTGTAAATTTTCTCAACTTGACTGCTTTGTTCATACTGCATAGGTTTTGATGCAGAGTGATTGCATTTTTATTCATATCTCGATGTGATTCCAGTTTTGTCTTTTTTCTGTTTTTTAGCCCAAGTATTTGGGAGTGTGTTTTAAAAATGTTTAATGCTGGGGCACCTGGACGGCTCAGTTCGTTGAGTTTTTGGCTCAGGTCATGATCCTGGAGTAGTGGGATGGAACCCTGTGTCATGCTCTGGGCTGAGCATGGAGCCTGCTTGAGATTCTCTCTCCCCCCCTTCTCTCCCTTGGCCCTTCTCCTGAGGGCATGTTCGCCCTTGCTGTCTCTCCCTCTCTCTCTTTCTCTGTCTGTCTCAAATCAAATGTTTAATGAATTTTATAAACCAGTATTTTAAAAATTACTATTTAACTTTCTGCTAAATTCTAATTTTCTTGGCCTGTTGGAATTATTTTTTCCTTACCTCAGGATAATTATTTTAAGTATTTTGTGGATGTTTGAAAATAATCTTCTTTTTGGTACAAAGGACTGTCAGATCAAGTTCTTTAGTTGTGTAACACCTAACTACATAATATCAGTCCTTAGTAATTTTAATTTTGATCTGTTTTCTGACTGGTGAGAAAGTTTTCTGTTATGATAGTTGATTTCACTTCTCATTTTTTAAAAAACATTTTTTGCCTTACATGTTCTATATGTTTGCATGGAGATTTATAACTGATATTTTTTATGAGTGGTAATCTGAAGCTTTGCATGTCTTCATTTTGTCTTTATACAAGAAGAATGATCTTTTGGCTAGATTAAAAAATACAAATCTTTTGTTTTTTTTTTTTTTCTTTTCTGAAGATACTTCTAAATTGGCGATTACCATTCATTGTTGCAGATGAGAAGTCTGATCTCAAATCTGGTTGTTATCTATAGGTAGTTTTCCATTGTGATGTGTGTCTTTTACTTTAATTCTCCTACCCCCCAGCTTGGGAGCCTTTAAGATTTTTCTTTTTCTTCATCCTAAAATGTAAAACTTCACCAGTCTTCTCTTGTAAGTGGGGTCTTTTTTCATACTTCTGCTTATGGCTCTTTTAGTCTAAAGAGAGCCCTTAGAGTTGTTCCTTACTCCTACTGCTACTTTCCCCCTCTTTTTTAAAATTGTTTCTGACTCCTCACCTTTTGGAATTCTTGTTATATGTTTTTTGGTTATATTCTACTTCCCTCTTTTCTGATAAACAGTAGATATTTGGATACTTTTTTTTTTTTCAAATGTCTATTTTTACTTTTTTGAGAGAGAGTGATCGGGGCAGTAGCAGAGAGAGAAGGAGACAAAGAATCAGAAGTGGGCTCCAGGCTTCAAGGTGTCAGCACAGAGTCTGACCCAGGACTCAAGCTTACAAACCACAAGATCATGACCTGGGCCGAAGCTGGATGCTTAACCAGCTAAGCCACCCAGGCACGCCAATTATTCAGATGCTTTTTGAGTGAGAATACATTGCACTCCCGTGGCATATTTCAGCACACTAATTATATTTAAAGATGTGTTCATATCATCTACCTATTGAAAGTTCTGTTTTGCACAATCTACTTTTTTTTATAGCTTTTAATTTTATGAATCTGATTCAATAGAAGTAGTCTGGGAATTTAAATTATATTTTCGTTTTTTTTCCATGTCAAATGTTTCCTCTGTTTGAGTTTAGTGCATCTCTTCCACGTTATTGGGCTCCATGAATTTTTTTTTTCTTTTTTTAATTATTTTTTTTTTTAATATTTATACTTGAGAGAGAGAGAGCGCGCGAGCGTGCGCGCATGAGCGGGGGAAGGGCAGAGAGAGATAGGCAGACAACAGAATCTGAAGCTGGCTCCAGGCTCCAAGCTGTCAACACAGAGCCTGATGCGGGGCTTGAACTCATGGACCACAAGACCATGACCTGAGCCGAAGTCAGACTAAGCTTAACTGACTGAGCCACCCAGGCGCTCCCCGAATTCCATGGATGTTTGCTGTTTATAGTTGAGTGTTCACATTTGGAAATGAGAATCTAGGTTAGCCACTGTTCAGTAGAATATGTGGTTGAAACGTTTGATGTTTGAGCTATCTATATGGTAGCCACTAGCCACATGTGCTCGTGGAACATTTGAAATGTGACTAGTGCCACTGTGAACTTCAGGTTTTAGTGTTACTTAAATTTAAATTTAGCCCATTGCCCATATGCTGTTTCTCTCTCACTTGAGGTTTTTTAAAAAATTTTTTTGCAACTGCTTATGATCTCTTTGTTTAACAAGTCCACTGAAAACCTTTCAGTCCATTAGTTTTTTGAAGTTTTCTCTTTCTTTATAATATTTCTTGATGTTGGTTTTCCTTTCTCTGTTGCTGTTTTCATCTCATTGCCTGCACTGAACGGTTATTATTCCCTGACACGTTCTGTCCTTGCTGCTTCTCATTCTGTAAATCCTACCCTTTGGTGTCCAGGCCCACATGTCTTTTTTGCTTATTAGGCATGTTTCAATATTTACCATAGTTACTTTCCTAAAATCTCTCCCTAAATTGATTATTCCCCGGTTAATGCTTAGGAATGCATCCTTGATTTCCTTTTTTTTCCTCCTGTGGGGAATTCTCCACCTCTTTATCTTCTTGAAGTATTGCAGCATCCTTTTAACAGATCTTTTGTCTCATTCCTATGCATTGCTGTCTGAGTAAAAATTTTAGACTATAATTTTAAACATATATTGCCTTCATTAACCCTTAGAAGTCTTCATTAATATTGTATTGCCAACACGATTGCCTGTGTATATGGCTTTCCTCCTTTGTCATGTACTTATCTGGGAAATCTGTCTGGTGTACATAGGGGACACTGAAACGAAAAGGGAACAGTTATGTTCATGCCAGAAATCTAACTAGCATCTCAGAGTAGATGTTTTGCTTGTAAATATAGCTTGAAAATTTGAAGAATTTAAAATCTAAGTCATCCTTGCCAAGAGTCCAAATTTCTGTCTCTTCTCAACCTACTGCCTCTCTCTCTACTACTGTCATGTAAATTTATTTACCCAGTCCTAGAACATCAAATGCTGTTGTCCTTCTGTACATTTTCACAGCCAAAACTGTCCTCTCCTATCCCATTTTTTTTTCTCTTGGTAATCCTTCAAGATTCCAGCTCTTTATTGTATGGAGACTTGCCTGAACCTTTTTATATTACAGTTTTTGTTTTTTTTTTTATGGGGAGGTTAATTGTTTGCATATGTGGTTTGCCTGCTATACCGTAAGCTCCTAGAAGGGAGAAACCGTTTTAATTTTTATTGTATCAAGGCCTGGCATATAAATGTATATGCTCAGTAATGTTAAATTAATGTCTGGTATGACATTTGACATGTCTAACACATGTCAGAAATAGGTAAGTGGTAGTAATCTTCAGGGAATTACTTGGGTTCAAGTGAGTTAATTTTTCAAGTGCAGTTGAGTAAAATAGTAAGAATTTACTATTATAGAATTCCTAAAGTGGTTGAACTTGCTTTTGTACTATTTGTGAAGAAAGCAAATAGTTTATTCAGATCTTGAGGAAAATATATGAAGTTTTAGTTATAAATTTAAAAACAAATTGTAATTGATGTGCTAATTCCATCACAATACTGCCAATCCCTTAAGTAGCCCTGATTTTTAGACTGGTACCAGTAGCTTTATTCTATAAATACATATATATATAATATATATATTCTATAAATATTCTATATAAATATATTCTATAAATACATATATATAATTAGAATAAAATGACATTTTAAAGCACTTTTTAAGTTTATTTTTTTAAACTTTTTAAAAAGTTATTTTGAGAGAGAGAGCGTGCACATGTGCAAGTGAGCACGGAGGGTCAGGGAGCGAGGGAAAGGGAATCCCAAGCAGGTTCTACACTGTGAACACAGAGCCTGATGCAGGGATCGATGCCATGAACTGTGAGATCGTGATCTGAGCTAAAATCAAGAGTCAGATGCTTAACCTGCTGAGCCACCAATGTGCCCTGACATTTTAAATGCTACAGACTTTTTACTAATTTTTAACTGTTCTTTTCCTAAAGCATAGTCTCTTTTCCAAATATAACCCTATATTTGAATATTCAGTTTTTCGAGCTTTATTGAAATTAAGAATTTCCCCAGAAATTCTCATATGTGGTGCTCCATTTCTCAAGGGTAAACCCTTGAGAATTACTGCTCTAGTTCTTTTTAATTAGTGATTCATTGTGTTGTGATTTTTATTCCTAAAATGATTAAAATGTTAAGATCATTTTGGATCAGGAAAAAAAGAGTGCCGCTATAACGTGGCATATTTGGGCTCATGAATTTGTGCCTCTTGACAATAAAACTATGACTTTTAAAAAGTAAACTCTTTGAAAGAATATAAGCTATTCTAGTCCAGCAGTGGCTCAGTTGAAGTCTTTTGGGGTTGAATACATATTTTGTTGAAAATCCAAGAGCCACAGTAGCAGATCATTCTTAATTTCTCTTTAATAACTCATTTTGTTTTTGATATGAAACATTAGCCAGTATTCCTTCTACCATATTTACCAGTATTTTAATTGAATTACTCACTTTTTTTTAACCCATCTCCAATGTTTGAAGAATTAGCTTAAGATATTTGAGTGAATATATTATAGGCTTTGAAATGGTTTCTCGAGGAGGAGTGATAAATGGTTTGAGAAGTGACACTGGAGAGTCTTAAGGTGAATACTTTGAAGGTTTCTACTTTTTTTGTATGTGAGTATTCTAATTTTTTTTTAATCACATATTTGTCCCTTTTCCAATTTTTTCTTTGTCTTTAGTCTTAAAGGATGTGTGTGGTTTTTAAAAGCTGTCTTGCTTTGAGGAGCACCTAGGTTACTCAGTCGATTCAGTGTCCAACTTGGGCTCAGGTCATGCATGATCTCACGGTTCATGAGTTCAAGCCCCGTTTCAGGGTCTGTACTGACGTCTCAGAGCCTGGAGCCTGCTTCAGATTCTGTGTTTCCCTCTCTCTCTCTGCCCCTCCCCGGCTCATGCTCTGTCTCTGTCTCTCAAAAATAAATAATCATTAAAAAATATAAAAGCTATCTTGCTTTGAAAAGCGCTGATTTATTTTTGTAGATGTTGGAATGGTGTGTCATAAGATTTTTCCTCTAGGCTCAGAATTGATCAAATTAAGTGGAGAAAGTCCATTTGCTGGGCAGAGTGGTACTTAAGTTTTGATTTGTGAGCCCTGTTTTGTTTTATTTTGGTTTTTTTTGTAAACATATTGTAACGCTTTCAGTTTCACTAAGATAAGTATCAATGGAGGAAGGCAGGGAGGCATATAGAGAACTTGCATTATGTGCAGTGTTATTTCCAAAGACTCTTACTGGTTAGCCTTTGAATATACGTGTCAAAATCATCATGTTAAGGAACTACTACGAAATAAAATTTACAACGTAAAGTTGTCGGATCACAGAGCCAGAACTCTGAATATTGACTGGATTCTAATTGTCTTATAAGAAAAGTACCTTTTAGGGACACCTGGGTGGTTCAGTCAGCTAAGTGTTCAACTTTGGCTCAAGTCATGATCTTGTGGTCTGTGAGTTCGAACTCTGCATAGGGCTCTGTGCTGACAGCTCAGAGCCTAGAACCTGCTTTGATTCTTTGTGTGTGTCTCTCTCTACCTCCCACGCACTTTATCTCTCTCACTCTCTCAAAAATGTTTAAAAAAATTTTTTTTAAAGAAAAGTTCCTCTTGGGGTTTGGATATATTTTCGGGATGCTGTGCTGCTAGAGATAGATCATTGTTAACTTGATAACAAGAATTAAGGTGGAAACGTGTAAAGCGGAAACAGATACCCATATCTTGAGATACGGGTTGTAGTTGTGTTTTTTGTGTTTTACTGGTTATTAGCTTTTTTAACCATGGGCAAATCATGTTCATATAACTTCTTGGCTACCGCTTTTTTTTTTTCCCTTCCCCTTTTTATAACAAGGTTGGATTGATAATCTCCAAGGTCCTTTCCAAATAAATGGCTTGAGATGTGTGCATGAGAATTTTCTGATTTTTGTGCTTTAATTTATTTATTTATTTTGAAAGAGAACTCACTTGCACACACACACACACACACACACAGGAGAGGGGCAGAGAGAGAGAAGCCCAAGCAGGCTCTGCACTTTTGGTGCAGAGCCTGATGCAGGGTGTGAACTCAAGAACCATGAGATTATGACCTGAGTTGAAGTCAGGTGCTTAACTGACTGAGCTACCCAGGTGCCCCCTGCATTTATGAAGTTTAAATTGAGAAACAAGATTGACATTTTTGAAGACTAGTATAAACAGAAGTCCTAGAGTTTTTACTGTATATGCTATATATAATATAGAAATCAGATTTTGTTTATATAAAAAGTGGTTTAGTTTTTAACCTTGTCAATATAAGCTTCTAGTTTATTAAGTCTTAAGTTGCCCACCAAATTCAGAATTCATTTTTTACTTTAAGTATTTACTTATTTTGACTTTCCAGAGTATTAAACATTTTAAACTTAATCTACTGGTCTAACACCAGTTTCTTGTGGGTTTACTTTTAAAAAAAGTGAAAGATAATATTTGCATGTTCTAGAAGTTCTTTTGTAGTCTTTGTATTTTAAAAGTGGAGCCTTTCTGGTTTTTATTTAACGGGTGAGAAATGGGTATTATAAAACAGGCATTATATAGTTACATAATGCCATTTAACATTGTGGGAAGAGTCCTTACAGATTTAAAATATAAAATTTTAATTTTTACATTTAAAATTTTACATTTAAAATCTGTAAGTGATGGGCCCCCGAGTGGCTCAGTTGGTTAAGTATCTGACTCCTGATCTCAGCTCAGGTCTTCATCTCAAGGTTTTGAGTTCAGGCCCCTGTTCTGGGCTCTTTACTGGTCCTGAAGCCTACTTAAAAATATATATAAAGTTTGTAAGTGAAGTGTAAATGTTAATTCCTAAATTTGGCAATTTATTTCCAGTGAAAATTGAGAGTCAATATTTCTAATGTTGTGTATGTTTCTGTAGCTGGGGAATGGAATGAGCACTGAGGCTTGGGTGAAGCATCCTGGGTGTGCATTTGTATGGTTGTATGAGCTTCAGTTCTCTTTGCATCTTGGTTTCCTTTCCTTTCCTTTGCTTAGCCCTTGATTTTCTTAATGCCCTTATCCTCCCTTATCCCCAATATCCAGTTTTTGAGTCTCTTAGATCGAGCCTCTGAAATAGCTTTTGAATCTATTCATTTTTTTCTCGGACCCTGATCCTGTTTTGCCTGAACTAAAGACATGGGATACTGCCCCTTCCTTCCCTGCTAGTTCATTCTCCCCAGCACAGCCAGAATCACCTTTTAAGGAAAGTACATTTGCTCTTTCTTTATGTAAAAAATCTTTCAGTGTCTTCCACCCCCTTAAGATAAGGTACAAATGTTTCACTGAACAGCTTGCTATATCTCTTTCTCATTTTCTTGCTTTCTTACATGCTTCAGTTCTTTGAGGATAATGAGTTCTGTCACACATGGGTACTTCACACATGCCGTTTCCTCCTAGGATATTGTCTCTCCTCCACCTCCTTTAGCCTAGTTAATTCCTTCCTGTTTTTTAGGGTTCAACTTAGAAGTTACTTCCTCTAATCTCCAGTCCTCAGTCTCGGTTAGTTAGCACATCTGTTACCACATGTAACACCTTATTTCTGGTGATTGTATGGTAGTGTCCAAAGCTTGGCCTCTCATTTTCCCCTCCCAAGCCTGCTTTTCCCACAGTCTGCTGTATATTGTTAAATAGAAAATACAGCCTCTCAGTTGCTCAGGCCAATAATCTTGAGCCTCCTAAACCAGTCTTTCTGCTTTCCTACTTTCTAGCTCTTCAGTTTATTCTCCATGCAGCAATCATATCAAGTTACCCCTTTGCTCAAAACCTTCTCACATGTCCTTACAATGGCCTACAGGCCCGGTGTGATTTGTTACTCTCTCCATTGTTACCTCTGACTTTATGTCTCTAGCTTTTACTTTTCATTTGTTTGGCTTTAACCACAATGACCTTGTAGTTCCTTGAGCGTTCTATGCACATTCCTGCCTCACAGTCTATCTTTGCTTTCTTTTTTATTGGATATCTCAGATGTCTTCTGTCATTTAGGTAGTTTGAAAATGACATACAAAATGTGGATTAAGAATACGTATCCGAGTAATAACACTGAATTGAATGGAATTATCAAAAGGATTACAGTGACATCTGTGGTACCGTGGTTCTTACCCAGGCCAGCAACAGATTGTTCAAATGCTGGGTTTCTCATGAATCTTTTTTTCTCCTGCCAGAGGAGTAAATCTCTAATCTTAAAGACTAAATTCAGTGTGGTAATTTAGAGTCTATAGTTTTTTTCTTTTTAACAAAAAGTGAATATACACTATCAAATATATTCCCAGTAACCTTAACAAGCCTTTGATATTCTTCAGAATACTTTAGTGTATTTTGGAGAAACCTATATTCATTATGTTTTTAGAGAAACGTTATGGCTTTTTTTCCCTTTCAAAGAGTCACTCGGAGTGTTTAAAAATGCCACTCATTCCCACTCAACGACTACCTGAATCAGAACTTCTAGGTGATGAAACCTGGATGTCTGCATGTTGGGGCACGTAAAAATTTGACAACCAGTACTTCGTGCTATAGGAATGGTAGAGTTACAATGGAATAGAGGAATTAAGGATTCCAGGACATGGTCAGTGGCAGAAAGTTTGGGGTAGACTTTTAATTTACAACTTGTCGGTGTTCCTGTGCCTTCTGATTCTGAATGACATTTTGTTACTTGAGGGTTACACTAGAGAACCTTGAGGAATACTCTTTGATTCAAATCAAAGAAACATCATGAACAGTTTGGTAAAGAGAGTTTATACAACTCCTTCTTTCTAGGGAAATGCCTGTTTTGTCTTAGTGCTTTGGTTGCATCAACAAATTTTAGGTGTGTGTTATACGAATTGGGAACTGTTTTTATATTAGCACTCAGTTTTTAGCCTGAATGTGAGTGGGTTATTTTGGGTTGAGGATGGCTATTTTTTCCTATGTGCTAGCAGTAGTTCTGTTATGTGAAAACTTTGTTGCTTTAATCCTTTTAGTGTATAACAGTGTTAAGTTGGAGATTCTCCTAAACGTTTGGGACTGGCAGTTGCATACTTTGGTTATATTTCTGTGAATGCTGCTTAAGTCAAAATTATTTAACTTGAAACAGTCTTTTTCTAGTAAAAACAGGTGGTTATACCCTAAGGTGTTTGGAAATTAGCTTTGAGTATCTGTGTAATTGACTTATAGGCATAATTTAAAGCATTTTCAGTGCTGGTGTAAATCCTATTGAGGCAATATAACAACAGCATTATAAAATTGTATTAATGTCATTTAGTATTATTGTTACCTATGTGAAGGATACGAAATTTAGAAAGCTCAGTCTTTAGAGAGAAAACTTTACCTCTGTGAAATTACTCATTTTTTTCCCTGCTGCCACTTTAACTTTCTTCTCCAGTGTTATGTGCAGCAGTCTACTTTTATAAAAATAAATTGTAAAAAATTTTTTGTGAGTGGACCAACCTATGTAAGTTAGGAATTTTTATTTTTCTTGGTCTTCATTATTGCACTCCATTGTGTTAAAAGACTGTAGTTAGGGGCGCCTGGGTGGCGCAGTCGGTTAAGCGTCCGACTTCAGCCAGGTCACGATCTCGCGGTCTGTGAGTTCGAGCCCCGCGTCACGCTCTGGGCTGATGGCTCAGAGCCTGGAGCCTCTTTCCAATTCTGTGTGTCTCCCTCTCTCTCTGCCCCTTCCCCGTTCATGCTCTGTCTCTCTCTGTCCCAAAAATAAATTAAAAACGTTGAAAAAAAAATTAAAAAAAAAAAAAAACCAAAAAACTGTAGTTATATTAATGAAAGCACATAAAAAATAACTGAATTTGCTTCAGAATCAATAAAACATGGCAAATTCAAGAACTTCATGGAATCCCAAGGTAGGACTGTCCCAAGGATTAAAAAGACGCTGCCAAGAGTGGAGCATAATATTTATGCATTGCAGGCTTCTTAGTTGATGAAATTGGTAGGCACCTAGAAGTCAAAGGTTGACCAGAAAAGAAGTTAGAAGATTTCAAGGAATTGTAAATTGAATCTGTAGTAGTGCATTGGTACAGATCAACGAACATGAATTTGTTACTGTAACAAATGGAATATGTAATTGTAAGAAAATACTGGGGAAAGTGATATTTTCTATAAGATACTGATATAGCAGGTAGAAATAAATTGGACGTCTACCATGTTAGAGAGTTCGAGAAAAGTGCTGCCTCATAGAAAAAGCTGAAGAAGAGGAAATAAAAATAATCTAGGGAAGTGTAGGGGTTGTTAATAAATGTTGAAAGTAAGGATTGCTGTATAGAAATGAGGAAGGTAGGATGCCTGGGTAGCTGAGTAAGTTAAATGTCCGTCTTCAGCTCAGGTCACGATCTTGCAGTTCAGGAGTTCGAGCCCTGCTTCGGGCTCTGCTTACAGCCTGGAGCCTGCTTCGGATTCTGTGTCTCCCTCTCTCTCTGCCCCTCTCCCGTTCATGCTCTGTCTTTCTCTGTCTCAAAAATAAGTAAACATTAAAAAAATATATATATTTTTTAAAAAAATGAGGAAGGTAGGCATATGACTGTGAGGGGAAGAAGTATGTTCCAGGCAGAGGATAGTAAATGGCAAGGGCTTCACATGAGAATGTGTTTGGAATATTTGTTTGAACAAGATAGCTACAGATGTTTTTAGGGTGAGGGTGATAGAAGCTCAAGAGAGGTGAGGCAAGGGCCAGATCAAGCAGGGTCTTGTAGGCTTTTGAAAGGATTTGGGGTTTTACTCAGATGAACCATTGGAGGATATTGAGTGACTTAATCTGTAGGAACAAGACAGACAGTATTGCATTAGGACAGTATTGCATTAGTGGAAAGAGACCATAGTGGCTTTGGATTTGGATGAAACAGTAGAAGTGGTGTGATTCTGGATGTATTTTGAAAGAATCAACAGATAAACTAGAAGAATGACTCCCAAGAGTTTTCGCTTAAGCATTTGGAAGCTGGAATTGTCCTTTATTGCACTGAAGAAGACTATAGAACGAAAGGTTTGGGGGTTGGATAGAATTGCGAGTTTTGTGGTTTTGGGTTGCCTTAAATCTGAGAATCTTGTTCAGACATCAAAGGAGTAGGCAGATGGCTGGGTCTGGAATTTAAGGAGGAGATTGGGTTTGAGTCCTCGGCATATAGAGTGAATTTAAAAACTAGGAGACTAGATTTCACCCAGACTAGAAAATGAGTAATGATGAGGGTTCTGCAGCCTTTCTTTTCCGTAAAGGACCTAGATAAGTAAATATTTTTGACTTTGCAACCATATGGTCTCTTACAAATACTCTGCTCTACCAGTGTAGTGCAGTACGCTATGATATCGTACAAAGGAATGAGTGCGGTCCGATGGCCAGATTTGATTAGCAAAAAGTTTGCACACCTCTGCCATCAACAAATTAAGATATAGCTGCAAATTTATCTGGTGGTGCCACCGTGTTTAGAAGTCAGGGACTCTCCATGTTTAGAAGTCAGAGAGTGACTAGGAAAGGAGATGGGGAAGGAACAGCCAGTGGAGTAAAAGAGAACCTTAGAGACAGTATCTCCTGGAAGCCAAGTGAAGAAAGTGTTACATGATGTTTATGATGACTTCTGTCTAGGTCTGTCAGTAGGTTGGGTAACGTGAGAACTGGTGTCCTAGAGGGTATTGACCTCCAGCAGTTTCAGTGGGCTTGGGGGAATGAAGACCTGATTGGAGTGTGTTTAAGAGCATAGAAGAGGTGAAGACATTGATGAACACAGGAGTTTTGCTATAAAAGAGTAGAGAACAGAGGTATGGCTAGAGTAGGATGTGTGGGTTAAAGGAAAGGGTTTTCCTTCCTTCTTCCCCCCCCCCCCCCCACTTCCTGCCTTCTCCTCTTCCCCGCTCCGTCCCTCTCTCTTTTTTTGAAGAGTCATTAAAATATACTGATAGGCTGATGGAACCGATCTAGTAGTGGAAGAACTTGCAGAGGGACTATTGCTGGAGCAGTGTTGAGATTTAGTATACAAAATAAAGGGTTGACCTGAGATAGGAGCATTAACTATTCATTGATAATAAATAAAGAGGACAGCCTATTAGTATTTGAGTGTATATACTGATTGTTCTTTGTCATTTAATTATAGCTGGAGAGATCACTATAGCACCATTTTTTAAGTAAATCCTAGGAAGATTTATTTGAAACTATAGTTGCTAAATTGGTTGGTGTTCTTAATGCTTTCAAACTGCATCCTTTGCCATTGGTGTTCTGCAAAAGTACCTTGCCAGGTCACTGTTAGCAAGGGAAGAGAGACCAATTCTATTTGTATCTGTTTTATATATCTCTTCTGGGTAAGATTTGTTTTTGGAAAAAGATTCTTCTTTAAAGGTTTTGAAAACCACTTGTCAAAATATTTTATATTTTGTTAATATGAAGTGATAAATGTCAGAGTTAAAAGAGGGCCGCCTGGGTGGCTCAGTTGGTTAAGTGTCGGACTTCAGCTCAGGTCCATTATCTCAGGGTTCATGGGTTCGAGCCCTGTGTCAGACTCTGTGCTGACAGCTCGGAGCCTGGAGCCTGCTTCAGATTGTGTCTTCCCCCACTCCTCTCTCTGCCCCTCCTCCACTCACAATCTGTCTCTCTCAAAACTAAATAAATGTTTAAAAATATTTTAAAAAAAGTAATGGAAGGTGATGATCTACTGCACCTCTTCAGAACTCTATGCTCCCCACTTAATTGAAGAAATACATCATTAAAAATAAAGGAAGCCTCTTGTGTAACTGCCCTTTTTCAATCATAGTATCCTCTGGATGTCACACTCTCAACCTTGTCCTGCTCCTTTCCTAGAATTACCCTGATTTTGGTATTTGTTGTTCCCAAGAATTTGTCTTCTTTTGATTTTGTGTCACCTAAAATGTACTTTTATAAATTTTCTTTTGACAGAAATGAAAAGTTCACCTTTATCTTATTTATTTTTTAAATTAAAAAAATTTTTTTAATGTTTATTTTTGAGAGAGAGGACAGAGAGTGCAAGCAGGGAACGGGCAGAGAAGGAGACAGAGAATCCGAAGCAGGCTGCAGGCTCCAGGCTCTGAGCTCAGCACAGATCCTGATACGGGGCTCAAACTCTGGAGTTGTGAGATCAGAACCTGAGCTGAAGTTGGATGCTTCAAGGACTGAGCCCCCTAGGCGCCACTAAACTACTGTTTTTAAAAACACTTATATTTAAAAGTAAACTTCTCAGGGCTTTGTGCTGACAGCTTGGATCCTGGAGTCTGCTTCAGATTCTGTGTCTCCCTCTCTACCCCTCCCCCACTCATGCTGGCTTGTTCTCTCTCTCTCTCAAATATAAATAAACATTAAAAAAACTGAAAAAACAGTAGTTCAAAACAGTGTGTATTAGGTAGGGTATGTGGATGTATGTGTGTTTTAATGAGATTTGACCCTAGATTGCAAAACTTAAATTTTTTCGTTAGGGGGGATGGTGAGTGAAATACTTTCTGGCTTTCTCTGCTAGACTATTGCATCAGAATCTTTTGTCGGTGGGGTGGTTGGGGAAGGGTTAACATTGAGACGACAGGAGAACAGAAAACAAGAACTGATCATGATACACGATATATTGCAGACATTTGAGATGCGTTGTTTTGTTTTTGTTTGTTTGTTTGTTTATTTATTTATTTTGAGAGTGTGAGTGGGGGAGGGCAGAGAGAATCCCAAGCAGACGCCACGCTCAGTGCTGAGCCCGACCCTGGGGTCAATCTCCCCATTGTGAGATCATGACCTGAGCCAAAATCGAGTCAGACACTAAACCCACTAAGCCATCTAGGCAGTCCGAGTTCTGTTTTCTAGTAGATTTTCTAGATGTTTTCCCCCCAAGCTCCTTAAAGACCATGACATCAGTTGAAAATCTGATTCAAATAGAGTGATCTCACCTTTTATAGCATGCTCTTTTGTCTGGTACGTGTTGTCCTTGCATATAATAGATGCTGAATAATATGATTTAATGAGAAAATAATGTTATGGTTAATAGTAGTTTTTGAATTTGAATATAACTTAATATACTTTTAGGAGATAAAGGTAACAAAAGTTAATAAAATTGACAATATTTAGGCATTTTCTGTTCCTTATTTGAAGGGGTCAGACTAATTGAATATTGGTTTTCCTATACCATAGGATAGGAAAAAGTTTAGTGGGGATAGTCAATTATGTTAATACCAGTGAGTTAGTGACATTGTGGTACAAGGAAAAGAAATAAAATTTAACATTAGGGCAAAGGACTCTAACCTATGTTTGTCTTCCCCTTATTAACTCTGTAGCCTTGGGCTCATTATTTAAAATTTTTCTCTGGATTTTGAACTGTAAAGTAGGTATTTTTACTACCCCTCTCAAAGACTTGTTTGAGGATTAAATGGAATAATGTACCTGACATCTGTAACAGTCCCTAACGTGTACAAGGTAATCAAAACATGTTACCTTGGTTTTTTTTCTGTTTTGTGATACTTTCTGTTTTGAGTAAAAATCTATTTGATTTAGGCACAAAAAGCCATATTCTTTCAGCATTACCCTTTGTAAGTAATCTCTTATTCCTCTCTACTTGTACCTAATATTTCTGTCTTCATTTTTGGCTTCTGCCCAAGCTTAGTTGTGTTCTAGAAGGTAGAACACATGAGATTTTGGATTTCAACAAAAAAAGGGAATGTTTAATGTGGCACTGTTTTTTATTGAAAATATTTCTTGAAATTTAATTCTTAAAATGCTGTATTTTATAGCTTTAATCAGTTAGGTTTCAGAATTTTACAGCGAGCTTGAGCTGAACTGTCTGAAGTCTTTTTGATTACCTTCTACTTTTAAAAGTTTATGGCAATATAATGATAGCAACACAAGAGACTTCTCTATTTTTAAGAATTACAGTAAAACCTTATTTGACTAAAATAAAGTCTTTGTGAAATGACATCAAATATAGAAGTGTAAAAAAGGAAAGGATGGTGTGAAGTTCATTGATGTGATTGGCTGGTGTCGGTGTTGTCTCTGCAAGGCAAGATGATTTATGTGAAGGTGATAGAATGAGAACATGGAGGTTAGACAAGTGAACAGGGTGATTAAATGTGAAACAGACTTTGTGGAGATGAGGAGGTTTAGTGGGGATAGTGAGGAGCAATGATGAAAGTCACCTTCCAACAAGAATGGCTTTATGATTAGGGACTGTGAGAGAAGAAAGCCACAATGTCCCCTCTACTTGTCATCAACAAGCAGGATATAGAAGGAGCTGTCACACTTGGGTTTAAATCCCAGCTGTTTGTTTTTAGCTGGTTTCCTTTTTTAAAAAAATCTTTTAATTATGAGGTAATTGTAGATTTGCTTGCAACTGTAAAAAATACTACAGACAGGCCCCGTGTACTTTTTATCTAGTTTGCATGCATGCAGATAATATCTTCTGTAACTATAGTATACTATCATTAGCAGGAATTTGACATTGTTACAGTTGTAGGTGTGGAAAACTTTTCCTTTCCCTTCTGAGGTTCTTTGGCTGGTCTAACAATTAAATTGGCATCAAACCGATAAATAGGAGAAAACAATTTGATTTCCTATTTACAAGAGCCCCAAACAGGGACTCATGAGTCCATCAGTTGAGGCACATACGATGTCTTGAGTCAAGGAATGGGATGGGGCCTGGGGCTTCATAGGGGCGGAAGGTAATTCACAGGATGATAAAAGCAGATGTTTGTAATTAGAAGTTTGCCCTGCCATACAAATAGGTCTTTTAGTTTAAAAAGTTATCTCAGGTAATTAGGAAGCTCGTACCAGAAAAAGACTATCTAAATTCTTTTAGGTAGTTATGGGAGAGGGAGAACTTTTTCATGAGTCTGTAGGGTCTTAATTTTCTTTAGCTCAAAAATATCCACATGCTGAAGTGGCATATTTTTGGGTGACGTATTCTGCTCTCCTTCACAGTCTCCTGTGGCCGTATTCAGATTTTTACCAATTTTACATGCATTGCATATGTGTGTTTCATGCAATTTTATCACATGAGTAGATTAACATGACTGCTGTCACAGTCAAGATACAGAACAGCTCATCACAGTAATTTCTTGTGCTTTTTATAGCCACATCCACTTCCCTCCTTCCACTCAACCTCTAGCAAGCTAACTGCTCTCAATCATTACGATTTTGCTGTTTGAAGAGTATTATATAAATGGAATCACAGTATGTATGTAACCTTTTAAGATTAAATTTTTTAACTCCTCATAATTCCCTTGAGAACCAAGGGGCTGTGTATCAGTGATGCATTTCTTTTGTATTGCTGAGTGGTATTCTATGGTATGGTGAACCTCAGTTTGTTTAACCGTTCACTTGGGTGGTTTGCAGTTTTGGGCTCTTACCAACATAGCGGTGTGTTCACGTACAGACTTTTGTGTGAAATAACTTTTCTTTGTTGCAGATAGCTAAGGTACAATTGCTGGATCATATGGTAGGTTAGCTATTTATTTAACTCTTATTTTTTTTAATGTTTGTTTATTTTTGAGAGAGACAGACACCGTGAGCAGGGGAGGGGCAGAGAGAGAGGGAGACACAGAATTCGAAGCAGGCTCCAGGCTCTGAGCTGTCAGCACAGAGCCTGACATGGGCTCAAACTCACGAACTGTGAGATATGACCTGAGCTGCAGTTGGAAGCTTAACCGACTGAGCCACCCAGGTTGCCTTAGCTGCTTAGTTTTTTAATGACAACTATAAGTAGAAAAATTTTCACTTAATGGTCATCAGTCATCAAAGTGTATTATTATAATTACTGTTGCCAGAATTTAATCCTCGTGTATTGTCCTCTCTGTAATTATATTCTTCTGTAAGTCATGATACAAATACCTGCATGTTTTTTAGGAAAGCCTTTAATCACTGGATGCTAATTTGATGTTTCAATATTTATATCTAATGTAGAGTGATATTAAATGTATCAGATTTGCTTTCTTCTGTTTTACTTAGAATGTAATATAAGCAACTCTCCTGGGTAACTTGTACTTTCATATTTGGTCATTATACTTATTGGAACAAATAACACTATTCATTTAATAGATTTAAAGCAATTTTTAACCTGTCAAACTCGAGCTGTTATATTTTCACAGAGGTACATATTGCTGCTACTCTGTTTTTAAGACATTTAAAAATTGTGTTCAAAAAGCAGTCACATACTCTAGAGTCAGACGTAGCACGGTGCCAATACCTACTAAACTGCAGTTGTCAAAAAACACACCGTAATATAAAATACAGTCAGCAGTAAAATTACTGGATGTTATTTAATCTGCCTTGGAAGATTTAGGAGACTTAAAGAGGTTGTAGTGTATGTTGTAGCCTTTGGCACGCGTCTGTCAATCACCTGGGAAGCTCAAACGAACTTGAAAATTCTCGTTCTTAAAAGTGGTGGTATGGGACTAGAAATCCCATAGTTTCTTTTGATACATAGTTAAGTCTGTGAAACTAAACAGAACTCCAGGGAAGAATGATTTCTGTTTTATTCTGTTAGTGTCTTGTACCATCTTTGGTATTTGCTCTTCAGTGTTTGTCAAATGTGAGTACTGTGTGCAGCAGGGTGAGGGGTGTAGCCAAGTGCTTTTATGAAATAAAATTCCAACAAAGGAAACATTTAAAGTCTATTTTGAGTAAATTAATATTTGCTGTATAATGTCATTTGGCATAAAAGTTTTCAAAATAATCAGTAATCATAAGTGGCTGTTGATTCCAGATGTTAAGCAGGTGCGTTTAGCTGCATTTAGTGCACACTGCTATCTTAGCAGTACAGCTTCTCTCCGTTTGAGATTTGTTATTAGTTCGATTTTTCTTACGATTGTTAGTCTGTGTTAATCTAACCCCATCTTTCCCCAGGTTATGAGTACTTTAATTTTTGAATTCTTAAATATTTGATAATGTCCTACTGTTGTTCATTATAAATGACGTCTTGGTTAGAAAGGTAGTTTTCTGGGTCACATCCATTTTCTTCTTTTAGCACAAGACATTATCACTTTGTATTCTAGCATTTAAGGTTTCTGTGGAGAAGTATGAGGTCAGCTCTTTTTTGTTTGTTTTATAAGTGACCTGCTTCTGCTGCCTGGATGCTTTAAGAATTCTTTCTTCATGCTTAAAATTCAGCAGCTTTACCAGACTGTGAAGGAAGATAACGCGTCAGTTTTATCGGTTTTTTATTTTTCCTCCTGTATGGTGACCCCCTTCAGTCTCCAGAATGAGATCTTCCTGTATTTCAGGAAAGCTTTTTTTTTTTTTTTTTTTTTTTTTAAATACTTCAGTGTCCTGTTTTCTGTTCTCTTCTTCAGGACCCTCCAGTTTTATGTATGTTGGCTTCATTTTTCATCTGTGGCATTTTATCTCTAAGTGCTAGCATCCCTGTTGTTTTGTCTTCTGTGCTTTGTGTTATTTTTCAGGTCTGTGTACCTCCTTATGGATGACATCACTTTCAGCAATGTTGATTCTTTCATTACCTCAAATGTTGTATTTGTTTCTTTGATGATTGCATCCTTAAGTTTTTCCTCTTATTTCTTCCAGCTCCCCCACCCCTTTATGGTTTCCTTTTGTTTCTTGTTTTGCTTTTGTTTCATAAAATTCCTGTTCTTTGTACTCTGAGATAGAACAGAATTTGTCTAAAAGTTAACTTCTTTCAAAGTTTTTTCTTCACCCTACTGATGGTATATACCATTACTTTGGTCTGTGCATAGGTTCTGTGTAGGGTGGTTTCTGTGTACTTGAGTGAATTTGAGTATGTGTGTGTGTGTGTGTGTGTGTGTGTGTGTGTGTGTAAATTGTGATTCATTTCTCTTCGATTCTGTTTCTTATTCTCCTGGACACTACATTAATTATATCCTTAGAAACTGTTTTTTTATCAAATGCTTGGCGATTAAGGAAAGGGGTATGGGAAGTGTCTTTTGGGAGGAGAGTCATGGAAAGGAGTGTCATGAGAAGGCAGTTCATTTGTTTTTTTTCTCAACCCACACTGTATGTGATTAACTCTCTCTTCAGAGCTCACTTTTGGGGTCAGTGCAAAGGTTTAGCGTGGCAGGGCCCTCCTTCCTGTGTCAGGTTGTTCTGTACTTAATTGGGCCAAAAAGTCAACAAATGGGCCAAGTGACCTTTCTCTCCCAGCTCTTCTGCCTGCTGTAGTTTTCAAAATATATATCCTAACAGACTTTAGAGGAACTGGGTATTGGTCTTTAGCACTTTTCTGTACTGAATATGGATTTGATTTTAATTTTCTCTTGAAACCATCTGTCAGTGCCAGTTTGTTGGGTTGTGACCATTCCATTGTTGGATTTGATTAAATTTTCGCCCCCCCCCCCCTCCGATTTTGATAGGTTTTATAGAGGGCAAATATAGAAACTTGTTCATGTGGTCATCCTTCTGAAAGTCTGTCTTTAATGTAATTTTCATTACCAAGTTTTTGTGCTACGTAAATCATTTAATTGTTGAAATATATTTATCATTTGAATCATTGAATTACAGGCTTTTAAAATCAATTTGGAAGTAGTCTCTTAAGATGACTCTTCATGGTTCTTTTCAGTGTTAAGGTATTGCTAACTCCATTTTTGTATGGGTTGGGAATTCTGACATCTAGGTAAGTGGTCACTAGAAGACACAAATATTTCTCTGATTGGGTATTAGGGTATTTGCATGCTATGTGGAGTATAATGTTGCCATTAGAAACAGTGATGTAGAACCACTTTTTTATTGAGTGAAAGTGTTTCTGGATATTTAGGGGAAAATCCACACATTAAATAAGTAGTATGCTTCTGTGTTTGGGTATATATGTACATGTAGGAAAAAAATCTAAGAGGATAGAGTTATTTTTCCTGATTTTTTTTTTTAAGATTATGAGTATAGTTAGTATTAATACCTGTTTCAGATAAGTTATTGCAATTTTTAAAAAGGTAAAAAAAAAAAGTCTTGATTGGGAGTGTTCTTGGTATTAAAACGTATTACTTGGTGATAAATGATCATTATGTATAAAGATCACCCCTTCTTGAAGTTTATCTTCTTCATACTAAGGAAACTACCTATTCCTGCAGTTGGTAATTTGTTGTTAAAAGTCTGTTTGAAATTTATCAAATGCTCTCTCAATCTGTTTTTGTTTGTTTTTTTTTTTTTTTTTAACGTTTATTTATTTTTGAGAGAGAGAGACAGAGCATGAACAGGGGAGGGTCAGAGAGAGAGGGAGACACAGAATCCCAAGCAGGCTCCAGGCTCTGAGCCATCAGCCCAGAGCCCGACGTGGGGCTCGAACTCAAAGACTGCGAGATCATGACCTGAGTTGAAGTCGGACGCTTAACCGACTGAGCCACCCAGGCGCCCCTCTCAATCTGTTTTTAAAAATCGGTGCATTCAAGATTTATATTCATGCAAGTTCGATATTCAGATATTGTGCTTTCCTGGCCTGAGGTGCATATATAGTTGTGAATTCTAACTTGTGTAACGCCCTATGGTTCTTGTTGTCTTTGTTAGAATTTTGTAATGGGTTTCTTTTATGATTGAGTCTGTTTCTGGAACACATGATACATTATAGGAATTCTTTTTCCTTGAAAGTTTGAAACAGTTCCTAAATCAACCTCTGTAATCTAAGTCTGGCTAGAGCTGTTATTGGACAGGGAGAGGGGTGAGAGATGGAACAATGAGACTGAAGGGAGAGTGAAGAGATCTGTAACATTTATCCAAAAAATTTTGCCATAAAATGGATACGTCGGTTAAACATTATCAGCAAACGTGATCTGTTGAACAACTCCTCTTCTAATTATTGAGCTTCTGTTTTTATTTTTAAAATCCCTCATAGTAAGCAGCATTTGCATCTATGTTTATAAAACTGGTTTAGGCAATGTGTCAGTGTTTACTTTTCCCTTTAATAGACACCCATTTCGCAGTTGGAGAACACCTAGACACAGTGTCCAATGTTACATTACCAGTAGCTGT
This sequence comes from Neofelis nebulosa, assembly GCF_028018385.1. Classification (NCBI taxonomy): domain Eukaryota; kingdom Metazoa; phylum Chordata; class Mammalia; order Carnivora; family Felidae; genus Neofelis; species Neofelis nebulosa. The sequence continues at coordinate 116,671,281 of NC_080789.1, read as the reverse complement.
ATGTAAAACTTCAGCCCTGTCTCAACGCGAAAGCAGGATGACTTAGCAACAGAAACCAATGGGAGTTTTGGAATAAATGCTGTCTGTTTATGCGTCTCCACTAGGAGCCATGGAAGAGCAATATTAAAAATGTCTTACCTGGGCTCCTGGGTGGCTCAGTCAGTTAAGCCATGACTCTTGGTCTCGGCCCAGGTCATCTACCGGTTCGTGAGTTTGCACCCTGCATCGGGCTCTGCGCAGTCTCGAGCCTGCTTGGGATTCTCTCTCTCCCTGCCCCTCCCCTGTGCAACATGCTCTTTCACTCTGTCTCAAAATAAGTAATAAACTTTTAAAAGAGAGATATCCTAACTTAAAAAAAAAGTTCTACATGTAAGGGAAAACCCAATGTTTTCTTTGAGGTTACTCTTCTGTAATGTGCTGCCTTTTTCTTTTAATACCTCATAATTTTGGGAAAGCACTTTTCCAATTAATATAATGGTGTACAGGGAGGAGGGTAGAATAATTTTTTACTAATATGTACTAATTATACAGTTTTAGTGGGTGTTGGCAGGTAGTGAAGGTCATCTTAACACTTTTTTGCTGTGTCATATTAGTTACGTTTAACAAGTGAAGTTTATATACTTATATATAACCCACAGGATTTGTTACTACTACCTAGCTTTTTGATAGCTAATATATAGAATTTATCTGTATCATTCCTTTTGTTTGTTTTATTTATTTTTAAGAGCGAGAGAGAGAGAGACAAAGTGTGAGCCGGGAAGGGGCAGAGAGTGAGGGAGACACAGAATCCGAAGCAGGCTCCAGGCTCTGAGCTGTCAGCCAGATCCCGTCACGGGGCTTGAACCCATGAACTGCGAGATCATGACCTGGGCCGAAGTTGGATGCTTAACTGACTGAGCCATTCAGGATTCTGGGTCATTACTTTTTAAATGATACTGTATGGAGGCTAGAGGTTCCAAGGGTGGGACTGAGCATGTCTTCAACCCCTTATACTCCCATCACAATAAGAGAGTATCCTGCTGTACATATCGGGCTTTCATTCGTGCATGTGTTTTATTTTAGTCTACTGACAGACCCAAGCGCTGTTACAGGTATTCTAGCTGTGACATGAGAGGCAAAGTCCCTGTGTTCAGGGAGCTTTTCTCTCCTAGTAGAAGAGACAGACAATATGAAATAGACAAACAGGATAATTTCATATTGTGGTCTGTGCTATAAAGGAAATAGTGATTTGACATGGTAATGGAATGTGACAGGAGGTGGTCAGGTAAAGGCTCTTTTAGGGGGTAACTTGTGAATTGACATTTGCAGGAAGAGCAGCAAGCCATGTAAGGAAAGAATTCGGTGGCTTAAAGTTGGGAAAATATTAGGCAACTATTTCTTTGAAAGAATTTTCTTCTTTAATCTTTTGTGTTATTCTTAAAGATAAATACTCTTAAGTCTCCTTTTTTCATGGTGTACCTATTACTGTTCAAAAGCATTGGGGGGAGAAAACCAAAATACTCAAAAGCAAGTAACAGTTCTTAATATTTTGAGAGTTCCTTGTCTGAGAGATAAACTCTGTTTTTCCCTTAGTTTTGCTTCCAAGGTCCTTCAGTAGTTTTTTCTTAATTTAGCTTTACACCCCTTTTAGCTCATCTATAGAAAGTTTATGTTCCTATCCCACTAATTTTAGTGGGAATCGTTATTGCTCTCTGAACCCTTGTCATCCTGTGCTTTCCTTACGCCATTTCTCATACTGTTTTTCGTGACTGAAGTTTATTCTTCATTTCGTTTTATCCAGTTAAATCTTTTGTTAGATGATCTTTGTAATTTCCTTTACTATCTTAATATAAACTGAGAGTTACAAGTGTGTGAAACATATGAGAGCGTGGCACATACTTGAGGATTCCTTTGTTTTCATTTTTCGACCATTTCTAGATTGAAGAATACCATGAGGCTTCCAAAGTTGAAACTGATTACTTTGCTCAATTGATTATAGTCAGGAGGTAATTACTTGGAGACACATAGGCATGACAGGACCTGCCTCTCTTTCGCCGTGTTTGCTGTACTCTCTCTAAAGGCATCAGCTTGGGAAAGGATAGTTTCCAACTACATAGTCTCCTACCCACCTATTCAGAATCTTAGGATAATTTGGTTAAGTTTCCTAAAACTCAATTTTTTTCATGCTAACCTATGCTATATTCTTTTCTCTTTCAAAGGAATGCGTTCCTTATTTTGGCTAGCCACATTGTTAATATAAATACAAGAAAACAGAACAATGTGAGTTGTAATCTAATTACACTCCATACAAATAGCTGTTAAGGAGAGATATGTGCTATGAGAGGGGGCTTGTTTTAGGTTGGAGGATTAGGAAGGGCATTTTTTTTTTTTTAATTTTTTTTTTTTTCAACGTTTTTAATTTATTTTTGGACAGAGAGAGACAGAGCGTGAACGGGGGAGGGGCAGAGAGAGAGGGAGACACAGAATCGGAAACAGGCTCCAGGCTCCGAGCCATCAGCCCAGAGCCTGACGCGGGGCTTGAACTCACGGACCGTGAGATCGTGACCTGGCTGAAGTCAGACGCTTAACCGACTGCGCCACCCAGGCGCCCCAGGAAGGGCATTTCTAAGGATGTGGCTTTTAAGCTGAGACCGAAGAAATGGATGACCAAGAGATAGGCAGATAAAGAATGGGAGATAGAGGTGAGATAGAATGTATGAAGGATCTAGGGTAGGAAAGAACTGGCATGTATTCAAAAACTTGAAAGTGGCCAGGATAGCTCAGGTGTAGAGGGCAAGGTGTGGTTAGTGCTGCAGAATAAGGCTGGAAGGGTAAGTAGGGCCAGAGATGTTGAATGGCTTCCCACTGTAACCATTAAAATTCAAGACACCTGTCATGATTGAAGATACAGGCTTGAAAGATTACTTCGACTGCTCTGTAGAGACTGTTTTCAAATGGAGACCAGAATGAAAGTGGGAGAGCAGTTTGAATATTACAGTGAACCCAGTGAATTTCTACTGGAATTAATAAGAATGAAGAGATCCTTACTTCAAGATTAGTTCTACATCAGCCCTGTCTTGCTGTTTGCTCTGTGTCATACTGAATCAAGTGCTTGAGATCATTGAAGAGTCCAGAGTCCTGTGTTGATAGTTTTTCTAAACAAGTAGAAGTAATTCTGCACACTGTCCAACCAGTATCTTATTTGACAAGTGAAGATAATTATAGAAGGTGGGTGACCTCCTCACTTTTATTTAGTAAGGCAGAGGCAAAGTCTGGACTGAAGCCTATATTTACCTGCTTGAGTGCTGTTTTCCCCACATGGTTCTCAATTTTAAATGTCTTTTTAAAAATTGAGGTATAGGGGCGCCGGGGTGGCTGAGTCGGTTGAGCATCCAACTTCAGCTCAGGTCATGATCTCACGGTCCATGAGTTTGAGCCCCGTGTCGGGCTCTGTGCTGTCAGTTCAGAGCCTGGAGCTTGCTTCGGATTCTGTGTCTCCCTCTCTCTCTGCCCCTCCCCGACTCACGCTCTGTCTCTTTATCAAAAGATGAATAAACGTTAAAAATTGAGGTATAATTCGCATACCCACAATCACCACCACCGCCACCCCACCAGTAGCAGTCACTCCCCATTTCTTCCCCTCCCTGCCCACTCCCCAACCACTGATCTGCTTTCTGTCTGGAGAGAGTTTTCTGTTGTGGACGTTTCATATAAATGGATTACATGTGGTCTTTTGTGATTGGCCTCTTTCACTTAACCTAGTGTTTTCATGGATCACGTATGATGTGTCATGTGTCAGTACTTAATTCCCTCCCCCCCACCTACCCAGGTTAAAGTTTCTTTACTTCAGTAATTCTTAGATCCTTTAAAGTACATTTAAGTTTTCTATGAGAGAATATCATATACAACTTTTTCCAGATTTACATGACCATGTGACATTTTGTATTCAAAGCATCTCATAGAATTAGAGTTTAAGAAATGATGAATTCAGGGTTTCTGTCTAAGCTAGACAAGTCAAAGTCACATTTAAGTTACGGCAGATTTTTTTTTTTTTTTTTTTTTTTTTTTTTGGGTAAGTTTTATTGGTGTGTAATCCACCTCCTGTACAGTTGACTAATTTAAAGGGTGCAGTTCAGTGGTTTTTAGTATACTCCCAGTTGTGCAACCATCACCACCACCCGTTTTAGAACAATGTCATTACCCAAAAAGAAACCCAATAGCTTTCACCTTGCCCTCAGTTTTAGGCAGCCTTTATGTCTCTATAGATGTGCCGATTGTGGATGTTTCATCCTAGTGGAATCCTACAAGGTACAGCCTTTTGTGACTGGCTTCTTGGATTTAGCATAACATTTTCAGTTCATCCATGTTACACGTTGTGGCGGTACTTGTTCATTTTCATTGTCGGATAATATTCTGTATCTTATTTATCTGTCAATCAAGTAGACATCTTGTTTGTTCCTATCTTTTTTTGTTTGTTTTATTTTTGAGAGAGACAGTGCACAAGCATGGGAGGGGCAGAGAGAGAGGGAGACACAGAATCTGAAGCAGGCTCCAGGCTCTGAGCTGTCAGCACTGAGCCTGATACGGGGCTTGAACTCAAGAACTATGAGAGCATGACCTGACTGAAATTGGAGGCTTAACCGACTGAGCCATCCAGGCGCCCCTGGTTTGTTCCTATCTTTTGGCTGTTATGGACTCTGAACATTTGTGGACACATGTTTTCATTTCTCTTGGATATATACCTAGAAGTAGAATTACTGGGTCATATAGTTCTGTGTTAAAAAGAACTATTTAAAAGGTTTAAAAGTGTTTAACCTTTTAAGGAAATGCCAGACTGTTTTCCAAAGCAGCTTAGTATTTTATATTTTCAACACCAGTGTGTATGAGGATTTTGGTTTCTCTACATCCTCCTCAACACTTGTCCATCTTTTTTGACTATAGCTATCCTCATGGATGTGAAGTGGTGTTTCATTGCAGCTTTGCTTTGCATTTCCCTAATAGCTAATGTTGGTGACCATCTTTTCATGTGCTTTTTGGTCATTTGTATGTCTTTGGAGAAATGTTTGTTATCTTTTAGTCATTTAAAAAGTACTGTTTGGGGACGCCTGGGTGGCTCAGTCGGTTAAACGTCCGACTTCGGCTCAGGTCATGATCTCATGGTTGGTGTGTTTGAGCCCCGCCTGCGTCGGGCTCTGTGCTGACAGCTCAGAGCCTGGAGCCTGCTTCAGATTCTGTGTCTCCCTCTCTCTCTGCCCCTCCCATGCTCATGCTGTCTCTCTCTCTCAATAATAAATGTTTAGGGGCGCCTGGGTGGCGCAGTCGGTTAAGCGTCCGACTTCAGCCAGGTCACGATCTCGCGGTCTGTGAGTTCGAGCCCCGCGTCAGGCTCTGGGCTGATGGCTCGGAGCCTGGAGCCTGTTTCCGATTCTGTGTCTCCCTCTCTCTCTGCCCCTCCCCCATTCATGCTCTGTCTCTCTCTGTCCCAAAAATAAATAAAAAACGTTGAAAAAAAAAAATTAAAAAAAAAAATGTTTAAAAAAATTTTTAAATAAAGTACTGTTTGTCTTTTATTGAGTTGTAAGAGTTCCTACTAGTAGATCTAGGTAAATGTCCTTTGCATATATATGATTTGCAAATATGTTCTCCCATTCTGTGGATTGACTTTTCACTTCCTTGATGGTGTCCTTTGAAGCACAAAAGCTTTAAATTTTGGCAGAGTTTAATTTATATTTTTTCTTTTTTCACTTGTACTTTTGGCGATGATTTGAGCTTACATTTACTTATAAGAGTTTTAGTTTCATCTCTTACATTTAGGTCTGTGATTCATTTTGTATTATATGTATGTATAGTGTATAATGTATGTATGGGGTGAGGAAGGAGTCCAACTCAACTTTATTCTTTTGCATGTACACCTTCCCTTAAAATACGTTGTGAAATTCCATTTCTAGTCTGTAGGTGAATATAAATATGTTACCTACACGTTAGAGTAAGAAAGATGTGGGTAGTTCTTTTTTTTTTTTTTTTTTAATATGAAATTTATTGTCAGATTGGTTTCCATACAACACCCAGTGCTCATCCCATCAGGTGCCCTCCTCAACACCCATCACTCACCCTTCCCTCCCTCCCTCCCTCCCTCCTTCCCACGCACCCCTCATCAACCCTCAGTTTGTTCTCAGCTTTTAAGAGTCTCTTATGTTTTTGGCTCCCTCCCTCTCTAACTTTTTTTTTTTCCCTTCCCCTCTCCCATGGTCTTCTGGTAAGTTTCTCAGGATCCTTACCATCCTTACCATAAGAGTGAAAACATATGGTATCTGTCTTTCTCTGTATGACTTACTTCACTTAGCATAACACTCTCCAGTCCATCCACGTTGCTACAAAAGGCCATATCTCATTCTTTTCTCATTGCCACATAGTATTTCATTGTGTATATAAACCACAATTTCTTTATCCATTCATCAGTTGATGGACATTTCGGCTCTTTCCATAATTTGGCTATTGTTGAAAGTGCTGCTATAAACATTGGGGTACAACTCAACTTTGTTCTTTTGCATGTACACCTTCCCTTAAAATATGTTGTAAAATTCCATTTCTAGACTGTAGGTAAATATAAATAATATGTTACCTACACATGTTAGAGTAAGAAAGATGTGGGTAGTTCTAAAGGAAGTATGTAATACATACTTTTCACAAAGTAGTTTGTATCACTGCAGAAAAATAGGTAGCATATTCATTTGGGATAAACATAAAGGATAGCAGTACTGCTTTTAAAACAAGCTTTATTAATGAAATTCAGTGAAAGCTGCATCTTTCATTTATCTCTGCTAGTTTAATTTTTGGTCCTTACTCTTAACAAAGGAATCTCTTTGATATCATTTGTTTGTGATAGATACAACAGCAGGTATATTGTATGACGTTGTTGGTGATGAAGTTTTTCAAAGTGATGAGCATCTTGGTAAGAGTTTGAAACAGAACTAAGTACTGTACAGTACAATCTAAATTTCTAGAAAAATTTGCATATTGTGTTAAGCAGAATTAGGTTCTAGGTTTAGCTAATTATAAGCTAATTTTTTAGATGGGACAGATCTTTGAGAAATGGCCTCTGTACACTAGACATCTCTGGCCCTCTTTCACTAATTGTCAGTGGGTACCTTCATCTAGAACGGTGCTGTCCAGTGAGCCATGTATGCAGTTTTATTCTACCAGCCAACATCTGACATTAATTTTAATCATATATACTATTTAACCCAACATATCGAAAACAGGTCATTATGTAATCCATATGAAAATATTAATTGTGCTATTTTATATTCTTTTTGTATTGAGTCTTTGAATCCAGTGTGTGTTTTGTACGTACGGCGGATTTCCATTTAGAGTAGCCACATTTCAAGTGCTCAACAGCTGTGTGTGGCCTAGTGAACTATCACTTGTATAACACAGATCTCGAAGGAGTAACTCAACTACAGGGGACTGTCCAGTGCAAGCCTGTTGTCGACACATTATCTTATTCATTTCCACCCTCACCGAGAAACGAGAAACGTAGTCTGATTACATTTTGCTTTTCCACCACCATTGAGCTCGTGTACAAGTAGTAAATTGGAGAATGACACCAATATAAACTGAAACTGTGTTCGTTCATATGTGAAATTTTTTTTTTCTAGGCAGGGAGAATCAGAATAGCAGGAGTAGGTTATGACCTTCAAATAGAAAGGATAAAGCCCTCAACCAGCTGCTGTACAGGCAAGACCCCTAAAGTCAAGTCTCCTCCCCCAGCCTTCATGGCTCCCTGTCTGTGGCAAGTTGCACCTTCTTCTCTGTCCATTTTAACTGTAGCCTCAATGCTCAGAACTTCACTTCTCTGTTCTCCGCCTCAGCAAGCTGCATTTCTTTCCTAATTTTTTTTGCGTTTTTAATATCCCCTGAAACAATCTACAACTGTGCTGAGCTGCTTGCCTGTGCTATTCAAGTTTTTGTTTATGCTCTGGTTGTAATAAAGTTGCATAATTTTGAGTGATTTGCTCTTATTCTATTTTTCCCATAAGACTTATTTTTAGTGTGAGTTTGCAGAATTTAAGGGTTTTCAGGAAAATATTTGTCATGTTATGGTAAAATTACTCATTATAGGTGTGGCTTTCTTTGTAAAATCTCCTTATTTTTAACTGTTTGTGGCCTCTTTGAACTGTTCAAAGGAAGACTGAAGACAGTGGAAGGCAGTAGAGCATTTAAAATAAAAGTGTGGCCCGGATACTGACCATATTAAAACCCTCTTATGAAAAATTTATGTCTTGGGGGTCTCATCCCATATACCATGAATCAGAATCTTTGTGACGTTCAACCTTGAAATCTATATTTTTTTAATATACTAAAGTTTGAGATCTGCTGAACCTTATTCAGGCATACTTACTATCTGCTTTTATTAGTTTGAATAGCAGTTTAGGGTGGTTGAAATCTTGCATTTAGCATTCTAGGTATACCTTACCCATTCCAGTTATTTGTTGAAGGCATTAAGACTTAATTTCTAAGTCTGAGGATCTGATAACGGTTGTTCTGAATAAGGATACAAATCCTGTGATATTTATCCCTGAGTAGAATGAAAACTGTTGTTTCACTTTTTGAAAAGCTAGTTGCATTTCCCAGCCTTGTTTGATCATATAGAAGTTTATACCTGCTGTTTTTCCTCTACGCAGGCGCCCCTACTTTATCTTAGATTAACGCCCAATCTAGCAATATTTTTAGTATTGTAGGTCTCACAGTCATTGTTACAATTAAAAGAGAAACAGTAGCCATAGGTAATACTTAAATGGTTGGCTCTCACTGTGTTCTGATAAAACTATTGATGAAAACTTACATACAGCAGGTTGTATTTTGCTGATACCTGGATTCTAGTCTGACATTAGCATCTAATCATGTTGGTACATCTCTGTTTCATTTCTGCCTTTGGTTAAGCATAGACCTATAACCCCTTTATTCCACTCCCCACCCTACCTTTAAACCTAAATCTCAGTAATATCCTTTTCTTAGAGGTCTTTAAGACTTGCTTCACCAGTCCTCACTTTTAATTTTTTAACACTATCATTTAAAGTCGATTTTATCCCGCTTATCCATAAATACTACCTTTCTCAGATTTTTTAAGTAGTGAGCCCTTTTTTGGTAATATACAGAGAGCATTGGGGAGCCTGGGTGGCTCAGTTGGTTAAGCATCTGACTTCAGCTCAGGTCATGATCTCACTGATAGTGAGTTCGAGCCCCTCATCGGGCTCTGTGCTGTCAGTTCAGAGCCTGGAGCCTGCTTCAGATTCTGTGTCTCCCCCTCTCTCTGCCCCTCCTCCATTCACACTCTGTCTCTCTCAAAAATAAATAAACGTTAAAGAAATTTTGTTTTTAAATATACAGAGACCATAAAGGGTACCAGACCATATAAACAGCTTTTGCTTCTATTATTTTCCTGGGCCAGACAGCATCCGTGAGACTGTCTTTAACCGGCTTTATATATATATTTATATATTATATTAATTATTATATATATGTGTGTGTATGTGTATACGCATTTTTTTCCTCACCAGCATATAATCTTCCTTTGTGCCCTTGAATAGTCACTGGATATAGTATTAAAATTCTGAGTTCAAGGTTTATGCATCTTTGGATATATTGCCATCCACAAATCACTTATTTTTTCTCTCAGTCTTAGATTCTGCAACCTACTAATAAAAATTTGTGTTCTGGGGAACCTAGGTGGCTCTGTCGGTTGACTGTCCGACTTCAGCTTGGTTCATGCGTTCAAACCCTGCATTGGGCTTTGCTGTCAGTGTGGAGCCGACATCACATCCTCTGTCCCCCTTTCTGTGTACCTTCCCTGCTTGCTTGCTCGCTCTCTTTCAAAAACAAATACACATTAAAAAACAATGGAAAACTTGTGTTCTTACTCTGAAACACACAAACTCATTGTAGGGCAGTATACAAAAATTCATGTGAATTTTTAAGATAAAAGATTTAGAAGAAATTTTGTGATGTAGCACTTTTTGTATAGGTATGGCAAATGTAGCTCTGAAAATCATAACCGCCATCCCCATTAACTCTGATGCTGGGTGTGTATCATCACTATACTTTTCTACTTGGGTGTTACTTCAGTTTGGAAAGAACTACGTGGAGAAATGAAGACTCAAATGGCATACCCCCCAAAACTGCATTAGAAGATAATATAAATTGTAGCTTTTATTATAGAGAGTTAGTTTTAACTTAATATAATCATGTTATTCAGAAGCAAATCTGCCCTGCCTTAAGTTCTTAAGCACACCCTTCTGGCTAGAATGTACGGATTTATTGCCTACCATATCATATCATGCTTTTTATAAAAACCTCTTTTACTTAGTTTTGAATTCTGTTTAAGAATGTCAGTTTATTTTTAGTCTCTTACTAAAATATCTGTGTCTTAATCTTGCTTCTCACTTCTAAGTTTCAGTTGTTTTGCTAAGTGGTCTAGATAAATCTGTTTCACAGGATGTAGACTCTAATCCCTATTGAAAAAGCTCCTGTCTCTGAAAGTGCCTTCTCTCTTAACAGCTGATTGAGTTTTCTCTTCTCTCTCAAGTCTTAGACTGGTGTGCCTCTGTACTTGGCGTTTTTGGCGATTATGTTATGCCCTCTGAAAACACATACATCAGGCCTGAAAGCTCTCTGATACCATCTGTGTCAGACTTGTGGAAAGTACACTGTTTCTTCAGAGGCAAGGGCTTAGCTAATTGGGCGGTTGTCAATTTTTGAATTTTTGTTGATAGTAAGAATAACATTAAAGTGGAGTAGATTCATGGATTTTAACCTCATGGGAGGCTCAGTCAGTAGACCTCATTCCTAATATAGCTTATGTTTGTTTTTTTGAAGTTTGTTTATTTTGAGAGAGACTGAGATAGCACAGGTGGGGGAGGGACAGAGACAGGGTGAGAGAGAGCATCCCAAGCAGGCTCAGCGCTGTCACCGTGGAGCCAGACAGGGCTCACATTCACAAAACCCAGGAAACCGTGAGATCCTGACCTGAGCTGAAACCAAGTCAGATGCTTAACCAGCTGAGCCACGCAGGCAGTCCAAATATACCTTAACGTTTATAGAGTACTTCACTTAGCATGTCTTTTCAACAAATCTTTAATTTGGGTCTTTTATTTTATAGATTTAAGCATAGATTCTCTTGCTTACAAATAAATACAAGTAAATGTCAGGGCATCTAACACAGGCTTCTTAAAGGATTATTCTAGGATTCTTTTCAGTCTTTAAAATTGGCCTTGATTTTCTTTATTTTCAACATACCTTTGGAAATTTCAATGGGAATCTCTACTAGGGATGTATAAATATGACATTCCAAGTGTGTATTATTCTGCTTTTTATTTGTAAACCTGACTTTAAAATAAGAGTTCTAAAGAGTGCAAATTTTGGCATAGATCTGGTTTTCTTAAAAACCTGGGAGTATTGCCTTTTCTTTGTAACTGAGTGTGTTGGGACTTGGTGATTGTCTAAGAGGCTCACAGGACCCAGTGTGTAATTACTACCCTGGCTATGACCTATTATCGTGAAAAGATACAAAGCATAGTCAGCTAAGGGAAAAGATATGCAGAGTAAAGCCTGGAGGAGACCAGGTCCGGGCCTCCAAGAGTCTTCTTCCAGTAGAGTCAGAGAAGACCTACTTCTTCATTCCTTCAGCAGTGAATTGTGACAATACATGTGAAATGTTGACCACACGGGAGGCTTATTAGAGAATTAGTACCCAAGATTTTTACTGGATTTGGCTTGTCGTTACATAGGCACCTCTCCCTAGCACGTACCAAAAATCTGGATTCCCAATAGGAAAGCATATGTTAAGCATAAACCATATTGCATGCACAAACAGCTTAGAGCCAGTGAGCAACTGTCAGCTGTTGTGGGAACTCTCCAGAAATCTAGGTTCCCACATGTGAGCCAAAGGCCAACTGTGTAAGCGGGCTTTTCTAAGGATAGCAGTCTTAGCCCGGCTCTGTAACTTTTCTGCACACTGAATTAATCTTGACTGATTTCGTCTTGATTGTGTTTTATGTTGTTTATTGAAGAATGTTTAGCCAACTGTATTAAAGTTTAGGGTGTTTTATCTAAACACATGCCATAATGGGGCGCCTGGGTGGCGCAGTCGGTTAAGCGTCCGACTTCAGCCAGGTCACGATCTCGCGGTCCGTGAGTTCGAGCCCCGCGTCACGCTCTGGGCTGATGGCTCGGAGCCTGGAGCCTGTTTCCGATTCTGTGTCTCCCTCTCTCTCTGCCCCTCCCCCGCTCATGCTCTGTCTCTCTCTGTCCCAAAAATAAATAAAAAATGTTGAAAAAAAAATTAAAAAAAAAAAAAAAAACACATGCCATACAGCAAGAAAAAAATTAAAAACAAGTAGGTGAAGAAGTCATCAAGCAGTAGCCTTGTTGAGAAATTTCCTGTTATACCACCTCCGTTTTGCCAGGTTCTTAAGTAACCCTCTTTTGTCACTTCACTAGCTTTTTTGGGTCTTTGGATCTGCTTCTGGCATCCCTTGCAAACTGGCCCTTATCCAAGGTTAAGTGTTGGTCATTGCCTTTGCTCTTGCCATATTCTTACTTCATTCCAAGCTCATAGTGCTTGTTTTTATTATCATGCAAGGTAAAGTTAGAGTCTCCTACCTTTCACTTCTAATGGAGGAGACTTCTAGATCCCCTTCTGAATTCCTGGTTCTGTGTAGATCTGCTGACCACTTCCACTTGGGTATCTTAAAACTTTATAGTCCCCTTCTGTCCCCAGTTCACTTTCTTATCCACCTAGTTTCCTCTGCTGATATAGTTAATTCTTAATTATTTCTACTAATAACAACTCTGGTTCTAAGTGCTAATTCCTAGACCAGTCATCCATTTAAATTACTCTTCCCACTTTTTTGTTCATTATAGGGTACCCTCCATACCATTGACAGTGTAGTTGTTTTTCTTTTTTTTTTTTTTTTTTTAACAAAAGTTGAATTATGGTACCTTGTTGCTGAAAAATAAACATGTGGAATGAAATTTGAAATACTAGCAATTAGACTTTTATGATGAGCCTTTTCATATCCTTACCAGCGTTTTTACAAGTCTATGTTTTTATACCTTGGCTTTAAAATTTGTTGTTGTTTTTTGTTTGTTTGTTTGTTCTGGTTTTTTTTTGTTTTTTACTATTTATTTATGTTTGAGAGTGAGAGCAAGAGGGGAGAGGCAGAGAGAGGGGGAGACACAGCATCCGAAGCACTTCCAGGCTCTGAGCTGTCAGCACAGAGCCCAACGCAGGGCTAGAACTCATGACTCATGAGATCATAACCTGAGCCGAAGTTGGACGCTTAACTGACTGAGCCACCCCGGCCGGTGCCCCTCTCTTTTTTTTTTTTTTTTTTTTTTTTAAAGACCGTGAACACTTATCTCTGATGGTCTCTGAGATGTGTGGTTTATTCATAAAACTTATGAATTACTTTAAAAACCATTCTTAGGTAGAGTTGGTCCTGTTATTAGGGGACTTGATAACATTTCACCATCTTGAAAGGGAAGTACTTTCCCTAAGATTTAGTTTTCTTGATATTGTTTTAGTTAAAAAAATTGGCAGAACTCTTTAAAATAAAGTTGTAGGAGCTATTTAAGAAATTGAAAAATAGGGGCGCCTGGGTGGCTTGTCAGTTAAGCATCTGACTCTTGATTTCGGCTCAGGTCATGATCTTGCGGTTCTTGAATTTGAGCCCTACATCCCCACATCGGGCTCTGTGCTCACAGTGTGAAGCCTGCTTCTCCCTCTCTCTGCCCCTCCCTCTCTCTGCCCCTCCCTCCACTTGTGCGTGTACTCTCTCAGTAATACGTAAATGTTCAAAAATATTTTTAAAAAGAAATTTAAAAATAATTGCAAAAACATATTGGATATTTGTGACTTTTAGTTGTGTATCGCTTGAAATTTTGTGACTTTTTTCTTTATGTGTGGTTGTGTTTCTGTCTTTCCCTAATATAACTTATTTAAAAAAAAACACAAAAACAAGTTGCCAGAAATGATGTAGATTAGGTTTTGCTCATCTAAATATAGTTAACATTTTTCCTTAGGCTGTCAGCCATGTAAGATACATGCTCTTCAAGCCACATCTTTAGTTGGCTCACAAATGCTTAATATTGCAAGAAGTATGAATATGTATATATTCCTGATGCTTATGTAAAATGATTTCGGGTTACACGGTGATCTGTAGTATGGTAGAAACCAGTTGAAATTAAACATGAAATACGATTTATAATTCACTTTGCTCTTTATTTCTTTTAAGGGACCAGTTACTCTCCACAAGAAAATTCACACAACCACAGTGCTCTTCATAGTTCAAATTCACATTCTTCTAATCCAAGCAATAATCCAAGCAAAACTTCAGACACAGTAAGTATATAAACATGCTCACTTTTGGTTTTGGGTTTTTTCTGTTTGTTTCATTTATTGCCCTACCCACCTCCACTCTCCACCCCTTCAACCAAGTCTGTTGTTGTTGTTGTTGTTGTTGTTGTTAAATCTAATGTCTTTTTTTTTTTTTTTTAAGTAAATGTTGACCTTTTTAAAAATGTATTTGAAGTAATGAGTTTACCTTTTAGTAGAATTGAGAATACTTGGGAGACACCATTTTGATATTTCTTCACTTTTTTACTGTACAGAGCAAAATCTACCGTTGCAATATCTGAGATATAAAGATCTATAGGTTATGAAACTTCTATACTTAGGTAAAGTGGTTTAACTTGAGCTTGTTCTCCTTCTATAATATGTACACATCTTACAACATCTGTTAAGAGCATCTCCTGGGTTACACACTGTACTAAACACTAGTGATGTGAAGATTCCTGTCCTCAAGGGAATTTAAGTCAGGAATTTTAGATATTTCTAAACTGAAGTAATAACTCAGCTTGCGTTTTTTAAAGTCAGGGTTCAAATGAAAGTTGTAACAAGTCCATTTTACAAAAGTTGCCAAGCATATGCTAGGTTGTAGCTATATAGTACTAAGAAAATGTGGCCCATCCTAAAAGAACTTTTGGACCTGTGGTGAAAACTGAAGAGTGAACAGTTAAAACAGTGTGCGTTAGGGGTGCCTGGGTGGCTCAGTCGGTTGGGCGTCCGACTTCGGCTCAGGTCGTGATCTCGCAGTCTGTGAGTTCGGGTCCCGCAACAGGCTTTGTGTGGACAGCTCAGAGCCTGGAGCCTGCTTTGGATTCTGTGTCTCCCTCTCTCTCTGCCCCTCCCCTGCTCACAGTCTGTCTCTTTCTGTCTCTGAGAAATGAATAAACCTTAAAAAAAAATTTTTTTTAAACAGTGTGAGTTAAAGTTGCTTTGGGAGCACTCAGAAGGAGAACTCCCAGCTTGGATGAGAGTAAGATATTAAAGTACAAGTAACACTGTTGAGCAGATTGAATAGAACTTAGCCAGTTGAAGAGGTCTGGAATTTGTGTGCTATGCAAAGGGAACAGCATCTACAAAGACAGTGAAGTGTGAGATAGCCCAGTGTATCTGGAGAACGGCAAGGATTTGGTAGTGTGAAAGAATGGCAAGAGTTCAGGTTACAGATGTGAGTGGGAGCCAGATCACAAAAAAATAATATATCTTACCAAGGAATATGAATTTTATAGAAAGGCAGTGGAGAGCTATTGAAGCATAGAATTGGTGAGGTAACCTCATACTTGCAATTTACAAAATTCTATCCGGTAGTACCTTGGAAAATCTAGGAAGGAAAGAACAACTAGAAGACTGTAGAAGTGGAGGTTGAATCCAACAGATTTTGCTTTGGTGATCATCATGACTTAATCAGCATTGAAAGGTGCTTGGGATTGATTATTTCTTGTCCCTTGTTGAAGCAGTGTGGATAGTACATTTCTGCAGAAAGTCGAAACATAAATGGTAGTATTTTCATAAAGGTAGATTTAGAATGGTTTTAAATATTGTATTAGTCAGGGTCCAGGTAGGAGAACAAAACAATACTGGATATTTCAGCACAGAAAATTTAATAGTGCAAAGAATTTTATATATAGGATTAAGCAGATACTGCATGCTTTTGAGGACTGAAGAAACAAAAAGGAACATTCGGCTATTGCATCTATAGTAATCACCATTAGGGCCAGAGTACAGTAAGAAGACGTTGTGGTTATTAGAACCTAGTAGTTTAGAGGAGGAGTCCTGCAGAGATCTGGCTAGAACCTCAGTGGTATGAAGCTAGTTCTGGTTTCAGACAGCAGAGAGCCAGAAACTGGAGCCAGCTGTGGCTGCTAGGCTTCTCCTTTCTCCTGCCTTTCAGTCCTGTTCCAGTGCCTACTGTTGGCAGAATCTAACGGGAAGCCAGGTGACTAAATAGAATGTAATTTGCAGTATCACAGAACAGCATAGAAGTGTTGGGGTGCCTGGGTGGCTCAGTCGGTTGAGCCATCCGACTTCAGCTCAGGTCATGATCTCACAGCTCGTGAGTTCGAGCCCTGCGTCAGGCTCTGTGCTGACAGCTCGGAGCCTGGAGCCTGCTTCGGATTCTGTGTCTCCCTCTCTCTCTGCCCCTTGCCCGCTCATGCTCTCTCTCTCTGTCAAAAATAAATAAACGTAAAAAAAAAAAAAAAAAAAAAAATTTAGGAGCGTGGTGTCGAGACTGAGACAACAGCTTGGTAAACCTTAAGCGGTGTCTACCAAACTACTTGTGAGGAGTCATTTCCATTAAGGTGTATAGTCAGGATTTTAGGATGAATCTTTTTTGTGGAAAATGGCTCCATTAATTTACAAAGTAACAAGCAATAACTTAAAGTTCCATTTATCACTCACAATTCTGATTTGGTACTTGCTGACAGAGTGGCAGGCCATGTGGACATTAGTTTAAACAGAATCTTTATTCAAGGAAAACTCATTCTGGTTATTTTGATTTCCAAGATGACAATGAGCAATCAGAGAAGTTTCATCAACCCAAGTCATGTTAGGGGATTTCATTATGTGGGTGGATGCTGAATACTGTACTGAAATGGAATGAATTAAGTGTTACATGTTTTCAGAATCAGGATTTCCCTTTTGGTAAATTTCAACTATAGGTATATAATTAATCTCCAAGTAGGTGTCTTTTTTATTATAATGTACCCAGTGGGCATGACACATGTTTTATAAAGTATAAATTTAATCTTACCTGAGAAGTTAGCTTTTGAAACTTCTGCATGTTAGTTAGTTGTAAACTGACTTTCTCTTCAAATCACTTCTAATGGAAGTTTTTGAGTAGAAAATAAAACATAAAATTAGTCTTTAGTATTTTCATAATGGAAGAAAAGATGAATATTAGGTAATTTAGGTCAACACAATATGGAATAACTTTTTAAAAAAGTAGTTCTTTTTTCTCTTCGAAGTTTTCACGTTTTAAATCTGTCTTTGAAAATCTTATTTAGTTATCTACAAAGACATTTTATTGTTGGGTGATTTATATTTATAAACTGTTGAAAATCAAATTGAAGTTGTCTTATTTTTTCAGTATTAGATTAAGATGCTCACATGTCCTGTGATGATGAACATTTATTGTGGTTTAACACAGAACCGAGCCCATGGTAACTAGGAAAAGCTTTTTGAATGCGTCCTCCTTCCTGGTCTAAATCATAATAGGATTTACCTCATGTAGATTATTTTAGATTAGTTACGTGTATTTGTGATTTTTAAGAGGCCTCTAAATTGCTTCATTTAGGAAGAAAAATTATTCCCATTTAAATACATAAATGGTATCTTCCCTTCTGCCTGTCCACCAATTTTGATTTGCTAGGGATTCAGTCCTAGTTTGAATTCAGTCCTAGATGACTTTGCATTTATATATCAGCTCTACTGTTATGGCTTAAGTATCTTCTACATATTTTGGAGCTTTTCAGTTCGAGGCCCTCAGGATCTAGTTTCTGTAATCAGCCTTGCCCAAAGATACTCATCTTAATTTAAAAAAAAATTTTTTTTTAACGTTTTTATTTATTTTTGAGACAGAGAGAGACAGAGCATGAACAGGGGAGGGGCAGAGAGAGAGGGAGACACAGAATCCGAAACAGGCTCCAGGCTCTGAGCTGTCAGCACAGAGCCCGACGCGGGGCTCGAACTCACGGACCGTGAGATCATGACCTGAGCTGAAGTCGGATGCTTAACCGACCGAGCCACCCAGGCGCCCCACAGCTTAATTTTTTAAAAATTAGAAATTTATCAGAGAATTCTTAGGACTCCATGAAATTCTTTGTTACAGTAAATGCCATCTTCGATGTTGTTGTTCAGTGAACTGTTCCTTAATAACCATTCATAGGTTAATTCCAAGATTAACCATTTCTTTCCCATGGTCTCACTTGGGCAAGAAGTAGTGGGATTCTGTATTCCAAGAAAGACAGTAGAAAGGGATATGCTTTTTTAAAAAGAGAAAAGCAGTGTTTGTGTAAGAGGTAAAAGACATTTTGAATTGGAGAACAGATGGTGCCTATGGAGTACTAACTGTTTAGTACTATTCGTTAAGAGCAGTTGTTTTCATTCTTTCTCAAGATCTTTCTACATTCATGAGTTTTGAGAGCCTTTGTTTATCTTCTATCAGTATTTGCCATATTAAAAATTAAAACTTGATAAATATGAAAGATAATTTTTAAATTGGTCAATTGTAAATCCTTTATATGTTAGCGTATGTAATGTTTTTATGAAAAATAACTACAAAACAAAAAAATAGAATCGAATTATCTCTTTAACACTTGTCTTAATAGAAGATACCTAGAACTTCACATCTGCTCTGCATTCAATCTCCCATGGTTGGGTTCCTGCAGCTTGGTACTTGTAGGCTACTTCTGGAAACTACAAGGATTGAGAGTTAACTTCCCACTGGTATCAGAAGTTTGGAGGCACATGGGTGATTTCCAGTAGCTTCATTTTTGGGGAGCGTACTCCCAAGAGCATAAATGAGGCAGAATCTGCAATATTTTTTCATCTACCCTCAAAATTATTGTGACCTATTTAGAATTGGAGTTGATTTGGTGGAAATAATGGGCATCCAGAAACATAGGTGTTGACCCTTTTTTCTGTCACAATTAGTTTTGTGACCTATGGACAACTTGTAAGTTCGTTCTCTAGGCTTATTTCCTACTTGGTGAAATTAAAGCAGGGCATGAGAGTTTGTTCCTCAAGCTTTAAAATTGTTCACTTTACACCGGTGAGCCCAGAAGAAGTGTGGACTACCAAAGTATGACATTGTTTCATTTTGATCTCAAAGCTCCTTTGAGAAAATAGTCAACTTCACTAGAAGTACACTTGGAAACCTATCCGATTTCCTGGGGCCAGCGCAGGCACTTAGACTTCGTACTTTTTGAGATCAGTTCCATGGAAATGGGGCCTCCTTTCAGACTTTTCTAATTTCTTTATAATTTAACAGTATCTATAAAATACCTAGAGAATGTGAGAATTTTTGAAAGGCTGGTTTTTGTTACAGGGAAATGAGTGATGCTGCTGACCCTGTGTATTAGACAAGGTTTAGCTAACACTTGGCCCATCTCATGGATTTTGAAGGTGAAACAAATTTATAGCACAAGGCTGTGTTTACATTTTTTTTTAAATTTTGTGCCCTTTTTTTTTTCCACTAAGTAAGTTAATATAGGCAGGGTGTTCTCTCTTACATTGTATGTGAGTACTGTTGTGCCATAATGAGTTTAGAACTGCTGCACTGTCCTGTCATCAAATCAGTCAGTTGAGTGGGTTTTCTAAAACACTCGCCCTCCCTCTGCCGTGTGACAGGATTTCAGCAATTAAAATTACAATAATGGGGAACTTTTTGTAATGCTTTTCTTCAGTCAAGATGTGTTAATTTTGCATTTCTTATTCTGTGCCTAATCTAATGTAATCTGTTTAATTTTATAGGATTTTCTATTGTTATTTTTGATGGTTTTCAGTAGACCAAGGTCTCCTAAGATATATATATATATATACACAGAGAATTACATTCTAGATCAAGATCCCTTTGTGGTCTTTTTCCATATATATGCTTTGAAAACCTTTGGCATTCTTAATATTGATTGATTAGCATTAACATTTTCTAACTTGTAAAAATGTATTTTTAAGCCTTACGATTCTGCAGATGACTGGTCTGAGCATATTAGCTCTTCTGGGAAAAAATACTACTACAATTGTCGAACAGAAGTTTCACAATGGGAAAAACCAAAAGAGTGGCTTGAAAGGTATTTGCTCTTATTGAAAAATATTTCTTCTTGATTCTACAAGTTAATATCTTAGAACATTCTGAGTTTAGATTTCTTATAGTGAAACTCCTCGTTCTCCTCTTTAGTTATAGGAGTTGGCCCATTGTGTTTTCTATAATTTCTCTTAAAATAAAAAAAATAACTTGGACAGATAAGCAGCTGTCCCCAAGGACTTTGTAAACAGTATATTTAATTATAATTTTATATCATCCTATATTTATGTGTCTTATAATTTGTAATAGAGATCTTTATCATTCTTAAAGGATAATATGTTTCCTTCATATATGTAGAATTAATATTGAAGAGTTTTGGTTGTAGGGTTAATGGCATATAAATAATTGCTATAATATTGCCATCACTGAGAAACATTAATGTTCTGTTAGCTATGTCTCTCTCATCTTCCACACCACTTGATAGTATGGCTGTGTTCAGTTCTTTTATTTTCCATATACCATTTTGTTTTGACCATTTGTTGAGAAGTGGCACATGTAAACTCATTGTACTTGATATTATTTTTATGGGTTTATCCATGTTTTATTTTTAGAGAACAGAGACAAAAAGAAGCAAACAAGATGGCAGTTAATAGCTTCCCAAAAGATAGGGATTACAGAAGGGAGGTGATGCAAGCAACAGCCACTAGTGGGTTTGCCAGTGGAAGTAAGTATTAATTATTTTCTTTGCAACAGTAAAATGTTTGATTCACTCCTGTAGATCCTGTATTTATCTCTGTATGCATAACTGTTTACATATGTAAACTAAAATAATAGTAACATACAGGGTTTCTTTTATGTCAGATCTGTCCCCTTAACCTCCACCATTTTGATTGCTGAAAAGAAAAAGGGTGCACAGAGGAATAGTACATCTATGTATTCATCACTACTCATAATAGCTATCATGCAGCCGAATTGGTGAGAAATAAAATTTCATAATGTGGACTGACTGCTTTTTAAGGCAGGAGTTTTGTGTTTTTTCACCTTTCCTGAATTGTGTCCTATTAAACTGGACAGTGAAATCCCTTCCAAAACTCAGTGTTTCCATCTAATTATTGATTTGTGGCCACACACAGATCTTGACATCCAAATATCGGTGCTTTGTGTTTATCAGGGAGTAACTTTTTTTATCCTCATAGCTGGATACTGATTTTGTCATAATCCTAGATCTGTATAACGTCTCCATAATGTGGGCATACCTTAATATTTTTTGAGGTCAGATTATGTCTAAGTGGGACAGTATGAGTCCTGTACTTTTATTTCTTAATTCAAATTGAGTTTGAATTTGAAGCTTTTTACTAGTGGTAGTCTATTCCCAGTGGCTTCCCTTGCCTGGAATAGAATTTAAATGCCACTGTAGAATTTTTAGGCTCTTTGTCAAATTTGAAATTTTGAGAAGAATCTTAAAAAGATGTGTTCTGGAAATTCTTGGACTTAAGCATTTGAATCTTCCTCCTGTAACTTATGTAGGGGATGTGTTTGGTCTCAGCAGAGGATGCTGATTTTTTGATGGGAAAAACTTTAAGGTGAAACAGATAGTTAACAGTTCTTCAGCACTGAATGTTTAATTTGCATTCCTTGGAACATTTAATTTTTTTATATTCGTGAAATTGTACTTAATTCTCAGAAAACAATGACTTAAAGTACTGAAGTAAAATTAAAACTATTGTATTTTGAGACAGAAGGCTTGGGTTCTAGGTCCATTTCACTTACTACCTTAAGTAACTGACTTCTGGCAAACAATCAAAAATGAGATAAAGGGTTTTCTTTCCAGGTTAAAAAAAAATAGCACCCTGCTTATGGGCCTTCTGAACAAACTGCAGAAAAAGGGATATTAGGAGGTATGGAGAAGGAGTGGCAAATGGGTGTAAAAATAATAACTTTATTAAGGTATTGGGGCAGGCCTCTCAGTGGCTCATGGTTCCCGGATAGGAAAACAGAGCGTAGTGTGTCTGCTTTATTCTTTCCAAAATACTCTTATCAGTTAAGTCTCTCTTCCTCCCTTGAGGGTAGAGTACATGAGAGAAGTAGTTAAAGATCTGATGCAAATAATGATGGAAGTGAAAATGTTATTTTTTTGTCTTTTTAATAAACCACCTTTAAGGAAATAAAATCAGTTTTTAAATTGTGTGCATCTTTTTCTTTCAAAGATGAAATAGTTTTTTCCTTTTTTTCATAACTTCACAAGTGAGGCATGTTTATTGTTAAAAAATTAGAGGGGTCAGTTTTAAATTCCGTCAGCCAGGAACATTTGGGGTTATACTTTTTTTCTATATGCTTACAAATGTTTATAAAAACTACATATATATGTGTGTGTGTGTGTGTGTGTGTGTGTGTGTGTGTGTGTGTGTGTATATATATATATGAGATGATATGTTACTGCTTTTAGTCTTTTCTTTTGTTAATTAGTATTTCAAGGAAATGTTTCTTTGTCAGTTTATAAATCCATATGTGTTAAATTGGCTGCATGGTTTTCCATTTTTGGTTGTGCCCTCGTATATAAATAAGATACTTAGGTGGTTTTTTGCCTTTTCCTAATGTCAACAGTGCTGCGATTCCTATTATTACTTCCTCAGCCAAATTCCTCGAAGTGCAAATGATGAGTCAGTAGGTCTGACTTTGTGTTGAAATAGAGTCATGAGTCACACCTTTTCAGTTTTAAGTAATGTTTGAGAAAAACCTTGACTTTCTCCTTTTATTTTTCCTTAATTGATCAACTGATTTGTACTTAAGTGTGGTAGTAATGAAGTCATTATGCCATTTCAGTGCTTAACTTGGTCTATCCAAAAAATGTTGGCAACTTTCCCATATGTCCAGTGCATTGGTGTTCATATAGGATAAGGCCTAAAGCTTTGTAGTTCATAAATGCCGATAAAATGTGTGGGGCGAGGCGGGGCAAGATTGAAAGGTTTTATGTGTAAAGACATCAAGGTAGAAAATAGATTTGTTTTTTGCACTATAGCAAATAATGTTATCCAGAACTTGACATTGAAAACTTTCTGGATAAAATTTTTAATTTGACATTATTGCTGCTAGGTTTTCATTGTCTTTAATCTGTGCCTCATAGAATGATTGCTCTGTGCTTAGAGAAACCTTAATTTGGGGTTTCTCAACAGTAGCACCGATGACATTTTGGCTTGGGAGATTCTTTGTTGTGGGACGCCGTCCTCCATACCTGTATACTGTGCCTGGCCTCTACTTGCTGGGTACCAGTAGCACACCTCCTCTCTCCCCAGTCGTGACAACCAAAAATGTCTGCAGACATTTGCCAAATGTCTTTGTTGTGGGGGGTGTGCAAGCAGAGTCATTGCGTTAACTGTGTTTTGTCTAGAGTTGTGAATAATAGAAAGTTGTTGCAGCTGCTACTTCCTTAGCTCCTGTAATCCTGCTGCCATTTTTTTCCCTAAAGCTTACAAGTGAAGAAGTATCAGCTTTAATTTTCATCTGAATGCATTTGCTTGTTGTACTTTGACTCCAGTCATACAGAACTGAAAGGGACTTTTATTGGTGTCCAGGAAAAAAAAGTTCTTGGTAATCAAGTGACATGATTAGGGGGAATTGGGCATGGTGTTATTTGTTTTATCTGTCCCGAAAAGTTTCTATTGTAGCGGTATTCTTCCCAGGAAGACATCCTAGAAGAAAATTTCTTAAGTTTCGTGTGCTGCATGCAAGTTGATGGTTTAATGATGAGTTAATATCATGCAACAGATGTTTGTATTCTGCTCTGATAGCTCAATCTGTGTGTTCATTTCTTTTTTTCTTTTTTTTTTTGCTAAGGTTCATATACGTGTAACTTATAACATTGAATTTC
This sequence comes from Neofelis nebulosa, assembly GCF_028018385.1. Lineage (NCBI taxonomy): Eukaryota > Metazoa > Chordata > Mammalia > Carnivora > Felidae > Neofelis > Neofelis nebulosa. Next base: position 116,647,287 of record NC_080789.1, on the reverse strand, counting down.
ATTTATTAAGTCAAAAGACTTTGTGTTTTCGTACAACTGAAGGTTTTTTTGGCAGTACCCAGTACATTTTGTTTAGTGTAACACGTAGGAGTTGTGCACTGAAGATTTGGAAACTGACTTGTAGTTTCAGTATACTTCCTTCTTTGCACTGTCTTGATCTCTAGACTCAGAGGAACCACGAATTGGAAAAAAACTAAAATATTCAACAGGGAGGGCATCCTTTGGTAATGTTATCATTGCATATGTGCTTGAATCTTAAGATGTTTCTCTACTTGAAAGTTGCTTAATTTTTTAGTTATAAATTAGACTATTAGAATTTTGGCTATAGAATTTTTGATAAATCCAAATTTTGTTATGATTGTTGAAATTTTCCTTGTACTCTTTTTTGGAAGTAGAATATTTCTGAGGTTTCAATATTTTTGTGACTTTAAATCGGAAGGAGATGTTTTTAATAGAACTGGTAAATAGCGAGTAGAATTTTCTGACTGTGCTGCCAGATGTAGGCTTTGTATTTTCAGGTAGCATTATCTATAACTTGAGTTTATAACTAAATGGTATTGTTAGCATTATTAAAAATATGAACTGATTTATGTTTTGAAAGCACAGTACATCATAAATTCAGCCATCCCAAAATAAGGTCATTTAAGCCCTAGCACAAACTACTTTAGAGACCACTAGTTAGCTACTTTACTATTCAGAACAGTCAGGCTAATAAAGCTGATATTCCTTTGCCGTTGAACCACTGTGGATAATTCAATTATTAGAACCTGTGGTCCATATTTTAAAGGAATGGACCATTTCCCTTTTCTATTTTAAAATATTTAAAAGGGTTTTCATTTGAGTAAAATGTTATAACTCCATATATTTATTTTTTCCATGTTTTGTGTGAACTGTGGTGTGGTTCTAAAGAATCGCCCGAAACTAGTAGCCCACTTGAAGTCTGAGTATAGATTAATGCTTAATTACAATTGAGCTAAAATTTCTCTCTTTCAGTATTCGGATTTTTATATATGCTAGTGGTAAAACTGCAGATACTAACTGGGCTTGCAGTTTTATATCAAGATACAAGTACAGGTATGTTGCTAAATTAGCTGATGTTAAAGACAGGATTCTAACGTAATCTTTTTTCTTCCCCCTTCCGTCATTCCAACATCTCTTTTTTCGAACTGTGAACTAAAGTGGAAGACAAGCATTCCAGTGATGCCAGTAGTTTGCTCCCACAGAATATTTTGTCTCAAACAAGCAGACACAATGACAGAGACTACAGACTGCCAAGAGCAGAGACTCACAGTAGTTCTACGCCAGTACAGCACCCCATCAAACCAGTGGTTCATCCAACTGCTACCCCAAGCACTCTTCCTTCTAGTCCATTTACGCTACAGTCTGATCACCAGCCAAAGAAATCATTTGATGCTAATGGAGCATCTACTTTATCAAAACTGCCTACACCCACATCTTCTGTCCCTGCACAGAAAACAGAAAGAAAAGGTATGCCATTATTACCAGATGATGCACGTTGAACTATAGTTTCTGAGTTTTTGATTATATTACATTATCTCCATTAGCTTGAATAAGACTCTTTAAAAGTCTTTTAGAATGTTACTGCATAGATTTAGGTCTAGAGTTAGCCATATTGAGCTTTTTCTTTTAATTTTTAATTATTGAAGCTTTTGCACTGTTTTTTGCCTTCGACACTTTGAAGTCACGTGCTTAATTTATAACAGTAATGGTTTAAATAACTTCTCAAAGTCAAAGGACTGTCCCTTCATATTTGTATAATTTTCAGTTTTTGTAATAATTGTCATGATGGTTTAGTTCAGATATGGTTTCAATTTTCTGTTAATTAAAATTTAATATGAATATAATATGAATAGACATTGTAAAGCTTGTTATTTCTGCATACCGTGCAACTGTTGGTTTTAATTTGTGAATTAGAAAACTGTGTCATGGGCCATAAGATAGAGTCTTAATGTCTGAATTAGAACTTTAACCTGAAGAGTAGAAGTTAAACTTTGCAACCCAAATTGTGTTTTTATACAACTCAGTGCTGATAACCGTAGCTTGTTAAAAGAGTTAAGAGAAAAATTGTGGCAACAACCACTTGGGAGGTAACACACAACAGAAGCAGAGCGATGAGATAATTATATCTGCGTGGACCACAGTTCTACTAAACTTCACACGTAATAACGCGTTTTAAGACATAAAGGCAATTAAAAGGCATTAAGGAAGTAAATTATGGGCAAGACCCATTAGCAGACTAATTGGCAGATTAGCATCAGTAACTAGTGAGAAACTTTTAAACGTCCTATGAGTTTGGGAGATGCTACATGGATCTGATGAGTCTTTAAGCTTTTAATCTATTACCCGATTCGGTATTTCACATTAATTTGTTGACCAAGGGTTCTCATAGTTCGGTTTCTTTTGCTTCTTGTTTCCTTTTATGCATGTTACTTGAATTTCTCTTGTAGTAGTGGTTACATATTAAGCCACAGACTTTTATCGTATAGTCTTTTTAATACATTAAACCTTAAGCAGGTTGTTCTAAATGTCAGATTCCCCTAAGATGGTTTGTACCAGAATTCATACGTGTAAGTCCTATTTACCTTGATGTAGAATTAAGTTGGTGAAGAGAATTCTTGAGAGATGAAATCTGAATTAATGCAGTAATTGTTAATGTGATAGAACTTTCTAAAGGATGTTAATGGTTTATAATTTTGAGTATTTGGTCACAGAAATTTTATTTTAAAATCCTGTGAGTTAAAATCCTGTGGCCTTTAAAAAGTCTTTGTCTCATTTCCTCTCTCGTTCATTTAACACTTACTTCTTAGCTCTTACCTCCCTTTTGAAATTCTTTCTTTCCTTAGCTTCTGGGATACTGCCACTCTTCAATTTACTAATTCTCTTTGCCCTCCTTAAATATTGGTATCGTTCAGCCTTTTCCTGTGGTTTGTTCTTTTTTTCTTGCTCAGCATGTTCTCTTTTGCTGAACAGTTGTTCTTGTGGCTGCTTTGTCTACAGAGGTGACTCCCAAATCTTTATTTCTAACTCCTACTGCATATATGTGTCCCAGATTCCTCCCTTTCCCCACAATTTATTCTTAGGTTCTCAGTGAGTAACTACACTATTCTCCCAGCTATTCCTTGTTCTTCAACAAGGTTCATCTGCACCTACCCTTACCTGTCTATTGACAAATCCTGGATTCTGCCTTCTGTATCTTATGTGTGTGTGTGTGTGTGTGTATCTCCTTTCTCTGGTTATTGTTACTACCGTTATTGAAACTCAGGGCATCTCTTTTGAAATAACTATATGATAACCGCTCTGCTTCCTTCTACCCAGACTTATGGTGGCATCATCATAAAATTTAGGTTGGATTGTGTTAACTTCTTTGTTTAAAATTTTCTAATAGTTTTCCATTATCCACAGGATAAAGTCCATACTTTTTAGTAAGATGATCAGAGCAAGTACTTGATAGTCTGGTTGCCGCCTGTCTGACTGGCTTGATCTCCACCATTCCCCATGATTCATCTTTTGCAAACTTGTGCATTTCTTAGGGCATGTTATATTCTTTCATATTTTGAGCCTTTGCTTAAAAGAAGGACATGTTTGTTCTTCCGTTCCATCCTGTTGAACTCAGTACTCTTTCTTTAAGAGCCAGCTCTAATGTCGTTGGGTTCTCAATGTCCGTTAACCTCTCCCAGTCTCTGTGTTTCCCAAACATCAGGTGCTTTTATTTATTACAGCACTTACACATTTTAATTTTAGTTCCTTTAATTAAACTGTTTAGGGTTAGATGTTAATTGCATGTTGAACTTGTTTCACCTTCTGCCCTCTCCCTCCATGCTATAAGCACCATTCCTGACAAACTTTTTAAACATCATTAAAAATTAACTGTGTACCAGGTTTAGGGCCAAGTGTTTACCATACAATTTAGTTTATTCCTTAAAACGTAATTATACGGGAAGGTGGTGTATCTCTTAGCTAAGAAGAGCCTGAATGTTGCCACCTGGTGTTAGAGGCAGCTTCGCCATTGTTTCCATTAAAACTGTAGGTAATGAAAGACACAAATCTATATTAATTTGGACTCCGGTAACTCAAAATTCCTGACAAATCGTAGATATTATAGGAAGAACCTTGATTACTTTGGAATTGACTATTGATAGAGGGAAAATCGTATAATCTTTGCAGGTACTCCTTGCCTCCGAATTGAAGACAATATTCTTATATGACTGTTTGGATCTTTTCAGATTGTTTAGCACTTAGTATAAATTTGTGAACTGCTCATAAATTTGAAATAAATTTTTTTTCCTCAATGGAGACATCCATGTTATTTAAGTTAAGCTTCCTATTGACTCTTGTCATCAATACAGTAATTTCCTTGTTTGGATTTGCCCTAACAAATAAATTTATATTGAGAGGTTGATGGTTCTGGTAAGATCAGACTCTTTGGACTCTCGGTAATAAGTGCTGATAGTATAGCTAAGCTCTATCTAGGGATATCAGTGGTAGGGTGCTGAATTAAGTAATACAAGAGTAAGGTCTTTGTTTTGTTTACCACTGCTCCGTCTCTAGTTCTTGAGAAAATAATAGGCAGTCAGTAAATATTTGTTGTGGGTGGATAAATACCTGAAAGAAGGGTAATGAGTGTGTTAAAGGTTGGGGAAACACCTGCAGTGGTCATGTTTTAAAAAATGTATTTGCAGAAATAAAGTATTCTCTATTTGTTGTGAATCTAATTAAAAGATACCAGCAATAGATTTAGATGCCAAAATGCCAGTGTGCCTTTTGAGAAAAAGAGCCCAAGACAAATTCAAATGCTTGCTTGAGAAGCCAGAGTGTGGAGAATCTGAAGCTCCCGTTTTATAGGGAACAATCCTGGTGTTCAGTAGAGTGAAACAAGGTCGTGTATCTTCTTTTAGATCTGTATCTGTTGCTAGGGTAACATTTGAACATCTGCTGGCAAGATTACTCTCCTGAACGACCGTATAACAAAGTAACAGAGATAGTGATGTGCTTAAAAACCTAAAATTTGATTTTTATCGGTTGGTACCCCATTGACCATTCTAAATCGGTCCTAACTCTGCCCTCCCTTCTGGATTTGTGACATGACAAAATGGGCAAGAGACCTTTGCTTTGGCCAAATTAACTGCCAGTCCAGAGGAGTTTAATGACCTTAATTATGAAGTTTCTTATGTAGTAATTTAGAGTTTTGATTTATTAGCATAGATAAGCTTGAAAAGTAAAGCAAAATGGCCACAGAAGCAGATCTATTCAGTGATTTACAAGATAGCTTTCAGGAGATTAGCATATCTAACCATTTACTTGGTTCCACACTCTTAATCTAATGGGAGGGGAGATTAGTCCTTCATTAACATGAGGTGTGAGTTAGGCACTTGGAATAAATTTCCCTTTTGTGTTTTGATGGTATCTGTAGTCGGTGTGAAACCGGAATGAACCTGAAGACTTCAGTTGGTCATTCACCAGCTGTAGTGGGCCACCTTCAGCCCTGAGTTGCTTTGCTTTATAATAATTTTTGGGATTAATAACTATTCATGAAAATTAATAAGATTGGCCATAGAGTTACTCAAATTTTGTTGAATAACTGAATACATTAGTGGAAGAATTTAGTCTGTTTTAATCAATAAGTTTAAAATGATGTTAGTCAACCTAAGATGGCACTTTGAACAGTGGGGCAGGAGAAATGCAGTACCTGTGATGAAAGAATATTAGAAAATACAGTTTTAATTTGAGAGGTAGGGGAGGACTTTTTAAATCAAGACCCAAAATGCATTTGCCTTTGAAAAAAACGTTGATAGATTTGAACACGTAAGACAAATGAGCAATGGATATGAACAGGCAATTATAGAAGAGGAATTTAAAATTGCCAGCCTTGGCTTACTGTTATAAAAAAATTAACTTAATGGATCAGAGACCTTAAACCTAGGAGCTAAAACTATAAAACTCTCAGAAGAAAACAGGTGAAAATCTTTAGGACATTGGATTTGGTGGTGATTTCTTAACTATGATACAAAAAGCACAGGCAGCAAAATAAAATAAATTGAACTTCATCAAAATTAAAAACTTGTGCATCAGAGGACACTCTAGAGTGAAAAGACAATCCACAGAATGAGAGGAAGTAAATTGTAAATCATATGTCTGATACAGAATTAATGTCCAGAATATATGAAATCCTGTAACTGAACAATTAAATGAAACAACTTGGTTCAAATATGGGCAAAGGATTCGAATAGATGTTTCTCCAAGGAAGATGTTCTAGTGGCTAGTCAGTAAGCTGAAAAGGCATTCAGCATGGTGAAATACATAGTTCACACCCATAGGATGACTACTATAAAAACAGCAATGAAAATAAGTGTTTTTGAGGTTGTGGAAAAAATTAGACCCCATGTACATTTCCTGTAAGATTGCAAAATGATGCAGCTCCTTTGGGATACAGTGTTTCCTCGAAAAAACAAAACTTGGAATTACCATAGGATCAGCCAATTCTGTGCTTAGTTACATAGCCAAGAGAAGTGAAAGGGAATCAAACAGGTATTAATACATGGACGTTGTTCTCACCAGTATTCTTTACAGTAGCCAAAAGGTGGAAACAGTCCAAGTGTCCATCAGCTGAAACAGGATAAACAAAATGTGTGACACATGCAGCGTTACCCTGAAAAAGGAAGGAATTTATGACACATGCTGCAACATGGATGAACCTTGAAGACCTTATGCTAAGTGAAATAAGCCAGACCCAAAAGGACAAATACTTGTGATTCCGCTTCTATGTGGTACTCAGAATGAGCAAATTCAGAGACAGAAAGTAGAATAGTGACTTCCAGGGAGCAGGATGGTGAGGAATCCTTGTTTAATTGGTTACAGAATTTCTGTTTGGAGAGATGGAAAAGTTCTAGAGATGAATAGTGGTGATGTTTACATTGCACAACAATGTATATACTTAATGCCACTGAATTGTAAACCTAGAAATGGTTAAAGTGGTACATTTTATATTGTATGTATTTTAACAGCATAAAAATTTTCAAGAGAAAGCTTTGTCAATACAAATTGGAGAGTAAAATGAGATTTTTCATCCTTAAGATTAGTGACAGTTAGGGGCGCCTGGGTGGCGCAGTCGGTTAAGCGTCCGACTTCAGCCAGGTCACGATCTCGCGGTCCGTGAGTTCGAGCCCCGCGTCAGGCTCTGGGCTGATGGCTCGGAGCCTGGAGCCTGCTTGGGATTCTGTGTCTCCCTCTCTCTCTGCCCCTCCCCCGTTCATGCTCTGTCTCTCTCTGTCCCAAAAATAAATAAAAAAACGTTGAAAAAAAAATTAAAAAAAAAAAAAAGATTAGTGACAGTTAACAGTTGAATGTGGGGAAGCACAATCGGTGGGAATATATAAGTTGGTTATTGCAGGAGTCATTTTAATAAAATCTTTTAAAAGTTTTAAAATGTTTATCCTTTATATCTGTTAGCCTAAAGATTTTCTCAGTTGAATAAAAAAGCAAGTTGCAAAAATATATCCTAATATATTTCACATCAACACCATACTTAAGTACCTTAGTGGATGGATAGATGATTTAAAGTATTCATGAGTTATCAAAGTAAAAATAAATGAAAGTCACAGATTATATTGCTGTCAACAAGCTACTTTACAGTTTTGTTTTGTTTTCTTATTCTACTACGTTTGAATACTTTGTTTCCTTTGCAACTTCTCCATGTTGTAATTTTCAGTGTCACACCACTACTACAAAATAGGACAAAACAGACTGCCCTTGTTGCATCGGTGGTTTGTACTTGTTTGCATGTCCTGGTGGAGTGGCATTACAGCAACTGTCCAGACATCATAGGAGATTAATGTTTAGAAATGCAATATAGTACCTTTTACTCTTTAAGTGCCGTATCTGTTTAGATCTTACTGTGTAGTTCAAAAAGGAATTACTTGGCATACCAGCAAAATGTAGGTCAGAAATAGATTTTGACTTTGGTTTATGCTCTTGGATATTTTGAATGGGTGCCTAGAATTAGAAGAGGTGAATGTTACTTTTAACCTTAACAACTCAGAGTGTAGTAACAGATTTCTGTGTGATTTGTATGTGCAGTTTAGTCTTTAGTAGGTTTCGCCCCCTACTGGTAAGCGTTGGAAATATAAATGAATAATTCATATTTACAGGCATAAAGGGAAAGAAAAAGGTTTTGTCAGTGCATATATACAGAAGTTAAAATCAGAGGATAACATACTTATTTTAAGGCTCATATTAAAGTGAATAATTGGTTAGAGATCTGTAAATCATAGAAATATCAGATGGGAAAGTGACTGAAGTTTAAAACAGCTTTGGGAAGAGACTAAAAAAACGCTCAAAGGAACCTAGGTTGGTTTGAATGCTTGGGAAAGTTTGCTTTTAAAGGAATGAGACCAGGCTGATATTCTTTAAAAGTGAAAGCCTATAGGAATGGCTTTGTAATGCAAAATAGTTTTTATTTATGTTTGATACACACTTGTAATGAGCATGTTATTAAGTATATCAGCCTTACTTCCTAACAGATTAGATTCCACATTAAAAGGTCTCATAGAAATGTTAATTACAATTAAATACCTGAGGGCACCTGGCTGGCTCAGTTGGAAGAGCTTGCAATTCTTGATCTCAGGGTTGTAAGTTCAAGCCCTAAATGAGGTGTAGAGATTACTTAGATAAAACTTAAGAAAATTAAACGTCTATATAGAAAAAACTATATTTTGGAGGTTTTTAAAAATAGACCTACTCTATGACCCAGCAATAGCACTGCTAGGAATTTACCCAAGGGATACAGGAGTACTGATGCATAGGGGCACTTGTACCCCAATGTTTATAGCAGCACTCTCAACAATAGCCAAATTATGGAAAGAGCCTAAATGTCCATCAACTGACGAATGGGTAAAGAAATTGTGGTTTATATGCACAATGGAATACTACGTGGCAATGAGAAAGAATGAAATATGGCCTTTTGTAGCAACATGGATGAAACTGGAGAGTGTGATGCTAAGTGAAATAAGCCATACAGAGAAAGACAGATACCATATGGTTTCACTCTTATGTGGATCCTGAGAAACTTAACAGAAACCCATGGGGGAGGGGAAGGAAGAAAAAAAAAAAAGAGGTTAGAGTGGGAGAGAGCCTAAGCATAAGAGACTGTTAAAAACTGAGAACAAACTGAGGGTTGATGGGGGGTGGGAGGGAGGGGAGGGTAGGTGATGGGTATTGAAGAGAGCATCTTTTGGGATGAGCACTGGGTGTTGTATGGAAACCAATTTGACAATAAATTTCATATATTAATAGTGAGAAAAAAAACTATACTTGATGACTGTTCCAAATAGTTTTGTTTCCTTTCTTATATTTTTTTAAAAAAGGGATTGAGTATAAGATATTTTTGAGAGACACAGAGAGAGTGCGCACGAGAGAGAGAGAATCCCAGGAGGGGCAGAGGGAGAGAGAGAGAGAGAGAGAAAGAGAAGTGGGGCTTGTGTTCCTTCTACCTGAAGGGGAACATGAGCTCACACCATGTGGGACTCAAACTCATGAACTGTGAGATCATGACCTGAACCGAAGTCTGATGCTTAACGACTGAGCCAGCCTGGTGCCCGAATGTAAGATTATTTAAAATAAGTTTAAATAAGTTAAATTTACCTCTAAGACTGTATACTGTTAATCCCTGTTTTGAAAATAGCATAAAGTAAGCCGTTAATTGGCTGTTTGGAGACCTTAGGCTTTCCACCCCATTATCATAAGTTCTACACCTAGAGGTTAAGAGGGAGAGGGAGAGCACATGTATGTGAACCTGGGCCTTAATGACAAGAATCAGGCACCCATTCAACAAACACTTGTTGATGCCACCTTGTTGCCAAGTCCTATTTTTGTACCAGGGCTACAGAAGTAAATACAACAAAATTCCTCTCTTGAAGGAGTTCAAGTTCTAGTAGGAGGGAAACATAAAGATAATAAACTATATAATAGAAGATGCTGAGTAATATGATAGATCTGTGTTAGGACAGTCAGAACTCAGAGGAAAGGTACCCAACCAATACCTTTTGTGATATTTAAAAAAAAATTTTTTTTAATGTTTATTTTAGAGAGAGAGAGACAGAGCACGAGTGGGGGAGGAGCAGAGAGAAAGGGAGACAGAGTCAGAAGCAGGCTCCAGGCTCTGAGCTGTTAGCACAGAGCCCGACGTGGGGCCCAAACTCACGAACCACAAGATCATGACCTGAGCTGAATTCGGACGCTCAACCGACTGAGCCACCCAGGCGCCCCACCTTTTGTGATATTTTAATGATAAAACTAAGACTGCCTTTTGGGGTAGCGTATTTATATTAATAAGCTCCATTATTTTCAGTTATACATGTAGATTGAGGCAACTAATATTTTAAATGTATAACGTAACATGCTTTGGAAGGGCGTTTGCATGGGTATGTGTCTTAGGGTGGAGCTATTATTTAAAATAGCATGGAAATATTTATATGAGGAATCTAAAAATATAAAACCAAGCTTATAGATACAGAGACCAGATTGGTGGTTGCCAGGGGGGAAATGAGTAAAGGAAGTCAAAAGGTATAAACTTCCAGTTATAAAATGGAAGCATGGGGACAATAATGTGTAGCATGGCAACTATAGTTATTAATACAGTTAATATTTGAAAGTTGTGCATATTTGAAAGTTGCCAAGACAATCAATCTTGAAAGTTCTCATCACAAGAAAAATAATTTCGTAATTGATCATTTCACAATATATATGGATAAAGATTGTTGAACACCTGAAACTAATACAGTATTGTATGTCAATTATACTTCAATTAAAAAAAACAATCGTATACTGAAGACCTGCCTTGAAAAAAAAGATTTAGTTTCCCTGCCTTGCATCTTATCCTTAACTCTATTCACTCCTGTGTGTTTGTGGTATGCTTTTTTAATTTTGTTTTGCTTTTGTTTCCTTTGGTTTTTAAAGTTAAAAGGAACCTCGGAAGTTCTCTAATCTATTTTTTCAAAATCAGCAAGGATGTCAGAATCACCCATAGAATTCTCACAAGTTCAACATATGCTCGGGCCTCCCCAGGTTCAGTAGGAGTGGAGCCCAAGTATCTAGGTTTTTGTTTTGTTTTAATTTTGTTTCAGCTTTATAGATGATTCTGATCAGCATTTTGTTGAAAACTAATATTCAAAATCAAACCTTTTAATAGAAAAATCCTGGCCTTTCGATCGAGATGTGACTTGTTTAAGGGTCTCTTAGGTATTTAGTAGTACCAGCTAGTTTTATACTGCTCATCAGTAATCTTCCACAAAACTTCAAAAGAAATTTATTCTTATGGTAAATAAACATTAAAACTAGGAGGTAAGGATATTTATGTTTTGTTACTTTATTTCTTTATAGTGATGTGTATTAGTTTTCTATCTTGGGAGTGTTTCCTTTTCTTGGATTAAAGGGTAACACTGAAAAGTTTTTAAGTTGTGTTGATTTTTTAAAGTCTGGATAGATTTAACAGCATCAGAATACAGTTGGAGACCGTTTTTACCTTCTTTAGTCATAATATCACTGTTCACGAGTTCGAGCCCCGCCTTAGGCTCTGTGCTGACAGCTCAGAGCCTGGAGCCTGCTTCGGATTCTGTGTCTGCCTCTCCTTGTGTCTCTCTCTCTCTTTCTCAAAAACAAATAAACATTGAAAACATTCTTTAAACATTAACTAGGAATGGCCCTAAGGGGGGGTGTACCTGGGTGGCTTAGTTGGTTTAAGATCCTACTCTAGATTTCAGCTCAGGTCATGATCTCAGGGTTGTGAGATCCTGCCCCTTGTTGGGCTCCCTAATGACCTGGAGTCTGCTTGGGATTCTCTCTCCCCTCTCTTTCTGTGCCTCCCACACTCTCACATGTGCTTGTTCATGGGCCCTCTCTCTCAAACTTAAAAAAAAAAAATTTGCCCCTCAGCAATATGTTGACTAAGCTGACCCTTGTGGAATATGATCTGGAGAAAACTGTTACCATAGTCTTTACCCCAGAAAATGTAATAACTGACAGCATGTTTTCACAGAGAAAACCTTACTTCATTCAAGTTTCTGTATATTTGTGAATCCAGAACAGCAGGGTTAGACATGATAAGCGGTCTGCTAGGCTTAATAACCCTCCTTTAGAATGTGTGCCTTACAAAAATTAAAATGTCTTATACTTTATGAATTGGTCGTATTCATTGATCAGCATAGCCTTGAAATGTATTTATAGCAGTTATGAGGTCCATACTTGAGAGAGCTATTGCCCCTGGTTGTGTTTTACTATTACAGTGGTGGTGTAAAAAGGCTGATAGAGGAGTCCCTTTTCAGTAAGTAAGTTGCTAGTAATTCTCAACTTCTTTGGGGACATGAAGATTAAAGAATGTTTAGTTCTAAGAATTGGAAATGAGGATTTACAGTTACTAGGTAGCAGTGTAATATTCCTGAAACTTTTATGCCTCGTAATAGTCTTAATTTGGGTTGTACAATGTATATATGAGCTTGAAAATCATCTTCAAGAAATGGGTGTGTATGGGAAACTAAAGATACTTAAGCAAATCTTCATATTTAGTCTTTAGGCCAGTATTGTAGGAGCGTGTATGAATATCTTGAATAGTTGAGTCTTAATGTTTTTTACCCAGGTGTCCTCTAACTCATTTTTTCGTCCATTAAAATTACTGTATTAGTAAAATTCCATGATATGAAAATAGTTTATGTTCATCTTTCTGTTGGTAGACATTTAGTTTGTTTCTAGTTTTGTGCTAAAATGAGAACAAGCATAGTACTATTATAAATATTGTTGAATATTTCTCCCCAATTTACATACATCAGTTTCTCTAAGGGTATTCTTCCTAAAGGGAATTACTGAGTCATCAAGTGTGTGCATCTCCACATTTCCTAGATAATGCCCAATTATTCTGCAGTGTGGGTACATCAATTTAGTGTCCATCAGAAATGTTCCTGTTATTCCTTTTCAACATTTGATATTGTCAGATTTTCAAATTTTTGTCAGTCTGGTAAGCATAAAAGGATATCCTGTTGATTTGCATTTTCCTGAATATCAGTGAAGTCGATTACCCCATGTTTTCTAAAGCCATTCAAGTTCCTTCTGTGAAATGTCTTTTTATTTCAGGTCTTCTGTTCATTTTTCTATCATGTGGTTTCTTTCTTGATTTCTAGGTAAAGTACTTCGGTTATCAATACTTTGAATGCAATTGGTTTGTTTTTTGTAATTTTCTGTATCTAGATCTCAAAGATACTTTCCTATTTTCCTTTACTAGTTCTAAAGACTTAAATATGTATACAGAAGCTTGATCTTCCTTAAATTGGTTTTAAATGTAAGTTTTTATACTGGCAAGACACATCTCACTAGCTATGTTCTTTTTCTTCACGAATTTTGTGGCTGTACCAGCCCTTGTCTTTTTTAAGTAAGTTAATAGAATCATCTTGTCAAATGCTGCTAAAAATGCTATTGGGGTTTTGATTGCAATTACGTTGAATCTATATACATAATTTGCATGGACTGCTTTCAGATGATGATAATTTTCCATGAATGTTTTTATATTTTGTGTGTGTGTTTATTTTAAATACTGAATATAGTGTACCGGGATCCTTTTTATTGCCCACAGTTTAAATGCTACAAATAGAAATAGCTAGTTGCCTTATATATTATAAAAGTATGTAATCGTAAAACTCAATTGTTAAGTATAAAAGTTCAAAGTAGGGAGTCTCCTCATTCATCTGTCCTTCCCCTATTCTGGAGGTGCTCATCATGGTGCCAATCTTGATTTGTATTCAGGCCATTGTGTTTATTAGGAGGGTTGTTACTGTGGTCATAAACATTTTCATCTTAAATTTAAGTTCAGGAGAATTACATTGTCCGTTTATCCTAATGGAAGCTTATTTAACGGTGTCGTTAATTCATAACTCTTTGAAACAGCATTACCAGTAAACAGAGCGTGGTGGTACTTTCAGAATCAGACATGAATGTGGCTGAATCACTGCTTTATACCAGGTGTTGTGATTTCAACAAGTTCCATAATCTCTCTTTTTTAGTTTTCTCACCTATGAAGTTGGGATATAAAAATGCCCTCCCTCATTATTCTAATCAGTCAAATATTTACTGAGCCCCCTCTGTGCTACCTTGGAAAGATTAAATGAGGTTACTTGAGTTAGGTGTTTGACGCAGGAAAGTTGTTTTTTTGCTGTCGGTTCCAGTTTTCTCTATTCAAGTAACTTTTTTCAGCCTTGTTATCTCCTTTTTACCCAGAGTCTACGCCAGGAGACAAATCTGTATCACATTCTTGCACAACTCCTTCCACATCTTCTGCCTCTGGACTGAATCCCACGTCTGCACCTCCAACATCAGCTTCAGCAATCCCGGTTTCTCCTGTTCCACAGTCCCCAATACCTCCATTACTCCAGGACCCAAACCTTCTTAGACAGTTGCTTCCTGCTTTGCAAGCCACACTGCAACTTAATAATTCTAATGTGGACATATCCAAAATAAATGAAGGTAAATTTTCATAGTCAAAACTTTTTAAAAATTCATTTGCATTGGTCTTTGTTTCATTTTGAAATTCACATTTGAACTTCATTTGCTAGGATTTATATCCCCCATAATCCAAGGCCTTTGGTATTGTAATTGCATTAGCAATATTTGGATTTTTTCTGCATATTATTTAAGACTTGCTGTGTACCTGGTAGTTAGTGGAGATGAGCTGTTCTGTGTTTGCGTAATGTGTATGGTGAGGTTTTTTTTGTTTTTTTTAAAGTAAAAACAGCATTTCCAAAAACTGATATGAAAATACTTGAATTCTAGAATTTCAAAAAAATTCTTGAATTTCAAAAAAACCTCTTGTATAGGAGTACATTACTTGGGATATTAAGCTAATTAATGAAAGTAGGAATTCAGGTAGTTCCTTATAATACTTGAAAAAAATTTGAGGTGAGAAATAACATTTTTCTTGTTTTTCTAGTTAATTGCAGTATTCCAACTTTGCTTGTCAGCATGCTACTTAAAGTATTTAGGTAGTCACCTCAAAGAAGTCTGAATAAAAATGGATGTAGTTTTAATTCACAAACCATTCAAACAGTCCTAAAGGCATTGCAAAATTTTCTGTTTAGAATAGTCAATTTTGACTTGTGTCCATTGTTGTCCCAGAATATATTTAATAGTAGTGTTAAGTGGTTAATTTCTTCCTTTATCTTAAACATGTAGCTATTTCAGGCTAGTTGGTCAATAATCTTCTGTCTTTATTGTACTTTTCTGTATTTTGATTTTATTGTGTGATAGGTAACTGTGTTATTAGGGATTGTGGGGCTTTTCAACAGTTTGAAGAAATGATAGCGTAAAAAAAATGCCAACAATAAAAAATCTTGTATGTCGAAAATACATGGTATTCCTAAATTACCTAGCTTTTTAATGTCTGCCTTTAAAAGATTGTTGGAGAGCGTATCAGTGCAGGATTTGAATGGTCAGCTTGTCTAATAAAGCATTTACGTGATATAGCTACCATTTATTTATCCAGTTAATTCCAAGTAACATACTGAGCACTTTAGCAGTGGATGAACAGGTTTCTGGTTATATAATCAAATTCCCGGGAACATGCTTTACTGTTTTTATCAAGTCTTGGAGGAGTTTCTTTAACTGAACACCTAAATTTTAGTGTGAAGGAAACTACTGTTTTCCTTTGCTATAAACTGATTGTTTCTTTTCTTCTGTCTTGTCATTTCACATTTCTAGATCCATTTTATTACTCCTATCTTCTAGAGTTCTAAGTTTGAAACACTGTAGTTTTCTGTGGGTTCTTTTGAGTTTTCAAGTTACTACTAATGCCATAAATGCTTCTGTGTTTTTATTTTAATTTAAGGTATAATATGTTTTTAGTTCTTACAGCAGCTGTGACACAAGCCTCATTGCAGTCTATAATTCATAAGTTTCTTACTGCTGGACCATCTGCTTTCAACATAACTTCTTTGATTTCTCAAGCTGCTCAGCTCTCTACACAAGGTATTCATATTCTTAGGTATCACGAGAATTGCATATTAACTTGGAGGAGGGTTTCATAGCAAATTTTTCTTTAGTCTTTGAAGAAGTTAGCTATAATAATGATTTGGGTTTTTTTTAACACCAGTATATACAGTATTTTTACTTACTGATTCTTTTTGAGATGAGGCAAGCTTTGACATTTGTTTTGCAGTATTGCCATTAAACCTGTAATATATATTTAATTCAGAATTTAAGTTGCCAGTGAAATATTTTACTCCAAAGATAAATGTAAACTGATGCCCTCAATCTTTGTGAGACACTGAATGTATTTTGAGTTGACGTTTGGTTTCAGCTTTGATGGTAGATGGGTTTTGACCAGAGGATACAGAAATGCTCAAGTCTTGTCTTGAATCAGCCATTTCTCTTCTCTGTGGAGGTATTCAATGGAGAGGGACATACATAGGAAAAAAGAGAAGTGAAAGGGTCACTTTGACTTGTCCCCCGACCCCAGGTCTAAAAATTGATAAACTGAGCAGGAATACTTGTTCTGAAATTGAAATGT
Organism: Neofelis nebulosa; assembly: GCF_028018385.1. NCBI lineage: Eukaryota > Metazoa > Chordata > Mammalia > Carnivora > Felidae > Neofelis > Neofelis nebulosa. Next base: position 116,630,729 of record NC_080789.1, on the reverse strand, counting down.
AATAGTGAAAAGACTTCTATTCCTCTGGTTAGCCTCATGAAGCAGGAGATACAGGGGGATAACTCAGGCTTACGTGTAGAATAAGAAAGAGGAAATAAGGATGGTGAGGGTGCCTTCCCATGTAAGAACAGGTTCAGGCTTACCTTCTTGCTCCAGCCTAAGAAAGGGGTTAGGGGAGGCACACATTAGGTGTGCCTGTCTAATCCACGGCTAATGTAGTCCATGTGGCCCCAGTGAGTACTTCAGGTTCTTGACTTTCTCGGGTAAGTGTTAAGTGTTCTCTTTGGGGGGCAGGGGGCCTGTGAAGAGATGGAAAGACCTCTTCACATACATTGCAGAGGTTTTGGTTTCTTTGAAATTAATTGCTTCACTTTTTTACAGCCCAGCCATCTAATCAGTCTCCAATGTCTTTAACTTCTGATGCATCATCCCCAAGATCGTATGTGTCTCCAAGAATAAGCACACCTCAAACTAACACAGTCCCTATCAAACCTTTGATTAGTACTCCTCCTGTTTCATCACAGCCAAAGGTATGTCGCTTTTGAGGGAAATTTGGAAAAGAAACCACTCACTTTTGGAAAAACCAACTTAATGTTTTAGAATCTGTAGTGTCGAAAAAGCTCTCTTTGAGAATGTAGGCAGTGGTGGAATGAATGAGGGGTGAGAACAGATGCAGGTTAGACTTGGTAAACTGAGGGCTAGATTAGGGAATTTCATCTGTGCTTCCTCTTTACACACTGATTCTGTTCTCTTACTCGCTTTGGGATTTCTGACCTGGAGAGTGGGATAAAGAAGGATATGCTAATTGTCTTAATGTTTGTAGAATTGTTTAACTCTAAAAGGTAGGAGAGAACATGTTTTCCAGTGGCTCCTCCTACCCCATACTTTTATTTCAGAGTCTGTTTCTGTGCTAATGCCTTTAACGTATATATTTAACGTCACATGAGAATCAACGACTGTTTGGTTCATTTAATAGATAAGAAAACTAAGCCTTCAGTTAAATCTAGTTTTTTGTGATGGACTCAGAATTTGAGACCTAGGTCTTTCTGAACACAGAACCCATTTTACTAAGCTATACTGCCTGTGTTTGTCCAGGAGAAATTTTCTCTAGATGGCTCCTCAGGGCACAGTTAGAAAGTTGCTGGTCTGTTCCTTTTGGAATATATTTAACAACAACAGTGCTGCACCCCAATTTTGTACTACATCATTTGAGTCTTGCCTACAGATTCATAAGTAAATCCCAGTCCATGCTCATTCTTGGCTTTGTAGTCCTACTACCAGCAACACATTAAGAGATTTGGAAGTTGGTATGTACAAATTGCATTTGTTTTTTCTTAATGGTAAATTTAGGAAATTCTTTTTAGTTGTTGTAAAAAGCGGGCTGTTTTCAGTCCTTGATGGAAGTTTTTACTGAAATAAAATCATAAGCAGAAGCCTAAAAATAAAAGTGCCTTGATCCATAACTTGAAATTGATGGTAGGCCAGCTTAGGTCTTCCTGTTGGCTTATCCCTTCCTTTTTCAGTCCTTTATGCATGTTTTAAGGTCAATCTGGATTGAGTTTTTAAAATTCTGACTTAAACTTGTTAGTTTATTGTGCAGTTTCTTATTGTTTGCCTGTATTTTCATGGGAGAATTGTGAGTTTCAGCTAAAGAGACCTTATTCTTAGGCCTTATCCTTAGAGCTTAAAACTTAACTTCAGGGTGGTGTCTTAAGAGTATAGTAAATGATGACTGAAAGGGAAGTAAGTGGTAGTGTTAGTTTTATAGTCAGTTATAAAATTAGCTTTTCAAATCCCTTAAGCATATGGCTATCAATTTTTTGCATTCAAAAACTTTTTCGGGGTGCCTGGGTGGCTCAGTTGGTTAAGCGGTCGACTTCAGCTCAGGTCATGATCTCCCGGTTCGTGAATTCAGATTCTGTGTGTCCCTTTCTCTCTGACCCTCCCCCACGCGCGCGCACGCTCTCTCTCTCTTTCTCTCTCTCTCTTTCTCTCTCTCTCTTTCTCTCTCTCTTTCTCTCTCTCTTTCTCTCTCTCTCTCTCTCTTTCTCTCTCTCTCTCTCAAAAATAAACATTAAAACAAAATTAAAAAAAAAACTTTTTCAAGTTTTTTTTTTTTGTTTTGTTTTTTTTTTTTTTTAAGTGGACATTGGGTATTCTATAGATCTTCTAAAAATGGTCTTTATAAAAGGACATGTTCTTTTACATTCAGAAGTTTACCAGGCTATCCACAGATTTGTTTTGGAGAAAATGAATCAAAAAAAGAAAAGAAAAAAATAACTGCTATCGGAGGATGTGACTTAATCACAAATGGCTGTTGTTGCCTTTGCGCCTTAATTTGGGGCTTATGTTTAAAACTACTTGTTTTCCCTCTCGGTGGCATCTGAACCTGCATATTGCCACTGACAATTATGGACCTCTTCTTGTTCCACCTCTACAGGGTAGCATCTCTTTGAAGACCACTCCAGTTGAATTTTGCATGGGCCATACCTATACCAATATATAGGCCAATCTATACATTCTCTGCACATGTCGTTGAAATTTGAGCCAGCTGTATTTATGTGATGTGTTAACATTAATTTTTCTTGGTCTATAAGTAACAGTAAATCAGAAAAGCTATTTTAGCATATTGGAAAGAAAACTTTCCACAACAGTAGGCACAACATTAGGAGAACTAGTTTCTTAGACTATTGTGCTAAGAAAGTAGTCTTTTTTTAAATAATTTTTTTAAATGTTTATTTATTTTTGAGAGAGAAGAGGGGGAAGGAGCAGAGAGAGAAAGCGGGGGAGACAGAATGCAAAGGAGGCTCCAGGCTCCGAGCTGTCAGCACAGAGCCCGATGCGGGACTCGAACTGACGAACCGCAAGATCATGACCTGAGCCGAAGTTGGACACTAAACCAAATGAACCCCCAGGCACCCAGAAAGTAGTCTTAACGGCCTTGGGCCGTTTTATGAAGAAATTAGATCCTGGTCTCAGAACTAGACTGTCTTCTAACTACATGAACTTGGGGAACTTACTTGAGTTCACTTCTTTAAATCTCCAGATTTTTCACAGTTTAAGATTTTTCAACCAGATTTGGAGGGGTGTGTGGATTTGGGGGCCTTAAATTACCATGATTTATACTATTAAATATGTCTGTATCGCTAATACTAATTTTATTATGAAACAGAATTAGGACAGTTTGTGTTATCTTAAACAAATTACTAAAGACTAGAAACAATAGGTACTTTTCGTTGATAGTGCTTTTGCTTTTATTTAGTTTCCATGGTATTTGTCTTATGTGATAGAAGGATATCTCACCAGATTTTGACATTTCAGGTTAGTACTCCAGTAGTTAAGCAAGGACCGGTTTCACAATCGGCCACACAGCAGCCTGTAACTGCTGACAAGCAGCAAGGTCATGAACCTGTCTCTCCTCGAAGTCTTCAGCGCTCAAAGTAAGTTGATAGGTGTTGAAACATTTTTTCCTTAATATTGCATGCTGCATTGTTTGAATGTTATAAATATATATGTGTAATAGAACTTGATCTTGGAAGAATCCATGGATAGCCTTTGTTTTGTGCATTGTAAGATTTATAAAGGGAAATCTTATTACAACTAGGTGATTTATCTCTAGTATTGAAGCTGGGTCATTCTTGAAGAAAGTGATTCCTTTCTTTAGAATTTTACTTAGTGGAATATGATGGGATTAACAATATGTGATACTTGTATAAAGAGGGCACGTGAGTGTAAATACTTTACTTGTTGGAAATGACATCATTTTTAACCTCATAGCAGTTTTAGATTTTGAGTGTATTGACAAAGCCAAAAATGTTACATCTAAGACCTGGGCCAGTATTTATTTCCCAACTGGTCTGTGTCCGGTTTTCCTGATAGCTTTAACTCTGACCCCTATGTGGATTGCTTGTCAGATAGGGCTATGTTGTGTTGTCACTTTCTTTGTTAATTAACAAATACAACTTTAAATGATTTTCATTTGATTGATTTTCCTATTTTTATTTCTTGCTATGAGGTGGCAAAATAATTCAACTGTTGTTTTTATTGTTGTTTTCTAAACAAGCATTTCAGAACTTATACATCCAAATGAGAGTTGTTCCCTTCAAAATAATCACCTTGGGAAGCTGTCTTCTTACTCCAGCAATGTTGCCATTGCTCAGAACATTTTTGGGAAACTCTTCTTTTAAATTGTCTTTAGAGGCGGCAGTATTATTTTAAATATCCTCAGTGATGAAAACTCTTCATCCTTTGGGAGATTTAGTTTTTGGAAATAACTGAAATTCATTCAGAGCCAAGTCTGGTGAAGCAGGTAGGAAATCAACTTGGGTGACTAAATTTTTGGTTCTCACCACCATATCCCCAAACCCTAGCCCAAACCATACAGTTTTAAAAGAAGATAACCAATCTCAGAGTGTTACCTTTTTGGTCTTATTTTGCCACTAAACTCCTTCATTGCTCTCCAATAAAATGCCTGTATTTTGCTTCACATTATCTACCCTCTGATTATTTCGTTCTGATGTTAAACAAAGGCAATCGATTTTTTTCCCCTCCATATCTACATGTATGTAAAATAGAATATTCACCTGTTCCTTGTATCTACAACGGTTAAAACTGGACCGTTTCTAACGTTCTTATTAGCGTCTCTGGTATACGAAATCAACGGTTTCTGTTGTCAAATTTAGAGAGCAGTGGTAGTTTAAATTTAACTGACATTAGTGTTAAAAGGGCTCTTTTTTCCCCCTAAAGTGTGGAGAGGAATACACGATATAAATACAGTTTGGATTTTAAATTCTATTTATTTGATGTTCAAATAACAAATTTTTCTTAGGAATTTGGATATCTGTAAATTAGTAGAAGGTATTGACACTTTCTAGGATACCTACTTTTTTAAACATACTACACATTCAACTTTGTTTTCTCTTCCAGTAGCCAGAGAAGTCCATCACCTGGTCCAAATCATACTTCTAGTAGTAATGCATCAAATGCAACAGTTGTACCACAGAATTCATCTGCTCGACCTACATGTTCATTAACACCTACGCTAGCAGCACACTTCAATGAAAATCTCATAAAACATGTTCAAGGATGGCCTGCAGATCATGCAGAGAAGCAGGTATGTTGCATGATTCACAGAAGATGTTTTACCTTTGGGTGAGTGACGAAAATACAACTTCTACTTTTAGAAAATCTAATCCAGATCACTGAATTTAAGCTACATTTTAAAATAACTGATTTCTAATTAGATTGTCTGTAGTCATTTTATAAAATATTTGATAAATAACTGTAGGGTATTTATGAGGTGACTTTTTATCCTATTAAAATAATTACTGTTACAGCTACCGTTATCAGATACTCAGCAGTTAGCACCTGTGCTGAGTCCTTTATTTTTCTCCACTTCTCAAAACTGTTAACCAGTGCAGGTAAGGAGTTTTCCCATTTTACCAATGAGTCCCTTACGAGCAAATAAATTCTATATCAAGGTCACCCAGTTAAATCATGATGGAGCTCACATCAAAGCCATGGTGTTTTTTCCACTCAGCTGGCCACTCTGATATTTAGAACCCGTTCATGTAGTTAGTCTTCCGTCGTTCTCTCCACTAGACTAGCAACTAGAAGTGAGGCAACAGTTTTGCTTTGTAGTGAGGGACCTTTGGACAGTGCAGGTAACTGCCACTGGCTTCTCCCTTTGAGCAGATCACTGACTGTCTGAAATTTTCTCTCAGTTCACAGAGATAATGTTGTGTGTCTTATGACACAAGAAAACAGTGAGGCCCTTTTATCAGTGTTACACCTGAACTTTACTCGAGCTGACTCGGCATCTTTTTATTAACCACAAATCACGAGATCTATCCTAGTGCTGTGCGTTATTGAAATTGGAAATACTGTTTTCTCAAGCAGTTGAAGGGGAAATCTTTGAAAAGTACTTTCCACCATTAGCGATGGGTTTTCTTTTTTTTAATTTAATTTAATTCAATTCAATTCAATTTTATTTTTATTACTATTTTTTAAATGTTTATTTTCAAGAGAGAGAGCACAAGTGGGGGAGGGGCAGAGAGAGAGGTGTGGATTTAAAGGAAAAGAATTAGGGGCGGCTGGGTAGCTCAGTCAGTTAAGCGTTCCACTCTTGATTTTGGCTCAGGTCATGATCTCCTGGTTTTGTGAGATCGAGGCCTGTGGCAGCACGACATGGAGAGCCTGCTTGGGATTCTCTCTGCCCGTGCCCTGCTTGCACACGCACCCTTTCTCTCTCAATAAGTAAGATAAACTTTTAAAAAAATAAAAGGATTAGTTTGTAATCTCGGTTTAAAGTTCTACTCAGCAGTTTGACGTTTTTTTGGTATGTGATTGTGACATATTTTCCACGATTTGTATTTCTTTAACTATAGGCATCAAGATTGCGAGAAGAAGCCCATAATATGGGAAGTGTTCACATGTCAGAAATTTGTACTGAATTAAAAAATTTAAGATCTTTAGTCCGAGTATGTGAAATTCAAGCAACTTTGCGAGAGCAAAGGTAAGTTTTTCACTGAAAGCCATTTTTGTGTGAGCGTTGTATATCTTCACGTGAAGAATATAAACCACATCTCACTTCTGAAATTTAAAGTTCCTTCTGCTATATCATGTTCCATAATACTGTAACTGCATTTTTATAGTTTAACAGTATTCCTGGTGAATGGTAATGGCATCTAGATTTTAATTCTCTAACCCATGGTAAATGCTGTGATAGACTTCTTTTCCCCTTATGTTAAGACTCTGTAAGGTACAGTAAGTTTTAAAAAAATAAGATGTTTGTGTGCCTGGGTGGCTCAGTTGGCTAAGCGTTCGACTCTTGATTTCGGCCCAGGTCATGATCCCCATGGTTGTGAGATGAAGCTTCACAGTGGCACTCCCCATTGAGCATGGACCTCGCCTAAGATTCTCCCTCTCCTCTTTCTGTCCCTCCCCGACTTGTGCTTGCACGCTTTTTCTCTTTCTCAAAAAAGAAAAAAGAAGTGAAATGTTGCAACACTGCATGTTAAGTATACAGGAATTTTTTTAAAAATAAAAATATTTTTTAAAAGTGAAATGTTGGCAGCAGCTGATTACAAAGGGTCTCTTCTTTAATTGAGCGTGGGATTCTGAGGATGCTTGTTTCAGCTGAAATTTCAAATCGTTATTTACATGGTGTTTGGAGCATCTGCGGATCCCTTGGGAATTACAGTAAGACTATAGTTGTCCCAACAAGTATATCTATTTTCTGAATTGTTTTCACTTAAACTCTTCCTGTCTCCTATTTCTTAATCTAGTATCATACTCCAGTAAGGATACCTACATCCCAATAAATAGTATAGATATTTTTTAAATGCCGATTACAGAATGAAGGACAAACTTTTAATGGCTTCACATCCTGTCTGTGTAAGTCACTGGTTTATAGGTAGAGTTACTCTTAACATGAAACCACAGATATTTAGTAAACACTAAGTTGGAGTTTATCCTCAACTTGGAAAAGTAACGCATCTTGCAGTCACTAAAGCATCTGGAGGTACATTTTGAATATCACTTGAGAGTTGTGTACTCCAGGGTTGCTCTGAAAGTACTTCTAATAGACACAAAGCTTGACTTCATTTTGGCTTGGTAAGATAGACGGTTTGACTTGCAGGAACTTGCAGCCTCAACCGTTGACACAAGTGTACACGGGTAAATACCAGCCCGTCCCTCTTATGATCATGCCTAGTCCACTGCTACGGGCGGTAAATGGCCCACTTCACAGAAGAGAGGGCCAGAAGGGGAACAGTTTCACGAAGCTCCTGGAAATCTAGTTGCCCGTGGAGTTGGTGTTTTACTAACATTTATTTTAAATATTATGTGTCACTTGGACTGTGACGTGGCTCCGTTTTTAAGGGTCTGTATTTATGTTGGGAATTGTTCTTCACAATGATTAGCCTCCTGCACCTAGTTAATTCTAGGCTTACTGGATTGTGGCCCAGAAGTCATGCAGTCTAGGTTTATCTCCTATTTAATCTCCGCTGCCTTTTGTGTGTGGGTCTCTGATGATACAGTAAACAAAGTACATTTTATAAGTCGGTCTTGATATCGGGGCACCTGGCTGGCTCAGTCAGTTAAGCACCCGACTCTTGGTTTCCGCTCAGGTCGTGATCTCCTGGTTCGTGAGTACAAGCCCCGCATCAGGCTCTGTGCTGACAGTGCAGAGCCTGCTTGGGATTCTCTCTTTCTGCCCATCCCCCACTCGTGCACACACGCTCGCACTCTCGCTCTCAAAATAAACTTAAAAAAAATTTTTGTTAATCTTTATATTCAAATTAATTGGAATTTTTAGGAAACTAGGAACATTCTAACTTTTGTCATCATAATACTTTAATACGTATCATATACTCACTGGTCATTTTGTGTTAACAAACCCATATTTAATTACTTAGTCTGAACTGCGGTTACTCATTTTATCTTTTTTTAAGATAATATCTGTAGTTAAAAATGTGGTTTTTGGTAACATTTGTATGAATTACATGAGTTCTAATGCCTTCTTTTATTTTTCAGGATACTATTTTTGAGACAACAAATTAAGGAACTCGAAAAGCTAAAAAATCAGAATTCCTTCATGGTGTGAAGATGTGAATTAATTGCACATGGTTTTGCGTACAGGAACTGTAAATCTCTATTGCCCGATCTTAACATTTTTGAGCTGCATTTAAGTAGACTTTGGACCGTTAAGCTGGGCAAAGGAAATGACAAGGGGATGGGGTCTGTGAGAGTCAATTCAGGGGAAAGATACAAGATTGATTTGTAAAACCCTTGAAATGTAGATTTCTTGTAGATGTATTCTTCACGTTGTAAATATGTTTTGTAGAGTGAAGCCATGGGAAGCCATGTGTAACAGAGCTTAGACATCCAAAACTAATCAATGCTGAGGTGGCTAAATACCTAGCCTTTTACATGTAAACCTGTCTGCAAAATTAGCTTTTTTAAAAAAAATTTTGGGGGGTTAATTTATCATTCAGAAATCTTGCATTTTCAAAAATTCAGTGCAAGCGCCAGGCGATCTGTGTCTGAGGATACGATTTTGAACCATATGGGCGGTGTACAAAATATCATGAAACAACTGTTTCCACACTTGCACCTGATCAAGAGCAGTGCTTCTCCATTTGTTTTGCAGAGAAATGTTTTTCATTTCCTCAGTGTGTTCCATTTCCCTCTGAAATCCTTGATCTGATTTTATCCATTTTTTTTTTTAAGGCTCCTCTTTTTCTCCTTTCTTAAGGCACTGTTGCTATGGCACTTTTCTATAACCTTTTCATTCCCGTGTACAGTAGCTTAAAATTGCAGTGATTGAGCATAACCCACTTGTTTGTATAAATTATTGAAATCCATTTGCACCCTGTAAGAATGGACTTAAAAGTACTGCCGGGCATGTGTGCTGAAAGTACATTGATTGCTCAACTAGAAAGAAATGGCCCAATGAACATGGTTGTGGGAGGGGAAAGAGGAAACAGAGCTAGTCAGATGTGAATTGTATCTGTTGTAATAAACATGTTAAAACAAACAAAAATTGTTACTTTTCTTTTCCTTCGGTCAATGCATATTAGAAATCGAACTACCTGGGGATTCTTTATCAGAACTATTCTTGTTGAATGTTTATACTTAATTGAAATAATTCCTTAAGGGGTTCTGTTTAAAGCATATTAACAGGAAATTGTGTATAAGATATTTAATGAACTAAGAAATTCAACAAGAATGATTAAGTCACTTCCCAAGTGGTTGTCATTTGTTATAAACCCTGGTTTAACCTGTCTTGCTATTATGACATTTCATTTTGAAGGATGTTTGTGTTGTAGCTAACTGTTCAAGTCTGGTGCTGACTGCTGTTCTTAGCCATCACAAAACGCTAAATTTGTGTCATTGGAGCTTCCTTCTGTTACCTGGAAATGGTGGGAAAGCTCAGCTTTGTATATTGTTTCCTAAAGTATATTAAAATAAAAAAAGAAACTATTGCTACTATAAAATTACCTTGGCTTTTTTTTTTTTTTCCTTTTCTAAAATATTGGTCACATGGCCTTAGCATGACACTGCCAGTATTCTATCAAATCACAAGGGTTTCTTTGTGCAGAAAATTTAATTTCAATTTCAAAAATCTTAACCGATTTAGAGACTTTTTTCCTATTGAGGCAGATGTATTTATGTGCTTTCAGAACTGCCAGCACCAAGGGCTTATTTTGTGATGTTAGACATGTTGTTGCATTCTGGGATACGAAAATTCCAAAATTGCTCTTGTGCTTCAAGCATATTTAAAGTGTAGAAGATAATGCTCAAACCTTGCAGTAAACTTTAAAAAAGTAAACTGTAAGTGATAGTATGGATGATACTTTCTAAAATACATAAATGTTCCAGTGTAATTAAGAGGAATCACAATCTTCTACTGGAAACTGATTTTTTGTTGTTGTTGTTGTTGTAACTTGAGCTTCCTTTTAAAAATGTAAGAAAAGACGACTGTCAAATTATATCCTCATGGAATGTTCATACCTGTAAGATTGTTAACATTTGCTGGGCTTGATTAGTGCATGTAAATGAAACTCCAAAGGGCAATGTTAAGCGAGAACTCTTAACTGATGGAGTCCTGTATCTTTCCTGGAAAGAAGTGAGCAGTTTGTGATGTAGTAGGCAAATGTTTCCTGGTCAGATGGCAATTTGACTTGTGGTTTAAGGTAAATTGGAATTTTATTTGCTAATAGTTTATGGATCTATGTCACCTTATTCATTTGCTTTGAAAAAATGTTTACATCCCTAAATGAATTGCTTATATATATATATATATATATATATATATATATATATATATATATAGGAGAAGATGCCTAATATGAAATTTCCTGGTGAATTTTTAAACAATTAAAATTTTTGTGGAAATATTTTTACAATATTTGATTCACTTATTATTCTGTAGTAAATTATCTCAATCATTGCGTTTAATACATTGTGTCCAGCTACAAACCTTCTTGAGATAACCAGGGAGTATTTCTTAAGATAGGCATGATACCCAAGAATATTCTTCATACAGTCGGCCTGTTGCCATGGCTTGGAACACGTATCTCATTTTGATGGGCACCTTGGCTCAGATAATTTGAAAATAGGAATGCAAAGAGTCCCTAGGAAACCTCAGGGTTTTTATTTTAAAAGGACATTAGCAGTCTTCTATTCAAACCTTAAAAACTGGTGTCGTAATAAAACGTATTTTGTGAAGGTGAGTCTGTTAGGAAGTCTTTGCCCTGAAGAACCAGATTTCCTACTTTTACATTGTTTTCTGTTTAACTAGTTTGACTAATTTTTCATTTTAAACCTTGGACTATGACTCCAGATTTTAAGCACACTGAAAACTCCATTCTTCAGCTCTTTTTAAAGATCTGATGCTTCTTTTAATAACCCAAACGAATGGTTTTATCTTCTCAATTTTATATACATTTCACACTTCTGAAACCTTGGAAAGGAGGTGCTTAAAACTTTGCAAAGTGAATTGTTAACCCATTTCCAACAATCTATTGTTTAAACATAACTAGCTTTAAGGGATTATTTCAAAGGGGGGGGGGCACAAAGTAATTTATTCTGCAAACCGGAACTATTGTAGTTGAGGACTTAAAGCTACTGTATTTAGATGTGGGTTTTGAATATACGGATTTCTTTTCAATACCTGTATATATGGCTATATTCTTGTATTTGTACTGAAGTGTACAAAATGACACTCAAAGTAATAAATATGTTTTGACTATATTGTGCAGTTATTTCAGAACAGTCTTTTGAAGGTCTTAGTCTTAGAATGCATAATTTGCATTTGAGTAAGAAAATACCAAATTACTGCAAAAGTTGTACTACGATTCAGTAGTTTCCATATAATTTAATTGCACTATTGTGATGAAAAATTTAGCTTAATCTTTGAGGTCTTGAGATCCTCTTCTAATTTGCTGTACCCTTTTTTCCTGACCTCTGAGTTTTGGGAGTGCCCTGAAAGTACAGTCTGCCTAGGCGATCTCATCTTGGCCCTTGGCTCTGAGAATCCCGATCTTCGGTCAGTTTCATCCACATTAACCTCCAGTCTTGAACCCTTCAGCTCCAAACAGCAGTCAGTGTAGATACTTGCCTCAACGTGGCAAATTCTCAAAAAAAAAACCAAAAAAACAAAAGCCTTGTGCCTCAGACTTCACTCCCTAGTGTCCCCATTTTCAGTAATTGATCCCGTCATTCCCCATTGCTTGAGACCCAAACGGACGAAGCATCCTTTGTCTAGCACCCTGTATTTAATCCATCAAACCTGGTTTCCAAAATATATTTTGGATCTGAGCGCTCATTACCTCCATGTTTACAACTCTATTCCAACCCACGATCATCTATGAACCAACCAGACTGCTGGCATGATCGCCTACTCTGCTTACCACCACCACCACCACACGCACCCAGTCTGTTCTCTATGCCAGAGAGAAATGAGAAGCATGTATCATTCTGGTCAATGACTTCACATACAACAAAGTCCAAACCTCTCCCTGTAGCTTGTGCTCAAGGCCCTGAATACCCACTAGATTCTCCCTCTCACTGCAGTCTCACCTCAGGGTTTTTAAAATACCTGGCTGGAAAGCTCTGTTCTTGGAGACTTGTACAGCTTGCCGCCCATTCAGTCTCTTCTCGAAGGACACACACAAGCCTGTTCTGACCTCCCATCTAAAAGAACACCGTCACTGTTCATTCATTTTCTTCGAGAGAACAGTGTCTGATATGTAGGAAGTACCCCAGAAATACTTGTTGAAAGGTATTAAGAAAAAGGGCTGTGGAAAAAATCAACTTACAATTTGTAAAGAAACTTTTTCTTCAAGGGTTTTGATTTTGGTCCTTACACCTTGGGAGATAGGCATGAAACAGCAACTAGCTTTTTTTCATTTCTCTTTCTTCTTTTCTTCTTCCCTACCTTCCTTTCTTTCCTTTACTGCAACTTACTATTGGTTACCAAAACCTAAGTCCGTACCTGTTTTTATTGTGAAATGTGGTCTCTAGACGTTTAATCAATGGAACCAGTAATTATTAGAGGCCCCTCAAGATAGGGATGCTTTCACAGGCCTGTTTGGTTCGGATGACGCCTTTACATCCAAGGAAACCGTTCCGACTTTTTAGGACAAGGGTGTAGGCAGAAAACACTTGACCACACTCTAAAATGTGTCACAGAACATCTGTACCACGTGTATATATCCTACAGGAAAATGGCTGGGGTGTGGGAATGGCCTGCCTTTATGACAGGTGGGAAGATTTAAGATTGACAGGCCCTTGACACCATTGTATGCACTTTATAAACAGGATCTTTTTCCTTTTTTAAGGTGGGTACCATCGCTTAGTTTGATCATCCTGTATGGCTGTGTTAGCATCACAATACGTTTCCTTATCCCTTTTAGGTAGTTACAGGATTATTACCTTGGATGTGAAAGGCAGAATGCAAGGACAAAATCGGGTCTTTTGTGTTTTGTCTACCTCCCAAACCTAGAAAGGTCAGCACATAGTGGCTGCTCAGAATTTTTGTATGAATCAGTGAGTGAAATACACATTTTAAGTATTTTCTCTGTTAAGTTTGCTCAAACTTGTATTTAATTTTTAGGCATAATGTTTTCAAAAATATTTTTTAAATTAGAAGTTTGTTACTAGAGGGGGCTCCTAGGTGGCTCAGTCGGTTGAGCGCCGAGCCCTTGATTTCAGCTCAGGTCGTGATCTCACGGTTCATGATCTCAAGCCCCACATCAGGCTCTGCACTAACAATGCGGAGGCTGCTTGCGATTCTCTCTGCCCTTCCCCCACTCACACTTTCTCTCTCTCTCTCTCTCTCTCAAAAATACATAAACTTAAAAAAACTATTAGGGGCGCCTGCCTGGCTCAGTCAGTGGAGCATGTGATTCTTGATCTTGGGGGTAAATTCAAGCCCCATGTTGGTTGTAGAGATTAGTTAAAAATAAAGTCTTGAAATTATTGACTAGAGCTTTGAATAGAGTCACTCTGAAGCTTCGACAAGCCTCTTGCCTAATGTTTTTTTTCATTGATGCCTTGAATATCATCTTAACAACTAAAACTGTTAAAATGAGAAAATTTTACCATGGTTGGACATGAGCTCTAATTTTTAAGACACCAGTGCAGTCTCAGGCCACATCTCTCTATGCCAGTTTCAGAAGCCCAAAACTTCCAAAGATACCATGTAAAAACACTGACAACGGAATTGGAGGAGAAGATAGCTGATGAAATTTCACCCAACGCTTAACAAAAGTATTTAAAGAGGCAAAATATTTCTCCACAAACATCAAAACAATGAAAGAAACAAAACTTCTATGATCTTTGAAAGGTGATGGAGAGAACGGAAAATAGAAAATTTTGGTATAATTTACCACGTTAAATGATCCCCAAATTAGTGAGGGTTCAGTCAGAAAATAGAGGTCACCTTAGTTATTTCAAAAGAGAGTTTGAAACTAATGGCGAATGAAAACAAGGCAGCCTTATTGGAGGAAATGTCAGGAGAGACCTGGGAAGATAGAGGGAAGGGAGGGAGGGAACAGGATCCAAGGAAAAGACAGAACTTCTGACCAAATGCCATGTGAAGCAGAGGGAGGGAGAAACCCAGACTTTCCCTCTTTTTGTCCTCTAGTTCTTCTACGTTGGCAGAACTTACTCAGAAGCAAGAGGACGAGAGAGCTTGGGACAGTCCCTGCCATGCTGAGAAGGGTAGAGAATGAAGGGAGAAAAATGAATCTGAGGGCAAACCCCCAGCATAACCTCTGACCCTACCAGCAGACAAAGGGAAGAAAGAATGTCAATTCAAGCCACCTTTCCTGACAATAATGGAGGCACGTCTATGAAGTTCTAAGAAATGTGTAAGAAAATGTATTGGGACCCAAATATTGTATTTAGTGAGCTGTTCAAATATAAAAGCAACAGTGACTCCCAAACGTGAAAGGGTCAAAGACTGTTATTGAACTCTGGAGTCCTTGAAGAAAACAACTGACAAAAGCTAAGAGATGAGTGGTGAATGGTGATAAAAAAATTACTGATGACACAGAAGCAATTTACATATGCAACCTCAGAATAATGGGAAAAGTACATGAATTCAGTAAAATGTGGCAATGTTGAAATAAAACGGGAAATGGTCAGAAGATGTGAGGAAATAGAAGTGCCTTCATTTTTGTTTTAGTCAGAAAGTCCAAAGTTGATCAAGAAATAAAGTGGCACCAAGGTACACCAGGTTCTCACTCTAGTGACATTCCATTTAAGTGAAGGCAGAACAATAAGTTGAAAACGCAAATGCATGCAAAAAAAAAAAAAAATCGGAATTCAATACATAATGCATGATAAATGCAAAAATAATTGTGAAGAATATAAAACAAGGCACTAAATTAGAGACCCACAAGGGAGGGATTGTTAGCGATTTTAGATCATGCGTTTAGGAAAACCCTTAAAGACCTCTTAAGGCATGACTTTTGAGTTAAGATCTGAGGAGTGAGAACAAGCCAGCCATGTGAAGCTTACTGTGTTGTGCTTAATAAGTGTCAATGGCTGAAGGGACCCCCCCCCAAAAAAATGTATTTATAAAATGGAATATTATTCAGCCATAAAAAAGAAAGAAATCCTACCATTTGCAACAACATGGGTGAACTTTGAGGGCATTATGCTGAGTGAAATAGGTCAGAGAAAGACAAATACTGTATGGTATCGCTTTTATGTAGAATCTAAAAAAGCTGAACCCCTAGAAATAGATGAGACTGGTGATTGCCAGGGACTGAGGGGTGAGGAAATTTGGGAGATGTTGATCAGAGTTGCAATTATCAGATGAATAAGGTCCAGGCATCTAATGTGTAATATAGTGACCGTAGTTAATATTGTAGTGAATACTTGGAAGTTTCTAAGAAATTAAATATTCTAACTACCAAAAAACAAAACACACACACACACACACACACACACACACACACACACAAACTAAACCCAAAATCATGTGAGACGAATCTTATTATGGTAGTGCAGTATATACATGTCTCAAATCATCATATTGTGCACCTGAAACTTGCACAATATTATACATCAACTATTTCTCAGTAAAACTGGGAGAGGGGAAGATATGCGTAAGCCTGTGTGAAAAAACTTTAGGGGTGCCTGGGTGGCTCAGTCAGTTAAGGATCTGACTCTTGATTTTGGCTCAGGTCATGATCTCAAGGTCATGAGATTGAGCCCCATGTCAGGCTCTGTGCTGGGCTGGAGGCTGCTTGAGATTCTCTCTCCCTATCTCTATGCCCTCTCCCTATCAATCAATCAATCAATCAATAAAATTTTTTAAATGTCAAAATCCTCAATATATTCAACGTAATTTCAATAAAGTACCAACTTTTTTTTGGTGGGAATTTGATAGAATGATATCTATGTTCACCTGGAAAAATCAACGTACAAATTATTGGAAATAATTTTTTTCTTTTTTTTTCCTTTTTTTAATGTTTATTTATTTTCGAGAGAGACAGAGTGTGAGCGGGGAGGGGCAGAGAGAGAGAGGGAGACACAGAATCCGAAGCAGGCTCCAGGCTCCGAGCTGTCAGCACAGAGCCCGACGCGGGGCTCGAACTCACGAACCGCGAGATCATGACCTGAGCCGAAGTTGGACGCTTCATCGACGCAGCCACCCAGATGCCCCAAAGCTTTTCCAGTTTTGCACACAATATGAATTCCCTGAGAAGTCTTGTGACAAAAAAGTGCAGGTGAGGGTAGAGAGAAGCTTGCTTACAAAATCCTCTCTCCCTGCCTTTGTGTCCTTCGGTTGTTTATCCAGTTATGTATAGAAGTTGCCAAGATGTGCAAACATTTGCTTTAGCTAAATATTATGGTCACAACAAGAATTTTTCAAGTGACCGGAGTGATTAGCTTCAGTATCGATGGCCAACTCTGGGTGCCATCGGCTTGGTCAGGCCCTTCGAATCCGCCTTCCGCCTGTACCCTTCCCCCTCCTCCACACCCTACAGAAAAAGACACCAACTTACACTTTCGGGGCCTTCATTCAGCCCCTTCGTTTGTTGTTCTTTTCCACTTTGTTTTTGATTCCTTTTGCTAGGCTCTAACGTTTCCTGGTTGAGCATAAAAATGGAAAAGAAAGGGTGACTCAGTTGGCTCAGTCTGGCTCTCCGTTTCGGCTCAGGTTGTGATCTCACTTCTTGGGATTGAGCCCCGCGTCCGTCTCTGTGCTGACCGAGCAGAGCCTGCTTGGGGTTCTCTCCTTCTCTCTCTCTCTCTCTCCCTCTCTCTCTGTCCCTCTCCCACTTGCACTCTCTCTCTCTCTCTCTCTCTCTCAAAAATAAATAAAGTTAAAAAAAAAAAAAAAAGATCCGGGCAACAACAGATGCTGGCGAGGATGTGGAGAAAGAGGATACCTTTTGCAGTGTTGGTGGGAATGCAAGCTGGTGCAGCCACTCTGGAAAACAGTATGGAGGTTCCCCAAAAAATTAACGATAGAACTACCCTGCGACCCAGCAGTTGCACTACTAGGCGTCCACGGGATACAGGTGTGCTGTTTCGAAGGGACACATGCACCCCCATGTTTATAGCAGCACTGTCGACAATAGCCAAAGTATGGAAAGAGCCCAAATGTCCATCGAGGGATGAATGGATAAAGCAGACGTGGTATATATATATATATACAATGGAGTATTACTCGGCAATCAAAAAGAATGAAATCTTGCCATTTGCAACTACGTGGATGGAACTGGAGGGTATTATGCTAAGTGAAATTAGTCAGAGAAAGACGAAAATCATATGACTTCACTCATATGAGAACTTTAAGAGACAAAACAGATGAACATAAGGGAAGGGAAACAAAAATATTATAACAACAGGGAGGGGGACAAAACAGAAGAGACTCATAAATACGGAGAACAAAGTGAGGGTTACTGGAGGGGGTGTGAGAGCAGGAATGGGCTAAATGGGTAAGGGGCACTAAGGAATCTACTGAAATCATTGTTGCACTATCTGCTGACTAATTTGGATGTAAATTAAAAAAAAAAAGATTAACAGGAGAAAACCAAATTTTAATTTTGTAAGTATGGGAGCCTGTAAAGACGGGAGATTCCGAGGGCAGTCTGGTAATTGAGGCTTATCTAACATCCGGAATTAAGGCAAAGGGTGGGGGTCCCCCCCACCTACGGAGGGAAGGTGACATGTTTGGAAAGCAAAGTTTGCCCTGTGGGGCAGGTAAGTTTATTAAGAAAAAGACATCTCTCTGGTAAGGCCATCTTCCAGGTCTAGGTCTCCTTTCTCATGTAAATTTACGTCGTTGAGCGCTGCTAAAAGGCTGTCCCTGGATCTGCTGGGTTTCGATTCCCTTTAGCTCGAACTAACCTTCAGGCCCAAGCGACGTATTCTGGGGTAGCAAATTTCGCTCCACTTAATTGACCACAGTATGCAACTCTTCCGTCGCACGCTGTGTCAGGTCAACTTGGGTTGGGTTGGGCTGGAACCACTGAGGTTTATCAAGTAGAGGAAAATTCCTTATGTCCAAGAAGGTTTGATGCTACCCCCGGGGGGTGTAGGCTGGAATCCAGTCCCACAAGACTCAGTTTGCCCGTGAGCCCTCCCCAGCCTCTAGAAATTCTACTCACTACTCACCTGGAAGGGCGCGCATGCGCGTGGGCCACATTCCTAGATTTGGATATTAACCCGTGAGCCCTGCCTAATCTCTCTCCTCCCACTCCCAGTGATGCTTGTGACTTTATATTGGAAGACCGTCACACATACAAAAAGTTACCACCGTCTGGATTCAATACCTGGGCTCTCTTTTGTCCCCCGGATCAGTTTCAAAGCCAGACGCAGACGCTGCGGCACTTACCCCTACGCCCTTCAATGTGAGTCTCCTAAGAGCGAGCCTGTTATCCTACATAACCAGGACACCGTTGTCACAAGGACAGGTACAATTTCATGGAACTGGGGGTTAAGGAAAATTAGGGGAATAGAGGTCAAAGCAGGGCCGACTTGGCTTCCCACTGTAGAAGCGAGCTTTTAGAATCATTCTTCCCAAGCAGACTCGCAAGTGTTACAAGGAGCGTGTTTCTTTTGCAGTCCGAAAAGCAAACCGAAACAAAGACAAGGGGGAATCAGGGCCGGTAGCTTCTGTGTCTGGTGGCCGCTCTGGGTGCTTCGCGGGCCTGGGCACGCCTGCTGCCGCCACCAGGTGGCGGTGTTGGGCTGCCGTCAGCCAGCTCACCCCAACTGGTGAGCTAGCCCCCCAAGAAACTTTAGGTAGGGAGCAAGAGAACGGTTACGTTTTCAAAGTCAATGTTAGAACCGCAGGCAGACCCTGAAGAGGCAGGAAGGGGGAAAATGACAGAGAACTTATTTTAATGAACGCACTTCGGGGCTCAGTCGGTTAGGCATCAGACTTCGGTTCCGGTCATGATCTCAGGGTTCGTGGAATCGAGCCCCGCGTCAGGCTCTGTGCCGAAAGCTCAGAGCCTGGAGCCTGCTTCAGAGTCTGCGTCTCGCTCTCTCTCTCTGCTTCTCCCCTGCTTGTGCTCTCTGTCTCCCTAAGTATAATACCTGGCATAAAGCAGACGACTTTATAAATAAGTGAATATTTAGTGAATACATAAAGGAAACAAGCAAACCGATTTTTTTTTTTTAAGTATTTTGTGGGCGTTCAGCACTGTGTTAGCCACAAGCAATTGGTAAGTTTCTCAGTCTATGGAAAGGAAAAAAAAAAAAATCTTCCCCTAAAACTAAGGATGTTCCAGGAGTGACCCCAGAAGCTGCCTCATCTGTGCCTCTGGGCCCGCGAGAACTGAGAGCATTTGTGGTATGAGGGGGCAGCTGGGTTCTTCTGTCCTGATGTGCCGAAGGCTGCTCTGGACAGGGGTCCCCAGTACCTGCCGAACTGCAAAGCAAGGCTTGTGAAATAAGAGAAAATAAAAAAGCAGGGCACCTGGGTGGCTCAGTTGGTTAAGCGTCCCACTGTAGATTTCAGCTCCGGTCATGATCTCACGGTTTGTGAGTTCAAGCTCCGCGTTGGGCTCTGTGCTAACAGCTCAGAGCCTGGAGCCTGTTTCAGATTCTGTGCCTCCCTCTCTCTCTGACCCTCCCCTGTTCATGCTCTGTCTCTCTCTGTCTCAAAAATAAACAAACTTGAAAAAAACTTCCAGAAAAGAGAGAGACAGAGACAGAGACAGAGAGAGAATCCCAAGCCGGCTCCTCACTGTCAGCGTAGAGCCAGACATGGGGCTCGAACCCACGAACCGTGAGATCATGCCCGGAGCCGAAATCAAGGGTCGGACGCTTAACCGACTGAGCCACTCAGGCGCCCCTCGATGACATTTTTATAACCCGAAATTACAGGCTGTTTGGGGGAACTATTTTGAACTCAGGGCTTTGTGCTGCTTTTCCATAGGATGCAGACCTTTCCAGCAACTTCCCTCTGGCTGTCCTGCTGAAGAGCTAAATAAGTGTTTGGGAGCAGCACCTCTTCTCCTGGGGAAGGGCACCCCTCCAGTGGTCCCGGGGTGCTCCCTGACGGAGGTGGGGTGCTGGAATGTGGGAGGGAGGCCTCCCTTGGGTCTTCCCGGCTCTGGGGGCCGAGCTCTGCCCTGGCTTCTCTTGCTGCAAACGTTGGTGGGTGGAGTCGCCTTGGCCGTAGGCTGGGGGTGCCAGGCCGGCGGGTCCTCCGTGTGCGGTGTGGCCAGGGACCAGTGGATGCGGATGAAACCAGCAGAAGCGGTCCTAGCCGCCCCTCCTGCCTCGGGCCGCCTCGCCCCTGCCCATCGCTCTGGAGATTCTACCTGAAGTCTGAGACGGTGGACCCCAAATTACCTCTGCAGCTGGGGACCTGCCTTCCCACCTGTGCTTTGAGTAGAAGAGGCCGTTTCTGGGGCAGATACGATGCAGGGTTTTCCACACGAAAGTTAAGGTCTGGTCAAGTAAAACAGATGGGGTTCGTGTTGTGCAGGACACGTCCGACTTCCCTCTTCCCTTACTCCCCGTCTCCCAACCTCTGCCAACAGTTCTGCCCCTCACCGCTCCGAAAAACCAGAGTCCTCAAGGCAGGTGGCACAGGGGGAAAGAACAGTAGCCCCGGACGCCAGGAGCTCAGAAAGGCTAAGGGGAAGGCAGGGCGGGCCAGTTAGCTGCAGGGTCTCCAGTTTTCTGTGCTGGTCAGACCCTTCCCAGACCGGACGGCACGCAGCATTGAACTCTGCAAGACGGGAGCGATCCCCGGAGCTAGAAGAGAGGTCAAGGGCCAGCCACAGTGGTGATTAACGTGGTAGCAACGGAATTGGAATGATTAACGCAATGAAAAGGGTCAGACCACATCCCACGGTGGTCTTCTGATACCTGAAGGGGTGTCACCGGCCGTGCTCCACTGTTCTTTGTCCTAAGGATGATCAGACAGGAAACGGAGTTCAAAAATTCTGTAAAATGTGTAGGTCTGATGAGAGGGAGACCTTCTGGGTCGTGAAGGTCATTAGGCCCAAGAAGGGATGTAGAGGGACGTAGCACCTCCTTGGGGTCAGCCCAAGGGCCAGGCCCGATTTCCGTGTGTCCTGTTGAATGGAGGGCCTGTCTCTGGCTCTATTTGAGTTAACAATGAAATGGGTTTAGGGGGCGGGTGGGGGGGGGGGGGGAGGGAAGAAGAGCGTGTGGAAACTGACAGGCAGGTGAGAAATGTGTGTGAAATGGCAAAACGAGTCAACCCTGACACCTGTCACTTGGAGGAGAAGTCAGAAATATTACCTTTTGGGGCACCCGGGTTGTTCAGTCGGTTAAGTGTCCGAGTTCGGCTCAGGTCTTGATCTCACGGTTCGTGGGTTCAAGCCCCGCGTCGGGCTCTGTGCTGACAGCTCAGAGCCTGGAGCCTGCTTTGGATTCTGTGTCTCCCTCTCTCTCTGCTCCTCCCTGACTTTCACATACTCTCTCTCAAAAATCAATAGACATTAAAAAAATTTAAAAAAAAAGAAATATGACTCAAAAAAAATTTTTTAACCTTTTTTTTCATTTTCAAGTGACAGAGAGAGACAGAGCATGAGCAGGGGAGGGACAGAAAGAGAGGGGGAGACACAGAATCCAAAGCAGGCTCCAGGTTCTGAGCTGTCAGCACAGAGCACGACACGGGGCTCGAACTCACGAACCGTGAGATCATGACCTGAGCCGAAGTCCGACACTCAACCGACTGAGCCACCCAGACGCCCCAGAAATACTACTTTTGTGATGATACTGTACTTAGAAACTACTTGTGCCTTGGCAAATAATTATCACCGGTGACCCTTGAGCAGCATAGTTGTTGAGGCCCTATCTTCCTTCCAGAAGCATAGGCCCATCCCCGAAGCCTGTATGCGCCTGACGAATACTAGCTCAGGCCTCAGTTGTGGAGTCCTCACTCTGGCAGACCTTCTGCTGACGTCAGACGAGGAGTCCTGCTCAAGCAAAGCTACACGATCGGGTCTTGGGATGGTTTATTTATCTAGAAAACCGAATCAGGCTTGGACCTAAAGCCAAAAAACTGTGACGTACCTAGACGGGAGCTGGGGAAAACACATCCTTCTAGTTTTCACAACCTTATTGTCACATCTCCTCATTTAGAGTTTATTTAGGATGGTGACCGCCACTCCAGCCTTCTCATACTTACTGTTTGCATAGCGTATCTTTTTTCATCCATTTGCTTTCTGTTCATATGTGCTTGTATATTTAAATGGCATGTCTAAGTAGTTAACCCAGATATATACATAATACATACATATGTAAAATCTTTATCTGACAAAGCTTGCCCTTTATTTTTTTGAAGTTTATTTATTTATTTTACGAGAGAGAGTTCAAGTGGGAAAGAGGCAGAGAGAGGAGAGAGAGAATCCCAAGCAGGCTCTGTGCTGAGAGAGCTGACTCGGGGCTCGCTCGATCTCACGAACCATGAGATCGTGACCTCAGCTGAAACCAAGAGCCGGCCGCTTAACCAACGGAGCCACCCAGGCACCCCAGAGCTTGCCTTTCAGTTGGAGTGTTTAATTCATTAATGCCTAATGTAATTATTGATACATTTGGGTTTGGATCTATTGTTGCATGACTTTTCTCTTGGTCTACTCTGTTCTCTTTATTTGTCTTTTTCACCTCCCCACTCCTTTTTCTTTTTTTAAAGGTTTTGTTTGTTTGTTTGTTTTTTAAGCAATCTCTACACCCAGCATGGGGCTCGAACCTACAACCCGGAGACCAAGAGTCACACGCCCCACCGACTGAGGCAGCCAGGCACCTCCTCTCCTCACTCTCTTTTTAATATCACCGCCATGTCTCACGTATGCAGCCTGGGTCTCTCTCTCTTGAACTCCAGACTCTGAAATTCAATTCTCTACTCGACACCTGTGTTTGCATATACAACAGGCATCTCAAACTTAACATACCACACCCAAGCTCCTGACAGTCCCCTCCCTAACTCTCCCGGGGGGTCCCCCTCTAGGACAATGGCAGCTCTCTCCAGTTCTTCCAGCCAAACTTTGGGGTCTTACTTGGCCCTTCTCCTTCTCTCACACCCCACGTTCAACACATGCACATCCTGTCAGTCTTGTCGTTAAAGTATCTCCAGAATCCACTACATTCCACAGCCACTCCGGTTCCACCAGCCTCTATCATCCCAGACCAAGTGCCATTACCTGCGCCATAACAATGGTCTCCAACTGGTCTCCCTGAAGTCCATTTTCAACATGGCAGCCAGAAGGATTCTTTTTAAAGCCACGTTAAGTCACTTCACTCCTCTGTTAAAAGCCTGCAATGCCCTTCATTTTCTTAGAGGAAAAAGGGAAGGGCTTATGATGACCTGTAAGACTGCTCCCCATTATTTTTCTGTTCTTCTCTCTTTTTCACTCTTTCCCTTGTTCCCTCCATTCTAGCCACCTTCGCTGTTCCTGTACCTCGGCGTATTGCAACTTTTTTTCATTATTGCCCCCGTCAGGGGCAAAAGGGAAATGTCTTTTTTTTAAGACATTTTTCCTAATCAACCCTACCCTCACCCCATGACATTTTAATACCACGGACATACAGGCACATCTTGTTTTCTTGTGTTTCGCAGCTACTGCAGCTTTTACACATCGGAGGTTCATGGCAGCCCTGTGTCGAGCTTCTACAGCATTTGCTCGCTTCGTGCCTCTGTGTCGCATTTTGGGAATTCTCACAATACTGCAAACTTTTTCATTGCTACGATATTTGTTGTGACGATCTGCGATCAGTGATCACGGCTTGCTGAAAGTTCAGACGATGGCTAGCATTTTTTAGCAATGAAGTAATTTTTAATGAGCCCATACGCGTTGTTTTTTAGACGCAATGCTGTTGCACTCTTAACAGACGACACGATAGTGTAAACGTAACTTTGATGTGCTCTGGGAAGCAAAAAATTCATTTGACTAGCTTTATTGAGATAAATATTCCCTTTATTGTGGTTGGTCTGGAACCGAACCCACAATCTCTCTGAGGTATGACTGTACTATATACATGTTTACTTAACTTACTTAAAATAACTTAACTTACTTAAAATCACTTAAAAAGTTAAAGTAACTTAACTTACTTAAAATCACTATCTGGCCCGTTTCTGTGCTCGCCTGCCTGCCTGCCTTCTTTCCTTCCTTCCTATTTTCTTTTTCTTTTTCTTTTTCTTTTTCTCTTTCTCTTTCTCTTTCTCTTTCTCTTTTTCTTTCTTTCTTTCTTTCTTTCTTTCTTTCTTTCTTTCTTTCTTCTTTCTTTCTTTCTTTCTTTCTTTCTTTCTTTCTTTCTTTCTTTCTTTCTTTCTTTCTTTCAGATTTTGCTTTTTTTTAGTAATCTCTACACCCAACGTGGGACTCAAACTTACAACCCCAAGATCAACAGTCGCATGCTCTATGGATGGATGGCTGGAGCCAGTCAGGCACCCCTGTATCTGTGCTTTATACATTAAAAGAGTAAGATTTTCAGGGTGCCTGAGGGGCTCAGTCGGTTGGACGACTAACTTCGGCTCAGGTCACGACCTCACAGTTCGTGGGTTTAAGACCAGCATCAGGCTCTGTGCTAACAGCTCAGAGCCTGGAGCTTGCTTTGGATTCTGTGTCTTCCTCTCTCTAGGCCCCTCCCCCTCCCCTGCTCGCATTTTGTCTCAAAAGTAAATAAACATTAAAAAAATTTTTTTTTAAAGAATTAGATTTTCATCATCCTCCCAAGAATGACTTTTCACCCCCTTAGGAGGATGTCTCCCCTGTTGGGAATGCATACTTTCACTATTTGCATATAATTCTACCTCAGGACCTTTGTACTTACTACCATCTGGCACCTTTATATGTTCCTTGGCTGTTTTTTGTTGTCTGTCTGCCTTCATGAGAATGTAAGTCCCAGGAGATATTTGTGTTCCTTGAGGCATCCCAGATGCCTGGTTCCTGGCACACAGCCCGTGACCATTCATATCTGTTGAGGACCCACACGCTGAGCTCACTTGTGCACACCTGCCTTGCTTTTGTGTGACTTCGTCTGCCATGTCATCTTTTCTCCCTTGTCATCAACCAGGTCCTGTCCTTGCTTTAAAACTCGAATCAACGGGCGCCTGGGTGTTTCAGTAAGTTGAGTGAGCATCCGACTTCAGCTCAGGTCATGATCTTACTGTTTGTGAGTTCGAGCCCCACGTCGGGCTCTGTGCTGACAGCTCGGAGCCTGGAGCCTGCTTCGGATTCTGTGTCTCCCTCTCTCTGCGCCCCTCCCCCACTTGTACTCTCTCTCTCTCTCTCTCTCTCTCTCTCTCTCTCAAAAATAAATAAACATTAAAAAAAATAAAACAATCAAATAAATAAATGAAACTCAAATCAAGCAGCAACTCCTTCCTGGCTGCTTTTCTGGCTTGATGTCCTCAAGAGTATTATAAAGTTCTTTATACCCCACACTCCTGGCAGGAGATATAGAATTAGAATGAATTACTGAACTTTTTTCTCTTTGGTCTCATCTGCCTCAAAACGATTCGGGGCACCTCCTTGGGCACTCACTATGAACACTACCTTTTAGCCTCCAGAGGCGTTTGGTTATTCCTAAAATCACATATGTTTGTGTGCCATTGGAAGACTGTGTGTGTGGACGTGGGGGGTGCTTCTGAGTTGGGCGTGTGGACACGAAGGAAGGAGAGAAAACCATTTAGTCTTTAGGCTGATTAACACTGTCTAAGTATGCTTTGGGTACATTCAATTGGCCTTGTGCTACTGGAAATAAAGAATATATTTTTTTGTTGTTGCTGGTTTTCATTGCATTAGATCATGTGGTTTTAACCCAGGGGCCTCAGGAAGTGCATAGTAAATTTGAGCCCTCGATCAAATAAAACAAGTGTGCTTAAACTGCGTTATGGTTGTGCCACAAATGCTAAAAGTTCAAGTTGACATTCCAGCCCGAGATCCTAATGTTATTAGTGAGGAGCCCGGGACGGGGGTGGGGGCGGGGGGGGGGGGTGGGGGCGGGGAGCAGAGAGGGTATCCGACTTCAACACACGCGGTGACGTTTGTGGCTCCACAAGAAATTGAACTTGGTGATAACCTCACTCCTTTGCGTTTATCCATTTTCTCGCGTGTTCAGAGGTCAGGTCTGGGTAGGACAGCGAGTGTCCGTATGTTTTGCCAAGTAGATCTTTTGTTGGGTGGGCATCTGAGAGGAGGGACAGGCTTTAGGGAAAATCACTATCCGGCCCTCCAGCCCCCCCCCCCCCCCAGCTCTCCAGTGCTGACGGACTGAGGGTGGGGAGGGGCTGTCCTGTAGCAGGAGTGGGGCCTGCAGCCCACTACCCCTGCCCCCCCCCCCCCCCCCCCCAGGCTGGCAGCGTTTGGCCTTGTCTGTGTTCTGTTTGTCAGCAACCCGGGGAACGTGAGCAGTGAGCGTGCAGCATCTCAATTCAAAGAGCAAGCACCATCAGGGACACCTGGCTGGCTCAGTTCATGCAGGTGACTCTTGATCTTGGGGCCATGAGTGTGAGCCCCCCGTTGGGCCTGGAGATTACTTGTATTTTTTAAAGTTTGTTCATTTTTTTAGAGAGAGCGAGAGAAAGCGGAGAAGGGGCAGAGAGAGGAGAGAGAGAGGATCCAAAGCAGGCACCACGCTGTCAGTACAGAACCTGACGTGTGCCCTACTCACCAACCCCGAGATCATGACTCGAGCCGAAATCAAGAGTCAGACGCTCAACTGACTGAACCGCCCAGGTGCCCTATGGAGATTACTTAAAAAAATAAAATAAAATAAAAAGGCAAATAGGGGCGCCTGGGTGGCTCAGCCGGTTAAGCACCCAGCTTCGGCTCAGGTCACGATCTCACGGTTCGTGAGTTCAAGCCCCGAGTCGGGCCCTGTGCTGACAGCTCAGAGCCTGGAGCCTGCTTCCGATTCTCTGTTTCCCTCTCTCTGCCCCTCCCCCGCTCGTACTCTGTCTCTCCCTTTCAAAAATAAACGTCAAAAACATTTAAAAAAGAGTAAATAATATTAAAATGTTGCCTATGGAACATACCAAGCCCCAGCACACAAGCCCCAAACGGAACCACATCTGGAGAGCCAGACTTTTCGGGCAGCGGTGGCAGCCTTTGGGTGTAATTACGAGAAGGAGAAGTCTGTGTTCAGGGTCTTCTCCGGTATCCTTCTTTCGATCTCATTCTCCCGTCCGTGGTCTGTCCTCGGGTTTCAGTCCCTTAGCCTTCTGGGAACTAATCTTCACAGCTCACCAAACAGAGTCTGCAGTGATGTTTTAGTTTTAATCCTTGCAACATTCCTAGGAGGTGGGAATTATCGTGACCTCTGTTTCATCGGTGAGAAAGCAGGAGCAGAGGAGACGCTGAGTCAGGTGACATATTTTGGCATCAAAATCATAGATCATGTAACTTCCTAGATCATATAACCCAGGCAACGTGTAGATTCTGGCCAAGAACCTCAAATCCTAAGATTTTCCCTTATCAGGTCACCAAAGTAGTAACGATAGCCAAATGCATTGAGGGCTCACTCTGGATGGTCATTTATGCGATGTGCCTTACATATAATGTCTCATTTTTTCCTCCCAATAACCTCGTGAAATGGTTATTTAATTGCCATATTTATTTATTTTTATTTATTTATTTTGAGAGAGAGAGAGAGAGAAAGGAAGAGGAGAAGAGAGAGAATCCCAAGCGGGCTCCTCACCGGCCGCGCAGAGCCCGATGCAGGGCTCGAACTCACAAATTGCGAGATCATGACCTGCGCCAAAACCGAGAGTCGAATGCTTAGCCGGCTGAGCCACCCAGGTGCCCCTTTATTCCCATCTATAAAATGAGAAAATGGAGGCTTAGGAAGATTTAAAGACTTCAACCAGGTGTCTTCTGAACAAATCGATCCATTAAATCCACTGTAATTTAAAAAGAAGTAGCGGGTAAAAGGGCGCCTGGGTGGCTCGGTCTGTTGAGCATCGGACTTCGGCTCAGGTCACGATCTTGTGGTTTGTGGGTTCGAGCCCCGCCTCGGGCTCGGTGCGGACAGCTCAGAGCCTGGAGCCTGTTTCCTGTTTTGGATTCTGCGTCTCCTTCCCTCTCTGCCCCTCCCCCACTCACACTGTGTCTCTCTGTCTCTCAAAAATGAATAAACGAGAAGCAGTGGGGAGAAGGAAGTGGGGGGAAGAGATAAAGGGGAGGGGAGGGGGGCGGGAGAGGGAGGACGGTGAAAGAGACAGAGGAGGAGGAGTCTACAAGAGCCACAGACCCAGTCCTGGCTTGGCCAGCGTACCAATGGGTGTTTGAGTCCAGAGCGTGGCCAGCGGCCGCCTCCACAGCCAGCGGCCGCCTCCCCAGGCCACGGCCGCCTCCCCAGGCCACGGCCTCCATCGGCCCCGAGGGAAAAAGTGTTAGGTGGATGTGGGGTCAGGAGGTTTGTGGGCGGAAAAGCATTACTGAGCCGTTATCTCAGATGCCAGTAGTTTGTATCTCGGACCAATGTAATAGTGGAGGAAGGGGCATGACTCCCACCTAGTTTAGCTGGAAAGGTAGTCGCTTGCGTGGGGCAAGTCCAAGCCAGGAAGATCCCAAGGGAGAGACCAGCTGACCATTCTGGGTGGCTCTCAGTTTGCTAAAAACCCTTCTGCCAACTTAGGAAAGTTGGCAAAGCTCTCTTAAGTTTTTTGTTTTTGTTTTTTTTTTAAGGTTTATTTATTTCTGAGACAGAGAGAGACAGAGCATGAACGGAGGAGGGGCAGAGAGAGAGGGAGACACAGACTCGGAAGCAGGCTCCAGGCTCTGAGCTGTCCGCGCAGAGCCCGACGTGGGGCTCGAGCTCACGGACTGCGAGATCATGACCTGAGCCGAAGTCGGTCACCTAACCAACTGAGCCACCCAGGCGCCCCAAGACTCTCTTAAGTTTTTATTAAAAACTTTGTAATGCATGCTTTGCCCCTCCCCCTATTGCCAGCACTGCTCACTTCCAAGTGCAGACAAATCCGGCCTTTGTCCTTGCTCTGCACAGCCATTGCCGCTCTCCCAGGCCCATCTCCTTCCAGCCGGTGCTGGGAGACTAATCATCCAAAATTCGTGGAGGCCAGCAGGCCAACAATATTTTTCCATCCCTCTGTCCTTAGACACCTGTCTCAAGGGATCCGGTTTTGGTGGACCAGGTTTTGGGTGTAAGAGCAGAAAGCCCAACTCGGTGCCCTGCGGCTTGGGAGCTCCCCACTGGGCAGCACCTACTCCCCGTGTCCCCCCCACCTCCCAGTATCACTGACGAGGGGTGCAGGCCCCTGCTCTGGGCTGAGGCTCTCGGGGTAGGTGAGCAAGGTTTTTAATCTCTCTTGCAAAAGCTCTGTTCTAAGAGTCACTGTTTGACAAAACGATAAGCACAGTCGAATCGGTGTAAGAGTCCGTGTGTCCTCCAGGGGAAGCATTTAACAGGATACGCGGGGGTTTTCGTTCCTTTACCCTAAGGAGGTTGGACTTCCCCAGAGCTGCACTGGAGTGTTCAGCAGGAAAGACTCTTCTCAGGCAGCGCTCCCACGACGGGTGATGGAGAATGAGCCTGATGAACCACTTCAGTCACGTTGTTCGGGAAGCTCATCATTGTTGACGGTGAAGGGGTGCGGCCTCGTTCCGTCCGCTTGCAGCCATCACTCTATACTACCAGACTGCCAACTCTCTCCGAGGACTTGCCGTGAACTGCATTAACTAACGACAGAAAGGAATCCAGCAAGTGATCAGACGTTCTAAAATCAAAACTGAGAGCTAAGTGCTGAAAGCGGCCTTGTGTCCGTCTTATCCGGGGAGTCCTCGTCTAGGACGCTGGGTTGTGCAGAAAAATTATCTGGTACAACTAATGGCGGTGACTGAAATACGATGCAAATTCATTCACCGTTTCCCTAGACTGTTGGAAAGCCACACTGAGCGAGAGTCAGGGCCTTCGGCTCAGGTTTCTGCTGCGTTATGGCAACGGAGCAGGAGAAAACAGCTTTCTGAATCATCTGGCTTTGCGTGTGTTAAAGCGATACCTAATTAGCACTTCAAGGAAGTGATTATTTGGGTAGAAACAGTGCCCCAATTACCCAAAAGAGTACACTCATGGGCAGCTTGGTGAAGCGTGAAGAACAGAGAAGACTCGAAAGCTTTCGATGAACCGTCCTGAGTCCCCCTTCCGCTGCTCTTGGGCTGTGTGATACTGATCAAACACATGACCACTTGGAACTGCGGGTTCAGCCTCTGAAACAGGATGGTAACATCTTCCTTATCCGGATCACGGGATTGCCAGGAGGAACAAAAGAAGTAAAGCCAAAGCTCTTTGGCTTTGTAACGGTTACCGTTACATCCTTCTCCATGGGGTTAACTCTAGGAAACAGGTTGTAGGTTATTTAGGGACCTGTCAACAGGGGTCAGTTTGGGTGTCTGTCTGAAAGAGCCTCCCTCTTGGCTGGCAGGGCAGGTCAAGCTCTCTGAGCCGTAGTCAGTCTGTCATTTGGAGCCTCGGTTCTTTGGTGCTTCCGTTACAGGGCTCAGCCAGAGGTTCCCGAAGTGTGGTCTCCTATCAGCAGCCACCTGGGAACTTAGTAGAAATGCAAATTCTCAGGCCCTACCTCAGCGTTTCTGAATCAGGAACTCTGGGGGAGGAACCCACGAATCTGTTTTAACAAGCCTTCCAGATGATTCTTCTGCTTGCTCAAGTTTGAGAACCATTGAACTAGGTCTTAGAGCTTCTGCAGAAACCAAGAACAAGGGCCCCTTTAACAGCCTGTTACTCATCCTTCACAATGTGAGCGGGCAGGACAAAGGAGGCTTAGAATTCCAGACCCAGGAGGGACGTGAGACGCCATTTGTCCGGTTGGCTCATTCCATAGCTGAGGATTCTGCAGCCCCGAGGGGTCAAGCGAGATCTGACCCCAAACCAGGCCGAGAGGTGATGTCAAGACGACTCAGTCCGGTGCTCTTCTCCTCCGTCCCATTTCCCTCTTGCGTCCAGATCACAAATGCCATGCAGTTGCTACTCAAAGAAGGGGGTCCAGCACAGAGAAGCAAAGTCAGGTGGAGAAGCTCGGCTTGGTTAGACCCACTTACCTCCAGCCCAGAGGGCAGGACTCCAGGGGAAGTCATGGCTGCCTTCCTTGCTCCCGGTCTGGAAGATGAAGTTATCTGTAGGTTCTTCGTAATTGGTGGCTCTCCCGTCCATTGTCCTCAAAACACAAATGAGGTATGGACTTTGGAGGCCCTGAGGTGTCTCTTCCAATGGAAGCCACTTCCCTGATTGGTGTGAAAATTCTGGCTGGTAGGAAGGCTGGGATTCCTAGATGTTTCTGCTTATGCGCTTAACGAGCACTGAGGGTGAAGGTCAGGGATCCCATAGAAGATTTCCGCAGAGGATGGCCAAGTTCTGAGCAGAAGGGGCCTGCAGATACAATCAAGCCATCGGGGAAAGCAATCACTGACAGCTGCCTAGGCAGGTTGGTTCCTGCAGCAAAGACTGACGCCCAAGAATGACCCCAAAGCTCATTCCCAGAAATCCTCTCTTCAGGCTCATAGGACCTGAGAGAGGTTTGGGAGCGGCAGTGATTCAACCCACTTATAAACAGCCTTTGTTCTCAGCAGTCAAATGCCTCCTTTTCTCTCTTTCTTTCTCTCCTCCTTTTCTCAGTCTCCTTCAAATTACTCCATTTGGCAAGAGGTGATTTTACCTTATAATATGGCTGAAATGTTTCTATGGAATCTCAGCTCAGAACGCTAACAAATTTCCTTCCGTATCTTTTTTTTTTTTTTAACTTTTTTTTTTTTTTCAACGTTTTTTATTTATTTTTGGGACAGAGAGAGACAGAGCATGAACGGGGGAGGGCAGAGGGGCAGAGAGAGGGAGACACAGAATCAGAAACAGGCTCCAGGCTCCGAGCCATCAGCCCAGAGCCTGACGCGGGGCTCGAACTCACGGACCGCGAGATCGTGACCTGGCTGAAGTCGGACGCTTAACCGACTGCGCCACCCAGGCGCCCCCCTTCTGTATCTTTGTTCAAGGAGAAACTGACCCCGATTTACCAGTGAATGCAATGGCCCCTCACACCTTCCCACCTTTTGGATGGGCCAGAAGGTCGTGCCCTGAGCCCTGAGTCTCAGTGCAGCTGGTGTGACCTTGGAGAGCCACGTAGCCTTCTCTTGGTTTCTTCCGCTGTAAAATCAGAGACGGAAGTGATCATTTTCATGATTTAATATAAACAGTGGCTGGCGTGGCTTCATGCAGCTCTTAGTACCCAGAGGAACTGTTTGGTTAATTTCAGCAGTCGAGACTGGCAACTCGTGTAGAGTTGGAGACTGAATTATCCTGTTAGACCCTTGGCTTTGATCTTGACCCAAATGAGAGTCAGATTTTCATGCCCCATGGCGGGGAAGAGTCGGGTAGCTCCAGACTTCGATACAATACTGCCATGCTTGGTTCTGGGGGAAACGTCCATCACCCATCTTTTGGTGGAATACAGATCAGGAGGGGAGGGGATTTTCGTTTAACTCATCTGCGTGGAGGGTTTCTGTCTGTTTGCTTTTTAAAGCTGGAGCTGGCCAAAAAAAGTCTGTGGATTTGTAGAAACAATGCACACATTTAGACTTTAGAGATTAGGAGTCATGCTCTGTGGTGGTTCTGTTCAGTTAACACAGTTCCATTGGAAAATGTTAGAAACCAAGGAATGAACCAAAGTCTTTGAGAGTATGGACTCCTCTGCGGGGAGAGTCCTGGCTTGCCGGTGGGTGACACAGGCAAGGGTGTTTTGTTTAGAACAGTGGTCACTGTTGTTGTCCACGGCTTACCTGGAGTTGCAACCACCACCTTCTCCTGGCCTTACACACAGAGAGAAGCCTGTTCATTGTTGTCCAAAGCCCTAAGAAGATTCTGGAAATAGGGCTCACAGCCCTCTTACTGAGGTCACCACATGACACTGAGACACAGTTATTAAAATATTGACTCGGAATCTTCCCCTCGGTGACCTCGCTACTTGCCCCGACAGCAAATCACAGCTCCTGTCTTCCCAGCTGGGCGCTGCTTCCCTCTCACCACAAGGGGGCGAGAAAGACACGCCACCGGCCAGCTCCCTATCGCCCCCCCTCCCCGGGGGGATGTCCACCCGACAGGGGAACCGACTCTGGGCTGCAAGGACCAATGCAATACACTCTCCGAAAAATAAAAGTGACAACAGATGTGCATAATGTAGTGCTGGCTTGGGGAAAAAGGGTTACCCTGGTGGGAGTTTTGTTTTTTTTTAACCCATTTTTTTCCTCCAGAAAAGAACACATTAGTTTAGGTCACTTTAAGGATACATGGGTAAGAATTCAAATGCGTGATAAAAGAGAGGGTCTGGTGATGGGGAACAGAGGCCCTGTTCCCAGAGCTGTTACTCTTGCTTCAGGACCATGTGATGTGCAGGACATCTGGGAAGGATACTGGGGAGGACAATGCTTTCAAGAGAAGCGAGCCACTAGGCTAAGTTATGGTGAATCTATTCCTGGTTTCAGAGTCCAGTTCCAGGCACACCTCGAGGGGTACTTACCAAGGAACTTAAAATACTGTGCTAGCAAAAGCTGAGAAAATAAATCTACAATTACATCATGAAGAAAGACAGGAGACCTACGTGGGTTCTTTCTTTCTCCTTCCTCTTTTTTTTTTTTTTTTTGGTCTGGAATGAGGATATGATATGAAATCACTTACGAGGAAGGTTGCAAAGGCCTGGCGAGCACAATTTGTCTTTATTCCCATTGAAAGTCAAATCTGTCCAGCAGTCAACTGAAAGAAGATGGGCAGAAGGCATTGTTCAGACACTTGTCAGGAAAGGGATATAGAATGCCTTTTGGTGACACAGGCAGTACAGGGTGGGGAGAATCTGAATCAGTTGAAAGTGGTTTTTGAGATTTTCTCCTTGGTCTTGCACGGATCCCAGCCTTGAATTAAGACCATCTATATTTACGTAGCTGTCCTCACGTGGGCCATCTGCCCTTTGGAGGCTATCATTTCCTGCCTGTGAATCAGTCTTGTTAACGTTAGTAAGGGCTGGGTCTCAGGACTGTGACTAGCTCATACTAGGCTCATTTTGTACATTAGAAAGAGGCACCCCCTCAAGCAGTCACAGCCAGCTTCGGGGTACACAGCCAAGTCTGAGAGTCACAGCTGAGCCTCAGCCCTCCCTCCCCCCCAACACCCCCCCCACCCCCATCAGGGGGACAGCCTCAGTCTTGAACAGCTCTGGGCAGCCCGAGTTCACTCTTAGGTCCTTACTCTTTAGATGAGTTCCAGCGCCCCGCATTTTTCCTACTTCTGGAAAATGACACAGCGTCGTCGTCTTTAATATTCGAGCTGTAGCTGTAATTAGAGCATCTCAGTGTTGCAAGGGACGTCAAAGTGTCACCTGCTCCAACAATTACTTCACACCCCCATCCCGGGACTTCATCTCCGCACTTGGGAACCACACGGTCTCTTCAGGATGCCTCGTCTGCCTCCGGGTGGCATTATTGCTAGGAAGTTCTTCCTTATTTGAACTCTCCCTGGCGACTTCTGGCGGGTGTAGCTGGCACCCCCTGGTCCTTGTTACGCCCTCTGCGATTATACAAGCAAGTCTCTCTCTCTTTTCAATCACTGAAAAGTCTTCCCTTCACATTTATCGTTCGATGTGGTATTAAGTGCTATTACTTACCTGATTGCTCTCCTTCATCAAAGGCCTTTTAAGGTGCTACACTGTGCCTTGAGCTCAGGCGTTTCGAAATGGTCGGATCAGTGCAGCCTCCAGTACAACAGTCATCCCTTGGAGCTGGGCTTTTTAACATGTATCGGCACCAAGTTGCCCTGCCAGAACCTTGTGTTATTATTCACATCTGTTTTGAAGACACAACACTTCTAAAGGACCGATGGGTCACCTAGCTGCCTTGTGAAGGCCTCCTCAAAGCATTTCTTGAAAAGCAGTAATTTTTTTTTTTAACGTTTATTTATTTTTGAGACAGAGAGAGACAGAGCACGAATGGGGGAGGGGCAGAGAGAGAGGGAGACACAGAATCCGAAGCAGGCTCCAGGCTCTGAGCCATCAGCCCAGAGCCCGACACGGGGCTGCGAGATCGTGACCTGAGCTGAAGTCGGACGTTTAACCGACTGAGCCACCCAGGCGCCCCATTGAAAAGCAGTAATTTTTATTTGACTTGCTGGAGGAGGTAATGTCACTTGCTGTGTTCCACCCTGATTTCATTTTTGAAGCTGTCTTGCACGGAACCTCGAGATGGTCTGCGAGACCATTCTCCTGGTCGTGTCCGATCAGTGACAAAACAGCTCTAGCGAGATGTAACGATGTTTGGCCCCAACCACACCCTATGTTCATCTGGTTTGTTTCCCACGTGGCTTATCTTCGAGACCCCACTTAAGTTCCGGGGTGATGCTGGTAGTAATGATGGGATCAAAGCGAGATGATGAGGACAGAGTTGTTTCCGGCCCTACCGACCCTAGCCTGGGGGGAATCTGCCCAGACCAGAAGGGTTTGCCACCCCTCCCCCTCCCCCCCCACACAGCCCCCCTTTTACTATTGGGACAAGTCCGTGTCGCTGGACTAGTCACAAGTGAGAGAGGCGGCAGGGCCAGGCCGAGGACCCGGCCGGTGAGTCAGGCAGGGGAGCGCGGCCGGGCGGCGCGCACCTGAACTCGAGCGCGGCCCCGGGCGGGGCAGCGGCAGAGCCACGCGGGCGGGCGGGCGGGGAAGGGCCCGGGGAGCCCCGCGGGCGTGGACTCGGCGCGGGAGGAGCCGAGCGCCGGTGCGGGTGCGTCCGGGTCGGGGCTGGGTGATGTAAAACAGAGCGGGGCTGCTTGGCGCCTCGGCCCCATTACCTCCAATTATAATAATTGGTGCCTCTCTGCCGCGTTTGCTTTCCCCCCAGGGAGCTCGGCTGCGTCTCCCGGTTTCTCCGCCTCGCTCTCCCGCTCCCGGCCCCGTCCGTCCGGCTTGGTCCGCCACCCCCAGCCTCGCCCTCCCCTCTATCCATCTGCCCTTCCTGGACAGTGTCCCCGCGGGGCCGGGGGTGGGGGGTGCCCCCTGGAGCCGACACGGAGTCCCATTGATTGGCCCGAAATGGAGCTGCTGCTGCTGCTGTGCTCTTGCTTCTTTCTACGGAAGCTTCAGAGGGCCTCGTAGGCCCAGGTACCTCAGCTTCCATCCCAAGAAACTGGGAACCAGGGCAAATGGGCGGGGCCTGGAGTTAACCCCCCCACCCCCCACCCCCCGCCCCAACCCCCTGGATCTGTCAATGTGGAAGATTCCCCCTTGGCCACCGCCCATCCCCATCACCCTCTGCCTTTATCTCCTGACTCTTGCCGGACTTGGGCTGAGTGTTGGAAACAAGAAGATTTTAGACCTGACGGGGCTTTTGTTTGTACATTACCTCTGACAAAATAAATAAATAAATACATAAATAAGTAAATAAATAAAATCAAAACACGGATTCTTTTCTCTGCATGACCTACATCAATCAGGGGCCGGAACTCACCTATGTCCAGGAAAACTGTGCTGGTCTCCACAGGATGATTTCAAGGATTAGGACAAAAGGAATGTCAGCCGCACCCCTCCCCCCCCCCTTTCCTCCCCTCTTTCTACAAAACTTTGTTAAAATTAGATAGTCACCTAAAAGAAGGATGGCAGGATTGGAAGCATTTGGAGGACAGGAGCCTCTTCAGCAACCTTGCTGATGATGCATAAAAAAAGAGTATGGCTCATGGGACAGTTCATGGCAAATACCTCCATAACCAATCAGGATTTTACTGGGAAATGCTTCTCTCTGACAGTGAGGAAGCAACATCAGAGTTCTTTGAAAAATGCAATTGACTTGGAGACGGATAATCTTTCAAAGGAGCCCAGTTACAGGGTAGAAGATACTTTTTGTGTTTTCCCGATGACGAGGGGCATGAATTAGGGCTCCTCCTTTAGTGAGCAGCTACGTTTCTCGTATAACGACAACTTAGCCGACCAATTTGTCTCTGCTGATTCTTAGACTAGCAGCCGTAGTGAGAGCTAACCTGTGTTGGCCAAGATCCATGCTGTGTTTACAGAGATATCACCACCCTGCCAAGACTGGACTGGCAGTGCCCTCATTTCTACTTCAGATTTCCAGCTCCGGGGAGAAGAGCATCCTGAAACCAGCTGAAAAGTCCCGACGCTACCGTAAACGTGTTCGAATGAGTGAAAAATAGATTTGGATAAACTCGTTGTTTCCAAGGAAAATCACTGAACGTTTCTGTAGCGTTTCACGGCTAACATGATGGGATCGCAAGTTACTCCCTCAGCAATCTCTGAGACAGCCAGGCCACCTAGCACTCCGGTCCTCGTTTTCTAGGACAGGAAACAGGGCCACAGAGGGAGCAGGTGAGTTGCTGGTGATAACACCCTGAACGGTGGAGCATGGGTACCAATTCAGGTCTCCGTCTCCCAGGGGATTGTTGTTTCCTCGTCCACAACGTTCTATCATTTCCATTCAGAATTCACTCGTTGACATTAATTCAGTAAAAAATGAAATTTATTCTGGATGACACTGTGAAGGGCATCAAAGGGAATAGAAAGCAGAGTAGAGGTATTTTCCGGTCTTTATTTATAATCTCTTCGAGGAGCCAGAATGAAAAGAGAAGTATAGTAACTATTGTAACCATGCTGCTTCTCTAGAAAACTCTTATTATATTCCTGTGATTTTATGAGGAAAAGCTAAGCGGTATGATGTGGAGCGGGGAGAGGGGGAGGACTGTAAGGAAGCAAATGACTATTCTGGCTGTTTAGTTGAGAGTTGATACGTTTTGTTCACCTATTACGTATAGACTGCAACACCATTTGCTCATAGACATGTCGGCACCTTGGCCTTGAATATCCAAACTATATGTATGGGATAAGCCAGGTGATTCAATTCACCCCAACGACCCATCTTTCTCAGGAAACTGAAAAGCTCTTTCAGTTGCCGCAGTCAACTAAAAAGACGGGATATTCAAGATTGTTGTATATTAAACATAATCCAAGAGTTAAAGATGGTCCTTCTGCCCTTGTTTGGAAAGGTGCTGAGTCTTAGGCTCTATAGATGGTCTGCCTTCATTTGGTAACATGGTTATTTTATCTATCTATCATCTATCTATCTATCTATCTATCATTTTTAAGCAGGCTTCATGTCCAGCACGGAGCCCAGTGCAGAGTTTGAACTCATGATGGTGAGATCAAGAACTGAGCGGAGATCAAGAGTTGGTCGCTTAACCCACCAAGCCACCCAGGTGCCCCATGAAGTTTATTTTTGATGACAGCAAAACACTCAAGTGGCAAATTCACACTAAAATAATCACTTAAAGGAACTCACTCATACTTTTTTATAGCAAGTTAAACTTTATATGTGTGTATCATATCTACAATATAAGCAGGTATATGTTATGCTTTATGTTGCCAGCCTGTCCACCCACCCTTCCTGCTCTTCCTGGCCCACAACCTTGATGAGGGGCAGCAGACACATTTTATATCAGCCAGGAGCGCTACCCTAGCCGAACAGACTGCAAAGTGCACATTTTGGTTTCTCCGTAAGCTGAACAGCAGCCTGTGTAACTTGCATGTCAGATTCACTTAGGAGCTGGAAATCCAGAAGCCAGAGGGCAGAGGTGGTGTGCCACAGGGACAGAAGGAGCATTGCATCTGTGTAAGGGATGCTTACGACTGGCGGGGGGAAAACACCACGCAAGCAGAAGTTACGAGAGACTAAAAACTAGAGCTAACGAAAGGATGCCGGCTCGCCAGTAGAGAGGTGG
Source organism: Neofelis nebulosa (assembly GCF_028018385.1). NCBI lineage: Eukaryota > Metazoa > Chordata > Mammalia > Carnivora > Felidae > Neofelis > Neofelis nebulosa. The sequence goes on along the minus strand of NC_080789.1, from coordinate 116,591,486 downwards.
GAAGAGACAACCCTGAGAAAATGAGACCCAAATCTTCTCATTTCCCATTCCATGGACACTGGCTTCCCAGCAAGATAAGTAATGCTTATCAATTACCAATTAGCTGTATCCCTACAATAAGCCTATTGTATCTGTACAAGAAACCCCTCCTGAATCAACTAATCTTAAGTAGGTCTCTCTTTCTTTTCATTAAGCAAGTCTGACTGAACAGCGTACTCTAAATGTGCATATTTCAAATGATGTCTTTGAGATGCCTGGCTAAATATATAGGTAGGTGACATGAAACTAGGAATGGGACAGTGGAGAGTTATTTGCATTTAAACAAATTCACAGCAGAATCAGAACTTGTTTGTTAGGTGGCCAGGTGGAACAAAGGAAGATTATTGGATATGGGGGTGAATGCATTATAAGTTCTTCCCTGAATATCAGGGAGGACAAGAATTCTGTTCAAGCAAAAGTCTAAATGGTTGGCTGTCTAATGAAAATATCAAAGCTGAATTCAGGTTTGAATGTGAATGTTTAAAAAAATTGTTTTTAATGTTTACTTAGTTTTGAGTGAGCGAGCGAGAGAGAGAGAGAGAGAGAGAGAGAGACAATGCGAGCAGGGGAGGGGCAGAGAGAGAGGGAGACACAGAATTTGAAGCAGGCTCCAGGCTCTGAGATCAGCATAGAGCCTGATGCAGGGCTTGAACTCACCAATGGCAAGATCATGACCTGAGCCGAAGTCAGACACTTAACCGACTGAGCCACCCAGGTGCCCCTGAATGTGAACATTAAAAAAAAATTCAAAAGAACATAAGCAAAGTACTGTCAGTTAAGGAGATAGAACTCAACAATACTGTTCACTGCATTACTGAACAGCATTAAGGGTCAAGAATGTTCCTCCAATTAAGTAGCAATTTGTTTAAGGTAATTTCTCTGTTTAAAAAAATTTTTTTTTAACATTTATTCATTTTTGAGAGACAGAGCACAGACAGGGGTGGGGCAGAGAGAGAGGGAGACACAGAATCCAAAGCAGGCTCCAGGCCCTAAGCTATCAGGGTAGAGCCTGACACAGGGCTCAAACTCATGAACCCTGAGATCATGACCTGAGCTGAAGTCAGATGCTTAACCAACTGAGCCACCCAGGTGCCCTGGTAATTTCTCTGTTTTAAAGGACTGACTTACCATTTTAGTTGTAAGAACCAAAGGGGGGGAAAAAACCTGGTTATTTGACATCGGGTAGGCAAAACTAGCAGGCTATTGAATAATTTCTAAAAGTTTTACTGGCTTAATTACATTAACATAAATGAATAGAACAAAGGCTATGGCTTATGGTCAAGGATCATACACAATATATTTGATGCTATTGGATTATAAATAATACTCATGGTTAACTTCATAAGGTAATGTTCTTTAACCAGGGATATTTCTTACTGTATTCTAAACATAGTTGCTTTCACAATTCTTAAGAAAACTGGGGCACCTGGGGGACTCAGTCGGTTGAGGATCTGACTCTTGATTTTGGCTCAGGTCATGATCCCGGGATCATGGGATCAAGCTTTGCATAGGGCTCTGCACTGCTTATGATTCTCTCGCTCTTGGGGTGCCTGGGTGGCTCAGTGGGTTAAGCATCTGACTTCAGCTCAGGTCATGATCTTGCAGTTGGTGGGTTTGAGCCCAGTGTCAGACGCTGTGTTTGAGCCTGCTTCAGATTCTGTGTCTCCCTCTCTCTCTGTCCTTCCACTGCTCACACTCTCTCTCTCTCTCTCTCTCAAAGATAAACATTAAAAAATTAAAAAAAAAAAAAAAAAAAGATTCTCTCTGTCTTTCCCTTTGCCCCCTCCCCTGCTCACACAGTCTCTCTAAAATATAAATAAATAAATAAATAAATAAATAAATAAATAAATAAAATTCTTAAGAAAACCTTAACTCCACAGACACTGCAAGGTTTATTTGTAAGACCCCATAGTGTTTTTGCTAGCTTGCAGGAAGATGGGCATTTCAGAATGTGGCCTTAAGTCTTTTTTCTATCACACTACCTCCTGGACTCTGCAGTCAGTTCATTTTGGAAAAAAGGGGGGGAAAAAAGCAAAAAAACGAAAACAAAAACACTTCACTAGACAGCCATTCCTGTAGGCTGGGCTAATCACTCACCTTTGACTTCATTCCAATGAAAGTAAACTTGAGTTCTGAACTCCTAACTTCTACTGAGAACAAATGACTTTTTTAAAAAGCTGCTACTGGGAATTCGAAGTGTTATCTAACCTCTGTGGATTGTTAGTTGGTAGAAGAAATGTTAGATTCTATCCCTAGACTGTAAGAGTTGTTTGTATGCTAGCCAGGGACATGAACACAACGGTTTCTCTCCGAACAAAATGTACCAAGAGTTATTTTTCATCTGCATTGTGAAGAGAGAGTCATTACTGAAAATGGGGATCACATATAACCTTGGAAAACAATGGCATTATTTGAGTAAGCAGAGACTGGTATTTATAGCTGCGTTAACAAAACGGGTTGAACATACACCACCCTTTTTTTTTTTTTTTTACTATTTATAGAAAAAATAAAATTTAGAAAGTTATTCTGTGGTGTAGAACTACCATACAAATGTGTCATAGCAGCATGTTGTGATTATATACTTATATATAATATATATAATGTACATAATACGTATCCATATGTCTGCGGATAAAACGTATCTAGAACACTCTTTGAAGGTAATAATAGTAAACTATTATAACTTTTAATATTATTGTTAGGTCTAGAATCAGCTTTCTGTTCTCAGGCATGCATAGCTGATTCCAGCTTATATTTTCGTAATTCCCTTCATAAGAGTGAAAAGAATTTTGGCCACTGAGTTCATTTCTTAATTTAAATTTCCAAAAGACATTAGCTTTTACTATTTTCTCTTCTCCTTACCGACCTATGTGTAGGAAAGTAATAACTGAATTATTCATAAAATGCAAGTAAAATTCTATAGAGAAGCAATTTGCTTAAGTCTTAAATTGAATTAACATTGTTACCTATTCTCTCAACTATGAATATGGCCTTATAATTGACATATTATCCATAAAATAATTTTTACTTTCCACATTGATTCAAACACTCTTGTTCACTTAGTTGAAAAGTCCACGTCTGCTCCAAAACCATTAGATAAAGCGCAGACTTGTTTTTCTTAAAACTAATTTCTGGCCATTTAAAAAGCCTGCCCATTAAACTAATAATAAAAACAAAAGAGCTGAAATCATTGTCTGAAGAATGGATCATACATTCTTACTCTGTGTTTGAAACAAAAAAAGTAGATATCCTGGAATGATGAAAGTCACAATGAATTCAATAAAATACAAGTATCATAGTTCACACCTTCAGGTTGAAAGTAAAAGAACCTTAAGTAAAAAGGGGAACTTACAGGGGCACCTGGGTGGCTCAGTCAGTTAGGCATCTGACTTCAGCTCAGGTGATGATCTCACTGCTTGTGGGTTTAAGCCCCTTGTCGAGTTCTGTGCTGATAGTTTGGAGCCTGGAGACTGCTTCGGATTCTGTGTCTCCCTCTCTCTCTGCCCCTCCCCCACCTCACTCTGTCTCTCTCTCTCCCTCAAAAATAAATAAATTTTTTAAAAAAGGGGGAGAGGGGGACTTACCAAGGTGCCTGAGTTAACCTTAATATGGAACCTAAGGACCCGAAGTGACACCATGTGACTGTGAATCCATTTGGACTTACATCTTTGTCATTTTTCTTTTTCTTTGCACACAGGTGGATTCAGAATTTGTATGTCTCCTGTGAATTGGCCTCTACAGATTGACCAGTATCTCTGGCCAAAGATGGAGGAGAGAGAACTTAATTGGCCCAACTGGGATCATGTGACTACCTATGGCTAGAGGGACAGAGGCCCCTGGTCTGGCTGCCAATGCCCACTACAGAGAAATCGGATGTTCTTTGAAAGGCACTCAGAAAGCGTTCGCTACAATAGAACTTTCATCAACACATCCCCCAGACTGCCTTCCATTAAACAAGTATTTATTTGCATTACAGGTAAATCTAGTTATTTCCTGGTGCATCTCTGCCCACTCCTTGCTTCACATTTTATGCTCCAACAACAAAGAATTGCTCGCAGTCCCAACTCCCTATCCCCTACTTACCACCTATATCCCCCAATGCAGTCAATAAATTTCATGCCTAAGTTCCCATGGTCCTCTATGCTTGTAATGGTCTCCTTGCAACTCTCTTTGTTCTTTAGGAGTCATGCCTGATGTCACTGCTTCCAGCAGACCTCGTGGACTTCTTTAACTTCCTGTCTAGTTATCTCTTCTTTCTTTATGCAGCATAACATTGTGCACATAAATCTCTATCATCGCCCCACTCCATTGTTAGTGATTTACTGTTTAGGTTCTGACATCTTTATAACCCCAAACACTGAGCCTGGCCTATAGTGGGCGCTTCAAGATAGTTGAATGAATATACTCTAAAAGCTTCCTTTTAGCTAATGATGGACTCTTCTAGAGTTAAAAAAAGAGTGCGTCCTTAAGTGAAAAGTACTGTCTCGTGAACCCCTTAGAACTGTTAACTTGTCAAAGCAGCAGATGTCAGGCAGTTCTAATCAGACTCCTCAGGAGCAAGGGTCAACCCACCATTTGAGAAATGCCTGCAGTTTACCTGGTGCTCCAGCCAGGCTAATTTCCCCCTAAAACTTCTCCCATCTTTTTTAGATGCAATTTTGATCTAGTGAAGTAATGGACAGCGCATCAACTTATGAAATTATTTTATTTTTTCTGCATATAAACATTATTTTTTAATTGCAACTTCATTAACTGTATCCTGTATCCTCTGTGAACTTTCAATAACTTTAATTTACAAGGTTCACCTTGATTTTCGGTCCTCCAGACATGTACATTTTTTTCTTAGTCTTCAAGGTCGTTTCTGTACAATAGTCCTAAAGGGTTTGACTTTACATCTCCCACCTTAGAATTAAATGCTTTTTTCCTCCTCCCCCTCCCCCCGCTGCCTTGACATTTTTATCAGGTAGGGAAATGTTGGCTGATCCTAAAAGGAAATTTCGCAAATGGTTGACTTGTTAATCTCAGGTTATGGGAGGAAGGGATACAAGAGCATTCCCTCGGATCAAGAGTTTTAAGTTGAATTTCACCTCCTAAAAACCAAAACAAAACAAACCAACAAAAACAAACCAAACCAACAAAAAAACAGCACAACCTCCAGGAACGCCTTTGGGTACGTTGGGGCCGACAGCCCTGCAAGTCCTAATAAATGAATTAGTATCTCAGAAAGGAGATCACTGCGGGACTGATATTGATCAGAGTCAGCCGGTGTGTTTGCCTGCGATTGTTTGGGGGGTGGTTAATTGAGTGTCAGTCTCGGCCAGTGTCGTCTCGCTGGCGCCGGGTGCTTTTGGATTTGCTAATTTTCGTTAAGTGTCTCTAGCCGGCTACTCGTCCCCTGTCTACCCAGGAGAACTTAGCGGCTCCCACTGATCAACAGTCTGTCTGTCTGGGCTTTATTGATCACAGGGCAGGCGGCTCGAGGCGGATGCGCTGAGAGGGAGGGCGGCTGGGGGAAGGCAGAAAGCAGACCCTAGCGCCCGGCCGCCCCCCTTCCGGGCTCCCGACGGAACCCCCTCCTTGGCCACACGCAAGCCAGGAGGGTTGGGCAGGGGCGCCTTGGCCGTCGGCGCACGCCGGGGGACCGCCACTTGCCCCTGGGGTTCCTAAAGCGCGCAGCGTGGCTTTCGCAGGCGGCCGCGCGGTCTCTCGCGTGTTTCGGGGGCAACAAAAAAGAAGCCGGCCCAAGGCTGAGTTGTGAGGGTCTCGGTGTCGAGTGCCAGAGACAGACCCGGAGGCTGGGATCGACCCCGCGCCTCCACAAGGTCACGGACGCGCAGGCATCCGCGAGGGGGAGCGCGGGAGACGGCAGCCTCCCAGCCCGCGGCCCTAGACGCCGGCGCCGCCAGGGGCCGCGGGGCAGGTCCCTCCTGGCCCCCCTCTGGGCCCGCCTCCTCGCCGCGGGGATGATTGACTGGAGGCTGGCGGCCAATCGGACGGCGCTGGCGCTGCCGGGGCGGGGCCGGGGGCGGGGCGGTGTCTGGCCAGCTCCCGGCGCGGGGCGCTATTTACGGCGCGGATCCGGGCCGGCTGAGGCGGGCGCTGGCTGGAGCTCGCGGCTGGCGGTCTCTGCGTGCGCTCGGGGAGCTTCTCCCCTCGCGGAGTGCCCGGCCAACGCGGATCGAGGCCGGTAGCTCACGCGGGAGTGCAGCGCCGAGCGGAGCGGAGGAGCCGCTGGCTGCGGAGTCGAGTCGCGAAAGTCGTCTGGGCTCCTCCGCGCCCCTCCAGCCGCGCTCCATGCTCCGGCCGCGGCCGGGGCCCTCGCCCTGTCGCTGACGGCGCCCGCCGCCCCGGGCAGCACCCATGCACTGCGCGCTCCGGGAGTCGTAGGCTGCAGTTGCGCCGCGGCTCCGGGAGCCGGCGGGGGCGCCGCGGCCGTGGGGGGCGTCAATGGATCGCCATTCCAGCTACATCTTCATCTGGCTGCAGCTCGAACTCTGCGCCATGGCCGTGCTGCTCACCAAAGGTGGGTGCCCGCCGGCCGGCCCGGGGCGCGGGCTCCCCGGGGAGGGGCGCGCGGGGGTCCCGGGGCGGCCGCCGCCGCGGGCCTTTGAAGGCGGCTGCCAAGGCTTTGTTAGCGGCGGGCGAGGTTTCCTCCCGCGCTGGAGCCCGCAGGTCGCGACAAGTTGCCTGTTCTTAGAAGTCGCGGCGGTGGCTTCGCGGCCGCCCCCTCGGGTGTCCCGGGCGCGGCGCGTGGAGGTGGAGTCAGACCTCAGGGCAAGTGCTTGTCACAATGTTTTTGGAAGTCCGTCCGTAGCGAACTTCTGAACGTCTGCAGCCGGGGAGCGGGGCGGTGAAGTGCGCTGGGCCGCCGCCTCCCTGCGCACCCCGAGGGCGAGGGCGGGGGCGGCCGGGCGGCACCGCGCTGGAGTGTGGGGGTGTCCCCGCACGTCTCCACGTGCGGCCCTGTCCGCCACTGTGGCTTTGTGTGTGTGAGTGTCTTTGTGAGCCAGCGAGTGTGCGTGACTCCCTGTGCGAGAGTAGGTGCTCGAAGTGTGTGTCTCTGTGCAGGAGTGTGTGCTGTGTGGCTTCGCGGTGGCTGGGACGAGTAGGCTCTGTCAGCGGTCCCACTTACCGCTCACCTCGTATTTTACACACTACCAAAAAAAGAAAACAAAAGAAAAGAAAGAAAAAGAGGCACAGGTCAGGGTCTTTATTTCCCCCTGCAGGCTTTCGCCTTTCAGGTCGAAATAACCAGAACTCCTAGATTTCAACGTTACCCTCCCCTCACCTCCCCCCTCCCCAACTCCATGAATAGTTGTGTGAACAGATAATTTTTTTTTTAACTGGGAAGCGTTATTTCGCTTTTGCACCACCCCCCTTCTCTAATTGCCATGTAGCAGGCATGAGGTTAAAGGATAAGCTAGCCCAGCAAGGATGATGTGCTACAGTATTTATTTATTTTGGAAGGAAGGGTGTAATTAACCCTAAATAACAGCCCTGGTAGCCTGCAGAGGGGAGCCTCCTGGCCCTATCAAAGGCCGGCAGAACAGGGAGGGACTGAGGCTGACATGAAGTCACAGATACCGAAACTATGTGCCTGATAATGATATAATTAGGGGATCAGAGATTTCTGACTGCTGCGGACTTCAAAAGCTTTAAAAGAAGCCAGCAGTCTCTCCTGTAGCCATCTTGACTAAAGCAGACATTTTTGTGTAATCACTACATACAGTAACAAGAAAGGGGGGGGAACAGAAGAGCATTGTTCACTGTTTTCAAATACCAGTCCCCTTTTTGGGCCTTTCACATGCCACAGGAAGAAACTTTATGAAACGACAGAAATATAGTTTTAATACAGTAATACAAAAGTCCATTCAACTTGTTCAAATGTGGCTCCAATTAAAAAAAAAAAAAGTTGTTAGAACTTTCGTAGTTACCTGTCAAAATTTTATTAGACTGTTTTAGGTCGTGGCAAATATAGCATTTTAAATAGGCTCTCATAAACATTTAACTTTTTTTTTTTCTTTTTCTGTGCTAGGAGTGAGGTGAATAGGATCAGAATGGACTTTTCATCTGTTTTATTTCTACTTTAAATCTATACATGGAATTTGTTAGACTAGGGATATGTAGTCCTCCCCACCTAGGAGTGGTGACCTTTATGCAAAACATCAAGATTGGAAAGAGGAGACAAAAACCCAGCCAAAGCGGGTTTCCAGCCCCAAGGTCTTCCCCGGGTAAGGGACTTGGGCCCAGACCCGGGACAGGGAGCGCAGATTTAGGATAGGAGAAAGACCTCCAGCTTTGGACGGTTAAAAACTCCCCATTGCCAAAGATCTGTGTTTAGCTGGCAGGTTTTGTTTTTTTTGGTTTTTTTTTTGTTTTTTTTGTTAAGAACCGAAGCATTAGCAGCCTCTGGTGAAAACTGAGCACACCATACGGTGGCCTGGAATCTGGACAGATAATTAAATGAGACACCTTACTCAGGCATTCACATTCAGGGAGAGGAGGAGGAAGAAAGGAGAGGGTAGGAAGAGGTCTATAAAGCCACAGTCCCTGATGTTTAATTTCAGAGCACAGGTTTCAGTAACTAGACAGAACTTCAGATTGGGAAGCCGGGAAGGGGTAGTGTGCCTAAGTTCCGTTCTAGTAGCTTTAGTTGTGGCATACGACAGTGACCTGAGTACACTGTCAGCTATGGTATTAGGGATAGCTCGGAGACCCAGATTATTTCAACTAGAAATTGATGCTAAAAGCCTCAGGGCGCGCATGCAGCAAAATGTTACTAGTGACTTGCAACTCCCCAAATAAGTTTTATAAAGGAAACTTTTAATCACTTCCTGGGGAAAAATTTGAGGTTTCCTTAAGGATTTTTCATTCAACCAGGGGAGGATTTTCAGTTTCAACGTTTCCCCTTTTAGATCCCATGTTGAATTACATGTTAAACTGGGGAGTTAAGGGGCGGAGAAGTTAGCTTTGCCTTTTTTTTTTTTTTTTTTTTTTTTAATACCCGCCACCCCTCCTCCCGCTCTCCCCCCCCCCCCCTCCGCCCCCAGTTTTATGACTTTCCATTTGGGCTGAAAGAAATTGACTTTGGCAAGCAAACCACTAATTGTAAACTGCCTAGTTCCTGTTTTACAATATACTGACTAAAAGCTCCTCTGCATGAAAAGATCTTTATAGGCAAAGTTTGCCTTTTCTAGAGAGGTTGCAAATAGCTGCCCAGTTTCATAGTTTTAAAACCTCCTGACCGGAGCAATTTCTAGATTGTTGTGTTTCTAGTTAATAACTTTATAAGGTGTTAGCTAAAGCTCTTAAATCTTGGCACAGCTCTTTAAGGTAGTAAACAATTCAGTAGTTCCGATCAAATATTTATACTGACAAAATCAAAAAGCCTAGCATTTTTATGTTGTATGGTCACGTAGGATTAAGATGAATAAACAGTGTAATTTACCTTACGGTAGAAATTATCGTGATGATTGTTTTCCTTCAAAACCAACAGTAGTATTTTTAATTCCTTGCTAACTCATCAGACGTGGCTGAACTCTGATACTCTGCAATTGGGATTAATACATTTCTAAAATTACATTGAACTGGATTGAAACTTAAGCACCTAGGGCTTTTCCAGTCTACCGGGGACTGCCATTGTAGGCGCTCAGCTGAATATTCTAAAAGTTAGTGCCTTTGATCTTGGCGATTTAGCAGTTGCTTAGGGGGATGCATTATCTGCCCCCTGAAGGAGTGTGACGCAATTTCTCCTTGTTTTCAGGTGAAATCAGATGCTATTGTGATGCTGCCCACTGCGTGGCCACTGGCTATATGTGTAAATCTGAGCTGAGTGCCTGCTTCTCTAGACTTCTCGATCCCCAGAACACAAATTCCCCGCTCACCCATGGCTGCCTGGACTCTCTCGCGAGCACAGCGGACGTCTGCCAAGCCAAACAGGCACGGAACCACTCTGGCACCACCATGCCCACGCTGGGATGCTGTCATGAAGATATGTGCAATTACAGAGGGCTGCAGGATGTCCTGGCTCCTCCCAAGGGGGAGGCCTCAGGTAGGTGGAAGCCCTTTCTAACCAGAACGCTTGCCTGATCTACGGGCTTGTGGCAGCCGCGACTTGGTGTGCCTGCTGCTGTTGATTTTGCTGTGAATGTAATTAGAGACACCGGAGGGAGAGGCATGGCTGGGTGCAAAGATGCATCTCTGTTGAGTCGCTTTTGTGTCTGCCTGAGCATTAGATGTCTGTCTACACGATAGGCTTTGCCTGGTTTTTCTACACGTTCAAGACCTCAGAAGACCATTGCTCTTCAGTAACGACAGTCTCTAAACACCTGTTTTTTTATAAGCCTCTGGGCATCGTGTTTGCAACATTCATTTTCTGAAAGTTGCCGAGGTCACTGTAAGCTTCTTTTAGATGGGGTGCGTCGTGCCAGACGGATAGATGATCGTAAGTGTCCAGTCCACAGGAGGGGTTAACACAGTCTCCTCGTTCCTTGTACTCCCTCAGGACCAGGAAACCGGTATCGGCACGACGGGAGCAGGAACCTCATCACCAAAGTGCAGGAGCTGACCTCTTCCAAAGAGTTGTGGTTCCGGGCAGCGGTGATCGCTGTTCCCATCGCCGGCGGCCTGATTTTAGTGTTGCTTATCATGTTAGCCTTGAGGATGCTTCGAAGCGAGAACAAGAGACTGCAGGACCAGCGGCAGCAGATGCTGTCGCGTTTGCATTACAGCTTTCACGGACACCATTCCAAAAAGGGGCAGGTGGCAAAGTTGGACTTGGAATGCATGGTGCCCGTGAGCGGGCACGAGAATTGCTGCCTGACCTGTGACAAACTGAGGCAGGCGGACCTCAGCAACGACAAGATCCTCTCGCTCGTTCACTGGGGCATGTACAGCGGGCACGGGAAGCTGGAGTTCGTATGACAGGGCCTCATCCGCACCCAAGTTCTCGGACGCTTTGAAGGCCTTGAGTTCTGCTGGACAGGAGCACTTTATCTGAAGAAAAACAAACTCACGTCATCATCTGGGAGAGACCAAACGACCTCTGCGGACAGAATCTTGGATATTTCTTCTGAAGGATTATTTGCACAGACTTGAAGGCAGTCAGATGTATTCTTTGCTTTAAAATTAGAAAAAGCAAAGAGAGGACTGTGCACTCAACTGTTACCAGGGTTATTTGCATCTGCGCGAGCTGGAATCGAGCACCTAAATAAACTGACATGTGCTCTGTGTCAGCTCCGACGTCCTGATTTATTGTAAAGATTTAAAAAATATATCTATATTTTTTGTCTGAAATTTAGCCGTGTCTTGTCATAAATTAAAAACAAACTAAGTGGGAAGTGTAAGAGATGACACGTTCATTCCACAAACGAAGATCTGTTGTTGATTCTACTGTTGCTGATTCTGATAAGGTCTCCACTCTAGGATTGGGCTTGACTTTTGTTTTGTTTTGTTTTTTTTGTTTTGAAACAAGACCAAGATCTTGTTCATTCTTCCTTGTGTATTTGTAATTTTCTCACAGCGTGGAAAATTTCCAAATGTGTACTGCCATCGTTCAGTGTCTCACCCCCCCCCCCACCCCACCCCCCCCCCCGTTTTTTGTTAGGACAGTTCTGGTTTTTAGCTTTCATCTGTGAGAAATCTTAGACTTACTTATACCAGGTCAGATAAGATGGATCAGTATCTGGAGTTGCCTTAGCAAAGGTAATATTTCTCAGCTTACTCCAGATGCTCTGGAATGCTTCTTTTTAAAATGTGTCTACCTCCAACCCCAAAAGGAAAGCCAGACCAAACCCACTAAAGGAAACTTCTTCTCGTAGTCCAAGTTAGTCATTGTCTCCTTTTGCTGTTGATTAATTTATCGATTAACTTTGTGTCAAATCACGTTAAATATTGTGGACCCCAAATTAGCCAAACTTGATTGTATCATGCTCCTAGTTTGCAAACCTTCCTTCAACACAGTGTTATGCTAACTTGTTTTTTGTTTTTTTTTTAACCTCTCAATGTTTAGAAAGGGTTTCAACAGTGAACGTTATTTGTATCAATTGAGATTTAAAGAACACACAGTACCACTGGGACCCCCTGCCCCTGACATTGACTTCAGCCACTGATAGACTGTGTTTCCATTCCTGCCGGACTTTTCTGTCTGGCAACACTTCTCAGGCTGAATTTAAACCCATGCTGCATTTGCATATTTTTCCCCCAAATAGGTCTTTGTTATCTTACACGTGAGAAGAATTTGCCACATAGGATTTTTTTTTTTCCCTCGATTCTTTTGTATATTTGAAACTTCTGCTAAAAATTAACCTATAGTCTGCATATTTGAGTATGGGGTTGTCTTTGATAAGTGTTAAGGGATTCTTTGCGTGTGTGCGTATTTGGGGGAATATTTTATGGTCAGCATAATTTGGATCCCTGAAGACAGATGCAGTAGCCACGTTCATGGAAGAATCTGAGCTGCAATGACTAGTCTAAAAACAGTAACCTAGATTATTTAATAATTGGTAGACCACAGCCCCATTCAAAGTAGGCTATGGAATAAATACACATTTTAATAAATGACAGCATTCGTATTGTGCTTTTTGAGAATTATGGTTCTTGCACTCGTGGTTTACAGTTTATAAAATGGGTTAAGTTTTAGGAGTGGCACTTCTTGAGGGAGCTACAGAATTGTGGGGCCTAACTATGCACACCTGTCTAGGGAAGAGACTTCACTGAAGTTGCCAGTCGTTGGGGTTTCTACCCTCACCTGCACTTATACTCCAGATCAAATTACAGGAGCTTCGCAGCTTGAAAATGAAGACTTCCCGCTCCTTTGCCATTCTCCTTTCATGCACAGCATCCTACGAGCTCGGTGATTCTTCCGGGTAGGCAGTGTTTGTATTAGCTCTGTGTAGTTAGTTTTCCCCTGCTGGCCCTGCTGTTATTCTCTATTCACCTCATTTCTTCCAAATACCAGTTAACCAGGAACTCGGCAATTCCTTAAATAAGGCAACGAAGGATTTCAAGTCCTGTGTTGGGGGTGCCTGGCTGGCTTAGTTGGTAGGGCATACGATTCCGGATCTCGGGGTTGCAGGCATTGGGTGTAGAGATTACTTAGAAATATAAATCTTTAAAAAAAAAGAATAAAAAATAGTCTTCTATTTTGAAACACTTGGAAACCAGGAAACTCCACCCTCCAGGAAGGGCCTGGGTCTCGGCGGGTGCTGCGATCACATTTTGTGGAAGGTGAACGTCGAATGTCTCCACTTCTGTGTTCTGTGTTCGCTGCCTCTTGTTCCTTCTGGAAACTCACGAGGCGGTTGACACCTCCCCGTTCCGTGGGGTGGTGGCCCTGTGGCCCCCCCGCCCTCGTGGGCAGACTGGGTGTCCCGGGTGCTAAGGTGCTAGCCGCATAAGAGACTGGCCCTGTGTCTCTTCCTCATTACGAGCCCTTTCCCCTTCATGGTTAGTATTCATAAATACTAAATGAGATATTTATTCACTTGTATTCGCACATGCCCTCGCCACCAGTCTTAAAAGTCAGATCTGGGCAGAACTTGGCCTTTCGACGAAAATATTACAGGTTTCTCAACTTTGATTTTTACCAAGAACTAAATATAGGCGCTCCTTTTGCTTTCCTCTGAGAGGGTGGAAGTTGCCAAGCGCGGAGATAAAGGGCCCTTCATGAAATAACTACCTACCTGATTCGGTGATGTAAGAAAGGTGATGACTGGTTTGTTGGTTTTTCCCTCATAGAGATGTTTACTGTTACTCCGAGGTGACAGTACAAGGCCGGGCTGACCAGGAACAGCCCTTGTTTAATATTGACATAGAACTCCCCCCAAAAGTAATATTTTTTCCAAGTGGAAATTTGCCCAAACCGGAGACAAATGGGACCAAATTTGCCATGATGTTTCTATATCTACACCCCTTACGTTCTACCCCTTTGGAAAAAATGGATCTGTACGCGGTTATGTCTTTTATGTTCTTCCCCCCCTCCCCCTTATTTTGAATGGTTCAGAGGCTTCCTAGAAATTGACTGGGGTGTCTCTAATTTCTGCTGAACTGATTTTATTAAAAACACTGCACCATAGGGGGTTTGACCTTCTAAAATACCAAACATGTCTGCTTTAGAAAATCACAAAGCTCTCCTCTGAAGAGCTCGTAAATCTGGTTTCAATATGGGTTGATTATAGGCTAAAAGCTTGAAAGCAGTGACATCTAGTATCATGAGTCTGGAACTAGCCTTTTTGGGGCCAGGACAGATTTTTTTCCTTATAACCTCTAATTGGTCCTCTTCTCTGTCTCGGCCCGAATAACGTTAAGCCTCTGAAAGTTACACGGAACGATGAGGCCCAACTCATACAGGATAGTAGTGGTCAAGTGCACTTTGGAGTCTCACAGCCTGGGTTCCAATGCTGCCATTGTCTCTACCAGCTGTGTGAACTTGGGCAAATTACTTAAGCTCTCTGAGTACTCAGTTTTGTTACCCATAAAATGGGGGCGATAATCTCTATAAGATTATTGTATGGAGGTATAGTCGTTATTTCTATTAATATACATGAGGGTCTTGGGTGAACCAGAGTGGCCCAACAGAAGATTCCTCAAAATTTGAGAGCTGTTGCCTTTCCAGTGGCTATTTACCTGACTGTAGTATTTCGGATCGTGCATACTCGAGCTGAACTGCAGAATGCATATAGCATTTTTAATATTTATTTTTAATTTATTGCTTTTAGCCTCTCATCTACTAATGAGATATATAATTGTTTCCTTTTGGGTTAATCTAGTGGCTACTGATAACATTTTGGTTTTATGTACCTATTTGGGGTTGTGGGGGGCGGGGTGTGGGGTGGGGAAGGGTGTCCTAGTTAGCGAAAAATCCAATTCATTTCCCTAGATGAAATTAATTTAGTCAGTGACTCTGTGGGTCACAAGTGTAATGGAAAAAAGGACTGTTTTAGACACCAACTCACTCTTCTTCCCTCTCGTCATTCTGTCAGTGTTGTCCTCACTCGGCTGATTTAAGAATTGATCTGGGAATTTGAGATCCAATGAAGTAACAAAATTAAACGCGCTTTCAAAATTTGACAACTCTTTCTTTGGAGTACAGTTTTCGACCCTGAACATGTCCTGGCTAGTCGGCTAATGCTGTAGCCCATTTTGGGGTGTGATGGCGTAATTCACCTGTCTGCCATTCTGGAAATTTGGAGATAGACCTGGGGAGGTGTCGGAGACGGGGGTAGCCAGCTAGGGGCATACTGCTTGCAGGATAGTGGCGATTTTCCAATGGATCTGCTTTGGAGAGTTTCAAAGTATGTATTATGGGGGAGGCCTGCCAGCCATATTTCTACAAACTTTCGCCATTCTATGAATATTAAAAGGGATTCCAGGAAAGGCATTGATGAGCTATCCTGGGAGACACTTTGGATAAGCAATTACACAATATCTCAAGGCATCCATCCATCATTCCTCAAGACTTCTAGGAGATTCCTAACATCTAGTGTAGCTAGTAGCCAGCTGGCCTGTTGGAGGCTATTTCAGATTGTGTTTAGCAGCCTGTATCTTGCAGATCAGACTGATGTTGGATTAACCTGAGCAGAATCCTGAAGAGCGGAGTTGATAACTGTTTATATGTATATAAATACACGTATGTATATAGCATGTATACATATGTGCCATGCTAGCTGAACAGTCTTTGAAATCCTGGACTCATTTTCCATTGAACGAGTTTTCAAGGCAGTGTGTAAGCAGATGTTGGAATTTGTGGGAAGTCAGCAATTTGTTTTAGACACGTGAAGACTAAGTTCGTTGTGATGAATTAATAAAGTCAGAGGCTGTTGTGTAAATTCACTGTGAAAGCTCTCATATTACAAACCTAATGGAACAAAAATTGTTTTAGCAGTTAAAACCAAGAGAAATACAGAAAGCTCTTTATCCCTGGTCTCTTCCCCTTGGAATTTCCCTGGGGAACTGATGAGGACAGTGGAAAAACACCACACTTCTAAAAGCAGTCTCTTACTTTTCCAGTGTCAGGAGTCCACGCCGAGGCATTTCTTTTCTTTCTTTCTTCTTTTTTTTTTTTTTTACTACATTTGGTGGATGTGATTTTGATACCCAAGACTTTCACTCACAGTTGCCTCCATAAATGGGGTATTTCTCACCCGGATTTGGGGATTAAACTGTGAACTCCCAGTGGGGAGGGGCTGGAGACCAATAGCCTTTGTAAATTGCTGTGATCCAAGGAGAGAATGAAGTGAAGGGAGAATGAGAAGTCTTGCAGTAAGCATCTGAATCCAGGCTGTCAGTAAATAAACAACTGTCTTTCTCTTTGGTTTCCCCACTCTTTCAACTATCGTTTAATTTTTTAAAATATTTTTAAAAATGTTTATTTTGAGAGAGACAGAGGGGGAGAGAGAGCATGAGCACACGAGCAGGGGAGGGGTAGAGAAAGAGGGAGAGAAGAGAATCCCAAACCAGCTCCATGTTGTCAGTGACGAGTCCCATGTGGGGCTTGAACTCACTAAGGGTGAGCTCATGACCTGAGCCATGACCTGTGCAGAAATCAAGAGTCAGATGCTTAACCCACTGAGCCACCCAGGCACTCCTGAACTATTGTGTTAAAGAGTTACAATGTCGTATGGGATGTCCAAAGGAAAACAAGTTGCTCATGAAGGGAGTTAAGGAGAAGCAATTGAAATGGATCTGAAAATTAATGAAGCATTGCTAAGGTCACATGCATCCCCACCTTTTAAACTTGGTGCCCATCTCCAAGCTGATTTAAGGATACTACTTTTCACCTAGAAGCATATCCTTATTCTCCATTAAGCTAAGAATTGTACTTTCATTCTTGGTATTCCGAAGTATCCAAAGTTGTCATCACACGGTGTTTCTCCAAGGAATTAAAAAAAAAATAAGCCGCTGAGAGTTTTGTTGGGCCAATAGGTGAAGAACCTGAAATCCTCAAGCTATTTCTTCAACCTGCTTGTCCCAGCCACACAGGGGTAACTTGGGCGGATCCTTTTTTCTCCTCCGGAACTGAACCTCTCACCAGAGGCTATAATAAAAGCAACAAATATCTTGCTGCGTCCTGCATTCAAGGTCACACCAAAGGTTGGTTACACATTACCCACCCCTCTCCACACACCTAGCATCTTCATTAAAGGATTACCTTTTACTTCAAAATCCAAATGGCTCTTATGCATCCATTTGTACTTTTATAGTTGAGCCTTTATATATGTTTCTTTGATTATCAGTGTTCTCTCAAGAAAATTACTTATTGCGTAGGTAACTTTAAATAATGAAATGCAAGTTAAAAAACGTGTGTGTGGGGAGGGGGGGGGATGATCATGACTTCCTAACTATTGTTTCTAGTTTCCCATAAGCCTTTTATTTGTTAAAAGTATTTTATATTTATATTATTTATATTTATATTTATATAATAATGTATAAACATACATTTATATTTTCTACGAGCGCTGGATCAAACCGTCAACAGGCTTCCGGTAGCGTGCGTTAAAAATACCAGTATGGGGTGCCTGGGTGGCTCAGTCCGCTGAGAGGCCGACTTCAGCTCAGGTCATGATCTCACAGTTCGTGAGTTCAGGCCCTGCATTGGGCTTGGGGCTGTCAGCAACGTGGAGCCGGCTTTGGATCCTCTGTTCACCACCCCCCCCCCCGCCCCTCCCCCTTGCATGCTCGCGTGCGCTCTCTCTTTCAAAAATAAATACAAAACATCTAAAAAATGTATTCTTCCTTACCAACCTTAAAAAAAATATGAAAAAAGTGTGGAAAAGAGCAGCCCCATTTCTTTAAAAGCAGCAATGTCGTCAACATTCAAACGCAAACTGTTTGGCAGGAAAGAGGAACCGTACCTATTCTCTGTGCAAAATCCGGGGCAGCACTGATCGCGCTGGAGCTCGTTTTCCCCTGGGATTCTTCGCTTCTGGCTACCGAATTCACAGGCTGACAAAGCCTGGAGGTGGTGCTGCTTGGAGACTGTCTAAAGGTGGGGGGGGGGGGGGGGGGGGGAGGGGGGATTGTCTGTCCATCCGGGATTGCTAAATGTCAAGGGTCATTTCCCAGCCTGACACTTGATTGTGAAGCAGGTTAGGAGGTAAATCTTGCTAGGCCCTGGATTGTGACAAACGCTATTGGTGGGCAATAAAGTCCGACCGCCTTAAGCGGCTTGTTTTAACAATGGGAGGTTGTTTGTTGGCATTTGTATGCAAATTGTGGTGAGTAGCTAACAGGTTGCTTTGAAATGCTGAATTTGTTTATCCCAAAGTGGGAGGCCCGACCTTTTCTTCGTGGACAGAAGATTTATGGAGCTCTTTATTTCATGGCTCTCAGCATTGAATTAGGTCCAGCAGGGCCCCAGCATTGTCATTAACTCAGGTTGGGCTTCAGGGGCGGAAGTGCACTGCTGGTCCCCAGACTGACCCAGACGGGGGTAACCTGCTGGGAAGCCATGGGCTCACAACGTTCTGGAGTTTCTCTAGGTCCCCCGGCTAGGGCTGAGCCACCAGAACAGCAAACAACTGAAAGGAAAAATACTCCTGTCTTCAGAATATCCATCACATAAATACCTCGTCTGGAAAAAAATAAATCGGCCATTTCCTTTGGCTTCGTCTTCATACCTATTCCGGGAAAAAGCACCTCCCTCCTAGGCCAAAAGAAAGACCTGCCATTGAGTCTCTCACTGGCTTGTGTCTTCGTATGAACTTTTTAAGTCAAAAGCCTTTGTTCGAAGTGCTCATCCTAACATTTTTAGAGTCTTTATAGCCGCCGTGGGTGTGTATGGTTTTGCCCTCAGAGGGACCTGGGTTCAAGTTCAGTTTCTTCATTTACATAATGGGGATAATAATATTATCAGCACTTTGGGTTGTTGGGGGGATTAAATGAGATGATGCAAATAAAGGTTTAGCTCAATTCTTTGCAAAGCTGTACACGTTAGCCGTTCCTACGAGATACTGTTCCTTTAAGGGCCCTCGAACCGTCTAGAAAAGACACACAGGTGGTCAGCGGTCATCACTCTTACTTTACGGACTGAATAGATTCAAAGATTTAGCGATGCTTAATCTCTTTTATTTGTGAGTGTCTTTCATTTGCTCAATTTCACCTTTCCATGCTTATATTTTGCTCTAGACAGCAGGAAAGTACTCAACGTTGAGGCGAAAATATTGAAATGACAACATCCCTTGCAGGAAAATGCTGCTCCTTAGGAACAATTATCGTGCTGAACATCAGCACAGGACAGTTTGTGCTAACACTGTCCCAAATCAGGAAGGGCACGTTATCTGCTCCCTGTTCCAGCAAATACCTGTTTTTGCACATCCTGTTAATGAATACACACCTGTCGAGCGTGTTAGTTTGCTCTGCTGACTTAGTTGACAGAGGGCCAAGCCACAGTTCACTGCATTGAGTACAGGCGGCAGGAGCACTGCGGCTGTCTTGCTGCTTGGGGGTTCGGGTGAAGGGCCTGCAAAGGTCACCCGCACAGGAGTGCGAGAGGCGAAATAGAATTTTGTGTCAGACTGCATTCATAAAGAAGGTTCTTTCAATAATCTGTGCTTCCAAGAAATGTGTTAGACTAAAAACACAATTCAGCTTTTTTTTTTTTTAAAGTGCATTTATTTATTTTGAGAGAGAGACACAGGAAGAGAGAGAGACAGAGAGACCGAGGGAGGGGCAGAGAGAATCCCAAACAGGCCCAGTGCTAACAGCATGGAGCCCCATGTGGGGCTCGATCCCACGGACCGTGAGCTCATGACCTGAGCCAAAACCAAGGGTCGGATGCTCAACAGACTGAAGCATCCAGGCGACCTTCCGCTTTGGTAATAAAGCTGATTTGTCACTTCCTATCATTTCCTGTTCCTTACTATGAATGTTGTGACTCGTATGGTTCTGCACCTTTTTGTGTTCCTGTATGTTAGCCTCTGGTGTGTGTTCCCTGAGATAGTGACAGATCGGCGGGACTTCTGCAAGCCCGGGAATTTGTCTGTGTGCCTCACGTGTGAGCACAGCATCTGAAAGCAGCCACCTGACACTTGCTGAGGATGTTTGCTGAGTGAGACACGGAAGCCAGTTGCAGACACATTTCTCAGCTGACCAGCTCTTAGTCTTAAGCCTTTCCACTCATTTTGGGTCTTTCCCTTTCCCCTGTTTCTTCTGACCGCCTTGGTCATGGGCTTTCTGGCTGAGGATAGCGTCCTATCTCCACTGCTCCCTTTAGACTTGAGGTTTCTTGCCTGTCTATGGCTCCCCACAGCTCACGCCGTCTCTCTGGGTTCTGCCTCAAGCTGGTTCTGACCCCTTTTGCCCTGGCTTCATGTCCTTTCTCTCTTGATCACGTATTTGGCTTTTGCTTTTCTGCCCAGCCGGTTTGTTTTCCAGTGACTTGACTGGACCGTCGCTCTTGACTTAGGCTTTGATTGGGAAGCTCTCTCGCGTTAACCTTGTGCCGTGACGTCAAGCTGGCAGGCCGGTCCTGGACCAGACCTGGGTGATCCTGCCTGCCTGGGCCTGGAGCACTGGTTGTCTAGATACAGCCTTGACTACACATTCAACAATCACGTTGTACGTCACCTCGCCAACCCCCCAGACACACATAGCCTTACCTTTCCTGGTGGCCATTCTTTATCTGCTAAGAACGTGGGGTTGGAACTTAGGGACTTAGGGGGTATGAGGTAAACTGGGGTGCTCAGGCCCAGGAAGGTGATGCAGAGAAGGGGCCACTACACCTGGGACTGAGAATATACTGGCAATTTCTCTGGGGCCCTTTGACCCCACAAGTCACTGTCCATCCCTCCAAGGCCCTTGCCTGATAGCTCTCATTGAAATCTGAACTTCCCCAATTATAACTCCTCTAATTCTTGCGGCAGGCAGAACAATTGAGGAGCATCCACTCTTTGGTTAGACTAAAAACACGATACAGCTCCGATGAAACTGAGTGCGTGCCTTTGACTAGGAAAATGGAAGAGGGAGCTTCTCCCAGAGCCACCGGGGTGTTTCCTCTGGGCCGTCACGGTGGGGCTCCTGGGAGAGCTGCGAGGTGGGGGTGCGCACACGCGCCCTGGCCCATGCTGCCCGCCGCTAGGGAGGGGGCTTGTCAGTCTCCTCGGAGAGCGCACGCTCCAACTTGGCACTTGCCCCCCCTCCCCCCGCCGCCCCTCCCCCTCCCCCTCCCCCCGCCGCCCCTCCCCCTCCCCCTCCCCCGCGCCGGGGTGGGGCCTGAGCGGCAGAAGCTGCACAGCCTCCCTGCGCGTTCTGGCGGGTTCCTCGAGGAGCCCCGTCGCCCGACGCCTGGCGCAAGGCAGGTGAGTAATAAAATCTGCGGCAGCTGCAGCCGCAGCTCTACTGACCCCATTCTTCTGGCTTCCGCCGCCCCGCCGCCCAACGGGGATGAACAGTCAGCCAGCAGTTTTTGCCAAAGGAGCCCTTGGTTCAAAGATTCGGTACCGACGAGTGAGATTTAGTAAGTCGCGCCCTCTTCCAGCTTCATCCTTGTTCTTAAAATGACAGTCGCAACACCACTTTTCTAGAGTGCTAGTAAGCCCCTTTGCTGCCCTTGGGAAAAAGCACTCGAAAATAGGAATTACTGTGAACATGCTACTTTGAAATAAAGATAATTTTTTTTTTCTCCTGTGTTCCCATAGGTTTCTTTCTTTTTTATTTTTCCTTTTATGGTTTATTTATTTTGGGGCGGGGGGGGGTGCGCAGAGAGAGAGGGGGACAGAGGATCCAAAACGAGCTCTGGGCTGACAGCAGAGAGCGGATGCGGGGCTGGAACCTATGAACTGAGATCATGACCTGAGCCGAAGTCAGGCGCTTAACTGACTGAGCCACCCAGGCGCCCCTCCACATTTTTCGTTTATATTTTTAATTCTACTACTGTTTAATTTTTTTAAATGTTTATTTTTGAGAGAGAGAGACAGAGCTCGAGAGAGGAAGGGCCAGAAAGAGAGGGGATACAGAATCCGAAGCAGGCTCCAGGCTGTGAGCTGTCAGCACAGAGTCCCAGTGGGGGCTCAAACCCACAAACCGGGAGATCATGACCTGAGCCAAAGTCGGATGCCTAACCGACTGAGCCACGCAGGCGCCCCTACTTTTTAATTTTTAAATTACATTTGTTTTTAATTGTTTTTGAGAGAGAGAGAGAGAGAGACAGAGCGTGAGTGGGGGAGGCTGAAACAGGCTCCAGGCTCTGAGCTGTCAGCACAGAGCCTGACTTGGGGTTTGAACTCAGGAACCATGACATCATGACCTGAGCTGAAGTCAGACGTTCAACTGACTGAGCCACCCTGGGGCCCCTCTATTACTTTTTAAAATATAGGTTTTAACCATGTCTCCTTTCTCTAATATTTATAAGTAGCCAGCCATAAAGTTTGCTTTAAGAAGACAGAAAGTGGTGGATACAGCAGTTATATGCTTAAGACCATCTGTCCTTTTCTTCAACCAATAAAAAAGCACTACCCGTTTGGATTATTGTTTATAATTGAATTTACGTTGACAATAAACCTCAGGCTTAGAATTTGAGCTGGGTGGGTAGGGAGGGAAGACAGAAAAGTCCAAACAGTGTAATTAACAAAAGTGGGAGAAGCTTTGTTGGGTACAGCTTGAAACAAACACGAGGATTGCCCTTAGTGTCTTGAATAAAATGAAACAATATAAAAAAGTATAACCTCCCTCCTCACCAACCCCCCCCCCCAAAAAAAAAAACCCTGGTGAAAGTTGTGCTTAAAAATAACCTTCATCTTTGTACTTTTCCCCTACTTAAGACAAATATTATGTGACAATAAATTTGCCTTTTGTTTTTGAAAATTTTCTACAATTAGCTGGAATGTTAAGATAAGTAGACTTTGTCGGTTAGGAATAGCAAGAAGGAATATTCATATTGCTTATTGATCTGTGCCCAGATGTTTGATATTTAAGTGGTACTTAATGATTGCAAATTTAGGGGGTCTGCTGCCTGCTTCACAGTTGGAAGAGTGGCTAAGTGACTTGCCCAAGGCAATGGGCAAGGATTTCTGCCCAGGATCATCTGTCTTCCAACAGATACTGAAAACTTGTGGCAAAAATAAAACCAGATTCACACGATTTTACTTCTGAATGGAAACTTTACAGTGGCGCTTTGTGTCTGCCTTTTAGGAAGGCAAAGCCATGCTCAACCCTAACCACATTCTCTCTGCCAAGTCCTGCCTCATCCGTCCCAGTGAGACCAGGAGAGAATTCTCTGCCCTGCTTGTTTCTGGGGCTTGGGGGATGAGAAGAAATTCGTTCTCTTCATTGCAGTTTTAATTCCTTGAGGGATGATTCCACATTTATTTTTATTTATTAATTTTTAAAGTAATTTCTATGCCTAACATGGGGCTTGAACTCAAAACCTGGAGATCAAGAGTCGTATGCTCTACTAACTGAGCCAGCTAGATGCCCCAAGATTCCACATTTTATATCTTATCTTATTCTTCAACGTTCCGCATTTTATTCATTTTGTGTTATTTTATTATTTTTCAAGATTCCATATTTTATATGTTGTTCTGGCAGCTGTGGGGAGAGGATTTTTATTCTCCTCTCCGACGACCCCCTTATTGTGGGGATTCAAAAAAGGGCTCTGTCAACTTTCCTCTTTCTGACTCTTGGAAAGGACGTAGAAATGGAGTAAATACGCAATCTTATCCTTTCTCTTACTTCCACTTGCTTCTTACCTTCCTATAAACCACCTTCCTAACCAAAAGAAGCAGAAATTAGTTGGTTTTGGTAAACTTTTTAACAATAAGTTTTAAATTTTAATTCTAGTATATATAACATACTGTGTTATATTAGCTTCAGGTGTATGAAATAGTGATTCAACAATTCCTTGCATCACCTGATGCTCATCATGGTAAGTGTACTCTTTAACCCCCATCACGCATTTCACTCATCCCTCCACCCCCCTCTTCCCTGGTAACCATCAGTTTGTTCAGTGTAGTCAAGAGTCTGTTTCTTGGTTTGTTTCTCTTTTTTCCCTTTGCCTGTTTGTTTTGTTTCTTAAATTTCACATATGAGTGAGATCATATGGTATTTGTCTTCTTCTGACTTATTTCACATAGCATTATACTCTCTAGCTCCGTCCATTTTGTTGCAAATGGCAAGATTTCTTTCTTTTCTATGGCTGAATAATATTCCATTGTATATATATGTGTGTGTAGACCACATCTTCTTTATCCATTCATTAATCGATGGACACTTGGGCTGCTTCCATAATTTGCCTAGGGTAAATAATGCCGTTATAAACATAGGGGTGCATGTATCCCTTTGAAATAGTTTGTATTTTTTGGGTAAATACCCAGTAGTGTAATTACTGTATGGTAGGATAGTTCTCTTTTTATTGAGGATCTGGTGAACTTTTGTGGTCTATATTGATGAAACTTTCTGGAAGATATTTTATTTTATTTTATTATTTTATTGTATTGTATTATTTTATTTTAGAGTTATTTTCCCCTTAGAAACATAGAAGTACTTGTAGAAAAAGAAAATGATGTGTCAAATTCTCTCTTTTAATAGTCTTATTTTTTAATTTTTAGTAAGAACAGAGAGATCCTGGTGGAATTTCAGTGAATAGTATCAGGATATATTTTGGAAAGCCAGGAAATGTCAAACTTTGTGTAAATTGGTATTTCTAAGGCTTCGATAACACTCAGAAACTGTAATTATATCAGGACAAGGTCTTTTTCAGCAAAAGAGGCTCAAACAACTTTCTTCATGATTATGCTTTGACCACTCCATTTGCTTTATTCATAATACTGTCCTAAAAGAATTTCCTTGCAGAAAACAGTCAATGAACCTAGCATAATGGGAATTTTCTACACGATTAAGTTCATGGAAGCGTACATTCTATTTCCAGAATAATCAACCAGTCCAGAGACACTCAGCTTCTCACTGTACGATGAATAGTTGATATTTCTGAACTAAAGTGAGCAGTATTATGGGAATTTTCAGCCACTGATAAAATGCTAGAATCAGAAAGTTAAGACATCAAGTTACATGGAATGCTAAACTTAAATCTAGCGTACAAAGGGGCACCAGAATGACTAGCTGTGAAAGGTCAATGTTTAACTTTTCCAAGTATTGCTTAAAAGAAATGTATGAGGCAGGAAGGGGAAGGAAAGAGAGAGAGAGAAGCTTGGTTGGTTATATCAACGCATTAAAAGCTGCATTGGAACAAACTTGCAAAGAACAAGAAGAAAGTTTTTAATAATTTTCAAGAAGTCTTCATGTGCTATGCAGACCTAATTTGTCTTGTTTTTCTGTATTCTACGGATACATATATGCTGAAAGAGAGAGGGAGATGAAAATAAGCAAACAAAAAGAATGGGGGTGGAGAAAGAAAACATCAAAAATTATTAGAAGAGTAGGTGGATATTAATTTTTTTTCTTGGGTTTGGAAAAGGGAGCCAAATAGGACAGTTTAATATTTACCAGAACAAGCCCCAGGATCACACATGAGCCTCCAAGTGGCAGTTAATCTGGTACCCAGAGTCTTGAGAGCTCAGACTGGGGTGTAAAGAAATGCAGGGTCTCCAGCAAGAGCCCTTTTCCCAGCATCTTGTACTGATTCACAGCAAAGGTAGACCCTGCCCCCTCCTACCCTGTCAATTACTCATCATTGTTGTTTATTGCTCCTTCCCTTTACCTAGTCTCTGCTGGCGAAACTCTCAGGCATCCATGCTCGGGGCTGGTCCACGAACTGTTCTGTACTGGTTTGAGATGAGCATAAAAATTGAGAGTAAGCATCGAGAAACTTTTAAGCAACTCAATGGAGTCATTTAATGTCTGTAGAATCTAATGAAAAACGGGGCTTCGTTTTATGTATCTTTGTTCTGAATTTCATTTCAGCTAGCAGTTTATTTTTATGGTATTTTACAAAATATCGTCTGTGATAGGTTGGGAAAAAATGGTCTTATGTTACAGTTCGTCTGAAGCACTGCTCTGGAGAACCAGGAGGTAGTGCTTCGAAGGTAAGGGTAACACACTTTTCTAAATGTGGATGGAGTTTATGCTATGAATTAGGGGAGGGCCAAACATTTCTCCCCCTGAAGAGCCCAGTCAGAAGCAAGAGTGTCTAGTTAGTGACATTTTTTACAGCAGTGATTCTACAACATATTTGTCTTAGGACTCTATTTAAACTTAGAAAAATTCAATTTCCAAGTGCTCATTGCTAGTATATAGAAATACAACTGGTTTTTAAAATACTTCCTTTGTATTCTGTGACCTTGTTAACCTCACATGTTTGCCCTAGCATTTTGTTTTGTTTTGATTTGGTGGAAGCCTACATAATTGATTTCAGGCTTTTCCCTTTTTCTTAATACTGTCAATTTTCCTCTAAGCCCTGCTTTAGCTGCATCCTATACATTTTTTTTATATTGCATTTTTATTTCTTTTTAAACCAAACTCTTTTCGAATTTTCCTTGTGCTTTTTTTTTTTTTTCCACTGATTCATGGACTCTTTAGTAGTGTGTTGTATTTCCAAATTTTTGGTGATTTTACAGATATTTATTGATCCTTGTTGAATTCCATTATGGTCCATGAACATCCTTTGTATAATTTCAATTGTTAACATTTGTTTAAAGGGATGTTTATCGCTCAGAATATGTTCTATCATGGTGAATGTTGGGTGTTAGGACTTGAAAATAACGTGTGATAGACCAAAGTAGGGGTTCTGGCCCAAGACGGTGAGGCTCCTAAATTCATTTCCTCCCAAAGACACACTGAATGTACTGTTTATGTAGAGCAGTTCCCTCTGAAAGAAATCCAGAAAAGAGGTGAGCGATTCCTACATGTCAGGTTAATGAGAAAATAACCACATCAAAACAGGTCTTCACAGACCCTCAGCTACCAGAGGCCACTAAGAGCAAAGAAATCAGCTTGGACAATCAAAAAAGTTTGAGAGACACCCAAGAACTTGGGCTGGGCTGAATGATAAGGTTCACCACACAAGACCACACCAGCAAGAGAGGTAAGTGTTTTATCTCATGAGCAGAAAAGGAAATTGAACAAATAGAGGAATATATTCCAGACAAAAGAACAAGATAAAACTCTGGAAACAGGTCTTAACGAAACAGAGATAAATGATTTACCTGATAAAGAGTTCAAAATAATGGCTGTAAAATAATGAATGGACAAAGTGGACATTTCAACAAGGAGAAAATAAAGTACCACATAGGAGTCACAGAGCTAAAGAATACAATAGCTGAAGTAAAAAATTTTTTAAATATTTATTTATTTATTTATTTTGAGAGAGAGCAAGCAAGAGAAAATCCCAAGCAGGCTCTGCATTGTCAGCGCAGAGCCTGATACAGGGCTTGAAATTAGGACTGTAAGATCATGACCTGAGCTGATATTAAGAGTTGGGCGCTTAACCAACTGAGCCACACAGCCACCCTGAACTAAAAAATTTAATCAAGAAATTCACATAAGACTAGATGAAGAGGAGGAAAAGGGAAGCAAACACAAAAATGGCAGTAGAATTCAACCCATCAAAGGAGCAAAAGAAAAAAAAGGCTAAAAAAGAGTGAAGATAGTTTTAAGGATTTATGAAACACTATCAAGCAGACCTATATGGATAATAGAGGTTCCAGAAGATAAAAGAGAGAAAAGGAAGAAAGCCTATCTAAGGAAATAATGCCTGAAAACTTCTCTAATCTGGGAAAAGAAACAGACATCCAGATCCAGAAAGTCCAGAGAGTTTCAAAGAATATGGATCCAAAGAGACCCAATTAAAGGAATATCACAGTTAAATTGTCAGAAGATAAAGACAAAGAGAATCTTAAAAGCAGCAAGAGAAAAACAACTTGTTGCATAAAGGAAACCCCATAAGACTATCAACAGACTTTTTCAGCATAAACTGTGCAGGTCAGAAGGGAGTGGCACAATATATTCAAAGTGCTGAAAGAAAAAAACTGCCAATTAAGAATATTCTACCTGGTAAAGTTGTCCTTCAGAATTGAAGGAGAGATAAAGTGTTTTCCAGACAAACAAATGCTGAAGCAGTTCATTGGTACTAGACTGGCCATGTAAAAAATGTTAAAGGGACTTCTTCAAACTGAAACAGAAGGATGCTAATGAGTAACAGGAAAATATGAAAGTATAAATCTCACTGGTAAAGGTAAATATATAGATAAATTCAGAATACCCTAACGTTGTAATGGTGGTGAGTAAAGCACTTATAAATCTAGTATGAAGGTTAAAAGATGAGTAATAAAATGGAATTACAATTGTTCATTAATGAATATAAATGACATGAAAAACAAAGTGTTGGGGGAGGAGAATGAAAATGCAGAGCAGAGCTTTAGTATATGTTGAAATTTAAATTGTTTTCAGCTTAAAATAGACTGTTATAAATATGTTTTATATAATCCTCATGGTAACCACAAAGCAAAACTTATAATGGATGCATAAAACATAAAAATAAAGAAATCTAAACATATCAGTACATAAAGTCATCAAATCACAAACAAGAGAAAAAGACAGGAACAAAGGAACTACACAAAACAGCCAGAAAACAATGAAAACAATGGCAATATTAAGTTCATACCTAACATTAATTACTTTAAATGTAAATGGGCTAAATTCTCCAATCAAAAGACATAGAGTAGCCAAATGGATAAAAAACAAGACCTAACTACATGTTACCCATAAGAGACTCACTTCAGATGTAAGGACACATATAGACTGAAAGTGAAGGAATAGAAAAAGATATTCCATGCAAATTGAAACAAAAAGAAAGCTGGTGTAGATATCCTTATATCATACAAAAAAGACTTTAAGACAAGCACTATAATAACAGACACAGAAGGTTTTTCTGGCTTCTTTCTATACTTTGTAGGTTTGTTTGTTTGTTTGTTTTTGAAATCCAGATATCTTGTTTCAGACAGTGGAGGCCGAAGTAAATGGATTTTATGCCTGGAAATGAGCACTTTTTTGTGGCCTAGGCATTTAGTGTGTTTTTTGGGCACTGTGTATCTGGGTCTTGGGGGCTGAGTCCTGACCTATACCAGTAATGGAAACTCTCTAATAGTCTGGATCCAAGGTACATTTCTGCCAGGGTTAGAGAGTTTTTTCTCTTCCCTTTCCCTCACTTTCCTGGGTCTTCACCAGTGCCCTAAGATGACAGTTTCCTGTCTTTTTTGCAGCAGTTTAAACCTCCATGAAAGTGAAGAAGGGTCTTGTGCCTTTCTTTCTGCTCCTACTGTCCCCTCCCCAGGTTTATACCACTCTTGCCCCCAGGGTTTCTTGTGAGTATCCAGTGATGTCTGGAGAAGACCCTGTGAGTGTGTGTAAAGTCTTCTTGTATCTAAGGCTTCTGGGAATTCCCTATCCTCGCAGTAACCCATATTCAGCATTTAGCAATTCACTTGCCATTTTAGCTGAATTCTTCCTACCAGCTTGTATGATGTGTGGTGGCATCGGTCCCAGGCAATCAAGCACTCAACTTTTTTCTCCTTGTAGGTTCTTTCCTTTCCTTAGATTTCAGGTTAGTTAATTGCCCTGAAACCTCAGGTTTCTGATAGGCTCAAGAAAAGTTGTGAATTTGCAGATCACCTGACATTTGTTGTTGTTGTAGTTGTCATCGTTGTGAAATAGCAATGCTCTTTCCAGCTTTCTAGAGCTTAAGCAAAAGCATGAACTTTCCCAATTATTAAAGACCAAAAAGAGTTTTAGTTATTGTAGGTTAATCTATAGATACTTGTCATATTATGAATTTAAATGAGAAATTTAGAAAATATTTATTAACTTATTAAAAAATAACAATAATATATCCATTATAAGTTGCTATGAATAACCCATTTTATTTATTTATTTATTTATTTATTTTTTTAACGTTTATTTATTTTTGAGACAGACAGAGCATGAACAGGGGAAGGTCAGAGAGAGAGGGAGACACAGAATCTGAAACAGGCTCCAGGCTCCAAGCTGTCAGCACAGAGCCTGACACGGGGCTCGAACTCACGGACCGCGAGATCATGACCTGAGCCGAAGTCGGCCGCTTAACCGACTGAGCCACCCAGGTGCCCCTGAATAACCCATTTTAAATTTTAAATGAAAAGTAGCTACATTTTCCAAAAACAAAAAAATTAGTGAGAAGAGTGATTGTGTAAATTTTTGAAAATCTCTTTAATGTGTGGATTAATAGAAGATGGCTATATTCTCATATCTGCCTCTGCATTTCAGTCTGTTGCAGTATCACTCATTGTGAAGTCTCTGGAATACTCCATTATACCTTAGTGAGAAAATGAGAGTAAAAAAGACAAACAACATCTTATTAGGAGAATAGTTTTGAACTTGTAGAACCCCCCAAAGGTCCTCAGACCTTTGAGAACTTCTGGCTTACAGCATTTGCTCAGGAAGTAACAGAAAGTAATAGAAAATAGAAGTAATTTGCTCAGAAAGTAATAGAAAGTTTGCTCAATCAGCAAACAAAGCTTGAATATCCTCCAGTATATGTGTATTTGTTCACAAAGTATATATATGCCTAACATCCGTTTATTATATATAGTAATGAAGCAATTTCTTATTGTTAAGCTAAAAATAAGATGAAACAGAAAATATAGTATTTCCTTCCTCACTCCTTTCCTGCCATCTAATGTACCCTTGACCCTAATTTGGAAGACATTGTTTAAGAGGAGCAGCAGGGACACTGAAGTCCTGCTCTCTGGGACCTTTGCTCCCAGAGTGTGGTGAGGCTTGTTCCTAATGTTGTGGGCAGTGAAGAGTAAGATCAAGAGATGAACTCAATGGTCTGCCAGGAGGCGGAGACTAGGAGTCAGCCGTGGAACCGGTGGTGGATGTAGGAAGCCACAGGAAAGCAGCATGCCCTTGAGATGAACGACACCGTGGGATCCTATACTTGGCAGTGTCGAGAAGTCACACGAATATTGGTCTCACAGACTATAAAATACCTCGAAACATCCCTCCAAGGAGTTCAGTTCTGTGATGGAATTCTCTATTTGGATCTGGATTAGAACCAGCATTCAGATTCCTTCAATAAGAGGGTATTGGCAGATGGGCTTGCTTCGTTCCTTCCTGGTCCTGGAGCAGAGCATTGGGTTCTAGATTTATGCGAGGATTAGACTGTTCCTTGACTACTTTCATACAGTTTGAATCCTTTTCTAGCTGGATGTAGGAAGATAGTTGTTTTTTAAACTTAGTTTTCAAGGAAGATACCAGAGCCCTATAGCTTATGAGTATGAGGAATGTATTAGGTTATCTTTTGCCTTAGTGATAAGTAACCCAAACATGCAGCTTAAGACAACAAACATTTATTCACGGTTTCTATAGGTCAGGAATAGTAACAAGTGCCTGTGGTTCAGAGATGCTCACAAGTCTGCAGTCCGGGAGTTGGCCAGGCTGTGGTCAACTCAAGGCTCAACTTAAAGAGGACCTACTTCCAAGCTGACTTGCTTGGCTATTGGCCACAGACATCAAGTTTCTTGCCAAGTGGGCCTCTCCCTCAGGTAACACACAACGGGCAGCTGGCTTCCCTCAGAGCGATCCAACAAGAGAACAGAGGATGCCATGGTCTTTTTGTATCTAATCTCAGAAATAATGTCCCCTCATTTTGCTGTATTCTGTTTGTTAGAAGCAAATCACTAGGTCCAGTCCACCCTCAAGGGGAGGGGACTCCAGAAGAGATGGATTTCAGAGGGGAGGGACCTCCGGGGCTATCTTGGAGGCAACATACCACAGGAAGGGAAACCACTACCTAATTTCCCACTCTTGGTCACTGAAATGTTGTTCTTTATCTTTATTGCGTATTTACTAGAACAGGAGGACAGGAGGACAGAACTTTATCTGACTTGCTCACCTGATGCTCCTCCAGGATCTAAAATGGACCTGGCATGAGGGCATGTCGTGCTCAGTAAATCGGTATTTGTAGAATGAATGCGTATATCTCATTAAGTAATGGCAATAGAAGACTCACTATAGAGTCTCTCAGTCCTTCTTGTATCTTGTTTTGCTTCTTAGTGATTATTATTTAGAGAATGCAGGCCCAAGGAGAATGGCATTGGCAATCAGTCCCCACTCCAGACTTTAAAATACAATTTCTCAGAGTAAGTTGAATAAATTCAGAACCCTGGTGCCCGAGCACCTCAGATGAGAAATCAAAAGTGTTTGCCGAATGCCTAATGCGCACATGAAAAGATGCTCAACGGTACTCTAGCCAAGAGGGAAATGCAAGTCAAAAGCATAATGAGACAGACACACCCATTGGGATGCCTGGTCTTACAAACAACAATAACAATAGCAGCAACAACAACAATAAGAAAGTGGAAAACAAATGTTGGTGAAGACGTGGAGAAATTGGTGTCCTAGTGCGTTGCTGGTGGGAATGTAAAATGGTGCAGCCAGCGTGGAAAACATTTTGGTGGTTCTTCCAAAAGTGAAACACAGAATTAACATATGATCCAGGATTTCCACTTCCTAGGTATATATCCAAAAGAACTGAATGCAAGGATTCAAATAGATATGGGCACACTAGTGTTCAGAGGGGCATTATTCACAATAGCCCAACGCTGGAAACAATCCAAGTGTCTACCAGTGGATGAATGGATAAATAAAATGTAGCATATACATACAATAGCATGTTATTCATCTATGGAAGGAATGAAGTTCTGACACAGGCTATAACATGGATCAACCTTGAAAATATTATGCTAAATGAAATAAGCTAGACTCAAATGGAGAAATATCGCACGATTCAGGAAGGCGCATCGGGAGGGCAAGCTGCTTTACTCAAGTCTACCGATTCAAATGCTAATCTCATCCAGAAACACCTTCACAGACATACCCGGAAATAATATTTAACCAAGCGTCTAGGCACCCCGTGAACCAGTCAAGCTGCCACATGAAATTAACCATCACCAGGGCAAAATATCTTCCAGATTCTAACTGCTGCTGGATGGGCCTCCCAAGAGGAACCTCGCTCTGGTCAGGCCTGGTGTGGAAATGGTGAGAGGCCAGCAGAGAGACCCCGGCTGATCTGGACAAATCAAAGACTGACAGAATGGGACACAATTATGCTTCAGATTCAGTTCAGTTTCATACAGAATTATCTGTGCTAGAGAGAGGTTAAAAATGCCCAACATATTTAAACAACTTCTCCTCCTCCTTCTCCTCCTCCTCCTTCTCCTCCTCCTCCTCCTCCTCCTCCTTCTCCTCCTCCTCCTCCTCCTCCTCTTTCTCCTCCTCCTCCTCCTCCTCCTCCTCCTCCTTCTCCTCCTCCTCCTCCTCCTCTTTCTCCTCCTCCTCCTCCTCCTCCTCCTCCTCCTCCTCCTCCTCCTTCTCTTTCTTCTCCTCCTCCTTCTCTTTCTTCTCCTCCTCCTCCTCCTCCTCCTCCTCCTTCTCCTTCTCTTTCTCCTCCTCCTCCTCCTCCTCCTTCTCCTTCTCTTTCTCCTCCTCCTCCTCCTCCTCCTTCTTCTTCTTCTTCTTCTTTTTCTCCTTCTCCTCCTCCTCCTCCTCCTCCTTCTTCCTCTTCTTCTTCTTCTTCTTCTTCTTCTTCTTCTTCTTCTTCTTCCTCTTCTCTTCTCTTCTTCTCCTTTTAGAACTGGTTTGCTGAATAATGAGCCATCTATAAGATTCCTGGTGATGTCCAGTGAGGATCTGTGGTTAACTTTTCTTCCACCTTCTGGTCCAAGCCTCAAATTAGCAGCTTTGATTTGTGTAGTTTCAGACATCAGTGATTTTAGTGTTCTGACCTTTGGTTGTGCTCTCTTCCAGAGAAGCCACGTTTATGTATCCACTTTTAGAATTCTGGGAGCATGAAGATGGCTCAAGAGGCTGAGTTTGCCATTACTTCTGCTGACTTACCTTCTTCAATCCCTGGAAGATTCCCAACTGACTCTGTCAAACCTGTTCCCAAAAAAGTGGAGTTTGGTAAAGGCAGTCTCTCACTCAGTACTTCAAGTTTGGGGATTTCGCTAATTATTGTCTGACTATCTATTACTTACTAATTATATCCTCTGCAAATCTGGATGCTCCTGATGATGCACTTCGAGAGGCCGACCCCCTGCGTGAGAAGATAGTCTCTATTTGCTGCCATAGATCACTTCTTGCTCTGTAAATCGCTCCAGAAGTTTCCTTTTGCTGGGAGCAGGGTGTCATTTTGAGTGGCAATCCGGTTCACGAATGCCTTCTCCTTTTCCATCTGTGGTCACCTTTAAACGCGTTTGGGCAAAGCTTCACCACAAAGGACGAAACCAGATGTGTCTTTCTGTGCGTGTGGACATTACGGTAGTTGTACGTGTACAGTAATCAGCTGGGGGTGCCAAACAGTGCGGATGCTTCCCTCACTCACTGGGAGAGGGGTTTCAGATGGACTCCACTGCATTTGCTTCGTGTGAGACATCCTAGACCCTCCCACTTGGCCACTTGGGTACTTACTTCAGGCGAAAAGACAAAAACAAATCAAAGCAAAACAAACAATAAAAAAACAAACAAAAGCCCCCCCCCTCCCCCCCGCAACCTGCAAACCATTAAAATAATGTCCAATCTACTCCAGACTTTTGGTACCAAAATCAGAAAAGAAAGACGATTGGGTGTGGGAGCCTCACAGATGGCCAAAGGCCTTATGGCAACTTTAAGGGTAAAACTCTTCAAGCAGAAATGCTGCCTGAAAAAGAGAAGGAAAGCTTGCAGATGAGAAAATGAATCAGACAAGTGACCATGAGTTTGAAGAAAATGTAGCTATCTTCCTCCTTTTTGTAAGCTTGGGATGGAAAAGGCAGTCATTGTGGGGATAAATAATCCATCACTGGGAGGGGTGGGGGAAGGGGAGAGGTAGTTTGGGGAGTAGGGAGAGAGCCCAAAGCCAGATGCCTGCACACAAATAATAAAATGTTTTCCCTTGCTGTCATCTAAATGGGGAATGAGAAAGGATCCAGAGATAAGACCAACCCCTGAAGCGGCTTGGGGAAATGCGTGCTGATGTTTCCCATTAAAGCAGCAGTAATCATGGTAGCACTTCACAGAATGCATTTCATGCCTGGGATTCCACTGGGCTTTAACGGAAGAGGATCTGATTCACACCTCCTACCAAGAGAATGAATTCATTTTCAGTTCTCAGGGGTGGCACGAGGGACTTCTCTCCCAAGCTTAGAGTCATCAAATCGTAGAGCCAAGTATAGCCAGAGGTAAACTAGTCCAATACCCTTTTCTGATGGGCCCAGAGAGGTTGAGTGACTGGCCCAAGGTCACAGAGCTACTCAGTAGAATTGCTTGGACTAGAATACTTCAGTTAGGGTTCCTCTGGATCCAAGTGGTCACTTTCTAACTATGTGCCATTGGGAAAGCCACCTAACCTCACTGAGCCTCAGTTCTATTGTCTAGAAAGTGTGGATAATCCTAGTACCTACATCAAAGGCCTGTTGCAAGGATTAACTTAGTCAATACGTGTTTCAAACAGTGCTTGGCACATAGTAAATATTAAATGTTAGCTGCTAGCTATTATTAGCGGTTGTTCGTTTTAAGGGTGACATTCATTAAGAAAAAAAAAAAAAGGCCGATGTGACCTCTTCCCATTTGCCACACTTTTAATACAACCGGTTGGGATGGAAATGGGAGATAGCACCGGTGGCCGAGTCCCTTTTTGCCCCAGACCTTGAGCAACTTGGCTGCTAGATTACTGGGAGTCTGAAGCGGCTCTAGCTTTGTGAGCCCCCTCACTTCCGGGGCAGTTAGAGACTTTGACAAAACACCCATCCTGGCTCCTGGTTAGGTCTTTGGGGGAGGCTCTGTGTGGCAGCCAGGTTGAATCTGGGCGGGAGGGGAAGCATACACCCTCTGGTTTTGTTCTGGTCAGGACTGCCTCACTTGATTAGAGGCAAATAAATCACTGGACTCTACTAGAAGGCATAGTCAGGGGCTGTATGTTCTGTAAATTCCAGAAGCTCTACCACTCTCTCCCCTTCGGTTTCTCCTTACTGTTGGCAAATGTCTGACCTGTGGAAACAATTCCTTTACATAAGACGCCAAATCCCTATCAATAAAAATCCTGAGGCAAGAGCTAATGTTTGGTGCATTATCAGTTATAGTTAACGCCAACAGGTTCTATTCTTTCTTGCAAATGCATTTTAATGGGGGTGGAGGATAGAGGAAGGAGCTGGGGTGAGACGGGTACTGGAGATACTGCAATGGGGAGAAAAAGATTCAGAATTCAAGGGCAGATATGTTGGAAGATGGTACCTTTTTTACAGTTCAGTCTAATACGGGAGGTACCGGAAACCAAAATAATCTACAATCAAGTGACAGTAACCTGTCGCCATTTTGAATTCCATAACAACCATAGGTGAACCATTTCCATGCCTTGTGGGTCTGGATACTCTCCATAAATGCTGCTCTCCCAAACCAAATCTCTACTTTAATGATTTATTTCCCTCCCTCCATTTGAGGTAATTTGTCAAATGAAATAACTTACGGGAAAGGGTTCTTTGACATGTAAGGGGCTACAAAAATGTTTTGGTAATACTGTGGTGATAATGAATTTTATTTTATTTTATTTTTTTATTTTAGAGGGAGTGGGGCAGAGGGGCAGAGGGGCAGAGGGAGACGGGGAGAGAGAGCCTCTGACTGTGCTTTCTAGAGAGGGCATGGAGCCCAATGCGAGGCTGGAACCCATGACCTTGGGACCGTGACCTGAGCCAAAATCAAGAGTTGGCTGCTCAGTCGACCGAGCCAACCAGGTGCCCCAAGGATGTCTTTAAACCACTGCACAAGGGCAGGTAAGCTAAGCCGACCACCTACCGAGGTAGATGGAGGCTGCACAGAGAGGAGGAGCAGCATGGCCTCATGAGTCAAGCAAGCCTAGGTCTACTCCTTGGACAGGTTGCTTACCCTCTTTGGGACTCATATCTGCCCCATCAGAGGGCTAAATAAGGAAAAAATATGCTAAGCACTTGGTACAATATTTTGCTCCTTACTACATGCTTATTACTATTACTATTGAGGCAGAGATACTATGTCTTTTGAATGCAACTCCGATTCCAGCAGTGACAAATAGACGCCATCAGCCAACATCCTCCCCTAGCCTCTTGTGCAGAAATCCCAACTTCCGATTTATTTCACGTTTTCTGCCCCTTATGGATTAAAGCACCGGCTGGTAGGAATTTTGGTGAGTAAATAGATTTGGGTCCATCTGGCACAAGAAAGTTCTGACGATGGCTTTGAACCGTGTTCTGTATGAATCCGCGGTGGCAGTGATGTGCTGTCATGATAAAAGCCAAGAAGCATGAGGCATTCCATTAAAGGAAGCAAGCATTAACTTTCCTTCCCAGCCTGGTTACTCGGGACATTAATCAGCCCATAAAAATGGGATTAAGTCAACTCTCAATTTAGTTTTGTAGTTCACCTTTAAAATGTAACCGCTCGTTTGTGTTTTAATATCGGGTGATCACATTTTAGACGTAATGAGAGAGCAGGGATATTTTCCCACAAATTTTCACGGGGATTCGCGACTGCAGATGGAACCCTCCCTGAAGACGTAATGAACAATTATTCAATCTGGGGAACAGCTTTGGAGGGGCCATTCCAGCTGGGGGTATAGAAAGTGAGTTTCCTAAAAGCTGTATAAATGAGAGACCAGAGCAAGCCTCAAACATACACTCAACTGTTTTCTCCTTTGTTGCCTAATGAAGATGGCGTAATAGGAGGAGCCGATGAGTTTGAAGCTCCGCTCTCGCTCTGAATCCCCCAAGGCAAACAGATGGATTTGTAAATCCTTTTCTTTTTTTTTTTATTGTAAAAAAAATTTTTTTTTCAACGTTTTTTATTTATTTTTGGGACAGAGAGACACAGAGCATGAACGGGGGAGGGGCAGAGAGAAAGGGAGACACAGATTTGGAAACAGGCTCCAGGCTCCGAGCTGTCAGCACAGAGCCCGACGCGGGGCTCGAACTCACAGACCGCGAGGTCGTGACCTGGCTGAAGTCGGCCGCTTAACCGACTGCACCACCCAGGCGCCCCATGTAAATCCTTTTCTTAAAGTCTTGCTGGATGGCAAAGCCTTTGCTGACGGGTGGAGCCTGAAATTGTCCTGAGTTCTAAAACATCCTCCTCAGCTTTAAAGGAACTTCCCCGACTCTGTGCTAAAGGCTTGCTTTTCATTTTTCCGTCCCCAGGACACCCTGCTGGAAGGTATCTCCGGGTTCACTCCGGGCCAGAACGCCTTACTACTCCCATCTCCAGAGGAAAGATTAAGGCTGTAGTGAGTTTTCCCATCAAACTACATTTTTCATTTTAAATTACTAGTCTTTTAAAACTTTTTTGTTCTTTTTCTGTCTTTTTTTTTTAAAGTTTATTTATTTTGAGAGAAAGAGAGAGAGAGAGAGAGAGAGAGAGAGACAGCATGAGTGGGGGAGGGGCAGCGAGAGGGGGAGAGAAAGAGAATCCCAAGCAGGCTCCTTGCTGCCAGCAAAGAGCCTGACACGGGGCTTGAACTCACGGAACTGTGAGAGCATAACCTGAGGCCAAACCGAGTCAGATGCTTAACTGACTGAGCCACCCAGGCGCCCCTAAAGTACTAGTCTTTCCTCTGAGATTTTGTTCTTTCTCTCCTTTTCGTGTAAATTATGTTCTGTAAGGGGATGATTTCTTTAAATGTTTATTTATTTATTTATTAAAAAACTTTTTTTAACATGTATTCATTTTTGAGAGTGAGAGAGACAGAACATGAGCAGGGGAGGGGCAGAGAGAGAGGGAGACGTAGAATCTGAAGCAGGCTCCAGGCTCGGAGCTGTCAGCACAGAGCCCCACGCAGGGCTCGAACCCACAAACTGCGAGATCGTGACCTGAGCCGAAGTCGGACG
The DNA here is from genome assembly GCF_028018385.1 of Neofelis nebulosa. Classification (NCBI taxonomy): domain Eukaryota; kingdom Metazoa; phylum Chordata; class Mammalia; order Carnivora; family Felidae; genus Neofelis; species Neofelis nebulosa. Next base: position 116,552,631 of record NC_080789.1, on the reverse strand, counting down.
CTCAACCGGCTGAGCCACCCAGGTGCCCCCGGGAGATGATTTTTTTAAGGTGTCTTTTTGAGATAAAATAAAATGTTTTTGAAAAAAGCTCTCTTTCAGAAATTTTGCTGTAAAGTCCAAGAGTCTGGGAAACACCGGTTTAGTGTAATCCCTCCATTGTGCAGTTAGGAATCTAAGGGCAAGGCCATCGCACTTCCCCACGGCTGCTGAGTCGGTGGCCGAGCTGGGACAGCACCAGGCCTGGTTGCTTTTCTTCCATCAGGCTGTCACCTGGAAGTTGACGGAGAAGGTCTTGCTAAGTGGCCAAGGGAAACCGGACATCGTTCCTGGCGGCGAGAAGCGTCATTAGACCACTCCACAGGGTCCCGCTTTTAGCACGATTCTGAAAGTGGGTCATGTCAAGGGCAGAGAAAGCCTCACATGTAGATGAGAGCACGGCTGTGGTGAAATTCATCATGGCTGACTTCACCTATTCACACTGCCCGGCAGGTATCTGCAGGTAGCCCGAGTACGTGATCTGGTTCTGCAAGAATGATGCCTGTGTGTGCATGTGTGTGCACCTTCACAGAGAGTGGACGGTGGGGAGGGTGCTGTGGGGCATTCTGGCCACCTTTCGTAAAGCATTGTAAGGCTTGAACTTGAACCGCACCAAAACACTGCTGAGTTGGTCCACAGCCCAAGATAAATCCATCCCACCTCGGACCAAACAGGACAGTCCTCTTAGGTCAAAGCAGGATTTCTAAGAAGGCCGTAGGCTCCTAAAGGATCTTTTGGTTCCCACTTATATCCCCAGGGTGTAAGGAAAGGATCCCAGATGCAACCTCTTCCTGTTGCTGTGTGAGCATGAATTAAGTGATGTGACGTCCCAGGGCTCAGGCTGCTGAGTGCGATGAAGAGACACTGGTCCCCCTCATTCCCTCCCGTCCCCGTCCCTGTGCTGCAGAGCACATCTTTATTCTGGATTGGTTCAGAGCAGGCGATATGTGGGTGAAGCGGACCCAGAGAAGTCTGGCGCCCCGCATGAGCAAGGAGTTGGGACTTGCTGCCAAGTGGGGAGATGTCCAGGGCCAGCAACAACCCCAAAGGGTAAAAGCGCTGCCTGGATTTCGTGTTGGCTGAGCTATGTGCTACGTGAACGGGAGAGGCATCTGACTGCGAAGTTCAGACACGTTCCGAGTGGCTTTTCGGTCAGCCCCTTCTTAGAAAGGCTCATCTGCTTCCATCTGTTGTCTGAGATTTTTAACGTAAAATTGTTACGTACCTGGGGATAGCTCCCTACGGCCTGATGTCCGTCCAGGTGAGGTGTTGACAAAACACGTGATGCTTAATAATCTTCAGCCTGCCTAGTGCTTTTCCCTAGAGCAACTACTGCTCTTATCATCCGGACTGCTAGACCAGTCACCTCTCACGAGTTTATTCTAGATAGAAGGCTTTTTTTTTTTTTTTTTTTTTTTTTTTTTTATTCACCACCTTGACCTGAAAAACGCCAAGCCCAAGGATGCCGATCCACATTGGATGTATTTTGTACCAAGCACACCCAAATTCTCCTCCATCATTCCTTTTCATTGAAGACGGGGACTTCAGCACGCCAGAGAAACCGGAAGACCATCGGGTTCCTCCGGGCCTATAGTCCGGACTCGGCAGCCAAGATAGTGTTTCACGAAGCCCACTTATCTGAGCAGGGTGCATCTAATTGAAGCATTTAGCCTTCGGTACGGGCTTGTCCTTAACAGCATCCAAATGGTGGTTCTTTCTAGTTTTATTAAAGGAGCCGGATCCTTCTCATAAGTTTTCCATTAATGGGATTATAAATTGATATAATTTTAAGTCCAAGAATGCAGAACTGGTATGTGGTAAACATAAACATGTGTTTGGTGTTAGATGCAAACTAGTGTAGCCAAAGTGGGCAAGTGTTGTAAACTTCAAACATAAAACAGATGTCAGGTAATTAGAGGCATGTAAGTGATGGCAACAGCAGTGAGCTGTAGCAGCGAAATGAATTGTTAGTTTAGGCAGGAATCGCCGCGGCCCTGGTGGATTGATCACGTTTCTAGCTGCTGTATGAACTTGATGTTACCCTTGTCTAGGAGAATACAAGAATGGCTTTTTTAACTCAAAGGCAGGAAGTCCAACTTGGGAGCGTGCGAACCACAGTCCTCGTTTTCTGAGTCTGAGGAAACGGACTGGCATTGCCTGTTGCAAAACGGCTTACCTAGTTGGTGAGCAATTAAGAGATTTTTTTCTCTAGTGTTCGTAGGAGAGGCTTAGAGCACTTTGGGAGGAGTCTGGTCGGATGGCTGGTAGTCTGTGCCATAGGTCTCCTCCCGGCGGTGGGGCAGGGGCTGCTCACATGTGCGCAGGTGACAGTGGTGTATTTTAGGGAGTCCTTTCAGCTTTAGAGCAAGTTTCACAGTTGAGTCAAACTGAAGGGGAAGAAACCCTTGCTGTAATTTTCTGATGCCCAGAAAGTTAAATTTTAAGCAAAAGTCTTGGATTTGGGGTGGGGGGGGGGAGGTGGAGGGTCATGGGATTTTCTTCTGAGGTACCAAACTGAGAACACCACCTCTGACTAGTTTTTTTGGAGTGGGAAATCACTATTAGCCAAAGGTTCATTTTAACAAATTATTTCCCTTCTTCCTCCCTCCCTCCCTCCCCTCCTCCCAATTAGAGAGAGAGAGAGAGAGCTCGGTTGGGGGAGAGGGGCAGAGGGACAGGTAGAGAGAATTCCAAGCAGTCTCCACACTCAGTGCGAGGCTCCACCCATGACCCTGGGACCGTGACTGGAGCTGAAATCAAGAGTCAGATGCTCGGGGTGCCTGGGTGGTTAGTCGGTTAAGCATCCGATTCTTGATTTTGGCTCGGGTTGTGATCTCACGGTTTGTGGGTTTGAGCCTGGCATGGGGCTCTGCACAGATAGTGTGGAGCCTGCTTGAGATTCTCTCCTCTCCTGCCCCTCCCCCCACTTGTGCCCTCTTTCCCTCTCTCTCTCAAAATAAATGAAGAAACATTGACAAAAAAATAAAATAAATAAAGACCAGAGTCAGGGGCACGCGGGTGCCAAAGTCGGTTAAGCATCTGACTCTTGGTTTTGGCTCAGGTTGTGATTTCACAGTTGTTGAGTTCAGGCCCCCTGTTCGGCTCTGTGCTGACAGCATGGAGCCTGCTTGGGACTTTATCTCTCCCCCTCTCTCTGCCCCTCCCCTGCTTGCTCTCTGTCTCTAAAATATAAATAAATACAGCTCAGAGCCTGGAGCCTGTTTCAGATTCTGTGTCTCCCTCTCTCTCTGACCCTCCCCCGTTCGTGCCGTGCCTCTCTCTGTCTCAAAAATAAATAAACGTTAAAAAAAATTTTGTTTTAATATAAATAAATAAACAGTAAAAAAAAAAAAAAAAAAAAGGAGTCAGGTGCTCAACCGCCTGAGTCACCCAGGTGCCCCTTAACCGAGTTGTTTCTGATTTAGTGGCCTCAAAATCCTACCACTCTGATGTCATCAGCGCGTAACCGAATTCAGGTTTCAACAGTCCTACTTCCGGAGAGCTGATAAAGCGCGTGCCTCACTTTTGCATTAATGGATATAAACGTGTGTCCTTTGTCTAGGTGTCCACATCTTGCAAGCATCGAAGGAAGATGCCTCTTCAAGGACGAATTTGAAGAAGAGCCTACAAGCGCTGGGGAGGGTGCAAAGGATAGATAACATCGACTGGTGTGTTATGCGCTGGCCCGGGGCCAAACCCAAGCAAGTCCTGGAGTTCAAACCACCTTTTTTATGTCAGAGTGCAGCCCCTTCTGGGGATAGTGTAAACACTGTTGATGAAGTGGTCCTCCTTTCCTTTATGACGCGAGGATTTAGAGGTGAGGCGACTGGCACCTCCAACCAGAGACGCTTCACCCTCTACCTGCGGCCCCGTGAAATCATGAGCGTCCCCCGCCCCTTCTACCATCACCAGCTTCCGGCTTTGAAACAGTCAAGGTATTCTTCTCGGGGATGACATTTCGTCCAGGTTTTCAGAGGCTCATGTCTGTCTTAGGTGAAGGAGCGCTGGGCTTGGAGGTGACTAGCCTGATGCTGCTAATTTTCAGGAAGGGGAAATGTCTTGGCCCTCAGCTTCCACTTTTATAAAAGGGGGATAATGATATTTGTCCTTCCTACCTCCTGAGTTGCCCGGTGAGCTGTGAGAATGCTTTGTTATGCTTTATTAGTATTGTTTTGTGTGTTCACGCTGCTGTTGCGGGAAAGCCCTTCTCCCGCTTCACCAGACCATCTCCCCTAGAGCCTTCCGGACCCCGTTCACAGGTCCCCTTCTCTGCTAAGCTTCTTGGCTCCTCAGTGCAGAGTGGCGGCCCCCCCTGTTCTGCCTGTCAACCAACCACATTGTACAGCCACTGTTTACACGTTCATCTCTACCACTGGACTCTGAGCTCCTTGAGCAGAGGGACAGCGTCTTAGTCTCTTTGTGTGCCCGTCTTCCAACATCATAGTCAGCCGGCTCTAGCGGATGCTCAAGAAAAGTGTGTCTAATTGATGCGTGGAGGACACTGGGTGGATCACGCGCTTGGGTGGAAGATTCTAGGCCACCGAACTCTTGTAATAACACACGGCCTTCTGTTTTGCCTTCTGGGCCAGAAGATGGCCAAGGAACAGAGCCTCACTTGGTCACGGTCGGATCCAGGCGGCGCAGGGCAAAATCTTCCTCAAGGCTTCCCTGGAATTGAAGGAAGGTAAGGCCCCATAAGCCATCATATTCACGCTACCCGCGAAGAGACTCAGCTTTCACTGTTGTGCTTCAGTTGGGTAATATACGTGAAAGGGCTTTGTAAAGTGCGAAGCATCAGACAGCTGCAAGGTATTGTTCTCTGTGTGCTTGCCCCCAGTCTGATGTTGAGCTTTTGAAAGGCTAGCATTGTGTCTTAAACTTCTTTGTCTTCCCTTCGATGATAATCCCAAAGATTCCCTTCAACTGATAATCAGCACTTATGCATTGAATACACAGGTCCTGACTTTCACCTTTATAATTTCCCTTCATCTTTAGCCACCATAACATATGAGGGAGGGCAACACCGACCACACATCGCTCCCCTCTCACGTCCCTTTCCGCACTTTTCCCCACACATGTCAATGGATTATTAGAACTGCACTTAATGGAGTGTGGCTGTGCATGCCAGGTTGGGTGTTTGCAAATGTTCCTCCTCCAGATCAGTCTAAAAAATTATCACTGAATTAAAAAATAAGGATATTTAGTTGAGAGACTCTCATTGGTTCTGATTATCGAACATGTTGGCAGTTATCTTTATTCTTTCTTTCTGGGTATTTCACATTTCCTTGGATGAAGAGGAAATGGTGAAAAGTGCCTTCCATTGTTACTTGATGTGTATTTGATTTGTTTTAAATTTAATTAACGTTCACTATATATTACATTTCCACTGCACAGAAATGCAACCTATGGGGGTGTGTACAGGAGAAAAAGTATGGTGCTGTTATAAAGGAGTTTAAAGTATGATTTAGGGGATGGCAGATATAAATAAAACATATCTTGTAATAAAAAGGTATGTGCAATTTAGTGATATATAAATCTAACTCTATGTATATACAAATACATACAAATATACATGTGAAATAAATGCTCTGCAATTTAAGAAAAGGGAATCTCTTTGAGGAAAATAACCCTTAGGTTCTAACAACAGGGTTGTTTGTATGAAGTTTCTTATTTAAACGTGTTCTACGTTACATAGTCTTTATACATAGAAGATAAGAAAGTGGTGGGGACCCGGAAGGAGAGAAAGAAAGTGATGTTTTGATTTAATAATAGGCTGCTGAGTCAAATTTCCTGAGTTTAAATCCTCCTCCTAAGTGGACCTTGGCACATTTTAAAATCTGAATCTCAGTTTGCTTTTCTGTGAAATGTCAACAAGAACAGAGTCTTCTTCATAATGCTGTTGTAAATATTAAATAAGATAACAAATGGGACGCACTGGACACAGAACTCGCAGTCACTGAATCCGAAGCATTGGTCGATAGTATTTAGCCGGAGCGTTCAGGGTTTTACCTGCATTACCGCATCGGGTCCCCAGCTGTCCTTGATGAGAGGTACCCTGCTCTGTTTCCCTGGTGAGCTAACATAGGTGACTGCTTTGCACAGTGTTGTCCATGTGAGTCGGTGCTCAATAAATTTTTCGTTTGCTCATTAATTGAATCGTCCCAAGCGAACGAGTTATATATCTGAAGTACTCAGACCAAGCACTCAGCACAGGTGGGTGCTGCGTACCTGTATGCCGCCCTTGTCCATTCTTCCCTCCCTGCTGCCTTCTCCACTTGGGAAATGGGGCAGAGAACGGGGGTGGGGGGGGGGAGCATTTGGTGGAGGAAGGCTCTGGGTCTGGGGACAGGGCTGCCATTACTGTCTAATGACGGTTTCCTGAGTTGGGCGGCAGATGCTGGGAAGCAGCACCTCCCTTGTAATTAACCGTTTGGCTGCTGAGCTGAGGGTGGCTTTGAAAGACACCCAGGTGACAGTGGGGTGCCTGTGGTCTCAGACTGCAAAATTACACCGAGTCAAGAGCTAAATGGCCTCTCGCATCTACTCATTTTCTCTTAAATTACATATGATTAGGAATGTAATTACCACTCCTTACTCTTTCCCCCCCCAAACACTATTTTTCTTTGCCGTACAGTGCTTTGATAGGGACAGGACACGCGGAGGTTGTGCTCAGGGCTGGGGAAGGCCCGGGATGAGAGCAAGAAGAGAAGCCCGGGCGGTGGCGGGGGTGGGGGTGGGGGTGGGGGGGTGGGGCCCACCCTTTGTGGCACTCGCGAGCTCGGGAGTTCAAAACAAAAATCCAGGGGCAAGAGTGGTAATTAGAAAATGTATGCAAAACGCTTTGATTATTGAAATCGTACCTGCCCAGGGTTCCTGGGAGAGTCTGAAATGATATGTGTGCTTACATTAGAATTATAAAGCTCAGCTGTTGATCTTTTTATTTTTGGAATGTCTATCCCTCTAATTACTTTACAGTCCAAATGATTAAAAAAAGGAGCAGAGAGCAACAGATGAGCCCAAATTGCTGTGTTTAAAGGAAGCAGGGTTGTCTGTTTGCGTGGGGCTCTCCCTGTAATGAAAGCCACTGCTGGGAGCTGTTTAGACAAACTCCCAAGCCGGGCTCCGCGCTCCGGAGCCATCCAGGCTCCCAAATGCGAGGGTTCGTTCCGCTGGGGCAGCGTCTGTCGGGACAGGGGCGGCGGGAGGAAGCTCCGAGCTGTGTTTTGAATTAATGGGTTCAGCTTCATTTTGAGTACAAGCGGGAGGCTATTTTAGAAAAACCTTCCCAGGCCGGCCGTCACTGATGTGGCAAACTCGGCCTCTGCGCAGACAGTCTCGAAATAGACACGTCTCAGCGTCTGGAAGGCACACGCCGGGGCCTCCCCTTCCGAGAGCGCGGCCCCGCGCGACCCCTTCGTCCTCCGAGGCCCCGCAGCCCTGTCGCCGCGGCGCGCCTCGCCCCCTCTCCAGGCTGGACGGAGGCGCCCCAGCCGCAGTAGTTGAAAGGGGGGTGGGGGGCGGCTGCCGCGAGATCTCTCTGACGCGTGGCAAACGGAGCGATGCCGCAGCCGCTCCGGCCAACATCACGGTCAAGGACGTCCCTCCCCAGGTGCGCTTCTGCAAGCGCCAGGTGGGCGCCGCCCATTCCAGCGCCAGGTGCAAGGGACTCTGCACACGTGGCTTCAGACGCCACCCTCGGTGGCTTCCCTGCGCTGCAGGCCACGCCTCTCGGCTGCAGCCACGTGGGGTCAACGTTCATTTCCGCACAGGAGCCGCTCTTGGGGCGAGGGAGCTGTGGACAAGCCCACCTAGGAGGGGCTCGCTAAAGAATTTGTGTTATTAAAGATAGCTTAGCCCTCACGGCGTTTCCCCGCGTCTCTTAGCGACTGGAGGGGAAGTTAGACCAAAGGCATTTCGCTTTTGCATTGATTTCTTAATTAAAAAATATCTTTCTTTTCATTTGGTCCAGGCCAAGTGACCTTTGGATTTCTTGTGAAAATATGGGGGGATTTTTCAGAGTGTTGAAATCGGTCATTTCACATAACCTGAAAGAGACCCCCCCACTTCTTCATCAGTTAAAAAGTAGGCGAGTTCTTTGCAAAATCTTCAGTGTTTCTAACTTGTTCTGGAGAAGAAATAGCAGATGAAGTCAATACAATCTGGCCACTGAATTAATTTTCCAAGTTGATGAACTTGGGCCACATTTCTACAATTACAGGTTTCCCTTTGATGTTGAAGAATTAACTCCTGCCCCCCCCCCCCCCCCCAGAGTATCTCCATATGTTTGTTTGTTTGTTTAGGAGAATATTTTGACCTAGGAAATTTACAATCTAAATGAATGATATGCTCTCCACATTAAGGTGCAATGGATTTTCTATGGACTATTCATCCATATTCTCAACGTTGATGAGGCAATACATAAATCACCGTCCATCTTTCCCCCTGTGAGGTGATGCTTTTGGTAGTGATATGGTGTCATGCTTTGCAAAGGGCAGTCTTATCTAATATTTTAGCCTCCTACCTTCCCCTTTAATCTTCTTGAAAAGAGTTTGTGCATTTAATTCCAATTCCTGGATGGGCAAGAGAAGGCCGAGATTGTTTAGGCGCTGGGCTTACTTTTGCTTATGCCAATGGAAATGAGGTTTGAAACTACCCGTGGATGGAGTCTAGCTTGGTTATTTCCACTGACCTGTGTTGCCAACCCGGACACAGGCCAGGACGTGAACTGGTTATACCTGAGCTCAGTAGAGCTCTTCATGTAGTGGGTGTTCTCTCATCGGATTAACAATCTGTCAACGACATACAGTGGCAGGCTACGGGTGCTAGCCAAGAAAGCATTTTGCAGCCCTGTATGTGAGGTCATTAAATAGCGAGCATAAAAGAAAGTTAAGCTTATAAGATTCGTAGCATTATCTCCTGTGACTAGGCGGACATTTAATTAGTGAATTTTTGTAGACTACCGAGCAGTGGAAAAAGCTGAATTTAATGTACGCATTTAATGTTAAAACAGAGTGTAGCACTTTCTCTCCTCCCGATCCTTCCCCCAAACCAAATTAATAACAACAGTGCTTTTAAATGATGGTAAGAAGAAAACAGATTGAAGGCATTAAGTCGGGAGCTTTGGAGTTTGGACATTTGAGAGCCCTATGAAATGGACCAAAAGCGCTCCTATCATCTGATGTACTCAAGGAATGGCCCCGTGTGGAGAAGCAGGTGCCTTCTGGTTTATGGTAGATTTTGAATGAAAAAAAGAAAACAATCTCGGTAGGCGAACTCTTCCCCCATTTTCCGGGAACAGCTTGTATCCGCATTTGCATATTTTAAAGGGCTAACAGTGACCCCTTTCCGAATCCTCCCTTCCTCACCCCTGCATACATAAAGATCCCTTAAACACGGCCACCACCAGCCTTCCCTCAGGGATTTGGCATCTTTTCTTCAGAACAGAGCAGAATATATTGTGGTAAAAATGGGCTCAGGTAACCCCGTGATCAAAAGAGTTCGGAAGAAATGTCTGTGGACTGTAACTGTTTGCAGGAATTTGGCAATCCGGTGAAGAAAATGCCAGCGAGGACGATTAAGAAGGTCTACGGTCTCCGCGGTCAAAAGCAGGCATCAGCGGACAATTGTTACAGGGGCTAATTGTGTAGGAAATGATTTTTCTTGTGCCACATATTGTAGTTTTAGGACAAATTCAGTTTTGTTACTTTTTCTCCCCCCAGGGTGGCACATTAATATTAAGATATTTGGAAACCTTCACTACAGAACATGATTTCAGAAATAATGAAACAATAAACGAGAATCTGGTATTAATATTCTGTGGGTTTTAAATTTTATGCCATTAAAAGATGTAAGGATTAGTAATTTCATGTATCCTCCAAAGTAGAACATGCCTTAGGACACACGGGTAAATGATTCATGTGGAGCTCAAACATCTGACATCAAACACTCGGGCGCACAGATCGAGTCCCTGGTGCTTATTGGCTCGGTCACGATAATACCTCATTAATTCAAACCCCAGAAAGCCAGGTTTGGGGATGAATCAGGTTGAAAAGATGCCAGGCTGAAGCTTACGTCTGCATATTTGACACACTTTGCTGAGAAAACTAAGGATTGCCCATAGTTAGGCCAGGATGATGAAAGGGAACACACACGTCTTGAGAAGCACCAGATACAGATAAACCGTCGAGAGGATACATACGATTTATGTAACCTCGATGTCAGAACAGGTTCCCTACAGGCCTCCACAGAGCAACTTTTATTAACCTACAGCATGCTCTACAAAGAGCCGCCTTTTCTTGTCAAGTACCTTCTTTCCAGAGTGTCGGAATTAGCAAAGATTCTTCTCTACTCATTCATCTTTTATAGAGGGCACAAGTGGAATAAAAATCCGTGAAGACACATTTTATTGTATCAAAAGCATTTTTTTTTAATGTTTATTTATTTTTGAGAGAGAGGGAGGGAGAGAGGCAGACTGCAAGCTGGGGAGGGGCAGAGAGAGAGGGAGACACAGAATCCGAGGCAGGCTCCAGGCTCTGAGCTGTCAGCACAGAGCTCCACGCTGGGCTCGAACTCGTGAACCGTGAGATCATGCCCTGAGCCGAAGTTGGATGCTTAACCGACTGAGCCCCCCAGACGCCCCCCACGTGAAGACATATTTCAATAAAGGCAATCAAGGAAATGTGCTCCATTTTCTTGGTTCAGGAGAGGAGAAGGTTATCTTTCCATTGGTAGACCAACCGTTTCCCCTGGAGACGCCCAGGCTGTAGCTCTCAGCCTTGCGAGCCCTTCTTTCAGAGGGCATTTGCCTTTGCGAGTGCCTCTGTGATCGAGGAGGGGTATGAATGCAGCTGGGACTCTCTGGATCTTGTACTTTGGCAAATTTACCCTCAAGTCAGCCGGAACATTCTCTCATCCAACCGGAGGGAGGAGGGGAGGAGAGCCTGCGCCCTGGCATCCCAGGACACATCACCTGGTGGCCTGGGAGGCCTGGAGTTCGCCTGGCCTCCTCCCCAGAGGTACTTTGTCATTGCACCTGTTCTTGTCCTCAAGCAGTGTTAAGTGCCTTGGCGAAAAGCTGGGGTAAAAATGCACATGGATCTGAGCGCTCTAGGTTTGAGGCTGGGGACACACCAAAGCCACTGAGCGTCCTGTGGACTAGATGACTAGTCGGTGGAGTGCAGAGAAGCCAGGAACTCCGATTCTAGCGACGCTTCTGAAATCCGGAGCAAATTTCTCCTCCCTCACATTGCATAAATGGGACTCCAAAACGCTTCTCAATCCGTAAGGATCAATGTTACTGCTTTGCTTTGCCATGGCAGTATTTCACGGAGAAGAGTCTTATCATATCATCCATCCCTCTGAATCTTTGCAGTGAATTCATTGTGCAAATTCCTGCTCCGCTAGAGAAATAAATACTTCTGCAAAACATTTACCTTGCCTAATAGTCTAATCTTATGCCAACATGGCAGTAACACCTGCCAAACAGAAAACCCCTGGTAATCCTGGATTAAATAACATTAATATTATTTTTGGTAGGCCAGTAGGATTGTCCAGAGGACCAGTGATAACAAGAATTTGTGCGGCTGGGGAGACTCTGAAGAAGATAACCCTAGAATAACAAGCTGTATTTATATCAACCGAAGGGGACAGCACGCGATCCAAACAAGGACAAGATTCAAAGTGGGAAATACGAATGGCTTATATTTGTAGAGTGCAGGGTAGCTTGTGAGATGCCGTCATACGCAAAGTCATATGCTTGTCCTCCCCATCTGTGAGGATTCCTGGGTAGGTATGATTAGCCCCCTCTTAGGGATGAGAAAACCGAGGTTTGGAAATAGTTAAGTAATTCAGCCGGTAGGTAGGAGAACTGGGTTTAAAGCCTAGGTGTTTTAATTCTGACTTCCATGTTTTTATTACAGTGCCACTAATAGGAAATACGTTAGAATGAGTTGGTGTTGCTTTATGAGTTTCTGGTTAAGACTTTCAAAATAAAATCGGTATCAAGGGGGCACCTGGGTGGCTCAGTCGGTTGAGCATCCAACTCTTGATTTTGGCTCGGGTCATGATCTCACAGTTCCTGAGTTCGAACCCTGCATCGGGCTTTGTGTTGAGCATGAGGAACCTGCTTGGGATCGTCTCTCTTTCCCTTTCTCTCTGCTGCTTCCCTGTTCAAGTTCTCTATCTCTCTCACTTTCTCTCTCTCTCAAAATAAATAAATAAACATAAACAACAACAACAAAAAATAAGGATCATAGAATGAAGCTGTGAGTTCTCCCACTGGACACTACTCCATGGAGCCTTTTCCTTTAAAGGCCTCGGGAATGTTATCTGCCTCAAGGAGAAGCATCCCTGATGTGCATACGTTTAGAAAGAAGGAAAGAAACAAAGAAAGAAAGAAGGAAAGAAAGAAAGAGAGAAAGAAAGAAGAAAAGAAAAAGAAAGAAAGAAGGAAGGAAGGAAAGAAACAAAGAAAGAAAGAAAGGAAAGAAGAAAGAAAGAAAGAAAGAAAGAAAAGAAAGAGAAAGAAAAGAAGAAAGAAAGAGAAAGGAAGAAAAGAAAGAAAGGAAGAAAAGAAAGAAAGAAGAAAAGAAAGAAAGAAAAAGGAAAAAGTCAAGGCCCAAGGCAAGGTCAAGTAGTAGGTACAGAGCAAAACCAGGACTGAGGGAGAAGGTGCCTTTGCAAATACTCCCCCGGCCTTCAGCTGGGGGGTCGGTGTGTGTGGGGTTGCCCTGAAGCATGCAAGGGCGTGGGGACTTCTAAGAATGTAGGTTTTGAGTCAAAATAGAAACTTTTCCTTAACATTCTGACTCAGGGGGAGATTAGAAAGTAGTGGATGGATTAGACGAAAATGCTTCAGTTAAGAATTTAATCCTGTTAGGCAACAGTAAGTCACTTTTCTTAAAGGCTCCTGCTTGCCAAAAAGTAGAAAGAAATTAAAAAGAAGGGCGCATCCATAGTTGGTGAGATAATTGTTTCTGAAGAGCTGCCTGCCTAAGGCCTCTTGAATGCTAGTTTTCTTTCAGTTTGCACGACTTTCTCTTTTGAGGAGAACAATGGATTTTACACTGGAGTGTGAGCCATTAGCATGGGGCTGTTTCAGCCTGGTGTCTGTGTCTGTGGGGGGCGGCGGGGTTGGGGGGGGGAGCTGGCAAAGACTGAGGGTGTGGGGGGAGCGGTATGTGAGGGACTCTGGCTCTATCCCTGTTGCCAGAGTTCAGTGATGCAGGGGGAGTAAGACGGAAACCGAAACCAAATGGTTAAGCTGAGTTTTACTTTGCAGACAGGGAAGCTGATTCAACCTCTTCCAGTCCCCTTGCTTCCCAAAACTCCCCTTAAAGGGTGAGGACTTTGCTTAAGATCTGTTTTTTGTTTCTACTGTTTCTGTTGTTGTATTTAAAATGTCCCTTAGTGGAGGAGTTGTGACGGTGGGGGGGGCGGGGGGGAGATAATTGGCATGAAGGAACCAGGGGAACACATATTACTTGAGTGACTTTCGACAGCAGAAAAACCCATAAATGTGCATAAAAATGATCACTACGTGCCTAGAACCCTTGCATTGTGGGTAAGGCCTTCTACGGTTAAAGAGTCTGAGGACAGATTTCAGAGAAAAACCAACCCAATATACAGACCCAAGGAAATGCTGGAGACCAATGGCTGAAGCTCCTGTTATCTCCTGAGCCCAACATCAAATCCTAGAGAGTCGCACAAAGTCTTCGGAATGATGCCTCTTTCCAAGCTGTCCAGAATCAAGTTGCAGAGACAAGAGAGAAATGATTCTATCATCTATTGGCCATAGAGGCCATAGTTAACATCAGGTTATGAGGACAGTTCAGAGTTGATAACTAAATGTACCAGGCCAAAAGACATTTGTCTTTCTGTTGTCTTGTCCTATCATATTGGGCAAGAGATTCTGAGAGGCTCTCCCTTGGATCTACTACTATGGGAAAAAATATATTATGATTACTACTCATTTGGTATGGTGGTTAATTTTATATGTCAGTTGACTGGGCTAAGGTCTGCCCAGACGGTTGGTGAAACATTATCTCAGGGTGTGTGTGTTTAAGGGTGTTTACGGAAGAGATTAACAACATTTCAATGAATACACTGAGCTAAGAAGATTGCCTTCACTCAAATGAGCGAGACTCATCCCAGTCCTTTGAGGGCCTGAATAGAACAAAAAGGCAGAGAAAGGGTGAATTTGCTCTTTTTGCCAGAGCTGAGGTCTTCTGCCCGCAAACAAAGGTGCTCTGTGGGTTTGGACAGCTGGCTTTCCTGGGCCCCCAACTTGCAGGTGGCAGGTCACAGGTCTTCTCAGCCTCCATGATCTCGTGACTCAGTTCCTCATAATAATCTTTTTCTATATGTCTCGATATATCCTATCGGTCCTGGTTCTCTGGAGAACCTTAATGTACTCAGTTAATAAGAGGTGTGTGTCCATACCGGGTGAGGAGTGGTGCACATAATCCACGATGGTGCTAGACATTTTGGGGGCTGCAAAAAGAAGGTACCAATATTTACAGAGGGAGTTTTACCTCAGGGACACTAAAAAGACCTATAAAAAATATTTACACGTTAGGGTCAAAATAGTACTTCCCTTTTATTGGCAACCTACATGCGACTCTGGATTTTTATCTGCTCAAATTAGCAAGAAATTCAGTGTTTCCTTCATCATTTATTCAGCAAATGCTTACGCACGTCTACTGAGTCAGGCTTGTTGGGGCTCCCAACAGAATATGCTCACGAATTCCCAGAGAAGCTCGCTCACAGTGGCCTCGGTTATTTTGGCCTCTTGCTAGGAGAGCAAACACTTGATGCATCCCTTGAGGCTGGTGACTCCATGAGTGTGGATCTGGGTTGGTCTGGAGGCTGGGTGGGTTGGTCTGGAGGTACCAAGCTGGTACCAGTGCTGCTGCTGTTGCCTTGGACACTGTGTGCCTGTATCTGGAAAGTTCCTGCATCGTCAGCCATTGAATCCTCCCACAAAGTGAGTAGAACATGGCTCCTTGTGACTAGACTGTGATTAAATCAGGAAGGAAATAGAAAGCCCAGGGAGTCAGATGTCCAAAGTGTCCAGACACTTATCATAGTGGTACTCTTGCTTTCACAACAGGCATATTCACTCACTCATTCATTCATTCATTCATTCTTCATCCACACAGTTTCTTATATTTGCTAATCATCCCCTCCAATGTGCCATAAATGGTTCCAGGCACTGGGGACACAATGAACAAGACATTGGCCTCTGCTCTTTGGAAAATACATTCTAATAGAAGGAGGTAGGAAACAAATAAGCAAATGCAGTAAATGGTATGTCTAAGACCTGAAGAGGAAAATAGTTCGGGAAGAATGCACTGGCTACTCTCAGACGGGCTAAGATTGCCTGAGAGGGTGGAGGGGTGAAACTGCTGTTAGAAATAGGTAGACAGGAGAGGTCTCACTGGTAAATTGACGTTTGATCCAAGAGCTAAAGGATGTGAGGGAGTCACAAAGGCAAAGGCCTCCCGATGGGAGTGTGCAAGTGGCCAGTGTTCAGACCTTAGTGAGTACAGAGGAGAAGGGTAGGGGTTACAACCCTCCTTCCCTCCCTCCCTCCCTTCCTCTCTCCCTTCCTTCCTTCCTTCCTTCCTCCCTTCCTTCCTTCCTTCCTTCCTTCCTTGTCTTCTTCCTGTCTTCCTCTCTCCCTCTGTCTCTATCATATCTGTCTATCTATCATCTATGTATCTATCTAGTGATAGATGGATAATTTAATTTTTGATTATGTAATACATTCACAACCAACAGGTATAGAAAAAAGAGCATTTCATTCTATGATGGGCTCTTGGACATATTTACTAGTTCTATGACTTTTTAAGTTTACATTTATTCCTACTTTTATATCTTTACTAATTCTTTTTCTCTGCTTTTACCGGAGTTAAATGCTTTGTTTGTTTCAATTTTTCTCGTAAGTATTTAAGGCTATACATTTCCCCCTGAGCACTGCTTTGGATGTGCTTTGTGGGTATTATCTGGCTTCATTAGCGCTCTTCATATTGACTCATATGGCCTCTTTCCTAGGCATAAGCATGTCATCAGGGTGGTTGGGTCAGGACAGTGTTTGAGCCACACAGACTCACCATTGTTTCTCAGCCCTTAATGAGAGGATTTGCATTTCATCTCCAACCCTCATGAAGAATTCTCAGGGACCTTACAAATCTGTGCTCCATGTAATCAGGATTTGGTTGGTGTTTTCAAACCCATCAGACATATTTTAACGGTTTTGAATAGCAAAGGGAAGATGTCCTTTTTTTTCCTCCAAGGGCTCTTCCTGTTTCGATGGGGCAAATAAGTTGATGGGCAGAAGAATTCTATCTGACTCTACTCAACAGCATTCATGGGTCAAACACCAGTGGATTGGGGGTGTTACTGTGAAGAACCCTCCCTTGCCCAGAGTCAGGGCCCACACATCTACTCACACCTACATTATTTCATTTAAGCTTCATGATGATTTTGCAAGGTAGTCATTTTTATGCCCACTTTCACATACAGACACAGATGCTTCAGAAGGTCAAATACCTTACATGAATTTGAGGGCAGACAGGGGATTCAAACTCAGGTCTGCTTTTGAATTCAGACCTCTTCCACTGTCCTTTTTTGCCTCCCCAGAAGTTTCACTATTTTTCTTCAATTACATAGCTATGTCAGGAAGTGTCCTTTCTAAGTTGTTTTTCAAGATAATCAAATCTTAGCCCTTCAAGCACCAACAATCTGAAAACCATTGTAGATCTAAGTGTTTCTAGAATGTGTGATATGTTTTTCTATCTTCTTAAACAGCACATTCAGCAGATTTTGAATTTTGGCTTGATGATTCACATCATCTTTATGAACATCAATTATTATGTAATGCTATATAATATAGGGAGTTTAAGTATCTTGCCCCAGGCTAGACAGCTGTTAAGTGGGGAGACCATTTAAAGGCAAAGCAGTCTGGCTCCAGAGCCCATGTTCTTAGCAACCTTAAGATGCCTCACTGAGAGCTCAAAAGAGTCAGAATCACGGTGGGGTGAAAATGACTTGTTCCCATGGGGTGGGTCATAAAAAGCAGGGAGGCGGGAACTGATGGGGAGTTGAGGTTCTATTTTGCTGACATTTCAAGCCAGAGAAATGCTAGGTCAGAGCCAAAGTCCAGAAAGGATCAAGTCGGAGTTAGGCAAGGGTGTATTGCATTAAAAAACAAAGAATTAGATACCAAGGAATCTATAAATGGGAGGCTGAGATAAAAGACATATGTTAGAGTTTCTTAGGGGGACCGATAAATAGCACCCTCTGTCCTGCTCAGGTTTTGAAAAAACCGAGAGACCCAGAGCATCAGATGAAACCGCAACATTTCTTTATTTTTTTAAAATATAATTTACTGTCAACACCCAGCGCTCATCCCAACAAGTGCCCTCCTCGATGCCCATCACCCATTTTCCCCTCTCCCTGACCCTCTTTATTTTTGTTAAAGGCTAAGATAGAAGCCACAGCGTCTTGTGAGAACCAGATGGGCCTGCAAAGTAATTCCAGAAGTTCACATACTTACCCCCCATGCATGTGGGCGTGGAACAGGTGAGAGTATGAAGGGCCCCCGGTGCCTGCAGGTAACTTTGCTCCCGAGAGACAAAACAATAGAGCAGAACCCAGAATACCTCTAAGTCTTCTCAGAAGTCTTCCTGCCTCTTGGACCGAGGGGGTAAGAGGTGGAGAGGGGCCAGAAGTTACATTCACGGAAGCCCTCTCACGTGGAAGTAAACACAAGAAGTCCCTCTAATATTACTGTGGACAGATTTTAATTGTGCCTCCTGCCACTTTTCAGCCACCCCAGGTTCAGCCGTTGTTGCTACTACTTGTCTGCCCCATCGTGATGGTAGTGGTCTGGAAATGCTAGGGAAAGAGACAGGAATAAAAGTGGGATTTCAGAGATGGGATGGATTTAAATAAGTAGAATCCAGGCAGGAGGAAATGATCGGAACCGAGAGCTATTCATTTCACATTCAGGGGACGAACACGGGATTTGACACGCGTGAAGAGGTTTGGGAAAGGTAAGTGTGCAAACCATACCTGCTGATGAAGTGGTAGGTTGCCAGAGGTCCCGTGTGGAATCGGTCCTGTGACTGAGTTTTCTATCCATGAAAACAAACAAACAAACAACCTGCAGCTGTATAAATGTCCTACGCTTTATGTTAGTCATTTGCCTGTTTGCTGTCCTTCACGCTAATCTCCTGATTGCCTCCCTGTCTTCTGGGTCTCCACATCTTCAACCACATGCATGACCCCTTCTCTGTATTATGTTCCCTCTGCTTGGAATAGCTAGAATTGTTTTTCATTTTCTGGGCTGAACCGGACTGACCCACCGCAGCCGCTCCCACTCAGATTCAGTAAGATTTATGACACGATAACACGTACGTGCCCCGGTCCTGCTTCCCCTTGCAAGGCTTCTAAGTAGGATCCCAGGCTGAAGAGGAGCATGCCAAGATTTGCTCCTTGGAATGATGACTTTGATTAAATGTGGAGGAGCATCGTAGATGCCGATACTGGGAGGGAGACCTTGGTTGGAGACAAGCACAATAGTCCAGGAGAAAAATGATGAGGCTCAGAGTTGGGTATTTGTGCTGATGGAGGAGGAGGGTGGGAGGGTAAGGGACCTGAGAGATTCTAAAGAGCCAGGCATGGCAGGACCAGGTCCCTGACTAGATGGGGGTGTGTTGGGATGTGCAGGAGACTAGAATGATTCTCGGGGTTCTCCTGGGCGACTGGATGGAACTCACGCTCTTGCCTGAGCTGGAAGACCCAGGAAGAGGAGCAATTGACTCTGGGGGGATATCGTTCTGGTCTTCAGGTGGCCAGGAGAGAAAAGGTATTAAGTCATCAGCACAGGAGGTGCGGGAAGCCATGGGCATAAGTAAAGTCCCCCGGAACTAAAGGCAGAACACGGAGAGCACTAACATGGAAAGGGAAGGCAGAGTGCCGAGTGGGAGCCACCAAAGAAATCTGGGGAGATCCGGGAAAGAGTGACACCACGGAAACCATGGGAGAGCAAGTTTCAAGAAGGGCACGGTCATCACTGTCAAATGTTGTAATGACCAAAGAGGGCCAGTCAACAGAGTTGACAATTAAAAAGGTGAGGACAAACACAGGTCAGCAGCAAGTGTGGGGGCTGGCGTTTGGATAAGTTTATGCCTGTTGGCCACGCACACGCACACACGTACACACGTGCACACCCTTACCAGTAAGAAACTGCTTTTCAGAATTGTATTTTATGTGAGAAAGGCAGTGTCGAATATCATTTGACCAGTCTAAAGGAAAAGAATGAGGCAATATTGAGCTGCCTTTTCGCTGTCTTCTGTCTGCTGCTCTTTCGTATCCTATACACATATAATGCGGCAGTCCCGTCAGGAGGCCAGGAGAGCCTCCAGGGGTCCGACCTCTGGTCCCAGTCTGCACGGTCGGTAGAGTAAACCCTTTAAGTCCAAATCAATGGTGTCAGAGTGGTTTGGCTACAAGATGTACTCTCCCGTTCTGCTTAGGACGCTTTGGCTAGTTTGGTGGGCTACATCCCCGTTTCTAAGAGTTCTGTGTGTTGTTTTGACTGTAGTTTTTCGTCCACGACAGCAGTGCTGCTGGACACAGGGCCATCTAGGTGACAACGTTTCCCGATGCCACCTGAGAGGATAGTGCAGACAGATACGCCTAGAGATTCATTGCTGTCACCACTGGGTTGGTTTTCCATATTTTACGACCAAGACTACTGGCCCATAGTCTCCTGGGTGAGGTGAGGTGTGGTGGGTATGGAGGGGTTTGTGGGGGGGCCGACAACTAAAGCCTTTATGAAAGGATATTGTTTTGAGCCCTCTTCCTACCAAAATGTCCCTTGGGCCACTGCACAGAGGTGCCAAGGTGAGAGCTGAGCCCATTTGCTGGACTGAGGGTTCAGTCCAGAGCCAAGAACAGGATCTTTGGCCTTTGGCAGGTTGAGGTATTTGTATCTCCAAGAAGCCCCCAGAGGGCCTGTTGTAGACGCCTCCCTGCAGCAGTGGTCAGGGCTCTCTCCTGGGCCACACACTGGCTCCCCTGGACAACTCTGTCGACCCCAAGGCCGGACCCTTGGTGCCCCGCCCCATCCCCTTCTGCCCCCGAAACGGTGATTCCGTTGGTCTGGGACAGTCCCGACATCAGAGTTCTCAGGATGGAGGTGGAACTGGCTGCTGGACCAGCAGCCGGCCAGCGGCCTGAGGATTTGGGGGCGATGCAGGGGGCATCGCTGGGTGATCAAGCCCTGAGACCTGGTAATTTTTCCCATGGGGCCATAAAGGTGGCTTCTGAAGGATACAGCAGTTATCAGACTCTGCCTTCACCCCAGAGACTCCCAGGGTCCAAGAAGAGAAAGCCAGTGCTTGATGAAGCAGTCAGGCGACCATTCCTTTCCACCCACCCCTTAGATACAGCCACCATGTCACGGGGGCCCTCAGCTGTGGGGGGCTGCTATAGGGAGATGTAAGGGGGCAGCTGGACAGTGAGAGACGGAGGACAGCTTAGCAGCAGTTGCAGCGAGGAAAGGTACAAAAGGAATAGTTCCTGAACTTGAACCTGGACTGTAACAGCTGGTCCGGACCTGCCGGATCAGCCACCCCAGTTCTCCCGTCTGTCAAATATTGGCGTCATTTGTAAATTCCCTGGAAAATCACCAGGAGGTAAATGAAGGGAGAAAGAAGAGAACAAAATAAAACGAACCAGGGACTTCCAGGCTCCGAGGATGGGCAGATCCCAACAGGAGGGAAGTTCTGTATAAAATCGGGTTATGACAGTAGTTCTTTCGTTAGCACTGAGAAAAGATTTGATCTGGTTAATGTCTCAAAGACACAAAGGCAACTTCTGGAGGAAGCTGGTTCCTCATTCATGCTCCAGAGGCATAGGCTCATTCATTCACTGAATATTTACTGGGCACCTACTATGTGCGAGGCAGTGTTCCAGATTGTAGAGAAGACTGGTGAACAAGACAGGAAAGGATCCTAGCCAGCGGGAGCCCAGCAAGGTGTGACAGTAAACAAATGCATAGCGGACAAGGGCTCGCCGGTTGGAAGCTCGTGTGTGCAGGTGAGGTTGCTATTTTCTTTTCTTAAATTTTTTATTTTTTTAATGTTTATTTTTGAGAGACAGAGAGAGAGAGAGGGAGAAAGAGAGAGAGAGAGTGCGAGCGGGGGAGGGCAGAGAGAGACAGAGACGCGGAATCTGAAGCAGGCTCCCGGCTCTGAGCTGTCAGCACTGAGCCTGATGCGGGGTTTGAACTCATGAGCTGTGAGATCGTGACCTGAGCTGAAGTCCGACACTTGACCGACTGAGCCACCCAGGCGCCCCTAGGTTGCTATTTTAAGTAGGGGGATGGGGGAGGTGCTTACTAGCAGGGGATGCTGAGCAGAGGCCTGGAAGGACATGAGGAAGCAAAGCACGTGTACAGCTGGGAGGGACAACAGGGCAAAGGCTGTGAGTGGGAGCCCGAGCTTGTTGGACATGGCAAGGAGGCCAGTACGGCCAGAGGGAAGTGACCAAGGGGACAGTGGTGGGAGGGAGCCTGCGAGGCAGTAGAGAGCCTCACTTTCACAAGGCCTTGTGTAGTAAAGACTTACCCTACCCGAAGACAGTTCTGGTCTTTGCCCTTGACTCCCGGGAGGTGATCTGTAAAGCTTTGGGTAGAATGTCTTTTCACTTGGGGTCTGGGGACACACTGGATGGCCTAATGATGTGATTGGGGATGGGGCTTTGGGTCACATGGTGTCAACTGGATCTCTGCAGGGGCTGGAGACTAAAGCTCAGCCATGCAGGCAGTCGGTCATGTCCATGTGATTGAGACCCAGTAACAAATCCAGATTCCAGGTCTCAGGTGGGCTTCTCCAAGTGACAGTACTCTGTGTGTATCGTCACATGTCGTTGCGGGGAGAAGTCCGCACTGCCCCACAACTCCACTGGGAGACGCCAAGTGGAGGCTGTGTGTGTGTAACTCTCCTGGACTCTGCCCCACGCACCTCTTCTCTCAGCTGATTTAAGCCGTATCTTCCTGCTACGCTAAACTGTAACCATGAGTAGAATGACTGTCGGTGAGTCCTGTGAGTCATTCTAACATGTCATTGAACCCGGATGTGGTCCTGGGTCCTCTCCTTAACCTGACAGGACAAGGCCTTAGGACATTTTATGGACTTTGGCTTTTGCTCCATAGGAGTGGGGGTCCAGTGAAAACTTCTGAACGGAGAGTGACATGATTTGGCTTATGTTTTTTAAATTCATTCATTCATTTATTCATTTTTATTTTAGAGGGAGAGAGGGACTCTCAAACAGGCTCCGCACTCAGCATGGAGCCCGACGCAGGGCTCAATCCCACGACCCTGGGATCAGAGCCTGAGCCAAAATCAGGAGTCAGAAACTCAACCCACTGAGCGCCGCCACCCCTCCCCCCCCCCCCCCCACCCCAGGCGCCCCTGGCTTTGGTTTTAATGAGACTGCACAAGCTGCTGTGTTGAAAATAGGCGGAAGGGATGATGAACACTTTGCAGGCTATTCACACACAGTTCAGGGGAAGGGCTGATGGTTCAGACCAGAGTGGCAAGAATTATATTGGAGTATAGTCGGAAGGTGGAGCAGCGGGGTCTGCTGATGGACCAGGCATGTCAGGATGACCCAGGTTTGGGGCGGAAGCGATGGGAAGAGGACACGCCCACCGCATAGCAGGAGGCACACAGGCAGGGGGTGGGACCCATGGAGTATCGCAGTAGGGTGTTTTTGAAGTTCCCACGTGACACTAGTAATCAACGGCTGCAGAGCCGATTTAATCCACAGGCCGCTGCCTTCACCCTCAGGAAAGTGGAGGAAAATATACATGTACGCGCATAGGTGCATACCAGTGTTTGTGTATCTAGAAAATGTTTCCTCCAAAAATGTTGACCCCAAAAGTCAGAGTTGTGACTTCTTCCTAGGAGCAACTGTTTATCCCCACGGATGACAAGAGGGGGACATGGAAAAGTGGTTAGAGCAGGGAGCGGGGGTTGGCTTTTCTGATGCCTGTCTGTCGTCAGATGTGAACGGAGGCCCCGCACACGTCCCAGCGCCCTGAGTGAGCGCCGAGAGAGTTCTGTGGTGCTCAGGAGTGGCCCATTGTTGGGCAGGCGGGTGACCTGACGAAGTTGTATTTGAAAGAGGTGGGTCAAGTTTCCCTTTCCATCGTCAAGCTATGCAAAGGTTGAGAAACGAATGTGGTATTTGCTCATCACCTCACCTGGAATAAGCCTGCATTTATGAAAGGCCCATGGCTTCTCTTGCGAAGGGCAAGAACTTGGGGGCATTGTGCACTCCACAAGGTCGTAAAGTGAAGAAAGTGAAATTAGTCAATCAAACAAGGCAAACACGTAACATCAAGACGTAGGTGAGATAAAGCTACACAGAAGACACAGGAGAGCCCCCCATTGCAGAAGCAGCCCAGCTGGAGAGCCAGTCTCTGGAGTCGGGAATAAGGCGAGATGTGGATTCTGCCCTGCTCTCCTCTCCTCCTACCTTCCCCTCCCTTCTCTTCTGCTGTCCCCTCCTTTCCCCTGGGCCCTCTTTCTCTCTTCTCTTCTCCCTTCTTTTCCCTCCCCTACTCAGTTATTCCTTTACTTTCTTCCTTCTTTCTTTCCATCCGAAAATGAGGGCCACTAGTTTTCAGGATCTTGAGGATATAGAATTTTGGGGGTCAGGTCTGTCTGTCTGTCTGTCTCCAAAAACATGACATAATGAAAGCTCAATGAGAGATACAAGGAAATTGCCGATAGACTGGTGCCGTGGCCTCAATTTTCCGGAAAACAGATATGGATGGCAACATATTCCGTGCTCAAGGGCATGTACTTTACTGGGGAGTGTGACCCAGGAGCAGACGTGAAGGGCAGGGTATAAAGCGAGGAAGAAAAGCAAGAGAGCCAATTTCAAAGATATGTTGTTGTTGACCTTGGCACAGCTTCTGTGGCTGACCCTTGGGGTTTCCTGAGATGGGTCTTGGGACCGTCAGCCTAGGGGAAGAGAGGAGAATGTGTTTATACACAGTTCTGTTCCTTCCGTGGTCAAAGGGTTGCCCCCACCGGGCATTAATGGTCTCTTCGCCTCCCAGTTTGCACATACACGAATGCCAAGCTGGTTCTCACACCTCACCCGCCACACTGGAGCTTAGCCTGGGTGCTGTCAGGTTGCACCTGCTGGTCAGAGCCTACAAAGAACTAGTCCCAACAGCAGGGCTTGCAAAAAGAAACAGGTGAGGTTGAGAGAATGTGGAGTGTTGCCCAAGGGGCATGTTGACCAATTGCAAGGCATCTGATATAAGTAATGACTTTAGGAAACCTCTTTTCTCGGAAATACTACTACGTTATTGATGGAAATCTCGTCTGTGGGTTCCCTCCAAGTCTATTGGTAATACCTGTGGTCTACTCTATAAAGTAATACCTGTGACAGACACAGATGGCTTTTGTCTATCATGGGCTATTCATTGTAATAGACTTTGCTCAACAGGATGAGGGTCTTTGTGGTTTGTTCTCTGTCAGGGGGCCAGAGTGTGGCTAGGGTTTTAGCTAAGGAAAAGCAGATGTCCGATCATTTTGAAAGCTGGCGGGGAACTACAATGAGACAAAAGGCGAAGGGGAAGCCTGAACTGGAAGCTTCTTATATCTGTCTGTTAGACTCCCGTGGAAGGACCTGGCTCTACGTAAAACAAAAAACCAAACCAAACCAAAACAAGCAGGCAAACAAGCAAACAATAACCTCTGTTGAGTCACTTGAGAAAAATGGACCTAGAGAAAAAAGAGGTAAACAGGCATAGCCAATCTGGTTTTTTTTTTTTTTTTTTTTTTTTTTTTTTTTACCCATTCCACCTTCCAGCTGAATCGTACAGTTCAAAGTAGGTGAAAATAAACACCTGAGAGCAGAGAGGGAGATGTCAGAAAAGGGCAGAATGAGCTAGTGCCTCTGTTTGGCAACCATCTGATTCTACTGCTCTCTCCTTCACTTCCACCAGGAGCTCAGCATTCTTTTTCAACATTTATTTTTTTTATTTTTTTTTTATTTTTGGGACAGAGAGAGACAGAGCATGAACGGGGGAGGGGCAGAGAGAGAGGGAGACACAGAATTGGAAACAGGCTCCAGGCTCCGAGCCATCAGCCCAGAGCCTGACGCGGGGCTCGAACCCACGGACCGCGAGATCGTGACCTGGCTGAAGTCGGACGCTTCACCGACTGCGCCACCCAGGCGCCCCGGAGCTCAGCATTCTTGAGACAATGCCTAGAAGCAGATGCCTTATTCCTGAACAACGCAGAGACTGTGGTGACACATTTTGTATCCCTGAGGTGGCCCAGTCCCTGCACTTTGAAGCAGGACAGTTGCTGAGCTGTTCCTGTCGTGATTTTTAGACTACATACGTCTCCAACCAGAAGGCTAACATCTTATACGTGCATATGGTTCTTGTTCAAATGAATACACAGTTAGCACATGCTTGGCTAGAAGTTACAATGATAAATTTAACCCTACTGTCTGACCTGTCACCTTTATTTGGGTTAAGATTGCTAAATGTCCACTCAAATCTTGGACTAGAAGAACCTGCAGGTTGGTTTCAAAATCAGTCATGTTTCTCGACATATATAGGTAAATCCACTTGTCTGTAGAGGCTCATGGGCTATGAAGTGATTGAGGAGTCGTTTTGCATTATGATCGTTTACGCCCAAGTCTGATAAAAATATCCCATTTTTTCCCCCGGATACTTTCCTGGCTGAAAAATGTGGAAAGCTCCAGAATGCTCCATATCTTCGGGAGATGCGTATTTTCCCTGCAAAAGAAGGTCACATGTTTGGGATAATAGCAGGAAATCGTGCGAGTGGTGGAGATTTAAGAAATGACTCTTCAAAAGAAAAAAAAAATCTGACGACATGGGTTCAAGGAGGCCAAACGCTCTGTATCACGATGAAGAGGCTCCAGGAGAGGTGTCAGTGTTTTGCTTATGACTTGACTCAGCTGTTAGTGTTTAAAACATCTGATGTTTATGCATATGAAAACTTTTTCAGAGCTGTGGAATCTAATAAAAAATGTCCAGCAATGAAGGGAATGTTTAACGAAGAGAAAGGAAGCTGAATTTCGGTTAAGAAAACATGGTGCTCTTTCTGCTCATCTGCCTGACACCCTCTATTTCCTAGCACGGTGGCAGCCATGGGGACAGTGGCTATTGTTCCTGATGGGACGTGCCCGTGCCTGGGACTTAATGCAGACTTTGTTCTTAAAATACTACGGTCGTGTGTATTAACCTCTCTGGTAATTATGTGATGGTCTGGCAGAGAGGCCGCTGACCTTTCTTCTGCCTACCTCAGGCCAGAAGGGTTTTCTGGGCAGCAGCCGAATTTGTTGAAAAATTCAACTCTGGCTATCTGCAACAATAAGAATGAATTTCACAATGTTTAGCTTAAGGAAAAAGAAAAGGTTTAAAAGACTATCTGTAGTCACTTGGAGTAAGGCACGGGGCAAGCATTAGACAGACACAACAGCCTGGAAAAGACGAGGCTGAGGAGAAAGTGTCTTGGAGAATAAAGGCTTGGAAGGACTCTCACATATAACTGGGGAGGCAGGAGTGAAACATGTATGCATAGGGCTGGGCACATGTGTAGAAAAGACCTGAGAGGACCCTATGCTTGCACCCATGGTGTGTATGTGGAAGTAATTATAGGAAGTAAAGGCTAACACAGAGCTACAAGTGGCCTGGCTTAGTGTTGAAGGAATGCCCCAGCTCAGAGCCAGACTGCAAGGGCAACGGAAGTATGTAGTTTTCTCTTTGGCCTCGAGTATTTAAGGAAATCTCTGTCATGTCACTGGTTGACCAATGAGATAATGGAACAGTGACTTCAGTGACAACACATGACAAGGAATACAATCTTAAAAAAAAAATAGTTTGGAAAAGTCCCCAAACAAATGGATGACTGCTGCCATTGGTAATTAACAGCAAATCCTGGGGAAAGAGAGAATCTGATTTCTAGAATTAACACATTATACTATTTAAAATGTCCAATTAAAAAAAAAAGAAATTACAAGGCATGCAAAGAAACAAGAAAGTAGAGCCCATTCACAGAAAAAAAAATGACAGAAACGGTCACTGAGAAAGCTCAGATATTGGGCTTACTAGACAAAGACTCTAACTAAATTGGGCTTAAACATAATCAAAGAGCTAAAGAAAACCAGGAGAGTGAGGTATGAACAAATAGGGAATATTAATAAAGAGATAGAAATTATAAACCAGAACCAAATAAGAATTCTGCAGCTGAAAAGTACAATAGCTAAAGTGAAAAATCCACTAGAGAGGGTTCAATGGGAGGGCAGAGAGAGACAGAGACGCGGAATCTGAAGCAGGCTCCCGGCTCTGAGCTGTCAGCACTGAGCCTGATGCGGGGTTTGAACTCATGAGCTGTGAGATCGAGACACGTGACTAGATTGTTGGATGGTTTGAAGATAATGCTATTTGAATTTTACCTCAATAAAAAGAAAAAGAATACTTGGTGTATTAGTACCCGTCTTGAGTTAAAGAACAGGCAAAAATAATTTTTGGAGTCAGAAGTTAAGTTAGTGGTTGGAAAGAGGTATGAGGAGTGACTTAGGTGTGTTAAAATCACAGCCACGTCCTCTTCGAACCTTGTGCTTGTCTGTTAGGGCTTGGCTGTTGGATGACCCTAAGTCGGCTTGAGCCTTACCTGAACTTGAACCTATTTAGAGCTAGGTGTGGTATACTGCCTGCCTAAATGATGTCACGCTGTGGTGAGGACTAATACTTAGGAGAGATTTATCAATTATATTCTGTAATCAATTGCAAAGTGTCTTTGGGAAGCCTATGTTATTTGGAAGAAACTTTTTTTCCCCTCCTGGTATATTCTCACACACACCCTAAGAGAGACTGATGATCTCCTTCCAGAGTGATGCGGACTCTCCCTTGCTTCGTAAGCTTGTGGATTCAGCCTCATTATCAGCCTCAATATAGACTCTACTGTGGTCTTTGGTTATTCTTTGAAATGGGTGATGTTCTATTTCTTGACCTGGACAGTGCTTACACAGGTATATTCACTTTGAGACACTTCATTGAGCTTTATGAACTCAGGATTTGTGCACTTTCCTGTGTATGCATTAGCTTTCAAATATATATTTATTAAAAAAAAAAAAAAAAAGAAAACACAACAGGTGCCTGGGTGGCTCAGTCAGCTAAGCGGCCGACTCTTGATCTCAGCTCAGGTCTTGATCTCAGGGTCATGAGTTCAAGCCCTGTGTTGGGCTCCATGCTGAATGTGAAGCCTACTTAAAAAAAAAAAAAATAGAAGTAAAATACAAGGAAACTTCCGATTTTCTGAAGACCTGTGCCACCAGACTCCTCAACTATTGCTTATTTCTTTACACCTCAAATTTCAAGGTGATTTCTTGTAAACCTCTAAAAATATATCGTACAATGACCTTTTGTCTTTGGTCCATGTCATTTTCTTCCTTGCCCACTCTGTTGATTTTTCTTCTGTTTAGATAATGGGGGTTGCACTGGGTTTTGACACAGATGACTAATTAATTAAATCATCCTAACACTTTTGTTTACCACCTACTTTTATCCTAGGCATTTAGGTGGAACCAGAGATTGAAAGAATCTCAAGAATCACACAATGTAGTGGTAAGTTTAGCATTGATACCTATTTGGGTTGAGGAAGAAACACATCTTAAGACACTACTTGCTATAAAACATTTGCCTAATGATAAACAAATTGTATTCCCATTCTGTTTGTCAATCTTGAGAGTGATGCCTTTGATTCGAGCTATGAAAGCAAGGGCATTATCCCTGGGAGTTTACTTTTGAATGTAGCTTGTGGATTGGGGAAGGGATAAGGGGTAAAAGAAGAAATTAGAAGAGACGTTGTTACTTTTAGCTTTCATTTCTTAGAACATTCGATCATTCAAATAAAGAGATTATTACCTTGCTTGAGAAAATGAGGTAAGCAATGGTCATTTTTAAGAGGTAAAGAGCAGAAAGAAGTGTGGCAGGGACAAGTTCCGAGTGGCAGGGTGGCCGACAGGATAGCAACAAGAGCTGCCATTGAGTGATGGATGTGACAAATGTGATTGAAGAACTTAGTCCCGCACAGAGCTCCTTACAGCTCTGAGTGAACCCAGCCCAGGAACCACCGAAAAGTTTGGAGTCTGATGGTGGAGAGGTCAAAAAGGAGAGAGAGAGAAGGAGCTGGGAGGAAAAAAAACCAAAAAACAAAACAGGAAGGGAAGAAAGGGAGAAGAAGTAGACAGAGTAGGCATTTACCTCTTTGCACATTGATTGAGCTGAACTGGGCTATAGTTACTGTGAACTTGGTACGTGACGGGGGCTCAGGCTGGGTCTGTTCCAAGCTGTGGCAATAGCACAGGGGGATCATTTCAATGAGTCTGATGATTACAAAGTGCTGATTTGGTTTTTTAGTGATTGAAGTCTATTGAAAACTTGGGGCTTTCCATTTGGGGGTGAGATCATTTGAATTATGGATTGATATGGTGGGTGGATTTATTGTTTTAAGTTTTTGTTTTTGTTTTAGTTTTCTGCCGTAGGGAGACCAACATAGCTACACCAATGGCCACCAGCCAGAGACCTCCAGGAACAAACCTGTGGTTGAACAAACTGGGTTTTATTGACTCACTGCAATGGGGGAGAACACACAATGGGAAACCGTGGGAGCGTCTGTAGGCGGGTGTTAGAAAAGGTGTTCTAGGATTTGGACAGTGTTAGGTGATTTGGGAAAGGATTCAAAGAGGTGAAGTTTTGGTCTGAATTGGATGCTCTCAGGAAGTAGAATGAACTCTAGAATTGGGCATCTTAATCAATGTTATCTAGAAGGCGGGAGGAACATAGCCATGCAAGACCTGTGATTGGTAAAAACAGCGGTCGCTCATATTAGCCAGGATAGGGAGGGATTCGGGATTTTGTGGTTTGGACAAAGTTCATGCTTTGTCGGTGCTCAGACATGATATGGAATGGTCTTCCTTTTGTCTTATCCTTCACGGTCACAGAGCGCCCTTGTCTGAGGCTGATGTTTTGTGAAATTGCTTACGTTCAACAGGACAGCACCAACGCCTAATTGTGAATACCAGGGTAGCTTCTAGCAACACCAAGCCCCGGCTAACAGCACCAGGCCGGCTCCTAGATGTCAGGGATGGCTTTTCTCTTTCTCAGCTAGCAGAATGTAACTATAAATAGAGCCTTTTAAATCAAGTTATGATATGTTACTTAGGACTAGATTTTGTCACATTAAACAAAAAACATCCCCAAATAACAGCGGCTTAAACAATAATGAGGTTTATCTCTTTTCCATATATAAAACAGTTCTAAAAGCAGGCCTTGCATACCGGGAAAGGTAGCTCCACGATTCCCAGGGACCTGGGCTCCTGCTATGTCCGTGCTCTGTCTTCCTTAGCTTTTGTTCCTTGGACTTGTGGTCCAAGATGGCTGCTAGAGCTCCAGCCATCACACTAAAATTCTATTCAGCATGAAGAGGAAGGGAAGAAGAAGGTCAGTCGGCTCCCTTTTGGTAAACTTCCTGAAAGTACCATTCAACACACCTCCTCACATTTCTTTTGCTAGCACTCGATCACAGAGCACAGATGTTTGTGAAACGCAATCATTTAGGTGGCAGTGGGTTTGCTAGAATAATTTTTTTTTTAACTTAAAAGAAAAGTCCTAACTGACTATTGGGGGGAACTACCGGTATGTGGAACTGGGATAATGCAACTGCCGTATTGGATTCTATGGGAGGCAATTCTGTTGTGGCTTTTGTTGTATGCAAATATCCCTCTCTGGTAAACCGGCTGGCAGCTGATTATGTTAACGGATGCCACCTTCTTAGTCCTTTGGGGACAATCTCAAGAGTTCAAGTTAAGCGAAGTCTCTTTTCAGTCTTTTGAAGCCGGGTAGCTTGATTGAAAAGAACGCTGTGGTTCAGCGGCCACGTTGCTAGGCTGTCTAACAATTCACCTCTAGCAGCAGGGAAGACGTGACCGGGAAGATTTAACTTAAACATGAATAAAAATCATGCTTGCAAATTTGCTTTTAAGAACAACTGGATTCCTTTGCCTAGGAGAACTACAAAATTACTGTGTGTTCTGCTGCTTTTTTTTTTTTTAAAAGGAGGTCATAAATAAGGTGAATAACATTGTAAACAAAACGTTCACGTTGCCACTATAACCGCACACAGACATCTGGGCTGGAAATGTGGGAAAATTGTAAAGAATTTGGAAAGGTTCAAAGGCTCAGGTTATTAAAGTTTTAATAATCTTCTTTTCTGCAGGGCTAACCCCCTGCTATTCTTTCAGTGCAGTAGGAAAACAAAATATGGACAAAATTGTAGTTAATTAGAGCTGAATCTTCCTTGGAAAACCTATAGAAATTGCTTGGGATTTTTATAGAGGCTGCGAGTTGAGAGCCATGGGTCTGAAAGGGGATAACTTCGTTTTCATTTGGGGAACATTGGATTTCAATGAAATAAGATATGTTTTTCTTTAAAAAAAAAAAAAAAAAAAAAAGCCCTATCAGCGACTTCATGTAATTGATTGGAAAACATCACTTGGCAGAATTATCTACGAAACTAATCTCACTTAGCATTTTAACTTTGTCCCACTGATCAGAGCAAAACCAAATCTTTATTGCTCAGGGTGATACACTGATTGAACAAACGGCCTGTCTTGAGTCAATTACCAAATTGTCTTAACTGAAGAAACAGCATTCCCCTCACACTTGAAATACAGTGAAAGTTGTGAAAATGATTTCGCTTCTGGTTGAGACACGTTTTGTTTTTGCCATAGGCAGGCTTGTGATGTCCGTGTTGCTAGTTTTCTGTTTGAAATTTGTTTTCTTTTAAAGGCATCCTAAAAGTATATACTATACCACTCACTATATGATGCAGCACCTAGCTTGCTCTGTGTTGCAGAAGACTAGACTGGTGCATGTAATTTACATGATAGGTGTGTACATATACATGTGAGAAATTAGCCATGTGTGAAGTCACATGTGTGTAGTGGAAATACGCAGACACACGGAATTCTTTAAATTGTGTTGCATCCCAGGATGGTGAAAGAATCTTACTCATTAGGATCCAGCCATGAGCACTGAAATATGATTTGCAAGAGATGAAGTTTGGAGTTGTTTTAATAGGCTAAGTGGTTCCAAATGCAAGTTCAGATCGTAGACTCCCCGGCTCTTTGTGAGACTAATTGACTTTGCTGTAGAGTTTTGGCAAAGCTCTTATTATTTTTACTACATTTTCCTTTTTAATAATGTAAAATGGAACTAACTTCTAAAATTCACGTTCCCCTTTATGAGTTTGTTAGCCCTTCCTTCACCAAATTAATGACTGACTAGGCAAGACAGCCAAGAATGCTTGCCGCTCTGGGCATTTGTTAATTGGTTGTTCGTTGGACTATATATGAGGGAAAATTATTGCTACTATAAACCAAAGAGTGTAAAGGAAAAGTAGTGATATAAATATGGAGCTGGAATAGGCCGGGAAAGCAAGTGATGTAAAAGTTCTGTTTTTCTGCTAGATGGTTCCCTTAGGATGACTGTACATACTGAAAGTAAAATGCAGCGGACCAGATTGTAACACAGACATTCATACTGGTACCTCTCAGAAAAGAAGATTCATTGTTTTGGTTAGTTTGTAAAGCTCTGATGATAAGCTTCTTTTGTTTTGTTTTCAAAGAAAAGCTGGGCTCGCAATAAATAGTAAAATCTGTTTCGTCTTGAAAATTGCTACAAGACTACTTTGAGCCTCTGGACGGGGACAGCGATGAGGCAGAAATGAAAATTCCAAGGCCGGAATTTTTGACCCTTGCAGAATGTGAGGTGTACATTCATTCCGCTTCCCAAGGCCTGACATTCCTGGGAAACTTCCCCTGGCGTATCCTGGGGGGAAAGAAAACCCCTCAGGCTTCGGAACAGAACCCCCTAGCTGGTTCTCTCATCGTTCACTTCCGTCCCCCTGATTCCCCTTATGAATGCCAATCAGACAGTTTTCACTCTTGTTTTAAGCTAGGGAATGAATCCAGGGGTTTGGCTCATGTTGCAAAGGTTTCCAACAGTATCAGGTAATTCACGATTAGCAGGGCTCCATTCAGAATGGTAACTGAGACCCGAAAGGCTGCACGACTCATTACCAATTACCAATTCCCTGGGCCATCCGGTTCCCCGGCAGAAAGGCTTCCGACGCATTTGCGTTGCAAATTGAAAACATGCTGTCAACAGCAACAAATCCAAGAGATGTTTACCTTAATTTTTCCAAGGCAGGCTTTTACATGTGGATGTTTTTGTTTGAGGAGCAAGTGTGTAGATTCCCTCCAAGTTTCCCAGGTGGGTGCTATGGTGACAAAGGGGCCGGTCCCCAACTTGTGATGCTATGGTGACAAAGGGGCCGGTCCCCAACTTGCATCGGGTGTGGGGTGGCGGATGTTGAGATGGATATGGAGCCATTCAACTTTCTCAAGGGTGTAGGCACCTAGGAAATCACTCTGTTGAAAGGCTGTTTTCGCAGGTGAGGAAACTGAGGTCCAGATTGGTTGTGGCACTTCCCCAAGGACAACTGGGTAGCTAGCATCAAGGTGGAGTCTGGAAGGTAGGGTTTCCCATGCTTTCCCATCGTTTGTGGCCTGAATGCTTATCTGCGCTGGATAGTTGTTAATGATTGCTGTGTATAGAATAAAGCATTAGTGACGAATTGGTAAGTTTCCATCAAAACTGAGGACACGGGGACACTCGTCTCAAACAAGAATGTGGCCTTTGCCCCTCGTTTGAATCTTTTTTTTTTTTAATTTTTTTTTTTAACGTTTATTTTTGAGACAGAGAGAGACAGAGCATGAACGGGGGAGGGGCAGAGAGAGAGAGGGAGACACAGAATCGGAAGCAGGCTCCAGGCTCCGAGCCGTCAGCCCAGAGCCCGACGCGGGGCTCGAACTCCCGGACCATGAGATCGTGACCTGAGCTGAAGTCGGACGCTTAACCGACTGAGCCACCCATGTGCCCCTTCCTCTAGTTTGAATCTTGACGGCCAGGTGATATCCAACTACTTTCAAAAAGGACTATTGTTCAGCTAGAGGCAAGATGTAGTTTCATGCTGGGTTAGTTATGGTAACGCCCTGATGTCCCCTGCTTCGTGGAGGTCCATCCAGGGCCGAACAGAAACTGGACAATAGAAGTGTGGATAACAGGGGCGCCTGGGTGGCTCAGTCAGTTAGGCATCTGACTCTTCATTTCAGCTCAGGTCACGATCTCATGGTTCGCCGGTTTGAGCCCCACATCGGGCTCTGTGCTGGCAGCATGGAGCTTGCTTGGGAGTCTCTATCTCTCTCTCTGCCCCTCCCCAATTCACACGTTCTCTCCCTCTCTCTCTCTCTCAAGATAAGTACATGAACTTAAAAAAAAATAACACGAAGCAGTAAGTTAAAAAAAAAAAAAAGCGTGGAAAACAGAGGCAGTCCCAGCCAAACCCTAGGGCTCTTGGGGAGCCTCTAGTCTTCCTTTAAAAGCTTGTTTTAAGTTTGGAGTCTCCCCGTCACCCATAAATTAGAGTTGAGTGTATTTTCCTAGGTTACGTGTCACCCTGTCACATGTGAATGACAAGTTCTCCTCAGAATCAGATAAGCGTGTTGAGCAAGTGCGAGAAAGAAACTTTGCCCCTTGTGAACTTTGGATGAAGGAACCCTAATGTTTCTGTGGCTGCTGAGGGAAAGGGAACCTGGCTTTGGCCAAAGCGGGAAGCAGGAGTCCCATTCAAGGCAGGCCGATTTCACAGAGGGCTTTCCAGACAGGGCCCAGGAACCTGAGGAGTTTTGCTAAGTGGATCTCTCAGCTGAGTACACGCTGATGAGGTTCCACGCTCAGAGAGTATCCTATGAAGCCTGAGAGAAGTAAACACCGCACAGAACGTTCCCAAGGTGGAGGAAATGAATGTTCAGAAGCGCAGAGCTGACTAGAGACAGACCCCCAGAGACTACGTAATGAGAGAGTTGGAGACAGGACGTCACGAGAGAAATTGGGGGGCTTTAGTTGCATCAGGGTGGAAAGTTCTGGTCACCCTGTCTGGCCTACTGTCAGCGTCTCCAAAGAGCTCCATCGGATCATGGCTTCACAGAGAAAGAGGACATGTGTACAGTAGTTTCACATTCATGTTCTACCTCCGGCGAGTGGTTTAAAAGTTTGGATACCTTGCTCTTTTTTTGTTTTTTTTTCCTGTTTATGGAGAGCAGTTAAATCCCCATCACCAGGCAAATGTCTTTCAAAAGGATCTCTCACAGCAGGTAACTGGGAGGGAGTGAGGGAAGATGTTGCGTTTTGGAGTCAAACAGACTTGGAACCATCATGTGGACGCGAGCTGTTGCCTATTTTAAGCACTTCATTTTCTGGATTGGAAAAAACTTCAGGGTTTTTGCTTTAAAAACATTCAAAGTGGGGTAGCAAAATATTGACCCGAAAGGCCAGAAGAAGAGACCTTATTTAGGACTTGCTCGGAATTACAATTTTACTCTTCTTGGAGGAAAGTGACCCAAAGCATTTTTACTGGAGGTGACAAAATTTCCTGAGTAAGAAATGTACTGACTTCTAGATGATGCTTATTCCCGAGTAAGAAATCCACTAACTTCTAGATGTTTATTCCCTACCAGGTTTGCACATCATAAAATCTGACCTGGGCCACTTGGTGAAGGGTGGCTCTTGGGAAAGAGGAATTCACTCGTTCCATCCTCAAGAGGATATTTGTTATCTAGAACGAACACTAATGGAAAGTGTGTCACCTCAGAGATCTGATCTAGGTTTGGCTTCTATTTCGCTCGTTTATAACATATCAGAACTAGGTGGCTCAGGACTAACTATGATTGGGAAGTTTGGAAAAATTTTTTTCTTTTTGGGAACTGATGGATTTGAAAGTCAGGACTTGGGCGTTGGTTGGAGTTAGCTCAGGGTTTCTAGAATTCTGTTTCCTGGCTTTCATCAACAAGTTGTGCCTTGAGTCATCTTGTCACTGGGGGGGGGGGGGGGGCTGGTTGCACCAATGTCAAAAGATGTTAGAAGGAGTGAGTGTCACATCCTGGGATGAAGTCATTTAGGCTGGTGACATTCTCAGTAGGGTCAGTAGGAATGAAAAAGTGGGAAAGAAAGTCATGTCAAGGATGTCTTGAGCAAGGGAATAGAGTCGAGTCAGTAAACAGCAATGGAAAGCATAGGCTGTAAGGGTGCAAGCCACCTTCTCCATTGTCCTGGGCTTGCTGCTCTTGCGGGTGAACTTTGGCATCAATCAAGCAACTAAATGACATTGAACAAGTTTCTGAAGGTACCCAGCGGGAACCCTGTCAAGACCCACATCCGGCAGTTAATTTCCTACCAACCTTAATTACAAGTGTTAGTTAGTATAAAATGTATGGAAAAGAGACATAAGACACCCTTTGGGGTCTACAGCTGTCTTATTTCTATTTTAGAGAATAATTACATGAATGCTCACCATCTAAAATGGACTTTGGAAGGTTCTGTACCAAAGCCCAGGATTGAGCTTTCTGCTTTCTGTGAGGGAAAGCTTGGAGACTTGTGTTCTAAGTAGTTCTTCCTTTTAACTGAGCTCAGAGACAGTGGCTCACAGGGCAATGGCCGAGCATTAAATCTAGTCTCTTCTAAAAAGCATTTAAAGCGGTAGTAACGTGACATACGAGGGGCCACAGTGAGGCCCGTCCTGGTTTTGGGGGTACGTAGGAACTGGTGATCTATGGAGGAGAAAAATAGGGCACTGAAAGAAAACAAGACTCCAGGCTCCTTCCTCATATTCCTGGCTGTGTCTGTCATAGATCTGCTGGCACGTTTTGTTTTGGGGACAAAGGACAGCACTGTTTAATCCTTCTGTCCATGCCAAACTCCAAAGGGGATAATTACATTCTGCCTCCTGAAATTCCCTTTGCAATTTCATCTGGGTGAAGCACTCTCAATTGCCTGGGGTGTTGCTGATCCTGGGAAACAGCCGCCATGTTTTATCCCCAGCTAGGTATTTCAGTCATGGCCAAGGTGAATAGTGCACAGTTTGATTTTGGCTCCAGTGTATAAATTAGACCGGGTTCTTTTGCAGTAAAATGCACTGAGCAGGGTGGCAAATGTCAGCTCACTGGAGCATTATGTGTCTGTCCCCTGTGCAAAACTGTTTTAATTGTGCCTGAAGAGTACAGTCGATTGGCTAATGTTGTTTTTAAGAAAAGAAATTATTCTGGAGTTTTTTTTGTTTTTTTGTTTTTTGACCGGTAAATGCAGTGCCAGATAATGTTTTTGTGTTCAGGTGAAAAATCCAGTTCGGTTATGTTATTTGGGCCCCACTAGAATCATTAAAAACAGTTGGATTTCTATACGTAAGACCCAAAGTAATTCAGTTTGGTTTTCTGACAAGTAATTATTTTTTTCTAAATAGCACTGATAGTAATGTCATTGTAAATGGGATAAAAAGGTTATTAGGGAAAGATTATATATGCTTGTTTAAATTCCTAGATCAGATCTTCGTAATGTCAGGAAAATCATCCAAGTTTGTTAGAATGAAATCCAGGTGCAATGTTCTATCATTTCTCTGAAGTTTTGGAGAAACAGATACTAAGATGATAATTTCAATTCCCCGCGGGAATGAAGAAAACCTGGACAAGATGTTGGTTTTAATAATGGTATTTCAAGCTGTTCCTAAGCTTAATTGTGGTATGGAGTAACACTGTAGTCATGGAGTGGTGTATTTAAAACCCACCAAGAGGTTTCAGCCTGAGAGCGGAACCAACGAAAGGGAATCATTAACCACAGAAGTGACTGAAGTGGTTTAATAATTATGTTATTTCAAGGGGGAAAAAAAAAAAAAGATCTGCCTCAAGTATAAAGGGGAAAAGAAGGCCTGATAAATAGAACTTATTTCTACCCTAGGTAGTCAGCTAGTGAGACTACCAGTGGGAAAGGTCTATTAACTAATTGATCTGCTAGACTCGATAGGGAAGTCCAGCTGGAGATCAAAGAACATTCTCTGCTACAAAGGCAAGCGGCAACCTTGGACCAGATGTTTTCCTTCCAGCTCTGTCATGCTTGATAACTGTAGAGTGTGGCTGAATCTGGCCATAGGCCTCGTCCATCCGACCACTGATATGGAAAGCAAGGGGATGTGTGTGCACGCACACGCGTGAAAAAGAGGCAAGAGAGCTTCGAAGTCAAAAAGGTTCCGCATTTAAGATTAGGTTGGGAGCCAAGCAATTTTTTTCAAACTTATTTGCAAAGTGAAGCAGAGCAAAGAATGCCACTGTCAACTTTTAAAAAGGTTCCTATATCTTAATTGTCCTATAATTGCTCTTTATAATAGCTTATACTAATGTATTATAACACATGTCTGTTACAATAAAACCAAGTATGTTTTGAATAATGGCTGAAATTACAAAGATTCAACTATTAGTGTTAGCTTATGCGCTTTCTTTTATGTTTAGAGTAAAAGTGAGAGTTAATAATTGAAGTGTGGTTTTTCTTTTGGCCATTACCCTGGAACTGTTTGTTTACATGTGTTGCCCACCTTTATCGTTTCCAGCTCTATATGTTCTGCTTCTGGTTTTTTCACATCTGGAGAAGGTATTATTTATGATCAGGCAGGATATGTGGCTTAGAAGTTTCTTTGAAATGTATGTATGTATAATTCTCTTCTATGCATTTTTCAAAGATTCCTACGGTATTAGATGGTTTGAAAAATGAGATGTCTAAAATTATCTTGATGTGGTTAGCTTGGTATGGTCTATGGCCTTTCTTAAAATACTACCTTGCTTCCCTAGTTGATCAAAAATATCACCAAAAAGTCATTAGTTCACCTGATTGGGAGACGTATTGGGGTTTAGGAATGTTCGTATTGAGAAGTCACTGATCTCAGGCGATCGAATTCCCCATAAAAGGAAGATTTCCATAGAATGTTTGCATGCCTGTACTTTCAAGGTGCCTAAAATTCGAAAGTAGTAGCTTCATTTTTTTTAAGCCAAAGGCTTTTGTTTCTCTTAAAATTTAACTTCTAAACTTCTCCATTCTCTTCGTGTGTGTGCATATAAAAAAATATTTATTGAATGATATATTTATCATACAATTTCCTGAAAATCTAATTTGATGGGGGGAAGGAGGGAAAGGTAAGGACTGCTCCCCCAAAGACAAATTCTATATACTTTATTTATTTATTTATTTATTTAAATTTTTTAATGTTTTTATTTATTTTTGAGACAGAGAGAGACAGAGCATGAGCAGGGGAGGGGCAGAGAGAGAGGGAGACACAGAATCTGAAGCAGGCTCCAGGCTCTGAGCTGTCAGCACAGAGCCCAACGCGGGGCTTGAACTCACACACCGCGAGATCATGACCTGAGCCGAAGTCGGACGCTCAACCAACTGAGCCACCCAGGCGCCCCAAATTCTATATACTTTAAACTTTGCTGAGTGTCCAGTTCAAGATGGCACACTGATGGCATATCAACCTTCACCCTTTCTCAAGGTCCCATTGAAACTATTAAATGTCCAATGTGCTTCCATGTAAAAATCTATCTAATGAAAGCACAGCAATGCTGGGCATCAATAAAGGCACCACAGAGGGTGAATACAAGCTAGTTGTTACAGAGCAGATGGACTTATATGAAAAGCAAACAAAAATAAAAGCAGAGAAGGGGATTCCAGAGATAAGGGACCACTGGAGAAGCTCCAAGCTTGGAGTTGTCAAACATAAAGGATAAGAGTGGGTAGCAGATTATACTTATTGGAGTGTTGATTTAAAGTTCTGAATTCAGATCCTTGAGATCCCTTTCTTCAACTACAGCTCCTCTTCTCTCTCTACTCTTCAATGTCAAAACAGACATGGGCAAACTGTATCACCTGGATAGAACCAAAGAACTTTTAAAGACTGAAGAGTAAGGTAATGTGGATCCTGAGCCTAAAGAAAAGAGCTGGAGGTAACCCCAGGCTTCCATAGCAAATGCTGAGGTAAGGCAGCTTTGGTCAGACGTCTATGCCAAAGTTCTTCAAGCCCTACACAACCCCGAGGGTCTCCAGATTGCCTGCTTTGTACAGTAGGGAGTCAGTCCTGCCTGTCAACACTCTTGCTCACAAGGTGTCTGCACAGAACTCTGTCACTTAACAAAGCATCTAAGAAACTTATACTCCTGTGTGGTCAGCTTTGTCCTTCAATAATAAATATAACACTAGATTTTTGATAATACCAATTTCCTGAAAGAGAAAGATTAACATAAATAACAGAACAACTGATTCTGAAGAAAACAGATATAACTCAGAGAACTGAAAAGAACTTAAAAAAATATTTTCTGCATTCTCATAATTCAGGATGATATTATATCATCTAAATTTTTAAAAAAGGTTTTACTTGTTTATTTAGAGAAAGTGCAAGTGAGGGAGGGCCAGAGAGAGGGAGAGAGAATCCCAAGCAGGCTCTGCACCATCAGAAAAGCTCAATGTGGGGCTTAAACTCACAAACTGTGAGATCATGACCTGAGCCAACGTTGGAGACTTAATAGACTGAGCCACCCAGGCACCCTAGGATCCTTAAAATAAGAATAAGTTGTTATGACATGAGAGCAATCAGAAGACAAGAAGAGCTCTGGATGATTAAAATATGACTTATAGAATAAGAAATCAATAGCTGGACTGAAAAATATGTTGGCAGGACTAAAGAAATATCTTAGAAGAAAAGTACAGGAAGTCTTCCAGTAAGCAAAAAGCCATACATTTGAATGAGAGAGAAGTTAGCAATTATGAAGACAGCAGTAGATTCAATATCCATCTCATAGGAAAGAAATAGCTAATAGAGAAAATAAAAAGGATAAATTAAAAAATAGTAGAGGAAAATTTCCTTATATAAAGGAAGACATGAATCTTGAATTGGAAAAGTCTGACAAAATATTAAAATGGGGGAGAAGGGAGGGGGAGGGGAAAATGGGTGATGGGCATTGAGTAAGACACTTGGGATGAGCACTGGGTGTTGTATGTAAGTGATGAATCATAGGAATCTATCCCCAAAGCCAAGAGCACACTGTATACTCTGTATGTTAGCTAACTTAACAATAAATTACATTAAAAAGCAAAACAAAAAAACAAAACAAAAAAACCCCTGAAGAACAAAAACAATCAAGCAAAAACACCAAATATTAAAACAGGTAAATTAAAACAACAACAACAACAACAACAACAACAACAACTAGTGATACTTGACATATACAAGGGTAAAGAAAAACATCACATGAGTTTCTAGAGAGAAAAAAAGCAAGCTTATTATAGATGCTTAATAATGAGACTCACACCAGCAACATAGGACAATAGAGCAAACCCCTCCAAGTCCTCATCAGCAAGAAAACAGTGGAGCAATGCTTTGACATTTTGAGATAGGATTTTAAATAGAGGGAGGCAGACTTTTTCTGTGCGGGGCAAGATAGTAAATATTTCACATTTTGTGGGTCATGTGGTCTCTTGCAGCTATTCAACTCTGCCATTGTAGCATGAAATAAAGACATAATGCTGTGTTCTAACAAAACTTTATTTACAAAAACAGGTGGTGGGGTGGATTGCACCAGTGTGCTATGGTTTGTCAACACCTGCTTTGGAATATAGACTTCTATACCCAGCTAAACCATCAACCAAGGATGAGGGCAAAATAGGGATATTTCCAGGCAAGAAAAAAACCTCGAAGTTTCATAACGATGTGAAAAAAAAATAATACTTAAGAAGTTTTGTTTAAGCAAAAGAAAAAAGGAATAAATGAGGATGACATGAAGTAGGAGAAACAGTGGCAGCTGAGCGTGACTTAGAAATTTGGAACATTCTCCTTAAAGTGGCAGTAGTTTTATGACCTAGCATTGATTATGCTTCCTTCTCTAAGGACTCAATCATATTAATTAGTTCTGCCTGGAATCATATTTATATAATCTTAATGTTGTAAGTACTGTATTATGAAATCAAAACTTCAGAGTCAATCAGTGGACACAGTACTGATACCATTGTCATAATCACTAAATGACTTTGACAAACTAAAAATAATATAATTAACAAAATTGGGTGATTAAGGTAGGAGGCAGAGTGGGAAATAGTGCAAGTGCATAAAATTTCTTACCTTTGGTAAAAGGAGAGTGGAATCAAGGAATACATGTACATGTGTACTGTTTAGAGCTATAATGGCCATCACCGGGAGGGCTAAATAAACAATGGCTATTACCTCTGGTGAGTGAAAGTGAGGGCGATGGCAGAATTGAACTTTTCTTTCTTTCTTTCTTTTTTAAGTTTATTTGAGAGACAGAGCAAGAGAGAGTGAGAGAGCGCACAGGAGGGAAAGAGAGAGGGGGAGAGAGAGAATCCCAAGCAGGCTGTGCACTGTCAGCACAGAGCCCGATGTGGGCCTTGAACTCACGAACTGTGAGGTCATGACCTGAGCTGAAACCAAGAGTCAGAAGCTTAACCAACTGAGCCACCCACGGGTCCTGAACTTTTCTTTCTTTATACTTTGAATTTTCTATCACATACAAGTATTGCTTTAATTTACGAAACAATATTTAAAAAATTCTATAGAAAATCCATTCAGGGCTAGAGACTTTGTTAACTTAAAACTTAAGGCTATTAAACAAAACATGTTTTAACTTGTCATCAGTAGTAAAGTCAATTTGTGAAAAACATTTTTATAATTTTTCACTGGGCAAGTTAATGGAAAAAAAATTGGCAAAATTTTACCGACGTTTTTTCTGACCATTCTAACCTTTTTTAATTAAAATCTTTTCCCTCCTTTCTTCCAGGGACTCCCCGTTCTGTATGTGTATGATTAAAAACATTTTTTTCTTTTTTATTGAAGGGTGGTTTATATAGTGTTAATTAAAACTTTCACGCTGAGAGTATTACCTATCTTTAATAAGGTAAAGTTTTGCTCTAGCTACTCTCAGAACACTTCTTAGGTAAGAATTACAGAGTTGGGCAGACTATATCCCTTAGGTTTGTAAATAAAGTTTGTAAGTAAAATTTTATAAATAAAGTTTTATTGGAACAGTCGCATACATTTGTTTATGAGCCTACGATGGCTGTTTCTGTATATAGCCTGCAATTCCAAAATATTTACTCTATGGTCCTTTAGGAAAAAAACGACTCCTTTGGAGCATCAGAATCACCTCGTGAACTTGTTAAATTCCCAATTGTTGGGCCCCACCCCCAGAGCACTTGATTCAGTAAGTCTCAGGTGGGAGTGGAGAATTTGCATTTCTAACAAGTTCCACAGGGTGCTGATGCTGCTGGTCAAGTGT
This sequence comes from Neofelis nebulosa, assembly GCF_028018385.1. Classification (NCBI taxonomy): domain Eukaryota; kingdom Metazoa; phylum Chordata; class Mammalia; order Carnivora; family Felidae; genus Neofelis; species Neofelis nebulosa. The sequence continues at coordinate 116,509,239 of NC_080789.1, read as the reverse complement.
AGACAAACCTTGGAGTTGAATTTTGGTTGTACCCATTGCAGGTCTATGAGTTTGCCTAAGTTACTTAATTTTTGTGTATCTGGGTTTGTTCACCTGTAACATAAGGCTTATTCAGTTCCTATTTTCATGGATTGTTGTGAGGATTCAATGAGATAATGCATGTAAAGCACTTAGCATGGTGCCTAGTATATAGTAATGAGTCAATGAAACGTTTACTATGATTATGATAAAAGCATACCTCACCGATGGTAGGCGTGATCATAGAGACTGTCCTAGACTGGATAGAATATCAGCTGCTGGGAAAATGGAATTTGAATAATTTTTCCAAGTCTCTAGATCTCATTCTTTGCATGAAAATTTCCCTAAATGTTGGACCAGCAGAAAAAATAAATGACCCGGCTTTAAATCATATATCTTGGAACATAGTACAAATTGAAAAGATCACAAAGGGAAAGCTACAGGAGCACTTTCATATTTATTGCTGCCTTGTTGGGAGTCATTTCAAGTTTGAAAAGAAGTTTGTAATTTTCCACATGTGAAAATGGGAGGCGAGGAAGGGTAAGCGTGGACGTCCATATGAAAGCAGTGGAGAATGAACATTTTGTCCTCAAGGAATTAATAACCCAATTTCAGACAAGACCGACCCTCATGAAATAGTTATAAGAACTGCCAAGCAGAGTCTAGCTAGGAGGCAGGATGAGAGACACGGGTAATATATACTGCCAGGTCATAGACAATAGGCTGGAAGAGTCAGCCATAGACTATGAGTCAGTCATAGACAATAGGCTGGAAGATAATGTGGGATTGGGGGTGGGAGGAATCTCCCCAGGTAGTGGGAGAAACGGTTTCAGCAAGGTTTGAAGATGAGGTAATGAACACAGTACAGTTTAAATTTAAGGGTGAAAAAAATTAGTCACTGTTGAAAATGATGCAGGCAAGTAACTCTTAGAAGAGCAAATTCCATTTTTCAAGCATAAATGTGTGACAGCTTTTTTTTTTTTTTTTTTTGCATGTGGCATTGAAAATGCTAAAATAGTCTAAAGTTCAAAAATTGTGACTGATAGAGGGTCTGGCTCAAAAAAACAAAAAAGAAAAACACACCAACTTTGAAAACTCCATCAACAGATCCAGTCTACTCTATGGAGTCATCAGAGGGGATGAGCTGGACAAGAATTTTCCTCATCTTTTCCTCTCAAGGCATAAAGGCTGAGACAGATCTCGTTTGCAGCCAGAAAGAGGGCAATGTGTGGGGAAACTTGGCTTGGATCTTGGATCTTGAAGAGGGCAACTATTCATCACTTGGGCTGTGGTTACAGAAGACTTTTCCTGAGGGTCGACAAGGGGACAGGTGAGGAGAAGGTTCTGATGGAGCCATTTACCTCATTGTGCTTGGGTCAAGGGCTTTTAATTATCTGTGTGCAGTGAAGAAAACTGTTCTCAGTAGCTTGGCGTGGGGGAGTGACTGCCTGTCTGAAAGCTGGGTTCTGGGGTGGAGCCCAAGCTTGTTCAAGCTTAGTTCACCAAGAAAGCAGTGGGGGTTGTCGTTCTGATGTCGTTCAAGACCGCCACACCTCATCTCTGCCTATAACAGAATCGCAGGTGTTAACACTGGAGTGACTAATGATTGTGACCTCATTAAAAGAGAAAGGATATTACCTCCCGCTGATTAGAGGGGATGGTAGTCCTGGCTTAGTCACAGCGCAGACAGGCATGGTTGGGTCTGTCCCTCATTTATCTCCTTCTGGTTTTTAAATTGCCAGCAGAGGAGATTTGTGGAAAACCTGTGTGATTTCTCCTCCTCTCGGGGAAATCATCTGGTCCACCCTCCTTTGAGGCACCCACTCCAGGCTAATCGCATTAGCAGTCAGACAGGATTACTGGAGACCTTGTTTCTTGGAGTCGTCTTTCTTTATAAGAGCAAATAATGTACAGCTTGGGTGCATTTTGTTCTCCCTGTGTTGTCAGTTAACTTTGATTTTAAACACTTTTGTAGAGTGGAAGCCCGGAATGATGTAGAATAACAACCACAGAAGGACTTCAGTGTCGGCTCGTCAGTTGCATGTCTCTTTTATGTGCAGCAACTGCTGGTGAATCCCAGCTAGGTCTGCGAGGTCCCTGATCTTGACTTCTATGCCTCACAACCAAAGCTATTGCCTGTCTTTTTCAACTTTTATTGCTCTTAATTATTCTTACTGACCTCTCCACCAATCAAATGGATGATGAGGGATATCTAGAGATTCATGTGTCTATCTATCAAAGACTGTAACCTATGTTGGGACTTCATTTAACTTGTCTACGTCTTAAGCTTCTGAGAGACAGACCTAACAGTCCCTTAGTAAAGTTTTACCAATGGGCATACTAGAGGAAACCAATCTATGTCTTTCTCTGTAAAGCATATATACATACGTGTGTGTATATATATATATATATATATATATATATATATTTGTTTATATATTTGCACATACAAAAATATAATTTTGTACTTATATTTAAATATGTTTTATATAAAATCGTGTGTATGTTTCCATATATAAAATATAAATTTATATGTATATATAAATAAAATTATGTGTGTATATTTGCATATATATAAAAATACAATTTGTCATTAAATAGCATATGCTCTTCAGGGGCACCTGGGTGGCTCAGTCAGTTAAGCGTCCGACTTTGGCTCAGGTCATGATCTCACGGTTCGTGAGTTCGAGCCTCACGTCAGGCTCTGTGCGGAAAGCTCAGAGCCTGGAAACTCCTTCGGATTCTGTGTCTCCCTGTCTCTCTGCCCCTACCCCACTAATGCTTTGTCTCTGTCTCTCAAAAATAAATAAACATTAAAATTTTTTTTTTTTTTAAATAGTATATGCCCTTCAACAAGTCACTTAACCTTCCTCCTTAGCCTTATTTTCCTGATCAGGAAGCAGTGGTGAATTAGCTGAGTTTTCTTTCCTTCTTAAAAAAAATTTTTTTTAAAGTTTATTTTTGAGAGAGAGAGAGTGAGTGAGCATGAGTGGGGGAGGGGCAGACAGAGAGGGAGAGAGAGAATCTCAAGCAGGCTCTGTGCTGTCAGCCCAGAGCCCTATGCGGGGCTCGAACCCACACACTGTGAGATTATGGCCTGAGCCAAAGTCAGGAGCTTAACTGACTGAGCCACTCAGGTACCCCTCTCTCTCTCTCTTTTTTTTTTTTTTAATTAGCTGAATTTTCTTAGACATTCAGGTATCTATAGGTATCATATTTTCCTTGTATGTCTCAGAAATGTTTTTTTTAAAAAAACACAGCTTCAAATTCACATTTATTTTGCAGTGAACTCTAACATCTAAGTCAGCAAGAGTCAAGATTTGAAACACTCACGTCCTTTTCTATTTTGAATTTTCGGAGATGATTTTCTTCCTTTGGCGAAGCCCTTTGGGAATACTGTTCAAAGAGGCAGCTCAGTTAGGGCAGAACCCAAACTCTGGTGTGTGCTCTTTGGCAGGGGGAGTTGACTAAGGATTGTGACTAACCCTTAGTGGCTTCAACTAGGAAACAAGAGCCCGCCCCAAGAAAACAGTTCCAGGAGTTTCTACGAGGACGTGGAGGCCACTGGGTGCAGGCATCACTCGGCTCATTTGTGGTTTCTGCTGCTCAATGCTTCTCTAGTTCAAGGAAGGGGCTTCGTGCGGTGATGGCGATGGGCTGAAACTTTGAGGTGACTTTTTTTGAGATCTCACCAATAGGTCCCAAAGATGCTTCTTTATGATTGAAGTAAAAACAAGACAGAACCAAGTCTGGCCACAGTACTCTTGAGCCTTCATGTGAATTAGATCAGGCGAGTCACAAAGGAAAGCCACAGATGATATTAAAATGTCATCGAGGAGAGTGACCCCATCGAAAAAGGGGGAGTTTTCTGCCATATGCCACGCAGAACACTCATTTTGACAATCGGCACAGACGAGACCGCCTTTGCGGGAATCTGGGAGTCTAGCAGAGGCGTTCTAGCACGCCGCGAGAACAAAACACGATCCGGGACCGGACACACCGAAGAGGGTAAGAGGAACAATTTCATTTTACCTCTGACCCTTCGGCCAAGTGCCAAGGGAGCCCTTCTCACCAGCGATTTCTCCAGAAGGAAAAGAGCACGGGAGGGAGCGCCTGCCTTCCCCACGGAGGTGGGGCATCGGCCTTTCCTTCTCTCCCCATCCGGAATGTGAGGGGGGCCGCAGGCCTTGGGTGGGGGTGCAGAGAAGGGCTAGGGGCTCTCAGAGGGCATTGGTGGGACCGGAATCCTACGAACTGCTTTTCAGACTCAGTCAAGAAGTCCACCCACAAGCCACCAAGGACACTTTGCCTGTGGCTCTCCCCGGCTGGCCCGTGGGCACCCCAATGCCGCAGACATCTTATTCTGCACACCCCCACCATGTGGTTGACGCTCCGGGAGCCCCAAGGGCAGTGAGTGGACTTCTTGACTGAGTCTGAAGTCATGAAGCACCCATGATCTCATGAGTCTGAAGCACCCATGATCTCATGATCTCATGGTTGGTGAGTCCGAGTCCCCCATCAGGCTCTCTAGCCTCAGGGCAGAGCCTGCTTCAGATCCTCTGTCTCTCTGTCTCTCTCTGTCTCTCTCTCTCTGCCCCTCCCCCACTTGCTCACTCTCAAAAAGAAATAAAAATTAAAAAGAGAAAAAAATTCCCTCCCAAGAGGAGACAAAAGGTGCAAAACGGGGGTACCCGCAGAGATGGTCTGCCCAGCTGTGGGATCCCTCACAGGCCAGACAGGAGAGATTTCTCTTATGCAGCCAGACAGTAAAGCCTGGAGGAGGTGACCGCTTCTTCAAATGGGAAGACTTCAAGGAAACCAGAGCAAGTGTTAATTCAGTTTAGACAGAGAATGATAAACCTATACATCTCTGACACGTTGGGCGAAATAAGACAAAAGCCAGATCGACTACTTTTCCTCTGGTGCCTGCCTGATTCCCACCTGGACCGCACCCCACAGTTTCATTAGTTCAGCAGAGGGGTGCCTGGGTGGCTTGGTCGGTGGAGTAGCCAACTCTTGATTTCCGCTCAAATCGTGATCTCACAGTCGTGCGATCGAGCCCCCTATCAGGCTCTGCACGGACAGTGCGGAGACCGCTTGGGATTTTCTCTTCCTCTCTCTCTGCCAGTCCCCCACTCATACACACACACACACACACACACACTCTCTCTCTCTCTCTCAAAATAAATAAATAAACATTAAAAAAAAAGTTCAGCACAGGCAGAAAGTTTGGGAGTTAATAAATGTAAATAACCTCAAGGATTGTCTCACATACCACAATTTTCCTGAACTTGGTATAGACTCAGAGAAGAGTCTGGAATTACTGACTTTTGTAACTGACATTGGCCCACTGAAAGTTTTTTCAAACTAATTGGTAAAAATGTTGTTCAGAGTGGCTTGCATTAGACTGGATATAATGTATGATTTTTTTTTAAATGTTTATTTATTTTTGAGAGAGAGACAGTGTGAGCAGGAGAGGGGCAGAGAGAGAGAGGGAGATACAGAACCCGAAGCAGGCTCCAGGCTCTGAGCCGTCAGCACAGAGCCCGACGTGGGGCTCGAACTCACGAACCGTGAGATCATGACCTGAGCCGAAGTCGGACGCTCAACCGACTGAGCCACCCAGGCGCCCCTATAATGTGTGATTTTTTATTGAGAAACATTTTGAATAAGTCTAAAACATGTCTTTTTTAAATAACACTTTTCAGTTGGGAATAAGTGCAAATTCACCCCTTATTTTACATTTAGTTTGTTTAGACTAAACTAGGGCTTGGCAAACTATAACTAGTTGACTAAATCTGGTTGATCACCTGATTTATACAACCTCTGACCTGAGACTAAAATTGTTAACTGATTGAGAAAAAGCAAAAGAAGACTCTTTTGTGACATGTGAAAATGATGTGAAATTCTAATTTCCATAAATAAAGTTTTATTGGAACACACAATAGATAAAATGTAATTTAAGAAAATTTGACAATATTTATTAAAATTTAGGGGTGCCTGGCTGGGTCAGTTGCTGGAGCATGCACCTCTTGACCTCAGGGTGGTGAGTTCAAGCCCCACGTTGGGCACAGAGCTTACTTTTTTTTTTTTTTTTTTTAATGTTTATCTATTTTTGAGAGAGAGTGACTGAGTGTGAGTGGGGAGGGGTAGAGAGAGACAGGGAGACACAGAATCTGAAGCAGGCTCCAGGCTCTGAGCTGTCAGCACAGAGCCCGAGTCGGGCCTTGAACTCTCGGAACTGTGAGATCTTGACCTGAGCTGAAGTTGGACGCTCAAGTGACTGAGCCACTCAGGCGCCCCTGTAAAGCTTACTTTAAAAAAAAAAATTAATGCAGCAGGTTTCACTTTTTCCTGCAAATGTTCTCACATGGATGTGTACATATTTATGTGCAGGGACATTCCTTGCAGCATTACTTGCGATGGTAAAATACAGAAACAACCTAAACGCTCATGAACCCAAAAGCTCAGTCACACACATGAACACTGTGTGCACAGTGGAAAGCATGGCCAAGGATCCATATGTATGGAATAATTCCCAGGTGTATTCGTTTCCTATTTAATGGTAGTAACGAAAGGCCACAAACTTAGTGCCTTAAAACAAACGACTTTCTTATATTACATAGATAGAGGTTGGAAGTCTAGAATCAGGTTCATTGAACCGGAGTCAAGGCGTTGGCATGGTTGATTGCTTCTGGAGTTTCCAGGGAAGAATCCTTTTTCTTTTCAGCTTCTAGGGCCACCCTTGTTCCTTGGCTCGTAGGTCCTTCCTTGATCTCAAATCTTTGACTTTCTGACCTGCACCTTCCATCACCTTCCATGATCTTTAAAGACTCTGCCTCCGCCCTGCCCTGGGCCTACCAGGATAATCCACGCAATTCCGGAATGATCTCTTCTCAGGGCCCTTTATTCAATCATACGTACACAGTCCTGTTTGCCAAATAAGGCTTATAGGTTTTGGAAATTAGCATGTGGACATCTTTGGGAGGATATAATTTAGTCTTACAAACTAGAATATACTTTTAGGCAAGCATAGAGCAAGGTACATAACAGCGTGAATGGGACACTATCATTTGTGTTAAAAAAAGGCGGGATAGATATCTAATCTATACTCTTGAATTTATATAGACTATCCTTTAAAAAAATTTTTTTTAAATTTATTTATTTTTGACAGAGACAGAGTGCAAGCATGAGGTGGGGAGGGACAGAGAGAGAGAGGGAGACATAGAATCCGAAGCAGGCCCCAGGCTCCAAGCTGTCGGCACAGAGCCAGATGCGGGGCTTGAACTCATGAACCGTGAGATCGTGACCTGGGTCAAAGTCGGACTCTTAACCGACTGAGCCACCCAGGCGCCCCTATATAGACTATCTTCAACAGGATACCTGGGAATCTGGGAACAGAGATTTTGGGGCTGGATGGAGGTCATGAGTGGGAAAATTTGCCTTTTGTTATTTTTTACATTGCACATAGAATTGGCTTCTATTCTCTAGAAATCAAACCATGGTTCTGGTCTCTTTCTTACCAAACCTTCACAAGAATTTCGATTGGCAGGTCCTTGTCTGGTTTTATCTTTTGGTCACTAGCCTGTGCTGTTAATATGAGAGAAAGTAAAAGAGGGGTAGGAAAAAACAAGTTGAAGGACAATCACCAAACTGGTTTTCAGTGCCAAGAGTATGGAACACTGACTTGCCTTTTACCTTTAAGACTCCATGGGAGAACCCTGAAACCGGGCCTCACAGGGTTAAGGAGGTTGAAACTAGAAGAAAGTTTAAAGCTTGTTTTGCAGAGAACTGTTTCTCCCCAGTCAGCTATTGTGTCTTTTTTCAGAGCCCTTAAGGAATCCACTAGCTGTCTCTGCAGAAGCCCGGACTCAAGGTCAGCTGATAATGGTTCCAGCAGACGAACTAATGAGGAAGGCCTTGGATTCCTTACCAGAGATAAGGAGCCCAAGACCCCATCCAGTTTATATTGGCTCTCACAGCACGCCCATAGCTCCTGCTCCTCTTCCTAAAATAATCTCCTGACTCAGGGGCTGAATTTAGCCTCCTTCTGATGTTCGGTCTCCACCCAGAATGAACATGGGATGTATGTTACATATATGTTTGTTTAATGCACATGCTCTATCCGTCCCCGAGGCTAGCCACATTTCCCCACCCTTTTCATCGCTGTGTTTGTCATCTCAACCCCTGTGATCATAGAAGGCTTGTTCTCTCCCTCTGCGGGGAGGTGGATTTGAGGCTGGCCATGCAAGGTCCCGGTTTAGCTGCCTCTTCCTTGCTGCAAACCTGATGTCTTTGGCTTTGCTGTGGTGGGCAGACATACTCAGTTTTTGTTACACGACTACTTTCCACCACACCTATCCTCTGTACAATCAGTGCTCTTGGGCCTTTAAGCCTCTTGAAAGTGGCTCTCGGCCAAGATTCATCAGAAAGCAAAGAAAACTATATCCTGAGCTCTGAGACAGCACTGTTTTTCCAGATTCTTTGAGGGCACCCAGGCAAGAGATGTCTCCTGGTTTCCATTCCATTTTAAGGTCGATTTCTGGGGCGCCTGTGTGGCTCAGTCGGTTGAGCTTCTGACTTCGGCTCAGGTCACGATCTCACGGTCTGTGAGTTCAAGCCCCGTGTCGGGCTCTGTGCTGACAGCTCAGAGCCTGGAGCCTGCTTCCGATTCTGTGTCTCCCTCTCTCTCTGACCCTCCCCCGTTCATGCTCTGTCTCTCTCTGTCTCAAAAATAAATAAACATTAAGGTCGATTTCTCAGAGCGTAACATCAGTTCAGAGCTACAAGGACTTCCAAATCATCGGGCTCAAACTTCTCCTTTCAGAAATGAGGAAACTGAGGTTGCTGTGGGTGAGATGAGCTCATGTTCAGTAACAAGTGCAGCCGATGAAGCCCAGGAAATACCTGCAGCGCGTGGACACAGGCCAGGCCTCGAGCAGGGCAGTGGGGGAGGGGGGTGGGCTGCAGAGATGAGAAGACACGGCCTGCCCTCAAGGAGCTCCCAGTTACAAACTGCTGTCGAGAAGGGTGGGCAAGGGGACCGGGTTCGAGAAGCCACGCTCCTGGGTAAATAAACGACCAGTCTCACGCAGTGCGCAGGGCCGTGAACGAACTGAGACAGATGTGTTACTGTTGGCCAGGAGCTGGCATCTCAGGACAAGGGAGACAGAACACGGTGGAAACACTCGGCATTTGCAGGGTCCATGTGTGGCTCTGTAGCTGTGGAGTGTAAAGAGCAAAGACCCGGGGCGCCTGGGTGGCTCGGTCGGTTGAGCGTCCGACTTCGCTCGGGTCAGGATCTCACGGTCCGTGAGTTCGAGCCCCGCGTCGGGCTCTGTGCTGACAGCTCAGAGCCTGGAGCCTGTTTCCGATTCTGTGTCTCCCTCTCTCTCTGGCCCTCCCCCCGTTCATGCTCTGTCTCTCTCTGTCTCAAAAATAAATAAATGTTTAAAAAATATTAAAAAAAAAAAAAAAAGAGCAAAGACCAAAGTGGGCAAGGAAGTTGAAAAACAGACGGGGCAAGATCATGAAAGATCTTGTACGTGTGTCGATTTTTTGTTTTTTACCGGGATTAGAAGCATTGACAGACTTTCTGTAAAGAACCACATAGTAGATGCTTTAGGTTTTGCAGGCAACATATATCTCTGTATGCACATATACCTTTTTTTTGGTTTTTGTACAGTCCTTAAACATGCAAAAACCATTCTTTTTAAAATTTTTTGAATTCTTTAAAAATTTTTTTAACATTTTCTTTTTGAGAAACAGAGAGACAGAGCATGAGTGGGGGAGGGACAGAGAGAGAGGGAGACACAGATTCGAAGCAGGTTCCAGGCTCTGAGTTGTCAGCACAGAGCCTGACGTGGGGCTCGAACCCACGAACCGCGAGATCGTGACCTGAGCCCAAGTCAGAGGCTCAACCGACTGAGCCACCCAGGCGCCCCGCAAAAACCATTCTTAACTTGCAGGCTGGACTTAGCTCACAGGTCATAGTTTGCTGACCCACATAGATGATGAGAAGCCATTGGAGACTTTTGTTTTACTTTAAAAAAATTTAGGTGTAGTTATCACGCAGTGTTATGTGAGTTTTAGGCGTACAATATAATGATTCAACAATTCTATACATTTTTCAGGGCTCGTCGTGATGAGTGTACTCTTAATCCCCTTCACCTATCCCTCCACCCGCCTCCCCTCTGGTAACGTCCAGTTTGTTCTCTATTGTGGAGTCTGTTTCTTGGTTTGTCTCTTTTTTTTCTTTGTTCATTTGTTTTCTTCCTTAAATTCCACATATGAGTGAAATCATATGGGCTTTGTCTTTCTCTGACTGACTTATTTCGTTTAACATTATACTCTAGACATGTCATGGCAAATGCCAAGATTTCATTCTTTTTTGTGGCTGAATAATATTCCATCACGCACACACACACACACACACACACACACACCACTCCTTTATCCACTCATGTATCAATGGATATTTAGGTTGCTTCCATATCTTGGCTATTGTCAATAATGCTGCCATAAACATAAAGGTGCATATATCTTCTCAAATTGGTGTTTTCATTTTGTTCAGGTAGCAGTGTGATTATGGGTTTATAGGGTGATTCTATTGTTAATATTTTGAGGAACTTCCATACTGTTTTCCACAGAGGCTCCACTAGCTTGCATTGCCATTTTTGTAATGTTTATGTTTGAGAGAGATAGAGAGACAAAGAGTGAGCAGGGGAGGGACAGAGAGAGAGAGGAAGACATAGAATCTGAAGCATTTCCAGGCTCTGAGCTGTCAGCATAGAGCCCTATGAGGGTCTTGAACTCACAAACTGCATGAGCATGACCTGAGCCAAAGTCGGACGCTCAACCGACTGAGCCACCCAGGCGCCCGGCCATTGGAGACTTTTTTCTAAGTTTACTTATTTATTTTGAGAGAGAGAGACAGAGAGAGAGAGAGAGAGAGAGAGAGAGCGTGCGTGCACAAGTTGGAGAGGGGCAGAGAGAGAGGGAGCCAGAGAATCCCAAGGAGGCTCTGCACTGTCAGTGTGGAGCCTGATATGGGGCTTGAACCCACAAACTGTGAGACTGAGACCTGAGCCGAAACCAAGCATCATATGCTCAACCAACTGAGCCACCCAGGCACCCTACGACTGGAGGCGTTTCAGCAGGAAATGACATAATCAGATTTGAACATTGGAAAGATTGCTCTGGTGGCAGAGCCTGGGGGTTGGAGGGAGACTTAGGTGGGAAGGGATACGTCAAAGAAGACGGCTAAGGAGGCTAATCATAATGGTCCCGGGGTGGGGGGGGTGAATAATGAGGGCCAGAACCAGGGTGGTGGTAGTGACGCCCCTTCTTGACAGCTGGGCTGAAACCAGGCACCCGCGAGTGAATGAAAGTGGCGTTACCTTTCTCTCCCGCCTCCTACCAGCTCTTCTTCCTACCTTCTCCTACCTTCTCTCCCTCCTCCTACCAGCTCTTCTTGTCCACTGGGGGTGAGGGTGGCAAATGGTGCAAGGCTGCCACGTGGCCCCCTCTATCCAGGCACAGCTTCGCCCTGGGGAACACTGTACGTCCTCTGAGCAGGACCCCCTTTTCCCGGCACCCCCGGGGGGGGAGTCCACGTCTCTTTCTTCCTGCTGGGACTCACCCTGGGGTACGCTGACCTTCCCTTCCTTTGGAGTCAAAGAGCCTCCCTTCCTCTTCAAAACAAGCATTGCCAGAGAATCTCTTACTACAGGTGCCAGCACCAAGTCTGGGGATTTTTTCCAACTTTATTCTGATTTCCCAGAGTGCCTGGCAGCTCGAGTGTTACGCTTTTCACTCGTCTCTTTTGTTCACCACCCAGAGGAGCTTCCTGTTTCAGCTGTAAAAGGTAGGACAAGAGCAAAGGGGCCCTGAGTGGGGTTTAAGTCCCGACTTTTCCTTAGCTGGGTGCCGATTACATCGTCCTCCTTGTGGGAACAGGTGCCGCCTCCCAACAGACGACTTGTGTCCATGCTCTTTGCGTGTTTTCTGTCACTTAGATTTCTCATGCTCTTTATTGCCCCGTTTCCCTTTTGTCCCAGGGCCCATCTCTTCCTCCCTTATCTGTGAGTCCCCGTCTCAGCCCTCGAGGGTTATCTTTCTCCCCCCAGGATATGGATACCTTTTTCAAGATTTCCCGGGCAGTTCCCAGGGTAGGCTTCCCGCCCTTTTTACCTTTCTTTCCTTCTCAAATGCTTTAGTGCAATTTCTCGAATTACGTCTCTAACGAGAGGAGGGCATGTTCTGATGAGCACGGGTTTTTAAATGCTTCCAATATAACTAACAACAGAAGGAATATTCTACTTTCCTTCCCCACCCCCCACCCCCCCACCCCCCCACCCCCGCCCTGAGGTTTCACCGGAGAAACATTTGTTACTGAATTTGAGGAGATAAGGGTTTCCCTTCAGCTGTACTTGAGGGGGTGCAGGACTCATGATAGCTTAGCCGGTCCTCGATTGTGTGCATTTCTCCCCTAGTCAGGCAAGTTCCACATTGGAACATTCTGTTCTGTGGTCCTCATGGGTAGCAGCAGTGATGGGGATGGGGATGGGAGTCTTAGCTAACATTTCTCCAGTGTTTGCTACACGCCGGATACTGTGCTCAGCTCTTCATTCGTGTACTTTATTTCGTCCTCACAGGGGTCCTCTGATTTACAGACTTTTTAAAAAGTTTATTTATTTATTTTGATAGAGAGAGCCAGAGAGAGAGAGAAAGAGAGACAGAATGTGAGCAGAGGAGGGGCAGAGAGAGAGAGAGAGTCTCTAGGGAGACACAGAATCTGAAATAAGCTCCAGGCTCTTAGCTGTCAGGACAGAGCCCCCGCTCGGGGCTCAAACCCCCCGACAGCAACATTGCGACCTGAGCTGAAGTCGTACGCTAAACCCACTGAGCCACCCAGGCGCCCCAAGAGTTGGACGCTTAATTGCTTAACTGACTGAGCCACCCAGACGCCCCTGGCTTATAGAACTTTGATCATGTCATTTTACAAATGAGGAAACAGATTTAGAGAGATTAATGAATTTACCCAAGGCTGGATGATGGCACCAGCATTCACCTGTACTGACCACACCATTTGTCACCAGTTTGGGTCGCCATATATACAGATACATTCTCTTTAGGCTTCATCAAAGGATTTGTCAAGGCACAGGAATATTAGTTACAACATTTGGGTTTGTTCCGTTTCAGCTCCCACCGCTCCCAAGGAGTGTAGTTCGGGGTTTCCACTGTTTCTGAGATTAAGCTTCCCTTTGGGTAAGAAAACACTGGAGCCCCCAAGGTGAGCCCTAAGTGCAACCAGCAACCAAGGCTGACACTTCATCAGAAGGCATAGTGCCCAGGGCCCATGATACTTGTAGGGGTCCGCGGAAGTGCTGCCATTTCTTTTAAGATCAGAAGGGAAAAAAATAAACTTCTGGGTCAAAAAAATGCTTTTTTTAATACGTAATACTAATATATTTGTCTTTATATCAGTGCAATCATAGACTGCAGATTTTCTTTCTTGATTGACTGATTGAAGAAGAAGCCCATGAAGGCAACATGCCAGGGCCCATGAAAGTCCCCATAGGGCCGTGCCAGCACAGGGAGGGCACTGGGTCTCTTTGCTGGCACTTTTGTTCTCAGCCATCTCCCCAGCGTGGAAGGGAGAGAAGGCTCTGGAGTCAGACCCTCTGACTGGAGCCCTTCAATCAGGCCATTTGCTGATCTCCTCAGACCCTCCCCTTCCTCACTAGCGACGTAGAACTCCTGTCAGTGTGAGGACGGAGTACAACATGGCTGACCCGGAATAAGGGCTCAGGGGGTGTGAGCTCTCGTCTCCACCTGTCCTGCTTCCCCAGTTGCAGAGGTGGCCAGAAGCCGCGTCTGAAATTCAGAATCCATGGAAAAGTAGCATGTAAAAGGAAGAGGGACGAATAAACCCAATGACAGGATTACATGCACCCAAATAAAAAATGCATTTTATTTTCAGACAACATTGAACGCATGCCCATGAATTTTTGCCTATAACATTTTGAAGTCTACGTGCGGTTGTGGTTTAGGATTGAGTAAACGGGTCTAGAAGCAGACTGCCTGGCTTGGAACTTGGTTCAATCGCTTACCAGCTGTGGAATCTTGGGAAGTAAGTAGACCTTCTGGGTTTCAGTTTTCCCATCTGTGTAGTGGGAGTATTCACTGTAATTAACCCTATCAAAGTTGTTTTGCGGATTAAATGAGTTAAACAACAATGACTTCTAGAACAGAGCCCAGAATATACGGTGTGAGCTCATTAAATGTTGGTTACATTGTTGCTCTTAACCAAGAGAATGAGCTTTTTGTGCTTAGATTCTCAGATGTTTCCCTCTGTATTTATAGATCATTCTTTGCTTTCTACTTCTGGTCATTTGCCCATCACATATGAGACACCACTCTCTCCGATAGTTTTTTCTATTTTTAAAAATCTTTATTCTTATGATGTTTTTGCAATCCTTACCAAAACACCAACAGCATTTTTCACAGAACCAGAACAAATAACGCTAGAGTTTGGATGGAACGACGAAAGACCCTGGATAGGCAAGACAGTCTTGAAAAACAAGAGCAAAGTTGGAAGGAGCACAACCCCAGATTTCAAGATATGCTAAAGTTGTCGTTGTGGTAATTGGGGCGCCTGGCTGGCTCGGTCAGTAGAGCACGTGACTCTTGATCTGGGGGTTGTAAATTCGAGCCCCACGTTGAGTGTAGAGATTACTTAAAAAAAAAAATTGTAAAAAAAACCCCACCAAAGTTACAGTAATCAAAACTGTATGCTCCTGGCACAAAAATGAACACATAAATCAATGGACCAGGACAGAGAGCCCAGAAATAAACCCACAATTATATGGTTAATTAATCTTCAACAGAAGAGGCAAGACTATGCAAAGACAGTCTCTTCAACAAATGGTGTTGGGAAAACTGGATAGCAACATGCAGAAGAATGAAACTGGCCTTTCTTTTTTTTTTTTTTTTAATTTTTTTTTAACATTTTATTTATTTTTGAGACAGAGAGAGAGAGAGCATGAACAGGGGAGGGTCAGAGAAAGAGGGAGACACAGAATCCGAAACAGGCTCCAGGTTCTGAGCTGTCAGCACAGAGCCCGACGCGGGGCTCGAACCCATGGACCGCGAGATCGTGACCTGAGCCGAAGTCGGCCGCTCAACCGACTGAGCCACCCAGGCGCCCCGAAACTGGCCTTTCTTACACGATACACACACAAAAAATTCAAAATGGATGACAGACCTAACTGTGAGACCTGAAACCATCCAAATCCTAGGAAAGAACACAGGCAGCAACCTCCTTGACATCAGCTGTACCATTTTTTCTAGACATGCCTTTCCTGAGGCAAGGGAGACAAAAATAAACTACTAAGACTACACCAAAATAAAAAGCTTCTTTACAGCAAAGGAAATAACCAACAAACCAAAAGACAATGGATTGAGCAGGAGAAGGTATTTGCAAATGACATGTCTGATAAAGGGTTTCTATCTAAAATATATAAAGAGCTTACACAACTCAACACACACACACCACAATCTAATTAAAAAATGGGCAGAAGACATGACTAGATGTTTCTCCAAAGAAGGCATCCAGATGGCCAACAGATACATCAAAAGATGCTCAACGTGACTCACCATCAGGGAAATATAAATCAAAACCACAATGAGTTATTACTTCACACCTGTCACAATGGCTACAATAAAAAATTCAGGAAACAACAAGCGTTAGCAAGGATTTAGAGAAAAAGGAACCCTTGTGCACTGTTGGTGGGAATGCAAACTGGTGCAGCCACGATGCCAAACGGTATGGAGTTTCCTCAAAAAATTAAAAATAAAACTACCCTATGATCCAGGAACCACACTACTGAGAATTTACCCAAAGAATATGAAAAATGATAACTTGAAAGGATGTGTTTAATGCAGCATTATTGACAAGAACAAAATTATGGAAGTAGCCCAAATGTCCATGAATAGATGAATGGATAAAAAGAGATGATATACATACAATGGGATATTACACAGTCATAAAAAAGAATGACATCTTGCCATTTGTAACAGTATGGAGGGATCTAGAACGTATAATTCTAAGTGAAACGAGTCACAGAAAAACAAAGAACATGATTTCACTCATAGGGGGAGTTTAAGAAACAAAACAAGTGAACAAAGAAGAAAAGAGAGAAACTAACCCTCCCCGCCAAAGGAAAAACCAAAACAAAACTAGACTCTTCACAATAGAGAATAAATTGGTGGTCACCAGAGGGGAGGTGGGTGTGGGGGATGGGTGAAAGAGTTTGCGTAAAAGGGATTAAGAGTCCACTTATCATGAGGAGTACTGAGTAATGTACTGAATTTCTGAATCACTATATTGTACACCTGAAACTAATATTAACACTTGTTAGTTAACTATATTGGGATCAAAATAAAAAAGAAAATATATACAATAGTTAAAATCGTCATCACCATCATTATTGTTATTTAATTGACGTATAGCTGGCCTAATATTATATTAGTCTCAGGTATATAACATAGTGATTTGGCAGTTATTTACATTACAAAATGCTCACCATAGTAAGTGTAGTTACCATCTGTTGCCACACCAAGTTACATAATATTATTGACTATATTTCCTATGGGTACTTTTCGTCCCCATGACTTATTTCATATTTGGAAGTTTGTATCTCTTAATCCCCTTCACCTACTCCTCCAGTCTCCCCACCAGCAACCACAAGTTTGTTCTCTGTATCTTTGAATCTGTTTCTGTTTTTATCGGTTTTAGATTTCACACACAAGTGAAATAGATGGCATTTGTCTTGTCTGGCTTATCTCACTTAGCATAATGTCCTCCATGTCCGTCCGTGGTGTTGTAAATGGCAAGATCTCATTCTTTTTTTTTTCAACGTTTTTTATTTATTTTTGGGACAGAGAGAGACAGAGCATGAACGGGGGAGGGGCAGAGAGAGAGGGAGACACAGAATCGGAAACAGGCTCCAGGCTCCGGGCCATCAGGCCAGAGCCTGACGTGGGGCTCGAACTCACGGACCGCGAGATCGTGACCTGGCTGAAGTCGGACGCTTAACCGACTGCGCCACCCAGGCGCCCCAAGATCTCATTCTTTTTTTACGGCTGGGTAATATTCCATCGGATATGTAATGTAGCAGGATTCTCGTGCAAAGTCGTGACACGGAGGCTTTTCTTTCCAGAAGGCAACTTTATTCCTGCCGGCACTGCTCAGTTGGGTTCCTACCCGAGGAACTGAGCCCCGAACGACCCGTGGCGTAGTTTTTTCATACATTTTCTATTTCTTTGTCTCCCATTTATGGTAACACACACAAACATGTAGTCTGATTAAGTAGTCTCAGTTTACAAGGTTGTGAGGGATGTTGTCACCTACGTGCATAGCCAGGTTACCTTGAAGGTCTTTTCTTTTCTTTTCCTTTCCTTTCCTTTTTCTTTTCTTTCTTTTCTTTCTTTTCTTTTCTTTCCTTTCTTTTCTTTTTTTCTTTTTCTTTTCCTTTTCCTTTTTCCTTTTCCTTTTCCTTTCTCTCCTTAGGGAGGGGACCCTACCACAATACCACTTCTTCATCTTTTTATCAGTCGATGGACACTTAGGCTGCTTCCATATTTCAGCCAATGTTGCAATATAAAAAAAAATGAAAAAGTAAGTAATAAAAGGGGCGCGCCTGGGTGGCTTAGTCTGTTGAGCTCCAACTTTGGCTCAGGTTTGTGAGTTGGAGCCCCGCGTGGGGCTCTGTGCTGACAGCTCAGAGCCTGGAGCCTTCTGTGGGTTCTGTGTCTTCCTCTCTCTGCCCCTCACCCACGCGTGTGTGCGTGCACACACACACCCACTCTCTCTCTAAAGTAAAATAAGCATAAAAAAATTTTAAAAAACAACGTTGCAATAAACATAGGGGTGCTTACACCTTTTCGAATTAGCGTTGTCATTTCCTTCGGGTAAATGCTCAGAAAGGAAATTACTGGATCCGCCGGCAGGTCTATTTTTAACTTTGTGAGGCAACTTCATCCTATTTTCCGCAGGGCCTGCACCAGTTTACATTTCCACCAACAGGGCACCAGGGCTCCCTTTTCACCACATCCTCACCAACACCTGTTATTGCTTGTCTTTTTGGTACTAGCCACCCGTGACCGGTGAGGGATTCTGATTGTTTGTTTCAAATCGCGCCCTTCGCAGAGTGTGGGCCTAAACACCCACATTCTACCCAGCAGAACAGCAACATAGCACCCACATTGCATCCGTAGCCAGGTTCTCAGTTACAGCCACAGAGTAAGACTCTGGCTGACACAAGCAAAAGGGGGGAAGGTATGGTGGCAGAGGGTGGGAAAGGAAGAAGCAGCAGGGAGCAGAGATCACAGAACCCGTGGGATTTGCTCCTTGGACGTGGTAAGGATCCACAGGCGCTTCAAAGAACCAGGGAACAGGAAGGTGCGGAACTGCCTTATAAACCAGCACGGCCTGATGGGATTTGTCCCTCACCTTCTCGCCCCCGTGTCCTCACACGTCCCTGCAGCGGTGACATGGCAGCAGTCCACGATTCGGTCTCAGGAGCGAGTTGGCCAAGCCTGGGGACATGGCCGTCCTCTGCACCTGTCGGGTGTGGTAGGGAAGTGGCCCCCCGGGTGGGAAGCCACACGCAGGGCTCACTCTAACTTATGTCCCTGTGCCCTCAAGGAGGAGAGTGGATGCTCAGGTCCCCAAAAGGACAAAGGGCCCCCAGAGTCCGCCAACACCATCGTGTGGTGGGGTGTTGAAACAAAAGATGCTGGTCCTCTTCTGTTGCATCAGTGGGGCCGAGGGCTGGGTGTCTCCCACTTGTTGGCTGCCCCACCCCCCCACCTCGTTAGCTGGGTTTGGGTGACAGCACTGAAGAGCTGTCCCACCCCGGGCCTGCAGGACATGCGGCACTCCAACCCCTCCTGGCGCCTGCGGATTGACCCCAGATCTCAAAGGTCTCCATCCTTTGTTCAATGATCACACTTAGGGGGCAGATCCGTTATATTTGACACAAATGCCTTCTGCGGTAACTGAAGATTTCCTCCTTTCTTAGAATCATTAAAGGTCACCCTTCTCCTCTTTTCCAAAATCAGCCTGTGTACCTGGAACATTTTCTGCCTACTGCAGAGAGGAGTCTGGATTTAAGGAACAGAACCAGGCAAGCTGGGTTTTTTGCGGGAAGGGAATCTTCTTTCTCCATCGACGCGGGGGGCCGGGTGAGGCAGGAGAAAGACGCAGGGGGATCTGCCCCTCACCCTTCACAGCCCCCAGAGCAAACCCCGGATGGGGGTGGGTAGGCTTTGGGGGCCTGGGAAGTGCAGCTCAGGCTCTCCCTGGACCTTCCCTGCTCCTCAACAATTTGGTCTGGAGCCTGCCGATCAGCGACTGTTGTGTGATTTTTCTTTTCCACGAAAGAATTGCAAGTGCAGGAGACAGTGTGAATATCGGTTTTGTTTGGATACGGTATATTTCAGTGAACATCACAGTATTTCCTCTTATATTTGTTCCTTTCGTCCCCTCAGCTCCCCGAGCGGCCACCGCCTGAGTTTCAGGCATTCCAGAACGGCCGAGCACTTGTGGGCACCCAGCGTGAGAACCTAAGAAACAGCTCCGGGAGCTCACAGCTCTTTGCCGTGCTGCAGGGGCCTTTTCTGAGGTTTAGATTTAAAATTCCACTTTTTAACAGAACAACATAGTTTTTGAGCAGAAAGAGGATTTCAGAGATCGTCACATAAAACACCCATTTCGTAGACGTGGAAACAGAGATCCAGAAGGATTAGATTACTTGTTCAAGGTCACATGCTGCATGACTCCCAGAGCAGGACTTGAAAACTGGATCCCCAAACGCCTACCCTAGCGGTTTTCACGTGGAGACGTTCAAATAACCACACCCAGGTTGTTGCCTCTTCTTGTTGTTCATTGGATAACTTATTTGTCTCTAAATTTTTTTTTTTTTTTTGATTAATTCCCATGTGCCTGTTGCTACTTCAGGCATCAGATAGCCCTGCTTTCTTTGAGCTGTCACATGTGATTAGCGAGATATAGTGGCGTCTCTTGAGTTTCCGGGTAAACTGAAGCATTGGAACCATAGGCTTTCCTCATTGGAACTTTTTTAAACAAACAAAAAATGCACTTAAAAAGAAGTTTCCATTTTTAGTTCTCGTTCTGTTAGAAGCTGCCCAATCTTCGATGCATTTCCAGAGAAGTCTGTGGCCCCGTTTACTGAGAGATGAAAAACATGTTCGGCACAAGGTGACACGTGGGCTGTCCACCTTTTGTGCACACCCTCTGAATGTCACACTGTGTCAAGGGCTCCACGAAATGGTCGAGGGTCAGGCTGCCAACTGGTGACATGACTGGAGCTTCTCCCTCCTGCCTGCCTAAATTTCAGGGGCTGTCCCCGATCACCAGAGCAGGAGAGCCATACGTCTAATTCTCTTCCACTAGGAATTTAGAGATGCAAACAGAAGGCACAAGGCGTAGGGGCCCGCAGACGGAGGCAATAAATTGGGTGGTGTCATCGTTAGGGGTTTGGGTTCCGCTAAGAGTGACCGGTGACGCGTGGGGCTAGTCTATTACTTCCAATCATGCAGACTTGGCCTAAAGGCCTTTTTCTTGCCTGGCTGCTGGGTCCTTAGGCATTAGATTGCAGAATGATCCAGGACTTGGGTTTGCTGGGGTTGGCTCCTGGGATAGGAAGGTGTATGAGCAACTAGCTGCAAGCCTAATGAATGGATTTCAGGAATTTCCAGGAATACATATTCAATATGCCACTTTCTGTTGAAAAATGAATAAATATAGCGTGTGGGAATGAATGAAGCACTTAGTGAGCGTTTCTCCACTGGCAGAGAGATGTAGCGTATGTGTGCTCGGAGCCTTTGGGAAATACGGAAACAAGGAATGCTTTGTTAAGAACTGAGAACACACTGGGATGCTTTCTGTGTATCACACAAGCGCTGCATCATCACTCTGAATTCAACACATAGATTGTTTTATGTCCAGGATTTCCTTTTTTTTAACTCCACGTAGCCCCTTGACTTGACTTTAGACCTCCATTTCATGGCCAAAGCATACATCCTGGAGGAATAGTTACCTTTTCTTCACTTAAAACAAGGACAACAAGAGTATCCTGGCTGAATGTTGTATTTAGAAAGTGACATTCCCACATCTGCCTTGTGAATTTCTTTCTTAGCCGAGTAGCCATTAAAAAGGGGAAGATAAAGACGAGAAGAAATAGGACTCGTTGAAGTAAAGAGTAACTTCCTTTTTATTAGGTTTAACTTGAAACCAGGTATCATATTTATATAAATACTGTGGAGAATATTTAACCTATTCATAAAAGTTAAGTAACTAACTGATAAGCTTTGTAGGCAAAGCATGTTCAAATGCTCCCACTAAACTCAAACCGTGCCAGGCAATTTATCAAATTTTCAAATGCATAACCATTAGGAAACAGGAAAGAAGTCTGAGGAACAGAAAGAATTTCTGATGAACAAACACAGTTGTTCATTGTAGAAATTGTTGTTACTTTATATATCAGAGGGTGCAAAGTGAGTCAAAAAGTCAAAATAACAGGATTTAGAGGAAAGCCTTAAAGGATACAATTTAGTCTTCAGTAAAGGCTAAGATAAATTACTTTGGCTGCTGGCTGGAAGAAATCAAAAGGGGGAGATATTTTAGCTGGTTCTCTTTCTCTGTAAACAGTACATGAAATGATTAGAGTAGCAAGGTTGAGAGGTCTGGGGATGCAAACAGAGCTTGGGGGGGACCAGAAAACTGTTTATAAGAATAAAAATTAGGCAACGATACATCTGTAGGTTTCTTCCTTGAATAGGATGACCATATAATTAATCCTCCGACCAGGGTACCGGAGAGTGGAGATGCACCGTGTTAATAACTGTCAGGACCACAGGCAACCCCAGGGCTGTCATGGGAGATCCAGAGCCTGTGAACGCCATTTCTTTGAACACGACGAATAAAACAGGCCGTTATCCTTTGGTTTTGTTTCTTTGGGGGGACTGGGGCTCTTGTGAACATTTTTAAGGATTTGTGTTATTTCTGTGGCAATGGAGAAAAAAAAAAGTGCTCCTTAAAATCATCAGACAAAATGTATAACTAAAAAGTGAAAATCCGGAGCACCTGGGTGGCTCAGTCCGTTAAAGCATCTGACTTCGGCTCAGGTCACGATCTCGAGGTTCATAAGTTTGAGCCCTGCGTCGGGTTCTGTGCTGACAGCTCAGAGCCTGGAGCCTGCTTCGGATTCCGTGTCTCCCTCTCTCTCTGCCCCTCCCCAGCTTGCGCCCTGTCTCTCTCTCTCTCAAAAATAAATATTAAAAAAAATAATAAAAAAAAGTAAAGAGTGAAAATCCCACACACATTCGTACTTTCACCAAGAAGTGAAGATCCCGTAGGAGCCCATCACCCTACTATTGCCCTTTGTTATCTACCCACTGAATTTTTATTATCGTCGTTATATATATTTGCATAAATGGGATCCTACCACACAAGTTCTCTAATAACCTGAGCTTGGTCACTTTAGTATTGTTAAGGTTAATATTATTCATATTGTGAATATCTTTCCATTCAATAAATGTTATTTTTAGTGACTGCATAGTTTTCTGTTAGTTCAAAAAGTACTATAATTTATTTAGCCAGTCCCCTATTTATGGACATGTTTCCAATGTAATACAAACAGCACTATAGTGAATGTTTGGGATAGGCATATTTTTAAAAATATTTATTTGATTATTTCCTTGGGATTTATTCCTAGAAGTGAAATTTCTGGATTCCAGTGTGTGTGTGTGTGTGTGTGTGTGTGTATGTAAATGTATAAATATAAATACATGTATATGTGTGTATATATGTACATATGTTTTTTTTTTTTCAACTGCCAATAATCAGTTTCCCCTTGTAAGGTTTTATAAATTTTCCCGTCTACCCACAGAGTATGAGAGTTCCTGTTTCATCACATCAGGGCTAACGTTAGATATTAGTAAGTAAACAGTTTTTTGCTAGTTTGAAAGATACAAAAAAGCATTTGGATTTAATATTCATTTCTGTGATTGGTAGTGAGATGAAACATATTTTTCAATGTTTATTGGCCATTGGCATTTCTATTTTGAGAGACAGACAGAGAGAGAGAGAGAGAGAGAGAGAGACAGCAGGGGGGGAGTGGCAGAGAGAGAGAGGGAGAGAGAGAGAATCCCAAGCAGACTCCGCACTGACAGCGCAGAGCCCGACTCGGGGCTCGAACCCACGAACCGTGAGATCATGACCTGAGCCAGTATCAAGAGTTGGATGCTTAACCGACTGCGCCCCTGGCCATTGTTTTCTAATGCCAGTTGCTTGTCTCTGTCCTATAGGAATCACAGAGTTTCACAGCTCTTAAAAAGAAAAATACCTATTACAGACCTCTAAGGCAGTTCTTATGTTCTGGTTGTTGGCATCTCTGTCCTTTCTGTTGCCAGAATACAGACCTCAACTTTCGCTTCTCTCAACTTTCCCAGCTACTCTGACACCCAGTCTGGTTTATTGCATTTCTGCTACGTGTCTCATATGGTTCCTCCATTCCACTTCTTCGCCCAATGATCTAGTTTGGGACGTTCTCTTCCTTTCTTTCAGAAGGCTCCTAACTAGTAACAAAGGGCCAGAGATGCTGATACGTGCTGGAGACAGCCCCGAGGCTAGAGTTCAAGTTTCCCAAGTCCCATAAAAGTCATTACTATTTCCCTTGCTAGATTATTACTTACTCATCTGTGTACCTAATGCCTGGCGCATAGTATGTATTTGATAAAGGATGAAAAATGGTTTTTTCTCGTCTCCTGTCTCTCTCGTCTACATTGGATCTCTCTCGTCTACGTTAGCTCTCCAGAACATAAATATGATTAAAGACACTCTCCTTTAATATAGTCCCGCCCCCCACTCTAGCAGGGTTTCCCCATCTCAGTACTGTTGACATTTGACCCAAAGAATTCTTTGACGTGGGGGGCTGTCCCGTGCATTGTAGGATTAGGGATGTCAGCAACACCACCCACCCCCTACTGTAACACCCCAAAAATGTCTCTAGACATTGACAGATACTCCCTGTGGGATGGGGGTGATGGGCTAAATTACCACCGGTAGAGAACCACTGGCCTGTGGGAAAAAGTCCAAACTGACCTAGCATGTTACTCTTGCTCTGCTACCTTTCCAGATTCATTTTGGCCTCTCCCAAATTTCCTCGAAAGTGCCCTCCACCTTAGCCCCTGCGTGACTTCTCATGGGCTGTGCTTTCGGCACTCTATTCATAAGGAAGGTCAACGGCCACATCCAATAGACGAATGCGTGTTGGATCAGACGTAAGAGAAGTTTGGTTTTGCTCACCTAACGCCACTGTGTGGCTGAACATGTCTGCGACCAGCTCTCGGGAACCTAGACTGGCCGAGTCTCTGCCATGTCGGCTCTATAGCTCCCAGGATGGCCCTGGGGATCATCTCCATTCTACCCGATGAATGGAGAAAAGAGCACAGGGGCGCACACCAAGGAGATTTTTATGGCCAGGATTGAAAATGACGTACGTCCCTTCCGCTCTTGTCTTATTGGCTGGAGCTCAGTCACATGTCCCCACTCAGTTGCAAGGGAGGCTGGGAAATGTAGTCTAGCTGTGTGCTCTAGGAAAAAGCAAGTGGTGGATTTGCACGATCACCTAGCCCTCCTTGCCACAATCAGTGTCTCAGCTCAGCAGAATTCTGGCTATGCTTTAAGGCTTGGCTCAAATGTCACTTCTAGAATTATAAATTCTGACCTCTTCATCATGAGTACTTTTATGCCTCTTGTTTATATTAGTACATATTATACTATGACTAGTATGGCATAAAAAAAATTTTTTTTTAATCATGAACATCTAGGATCGTTTCCAGTTTGTTTTTCAGTTTGTTGAAAAACATGAATGGATAATATTTAATTATGTATTATTTCATGGGAATGTCTCAAGTGAAAACTCAGTGAATACTGAGGTTTTTTGTTGTTGTTTTTGATCTCTGTCCTAGGAATCTGCTCTAAAGGTGGGACAAGGTCATTTGCAGTTTCTTGCAGGAAACATCATGTGAAGCCTAGGAGAAATGGAATGAGAATGTTCTCTTTCCTGGAGGCCTCCTCTCCCGATCTCCCCGAGCCCCTGAGAGCCAAGGGTCCCGCTTCCTGTGCTGTCCAGAGATGGTCTTTCCACAGGCAGCCAGCTTCACCCCAACCCCTTCCCGGGCCAATTCCTAGGGGTTCAGGGACTGAATCCCCCCCCAAAGAGATCTTCATTTAAAAGCAGGTGATTGTGAATCCTGAGGAATCATTGACTGATTAGCTATACTGGGAAAGAATTTAGGGTCCTGATTCGGAAAGAGGCTGCCATGTCGGTGGTGCGGTTACTTAATCTACACGTACACATTTTCCCAGGAAACGGGAGTAATGGTGAAAGGCATGGGTCTCCATATGCCTACCATGTATAAATTCGAGAAAAGTTTTTTTTTTTTTTTTTGTGGTTGTTACAAATGGGAATTTTGTACCTTAGAAGTGAACAATCTTCTTTTGAATCCTGACTATGTAATTGCCAAGGTAATGTTGTTCTTATTAGCGAAAGTGGGGTAAGAATGAAAGCATTTCTGCAAGGAATGTTCAGGGGATTTGAGCACCCATTTAAGGCTGTAACCAGGCCAGGATTTCCTTTTTGAGGCCATGCAGAATCTGGTCCCAAAAACAGGAACACAAGAGGAATGTTTCTGGTCGTTTTCCTCAAATCCACGAGAGGGTTCCCACTGAATTTTCTGACCAACAGCCTATGAGCTGCATCTGCACGACAAGGGAGCATGTATGTAAAATGTTTTTTTTTTTTTCCCCCTCGTTACTTTGACAGTTCCAACCCTCACTTTCTCCTCTGCTCAGATCGACATCTGAGAAGAGAGACCACAACTGCATGCCATTTTATAGATCTGCCTGATTAAAACCAGTTCTCCCTATAGGTCCCGTCATGTATGAGACACACGGTTTTTGTCAAGAGACCAGCTACTAGCAGCAAGAGTTTTGATGCTATTGCTAGTAAGAAATTAGTAACTAGATCCTCGGCCTGTTTTAAGCCAACTTTATAATTACACTGTTTCAATGGTAAACCAGACCCTTGAGCCAAGGGTAATTTAGAAATTCTAGATCTGTATTCCTCCCCACCCCCCCTTCTTTAATGTTCATCTTTGCTGCCTTTCCATCTTCTTCTTTCAAACATATAATTTTCTTCCATTCCTTCCTCACCCCTGGCTCCTTGTTTATGTGACCCTTTGTCACAAATGGACAAAGGCATCTTGGTCCACCTCACCCTTGGACAGCACGGACAACCATCCAGCCTGCATAAGCACAAATCCACTTTTGGAACGTGTTGCCGCTCTGGGAGGGCGGCCCCGCTGCAGGCTCACGGGTTGGCCCCTGGGATTGGAGGTTAACTTGGCACCTTATCCTGTGCTCCAGCTTGTGCATCCGGGAGTTAACTTCTTTCTCCTAAGACCAGAACCACCCCGGAGATTACTTTCTCGAACTCTTGAGCCCTTCCTGATTCTGTAAACTTTGTGTACTGAGAGCTCTTTTGATATGGAAAGATTTATTAAATATTAAAAATGAAAAGCGGGGCTTCCTCGGGGGAAAATTTCATCGTCTCACTGGCGTTTTCCATTGTGTTCTCTCTCCCAATTTTCTTCCCTCACCCTCCCCTTATTTTTTTTTTTTTTCCTGGTGCAATTGTTTTTCTATTCTTTCAAGCTATATTTTGGGATGGTTAAAAAAAAAAAAAGTCTCTTAAGTATACCTTGAAAGCCTACATTTTCATTTCAGCTGAAAGTCATCCAAACCATATGCATTTCAGTCGAACATTGCTCCAGCTGGCCTCTCTCTGCCCAAGACCCTTTTTTTATACCTGACCAAATTTCTTCAGAATGTGGCTGAAATTTATATTGATCCAAGATCTTGAAGGGATCACCGTCACCAAATTCTACATTCCCACATTCACATAGCACGCAAGCGGGAGTTTTTCCACACTACTGAACTTGATAGCACTTTTCCTCCAGAATTGCTCTTTCTTGGTTTCCTCCTTTTAGTTTTTCTCTCTCAGGAACGCTAATCCTCTGCTGAGAAATCAAGCTGAAGGGGTAGCTGCCGCATGGCCGCCCGTGGTATGGAGGGGCAGCCAAAGTCTCCTTTAAAGACAGCTGCTTTCTATTTCAGGAGTGTCAACACTGTGGCTGCGTTGATTGTCTTTTCACCTCTAGGTTTGGTCTTACTCCTAGCTGAAACATAACTAACCATTTTTACTAAGCCCTTTAGGACCACTGCTTGGGTGTCGTCAGCTGTAAGCCCTCCGTGGAAGCATCTTGCCACGCACACGGCATTGGAGCCCCTGGGAACCACACATCCCCCCCACCCAGGGGAGAAATTAAGGCAATTGCATGAAGGCCCACGGGTGAGGAAAATTGGCTGATTGAGTTATGACTAAATGGCTTTTCAAATCTTCTCATTATCTTGGGAGAAGGGAGTGCGTTCTGTAGATTGTCAGAGCCTGGTCCCTTGCCCACAGATAAAGCCAAATCCGCAGGAATCCTGTGAACGGGGCGCCTTGGAGGCTACACCTTGGAAACAAACCACACAGCCTAACTCAGCGGGGCTGCCCCTCGGTGCCGAATGCAACCAATTCTTGCCTGTTTTAAGTGAAAACATCCCAGGATGGGAAAGCGTATTCTAAGAGTGGAATGCTTTGTAGTTACTCGTACTTGGGGGGCAGCATGGTGTGTTCATAAATGAGAGCGCTACTTAAAAGCCCATCCCTTTCTGCTCCCAGGCTATCGCTCCCTTCAGGGAGCCCAATGATAAAGATCGCTAATATTTTCCCTCCAAGTAAGGGAATCAAAGGGAAGCTTTGCGATCCGCGTTGTCTGGACGCCAAATTAGGTTGTGCACGTATTAACTCTTCCATAGCCTCAGTTACCCTGGAGACTTCCACATATATACACGTGTATTTATACACATACACACATAAACACATAATGGAAAGACACAGGGAGGTTATAAATACATAATCGCACTGTGTTATAGCTATAAAAACGCACTCCCCTCGCCTCTTTCCGTCTGCCTGCATATTTCACCCAGCTCTGGAATACCTGCGTGATTGTGGACCCATCATGTAATGTCCCTGCCTCTCAGTTTGCCCTGCTGTAAAACAGAGGAGTTGAATGAGCCGGTGTTGCTTGCTGGGAAGGTGCTGCCCCCACTCCCCATTCCATTTCCTCCCTGAGCAGCTCTGGGCCTGTGGTCGGCTCTCCGCACAAAATGGTGTGTCAGTGCGTTTGAGCAACCACACGGCTCCTGAGCTGATGTCGCATCCCAACAGCCTATGACTCTAATAGTTTTCAGCAGTTCCGTCCAGAAACTACTGGCAGTGGGAAGGGAAAACTGTCCCATGCATGCATATTCAGAGAGACTCAATACTGCGAATAACCACTCACCTGGCTTCATAAACAAAACCCAATGAGATGAGCTTTTTATCCCTTCCTTGGCCATCTTGGGTGGCCTGCAAGGTTAAAGCCAAGGACAGCCTCGATCTAGCTTGACGGTAGGGAGACTTCTGACTCAGTCTTGGGCAACACGCTTACAAATACACCTTAGTAGAGGTCTTTTCACCTGAGATGCAGATTGCAAATTTACCCCTGCTCCGATGCATCGTGCACACGGCTGCCAGTGTGAACCTCTTAAACATCTTTCTCTTCTTTAAAAGCCAGGAGTGGCCTCTCAATTGCCTTTCTGATGATTTCTGAGGCCCTTAGCTTGGCATTCAGGCCTTACTGGGTTTTCGGCTTTTTCCTTCCATCTTTGTTTCTAGGAATCTCCAGGAGAGGATCCGTCTCTTGAGTGAGAAGAGTCTTCTAATTGCTTTATTCCTCCCTGGGGCACCCCTACCCCACGCCACATTTGCTCTTGTCCCAGCACTGCTGGGTGGCAAGCCTGGAACACTTCATGATACAAAGCCAAGGACCCTTTCCCGTATCCCAATCCTTCCTTGAAAGCGCACATCCGGACCTGCCTCCTCCAGTGAGGTCTTTCCAGTAGGTCTGTGGTGGAGGGAACTCACCTTCCTCTGACTTTCCAAGTCATTTGTAGTCTATGTGACATTGCCTTGTCCTTGTCCTCATTAGTCCTGTCACTGGGTAGAGACCCCTGGAGTCTCGTAGAACTTGAGGGCATCTGAGGAGACCCCGGGGGTGGTGAAAGGCTGGAAGCCAAGATGGCTGGGTGTTTGAAAAAAGCAGAGGTATTTCATTGGAAGGAGACAGCATAGAAGGTAATTTCATGAGAATCTAAGCATATGGTTAAGTAGCCAGTCTGCGTGTCCACTAACAGAGAGAGACGGCATGCTGGGGCAGGGGTAAAACATTCTTGACTCTGTGTCTTTCAGTTTTGTTCTTTTTAAAATGTCTATTTTTGAGAGAGAGAGAGGGAGAGAGAGTAGGGGAGGGGCAGACAGAGCGGGGGACGAGGATCCGAAGTGGGCTCCATGCTGACAGCAGCGAGCCCGATGTGTTGCTCGAACTCACGAACCATGAGATCATGACCTGAGCGGAAGCTGGACGCTTAACTGACTGAGCCACCCAGGCCCCCCTCTGTGTCTTTAAGGGAAGCTCCGACAGAAGACAGAAATTTGAAAACATGACCACCTGCCTTCCCCACCATGGTGCACTGTAGCCCAAAGGCTTTGGCTTTTACATTAAGTCAGGCAGATATTCGACTTGGTAAAGTGAGAATTAAAAAAAAAAAAAGTAAATCATAAATATACTGGTATTTAGAAACCAATTTCATAATCCCATGACAGTTTTCCTGTGCTTCTCTTAGTCGAGCTAGGAAATGACAGCAATATTACATTTGCTTGGTTAATAGATCTGGTACGAATATATGGTTATTTATGGAATTCATTATGAAAACAGATAGATGTGGAAGGATTTTGACAAAGTTAAGAAGTCTCAAAAGGAGAGAGATTTTTATTACTAGGAATCACTTTCTTTTTTAATGTTTATTTTTGAGAAACAGAGAGACTGAGTGTGAGTGGGGGAGGGGCAAAGAGAGAGGGAGACACAGAATCCGAAGCAGGCTCCAGGCTCTGAGCTGTCAGCATAGAGCCCCACGCGGGGCTTGAACTCGCGGACCGTGAGATCATGACCTGAGCTGAAGTCGGATGCTTAACGAACTGAGCCACCCAGGCACCCCAAGGATCACTTTTTCTTTTTGACCCGGGTTTCCTCTCACTTAACCCTCAGGTAAATGGCAGTCTCCCCAAGTGCAGGGTAGGTGCGGCCCTCACTCTGCTTGTCTCCAGACAAGACTCATCGAACTCAGTCTTCCACTCTGACAGGGGGTCTCCTGACTCATCTTCCACTAAAGTGGTGGGTAAGGTGTTTCTCTTTTTCATAGGGAACTTGATTCTAATTGACAGCGAATTATGAGAAACAAAAGAAGTGGGAAGTGTGGATGCTCAGCTATTTTGAGGGAAGGTGTTTCTAAAATCACGAATCTCTCAGATTAGCTGGCCTCTGCTGTATCTGTGAAAGCTGGGACAAGGCACAGTCCCTGGGTGTGGGGACAGGGACACATGAACTCGTTCTCTAGAACGCTGGTCTGCATCGAGAGTCTGTTCAGCAGATCTGAATGCTGACTGTGTCGCAGGACCGCTTGGGTTCCTTCTGAACAAGGCAGACGTCTGGGCCTCGCTTAATGATTCAACAGGTTTCCTGTGGGTCTTGTGCCTCTGGATTTTCAAAGCCTGACATGTGTCCTGAGGCTCAAAGAGCATCACGAACCATCGATTGAGGCTCCTGCTATTTAGCAGTCTCCCTGATTTGTTCCCTCGTCTCCACAGATACGTTTACATTTTTCAAAGGGCTCCAAATTAAAGAGTTTGGTCAATCCCAATGCCAGTACATGGACTGTTGAAACACAAAGGGAAAAATCTACAAAAATGAGAAGCTTTCAGAAAGAAGGCGACATAAATGACATTGTTTCAGAAATGATTTTTCCCTCTTGTACAATTTTCGGGGGATTTGGACGCACATACACACACGCACACACACTCTCACAGAGTCAGGGAGACGAATAAACAGGAAGGAAAAGATTGACTTTTATTGCTGGCTGGTTTGAAGTTAAAAACATTTTTTTCTTTCTATTTCGACTTCCGCCTTTTTCCCCTTAGAACTGCATCAGGCTATTTTTAGGAGGGATAGGTGGCTGGTTTGGGTGGGGGGAGGGGGGCGGATGATGAAAAGCATGACGTCACCATGCTATTTCGGTAGAGTAAGAATATGCCAGGTTAGGTCGGCTTACGTTTGGTTCTGTGTACTTAGGCGCTGAATTGGGTCTTTTTCTAATTTGGCCACAGCTCTTCGCTGGAGACGGGAAGGATAATATTTATTCAATGCTAATTTGTAAACTTCATTTGCAGTTTTAGGTCTGGAATCTAAACTGCCATTCTGTCCCCACAGGCGGCAACCCCGGAGGCCGGCCGGCCGAGGACTTACTTCCAAGAGAATGGGGTTTGAGGGTCCGAGCTCCCCCAGCCCCAAAAGCCTGCTCTATTTTCGGTCAACTGTGGGCTCTCAGTTTGGAGAGCAAATCCTTCACCTGCATATTTTGTGGCTGCTAAGGGGTCTGTGGATAGCGAGGGGGTAACTCACTCATCTGTTTAGAATTGGCCGTGGAAACTTCTCTGCCGGGTGTGCGTGTGTGTGTGTGTGCGCGCGCGCGTTACTATCAGCGACTCCTATTCCCCCCAGAGGTTTTGAAATGTTCCCTCTGAATGTTTGTTTATAACATTTCTCAAAGGGAACTCACTCCTAATAAACAGGCAGCGTTTGGGAAAGACTCAGCCCCACCTTTCATTCCTGGAGACGGATGCACACCTTTGGGAACGGCTGCTCTGTTGTTTTCTAAACGAACTCAGAAATTGTTGTGTTGTTGACAGGCATTTCACTCTGATGTTTCTAACCTATTTATGGGTCTCTGATAGATGGTGATTTTTTGGCAGGCTCGAGATAAGCCCGGGTCAAGGAAACAGCTTGCACTCGTCATTCCAAGTCTAGCTCTACCCGCCGTGTCATTTCATTATTTCCTTTCCTGTTATCTTCAAACATTCCCTCAGAGCAGAGCTTGACAAGAACAGGAAGGTTGGCAAAGGTCTGGCAAGGGGGTTGTTTTTCTTCGTGTTCTAAAATGGACGCTCCCCTCCCCCCATCCTTTCTTCTTTATGACCCACTCCCCGGGCCCTCTCCAAAGCTGATGGAAAAAAAGTTAAGAACGCCTTACCCTCTTTAAAGAAGGTCTCTAAGAGGTTTCTAATCAGCTCACTGTCAGCCTGTTTCCTCTGATCAGCTTAAATAGGTCCACTTGAAGTTCACAACTGCCAAAACCAGTGTTCAGATTGAAAGCATGGGGGCATTTGAGAAGCATTTATGAACTTCCTTACCCAAGATTATCCAGGAGGCTGAAAGCCGAAGGAGGGCGCCTGGCCCACAAACCCTTTCTTCTTGATTAAATTAGCGTTTCCCATTCCCCAGGCTGATTTCCCTTCTCTTTCTGCCTCCCCCATCCCCCACGAACATGCAAACTTGATTCCCGAGCCGGGCTTTTGTGACTAAGGCTCCCTGTAAGCCCATCATAAACATCTTGGTACAAATGAACCTTTTAACCTCTCATGGATGGCTTTCTGTCTAACTTTACACACGAACAACCAAAAAGTAAGACACAGTATCTCTGGCCGGCGCAGACATGTGGGGGCAGGAAGTTGGCTTTTGCGCTGTGTCTACCCAGGTCCTTTTCTGAGATTTTCCTTCTCTGTCTTCAGAAAAGAACGGCTTTGTTAACCATTAGCCACTGACAAGAGTGTGTCCATTTCAGCAAAATTAATAAGAGATAGCATTTTTCTTCCTTCTAAATGGCCCATGTCGGTAATTAACATCGCCTTTCATTACTCAACTTGAAAGCCGCCTTCTCGGGCTCCCCTTGACCTTGCCCTGGCTTTGTTAAACTGTGGCCTCCAGTCTGTGAGAGACCTAAATGCAGAAAAAGCACCCTGAGACCCTTGCCAAGCAAGGTGCCTTGAAAGAATCATTCAACAAATATTTATGTGCCTACTGTGTTGGGCTACCAGGTTGAAGGGGGGTGGGAGAGCAGGGTTAAGCGGTGACCCAGGTGGACAGTTAATGGAGGGGGTGACATTAAAATGTTGGCGTTCATGGCCAAAAAGGATGGAAGGGTTCAAATGATTTCTTTGCTCTTTTTTTTTTCTTTTTCTTTTTTTTTAGAGAAAGGGGAAAGAGCACTTTCACAGAGAGAATGTTTTTTCTTCTTGATGGGTTGTTCCCATGGCCATGTAGCCACGAAGTAAGTGCTCACCATTTTAATAATGGCACTAGATTCTAGTTCAGCCAACTCTCCGAAAAGTGTGTAAAATGTTTTCCTGTCGTGTTTGTTTGTTTGTTTGTTCTCCATCAGGCATGTGCCCCAGGAGGATTCTTGGTCACAGAGGTAGAAGGGTCACTTTGGGGTGAATTAAGTTAGTTTTTACATCCTTCACAACTTTATTTATTTATTTATTTATTAACGTTCATTTATTTTTGAGACAGAGAGAGACAGAGCACG
Organism: Neofelis nebulosa; assembly: GCF_028018385.1. Classification (NCBI taxonomy): domain Eukaryota; kingdom Metazoa; phylum Chordata; class Mammalia; order Carnivora; family Felidae; genus Neofelis; species Neofelis nebulosa. The sequence goes on along the minus strand of NC_080789.1, from coordinate 116,475,500 downwards.
AACGGGGGAGGGTCAGAGAGAGGGAGACACAGAATCGGAAGCAGGCTCCAGGCTCTGAGCCGTCAGCCCAGAGCCTGACGCGGGGCTCGAACTCACGGACCGCGAGATCGTGACCTGAGCTGAAGTCCGACGCTTAACCGAGGGAGCCACCCAGGCGCCCCCATATCCTTCACAACTTTAACCATGACCTCCATGTTGACAAGAGCCGCCAAGGAAAAAACCCAAAAGCCCCGTAAGACGGGATGGGTTCAAAAACTTCTGCTGCAAGCTTAATGGCCTCTAACGGTCACAATGATGGTAAGGATTTTTGATAGTTTATGAAAAGCCAAACATGGCATGTAGTCATTTTTGTGGAAGAATATGAACCTTATACACGGAGAAGTACAGGCCGGGAGACTCAGCACCAAAACGTGAATAGTCAATTAATAAGGATACTTGATGAGTGCCGGACAAACAAGGGATTTGAATTTTTCTTCCCTGTGATTTTCCGTATTTTCCAAAATGTCGGAGGGTACATGCGTTACTTCCGTGGTCAGGAAAAATGCTATTAAAGAATAAAGATGCAGGGGCGCCTGGGTGGCGCAGTCGGTTAAGCGTCCGACTTCAGCCAGGTCACGATCTCGCGGTCTGTGAGTTCGAGCCCCGCGTCAGGCTCTGGGCTGATGGCTCGGAGCCTGGAGCCTGTTTCCGATTCTGTGTCTCCCTCTCTCTCTGCCCCTCCCCCGTTCATGCTCTGTCTCTCTCTGTCCCAAAAATAAATAAAAAACGTTGAAAAAAAAAAAATTAAAAAAAAAAAAAAAAAAAAGAATAAAGATGCAGAAGGGGGAAAAAAAAAGACTTCTCCATCAAGGTCGGAGTTTAAACAGAGATGATTCTGAAAATGCTGGGGAATTCTCCCCTCCCATGCGACTGTGGGCGTCATCAGATTTAAAAAAAGAAAAAAAATACACTACCCTGCAATCAGGAGTCTCCAAACACAGGAGTCTGTTTTAAGGCGCGCTGACTGTCTTTCAACAAACTCGATGGGAGAGCTCTCTTGGAGCTACTTTGCTTGAAAATTTGTTAGTTGATTCTAGAAATTTCTGTAGTGGAAGAATCCTTTCTCTCTCTGTCTCTGATGCAGCTTAGCTCCAGTAGGTTCCGGGTTCTGAATTATTCAAGGGTCAGAAATCTGTTGCAAAGGTTGTGGTGATCACTTTTTTTTTTTTTTTTTTTTTTTGTAAATCCTTTGTTATTGTTCTCTTGCTCAAGCCTCATGATAGGAAAATCTAAAGGCCAGGGGCGGCCTTCACAACAATGAACCTTTATTTTTACCTAGTATTTTGTAGTTTTCTTTTACTCAAATGACATAAATCAGATAAGCTCATTTATTTCACAATTGGTGGTAAGTGTGCAAAACATCTCAAATTGTGATACACGTGTCTGCGGGTCGGCAGCCGAGGAAAGAGCTTCAGCTTTTATTCAAATCCCGTCCCTGATCATTTGCAACAGAAAAGCTAAATGGGGGGGGGGGGGTGGGGTGGGGTTGCGGAAGGTAATGCAGAGAAATGGAAAAATGCAAACCTGTCGCTTAGGTTGAAGTAGGTTCCCAGCTTCTTCTGGCATTTTCTGTCACGGAGGCTTCACAGGATGAAAATGCACTAAATTAGAGCAACAGCCCCGGCGGGCGCCCTTCCCCCAGATCAGGATTGTTTTTTGACGTCTGAGTCACTCAAAATTGTGGGGCCCAAACATATAAACAGAATAAGAGAGGCTGTTTGCGGTGAGCACGCAGCTTTTAAACTGTTTTGGGCCTCGAGAGAAGGTTCCTCCCATTTTTCTCCTTACACTCACAGAAAAACACAAAAACGCCAATACAAAACCAAAAAACAAACAACTCAAGAAAGTACTGTTGTCTTCAGGATGAGAGGATTCAGGGCTGTCTGTCCTTTGTGGCTCCATGAGAACGTAGCTGCTGACCGAGAAGCCAGAGGTAATTTGGGGCAAGAGCCAACAGCCCCAGAGCGAAGGGGCCGGGAGTCCTTATACAGCTGCTTGGTTTCCCAGAAGCTGGGCTGGGGGTGGTGGGGGTGCCTGAGAGGGGCAGAGCTTACTGACCTTGCCCTTGGGAGTCTCAGCAGGCTGAAGGAAAGATCCCCCTCAAATCTGTTTATACCAACCAGTGTCCTAGATGCTTAGAAATATTTTCCCTTCTTTCCTCGCCTTGCTTCCCGGATGAAGCAATTTTATAGGAAATACACATTAAAAACGTAAACAAAAGCTAGCACTGGATCGGGTAGGTGGGGAGAGGAGACTGGGGATAATGCACGGTGGCTGTGGTTGACCAAGCAAGTTAACTGTGAACTTCCTGGCATCAGACGCAGAAAGAAGGCGGGCTGGGGAGGGATATATGCAATTGCCTATTTTTGGTTCTTTGTGAGGAAAAGAGCACATGACCACAGGGACAGCAAAGCCTCTTCCACCACTCAGGAGTGAAGACATTTCTCCTTGTGTGACTTTATATAGAAGACCCTAGACATGTGGTTGAAAACGTGCTCAAGCAGTTTTTCTCCGCATGTTACTTTTCTTTAAGCTTTCTGGCCCACGTACCCATCCGAGTTTGGCTGCTAAAGGTTATTCGCTGATATGTCATGCTGTAGCTTCTCCCATAGAGATTCACAATGCTGTTAAATTCCTTAAGCAAAGAAGCCATGAGGCTTAGGGGGCTCGGACGCCGTGGTAGTCTAGGCAAGGAAACCACAACCTGAGCTTGCAAATGCTTCAAGGTTAAGAAATGGCCACCGAAGGACAACCAATCACAAATAACCAAGTAGGCTTCTCCAAATAAGGCAACACTTCCACTGTAGCCAATCAAATGGTTCTTTGGCTCCGCCTCCGCGACTGCTCCCTAAATCTCTCCCTGAGCTCCCGTAAGTGGGCTGCTCCTGACCGCTTCTGGTTTGGCTCTGCCTGATTCGCATCGATTTCTGCGAAAATACACTCGTAGACTATTTCATAGGACTCGGCTTATCCTTTGACAACACAAAAGTCAGTCGTTTGTCTGTGTGCCGACAGCAGGCAATTGGGATTGTGCAGAGTGCCCACGGAGCAGACATCTGACAATACCTGCTGAATGCATGGATGAAAGATTAGTAATCCCGGGTGGCACCAATAAATGATTGGGAAATGTCATGAGAACATTTTAATTACAGTAGTTAAGGAACCTAGCAAAAACAAACAAACAAACAAACAAACAAACAAACCCTAATATGAAGACAGCCATCATATTGTATTGAAGGGCAAAAGAAAACTTGAGTAAACAGACACACACAGTGTTGGCTGGGAGACTCAAACTTGTGAAGGTGTCGGTTCTTCCCTAAGTAATCTATTAATTCAGTGTAATTCTCAGAAACATGACGAGGGGCTACTTCATGAAACTTGACAAGCTGGGGTACAAGTTTATATCAAATAGAAGATGCACAGATGAATCAAAATAGTATTAAAAAAGAGTTAACATGGGGCGCCTGGGTGGCTCAGTCGGTTAAGCGGCCGACTTCGGCTCAGGTCATGATCTCACAGTCCTTGGGTTTGAGCCCCGCGTCAGGCTCTGTGCTGAAATGTCAGAGCCTGGAGCCTGTTTCAGATTCTGTGTCTCCCTCTCTCTGACCCTCCCCCATTCATGCTCTGTCTCTCTCTGTCTCAAAAATAAATAAATGTCAAAAAAAAAAATTAAAAAAAAAGAGTTAACATTGATAGATTTGTCCTACTTTATACCAAAACATACTTTATTTATCTATTATTATTATTTTTTTTTAGAGAGAGAGACTGTGATTGAGGGAGAGAGGCAGAGAGAGGGAGAGAGAGAGAAGGAGGGGGGGGGAGAGAACCGTAAGCAGACTCCATGCTCAGCATGAATCCCAATGTGGGGGGTTTGATCCCACAACCCTGGGATCATGGCCTGAGCCAAAATCAAGAGTCAGACTCTCAGCCGACTGAGGCACCCAGGTGCCCCTCAAACATACTTTAAAACGGTGGTAATTAAAACAGTGCGCTTGTAATTCAAGAACAGAGAAATAGATCAATGAAATGAGTCTATAAATGGATCCATGTATTATGTTTACATAGGAATTTAGTGTATAACAAAGGGAGCACTTGAAATTATGAAGAGATGACCAATTCAATAAATTGTGTCAGGACAATAAGAAGAAAAGAACATTTTAATCTCCCAATATGTATAAAACTTTATGGGTTCAAAAACTAAATCTAGAGAAAAACTATGAAAGCATTAGAAAACATAGCAAACCTATTTTGCAATTTTCAGATGAGTAATGTCTTTTTAAGCAAGGTATAAAACACAGAAACTATCCAGGAGAAAGTTTTTTAAAGTTACATTTAGAGACTTAAGTTTTAATACAGTGAAATGTTTAAAACATGAGCAACAGTCTGAGGGAAAATGTTTACAAGCTACATAATTAGATAAGGATTATTATCCACAAAACATAAATAGCTCATACAAATAAATAAGTAAAACCAGGGGCTCCTGAGTGTCTCAGTTTGTTAAGCGTCCAACTTCGACTCACATCATGATCTCACAGTTCATGGGTTCAAGCCCCGCATTGGGCTCTGTGCTGGCAGCTCAGGGCCTGGAGCCTGCTTTGGGTTCTGTGTGTGTGTGTGTGTGTGTGTGTGTGTGTGTGTGTCTGCCCCACGCCCCCGACTGCTTGCGATCTGTCTCTCTCTTTCTCAAAAATAAACATCAAAAAAAAAAGTAGAAAGATGGGGAAAATAGAAATAGTCATGTCATTGACTTAAAAGTGATCAGTTCGAATATGAAGATATTTAATCTAATTAGTAAGTGATGAAGAAAGATCAAAGTTTCACCCATTGCATTGGAGATTTAAAGAAAAATTCTGTTCCTTTCAATGTCGAGGAGGTACAAAATGGTATAGTCTTTTGGAGGTCAATTTGGCAGTGTATATCAAAAGTTAAAATGATTATCGTACGTCCAATTCTGTTTCTTTCTGAGAGACTTCTTTGCACATGTGTACAAAGAAGCATCCATAGGGGTTTTCAATGAAGCATTGTTTATAATAGCAAAAATTTAGAAACCATTTAGTTTTAATTTTTAATTTTTTTTTAAGTTTATTGGAGAAAGGCAGAGACAGCGAGAGTAGGGGAGGGGTAGAGAGAGAAGGAGAGAGAGGGAGCATCCCAAGTAGGCTCCACACTATCCGCATGGAGTCGGATGTGGGGCTTGAACCCCTGAAACTGTGAGATCACGACCTAGGCTGAAACCAAGAGTCAAGATGCTCAACTGACAGAGCCACCCAGGTGCCCCCCCCCCCCACAATTAGAGAGCTGTTAAATGTGCATAGTTAGGGAAATAAGTTGTAATATATATAATATTATATACTAATATTCCGCAGTAAAAGAAAATAAGGTAGAACTATAGTACTGACATGGAAAGATTTATAAGATATATTTTTATGTGAAAAAGTACACAGAGAACAGTACCTATGGTTTAATTCTATTTATATGCCTCCTGTATGTGTGCACGGATGCATGCGTGGGTGTGTGTGTGTGTGCATGTGTGCGTGTGTGCACATGTCTGTATGTGTGTGCGCGCGTGGATATGCGTGTACAACTACATAGAAAAAAGCCTGAGTTACACACTGAACTTTTGCAGTGGTTACCACGGGGGAGGTGTTGTGAGTGGGGATGGGGACCGTAAAGATGGCTCTTTTAGTACTCTGCATAATTCTGTATTCTACGAACATTTAAAAGAATATATTCATTCTCAGTTAAGTAAGAAAAACATTGACTTAAGAAGCAATATGTCAATAGCTGGGACATTTTTTATGAAGAAGACATTGTATCCAAACTTAAGCAATGTAAAAGGCCTCAGGAATTCTTAGTCATTAGGGCTTTTTATGCCTTCTTTTCTAGAAGAATTCATTTCCCTTGAATACCTTGACCAGGTCGGCCCCACCCCCCAGCCTGGGGCCCTTCTCCTATCCCAATAAAGCTCAGGAAGGCTCCCAGGAGATATAGTGATAATCTCGTAAATTGTGGAAGGATCAGGGCATTGAGGGCGGTATCAAATCTGCCCATATCTCTCATTTCGGCTGGTGGATTTCCTTCCTCACGACCCAAGCCGATGTTTTAAAACTTTACCTCTTCCTCCCCTGCGCTGTCCTCAGGGTGACATAATCCTGCGAAGCCGTCTTGGAGGGAACGGATTTGGGCAGCTCCCACCAAGGCAGCGAGTCCCTGCCTGGTGGAAGGCTGGCTAGTTGGATTTCATTCTCCTTCAAAGGTAACAACTGGATTTCCTAAACATGCAAAACAAAACAAAACAAAAGTTACATTTGGCGGCCTGGTACATAAATCAATATCCGCCAAACCACCCTCTCCCCGAAATGGGTAACCCTCACAAAACGAGACACATTTGTAGCCCTCTCGGGTAGCTTTGTTTGAATGACCCTCCTTTTTTTCTTGTGACCTGTACTCTCCACGCTGTATTTCAAACCCAGAGGCCTTTCTTTTTTCCGCGTTAGGAAATTTATTTGTGTTTCATTCGCTGTATTTCAAACCCAGAGGCCTTTCTTTTTTCTGCTTTAGGAAATTTATTTGTGTTTCATTCATTCCGCGCAATCCTTGCTCTTTTGTTCTCAGCGGAAGAGTTTAGTGTCTTAAAAAATGGCCCTTGGGCAAGACAGTATGGAACCAATTCGCAGCCAGCCCAAAGAGTATTTCCCTTACAGTTTACGCACAGTCGTTAAAAAAAGGAAGAGCTAGCTGATCCTGACCCCCTTGATTTACATCCTTCTGAAACAACATCCTTTCTTTTAAAAGTTTTTTTATTTCTTTAAAAAATTTTTTTATTTTTGAATTTTGCAATTTTTTCAATCTTTATTTATCTGTGTGGAGAAAGAGAGAAATAGAGAGTGAGCACAAGCAGGCAAAGGACCGAGAGAGAGAGAGAGAGAGAGAGACAGAGAGAGAGAGAGAGAGAGAGAGAGACAGAGAGAGAATCCCAAGCAGGCTCCACGCTCAGCATGGAGCCCAACTTGGGGCTTGATCTCACCACTGAGATCATGACCTGAGCCAAAATCAAGAGTCGGATCCTTAACAGGCTGAGCCACGTAGTCGCCCCACCTAACATCCTTTCAAATGAATTTCTAAGTTTACATGTGGGCTAGTGTCTGTGTATTTGTGTGTAATAGAGAAACTTCCTTTAAACATATGGCATTGCCTGTCATCATTTCGGTGATTAGCATACAGGTACATTGTGATGCTAATTGCCTAGCACAGAGAAAACCATTTTCATGACCTTAGAAGCAAGATCTATATGCAGCAAGTATCTCTTTCTCCTTTGACTCAGATTATCCCTCCCTTCTAGAAGTTACCACTCTTGCATTCTGTATCATTCTGGTGGGTTAGTCAATGAAGCGCTTGGAATGCTACACTCACCACAAGGTGACAGGGGACCCAAGCAGCCCAGGCGAAACCCTTTTTCAGAGACGGATAGGGATGCCGAGATGAGATCGTCTCTCCAAGGCAGGTAAAAGCCCAGGGCTGCTGGGAGTTGTCTTTCTTACGATGTGGGTAGTATCTGCCTGACAATGATGTCAGCACGGAGGAAAGCAAACCAAGGGCTAAGGAGACGGATGGATGGATGGATAAATAACAGATAAATAGATGGACAGATACCTGATGCTGTAATTTGAACTTGAAGGCAATCATACCTGAGGAATCAGCTCTCTGACTTCTCAACTGATAGGAGGTATACATTTCCCCTTTTGAGGTAAGCTGGTTTGAGTCAGATTTCTGTTGCTTTCAACTTTGATGGATGCAGGCTATTTTATATATTTACTGTTTGTTCTGTTGATTAGGGGATATTGTCTTCTATTTCAAAGCTGATCCACACACAGTCAATACGTGGTGTATATACAAAAAAGACAGCACCATGGGATAGAATGAATCTACAGTTAAGGGGTCCCATCTTCTTTCTTTTCTTTTCTTTTCTTTTTTCTTTTCTTTTCTTTTTTTTTCTTTTCTTTTCTTTTCTCTTCTCCTTTCTTTCTTTCTTTCTTTCTTTCTTTCTTTCTTTCTTTCTTTCTTTCTCTTTCACTCTATTTTAGCCAACAGTCTGATTCCAAGGAAGAGAAACCCATTCAAATAAGCCCAAGGAAAGCAAATTTATTGATTGGCTTTATTGATTTTCCAGAGCCCTATTGTGGGAAGAAGGGCTGGAGCTTGTGGGCTCTGGAAGTGAACATTGGACAGTCAGGAACTGAGACCCTTCTTCGGGGTCACCTGAGATTTTATTTCGATCAGAGGCAGCTCCCTCATCCAGTGGCTGTGGCCCAAAAACCTAGGTGTTTTTACCTCCTCCTTGGGGCTCTTATTGGTTCTTCTGAGCTGTCTCCCTTGACTTCCAATGCTGCAAATCTTGGAAGCGTCACTGTGACCCTGTCACTTACAGCCTCACTTGGCTTTCAGAAAGCGGGAAAATCTGTCCCTTTCCAGTGACAGCAATTCCGTCCACCGGGAATCTCAGGACCTTGGGGTCATCCTGACTCCGGACTTTCTCTCACACTTTATACTCAATCCAGAAAATCTTGTCGGGTGTCCCTCCAAAATACGCCCAGAGTTCCACCACTCCCCGTGGCCACCAACGCGGCCACCTCCGTCCAAAGTGCTGACGTTATTACAACTATGTCCCAGCTGATCTTCAGTAATATCAGATCTTGTCACGCCTCTGCTCAAAACCATCAGTGACGTCCAAGGCCTTTGCAACCTCATCTCCTTTTACTCTCCTTCTTGTGTGTGTGTGTGTGTGTGTGTGTGTGTGTGTTGTTGATACTTTCTGTTATATTTTGTTATCATTATTATTAGTTTTAATTCCAGTCTAGTTAACATGCAGTGTTATATTAGCTTCAGGTGTACAATACGGTGATTCAACATTTCTATACATTCCTCAGTGCTCGTCAAGTGTTGATTAAACCCTTCACGTGGTTTACTCATTCCCCCACCCCTGTGCCCTCTGGTAACCACCAGTTTGTTCTCTATAGTTGAGTCTGTTTTTCGGTTATCTCTTTATTTTTTCTTTGTTCATTTGTTTTGTTTCTTTTTTTTTTAAATGCTTATTTATTTTTGAGAGAGAGAGAGAGAGAGAGAGAGACAAAGTGGGGTAGGGCAGAGACAGAGAGAGGGAGACATAGAATGTGAAGCAGGCTCCAGGCTCCGAGCTATCAGCACAGAGCCCAACACAGGGCTCAAACCCAGGAACTGTGGGACCATGGCCTGAGACGAAGTTGGACACTCAACCGACTGGGCCACCCAGGTGCCACCCCCCCATTTGTTTTGTTTCTTAAGTTCCACATATGAGTGAAATCATATGGTATCTGTCTTTTTCTGATGGACTTCGTTTCACTTAGTGTTATATTCTCTAGATCCATCCATGTTATTGCAAATGGCAAGATGTCATTCTCTTTTATGGCTGAGTCTTATGGCTGAGTCATAGTCCAGTGTATGCATACCACCTTTTCTTTATCCATTCATCTATCGATCTTGTTCCCTCTGTCTCAGCTAGAGGGTACCCTGTTGTTACTTTATTATGTCAGGTGTATCTGCACTCTGGGCTCTGCACCTGTGTTCCCTCTGCCTGGAATATTCTTCCCTCAGATTTCCCTGTGGCTAGCTCTTCCCTTTCTTTGGAACTTTAGTTAAGTCACCTTCTTGGGCCAGTTTTGAGTCTCCTCATTGTTCCTCTTTTCATGTTTCTCCAGGTGAAAGAGATGATGTGGCTTACATGGAGGTGGAGGGGAGTGGAAGGTTATTGGAGCTACTTTGTAGAACTCAAGATCAATAATGCAGCCTTTCACAGATTTGCTGTTGCACTGATGGGATGTCCCTGGGGATGCAGTCTGTGGGGCGAGCCTACGCGGTAGGCTTTTGGAGGAAGTGAAGGGGAGGAAGGTTGTTGGCTGAACACAACAGCTCTGAGAGGAGTGAATAAGTGATACCGAGGGTATAGCAGATACGTTTGCTTATCTAGAGTGATGAATATGTTCCCTATTAGTGAATAGGGGCATCAAAATGGAACATGGAGAAACTTCATTAGGAATTTCATCATGCCAGAAGCCACCTGAAGATTTCTGAGAAGCTTCTGGCAAGATGGAAGATGAATTGATGTAGTGCAAGGAAATACTGCAGACAGCAGGCCCTGGAGCTTCTGAGTGCTGCTGTGGATGGGATGGGAGGAAGGGCCTTCTAGAAATTGACTGGCAGAATGGAGACCGAGTGAACTGAGCAGTTGTGGTGAGGAGTAAAAGATCGAAGCGATGTGAAGCAAGAGGAGTTGAATGAAGATGTGAAGGGGAACTGGCAAGAAAATAGATATTAATCCTCACTGGAAAGTTGAAAAAGAGTTTCTCTTTATTAGGGTAGATGTCCTGGAGAGGAGTCATAGGCTTCTTCAAGAGCCAAGACCTGCTTTCTAGGTATTGGGGTGTCAAGTCCGGATTCAGTGACTGAACCAAAGGATCTACACCAGGGAGATTCATTGGTAAGAAATTCTGCCCAACACGATGGCTCCCTACTGGATGGAGGCAAACTGACCCAACATATTTCTCTTGGGCGAGGAAAATCAGGCAAAATGGTACTAGAGTTCGGGGCACGTTCTGAACAGCACCCAGCCAGCGCTGTTTCAGCTACCTTGAGGTCCACACGGAAACGCCACAGTTATCATGCCCTCGGGCTGCCTCAGTTCTCTGTGTGTTCTTAAAGCCAAGTTCCATCACTGGAGATGATTTATGTGTCTTGTCCTTCAACATCAAAGTGTCTAATTCAAGCGATAATTTTCTGGGTGTTTTATAAGCTCAGTGATGGTTTGTAAATATTGCAAAGTATGAATTAGGAAGAAAGAGACCAGACCCATTTGAAGTATGGATAGTTATTGGTGACACACCAGTGGATGTGTTTGCCATCTGAATGAAGGAATATCATCTGAATTAGGGAATCTGAAAGAAGGAATGTTAGCTGAGTTTTTGAGCGAGAGGGGTGTGGTCAAGTTGAAAGAGCGCTGGAGTGGGATCCCAGAGGACTTAAGCTTTGCCACAAAATGAACCATGAAACCTCTTGCTTGGCCCCAGTTTCCATTTCATTCTGAGTTTATGGAGTGCTTCTATGGAAATGACCCTGTTTTGTCAGGCTCTGGAGGATATGAAACGAGTCAGGCATTGTACCTTCTCTCATGAGTTGGCAGAGCAGAGAGGGCAGAGTTTCAAAGACAAGCATACAGCTCACTCTACTTCAAGTAGAGCAGGACTGGAATGCGTGCTCTTTTGGGTAGAAATTAAGGATGCCTATGGTGACTGGTGGATCTTGAAGGGTCTGTCCAGTGCTGTGAGAATTCGCAGCTTTGCTTTCCTCTGCTAGAAGCAAGAGTTATCGTCACCTGCTTCCTCATACTGTTGAGGTAGGACCAGCCAGCGGTTGCTGGATTTGGAATCTGGGAGATGGGCTGATTGTCTCCTTGCAGGCAGGCTAACAGAGCTAGGGAGGGATGTTCAGGGAGACAGAGCGGGGACAGAGGATCTGAAAACCCAAGTTATTTTCTCTGAAATTTGCAGGTAGCAAAGCGATCTGATGCAAGAGAAAGGAAATGTTTTTAACGCCATGTCCATTTCTATAGTCCCCTGTATCTTCTCAAATACACATTTTACAGAACAAGAAAATGTTTGATTCTAAGTTTGTTTTGATTTTCAATCATGGGCAGCAAGTATAACTTTTTTTTTTCCCTGAGGGGTCACTGACAGCTTCATCCAACTTTCAACCATCCAAATACTTCCCTTAAGCAGGAGCACTAAGGTTTCTCCTTAAAACCATCCTTTTTAAAGCAAAGGGGAGGATGCTCCTTTAAAGGAATAGACTGAGGGGTAGACTCTTGGTTTGGCTTTGATAGATGAAAACATCGTGGCTTTTGTTTGAGGATAAAACAACAACAAACAAATAAACAGCCACAACTACAACAACAAAACAGTGGGAATATAGTTCCTTCCTCAGCCAAAGGCTATTTTGACTGGGTATCTGTCTGTTCAGACAGTCAATTAGGTATAATTATCCATCCATTGACTCACTGTTTCAACAATAATTTATTCACTGACTAGTAAGTGGCGGGCTCCGGGCTATGGAGAGGTCGCCATTCACATGGAGCATCTCCTTGCTGGTGAGACAAATAATAAAAAAATATAAGATGGATTATTTCAGATGTGCCATGAAGACAATAAAAAAAGCCAATGCAATCCAGACTTCTTTAAGCAGTATCTCAGAGTGAAATTTGTAGCCTTAAACACTTACATTGGAAGAAAAGATAGGCTGACAAGAAATGACCTATGTATTGATCTTAGGATGACAGAAAAAAAGAAATAACTGAATAAGCCCAACAACATTAGAAAGAAAAAAAAGTAGAAGTCAATGAAATAGCAAACAACAACACAAAATTATCGAAGCCAAAGTTGCTTAAAATGACAAACTTCCAGCAAGACAGATCAAGGGAAAAAGAGAAGTCACAAACAATATCAGAACGAATAAAGGGCTTAAGTACGGATGCAGCAGAGGTTAAATTTTAAGGGAATATTATAATCAAGTTGATGTCAAACACTTTAAAACTTCGGTGAAATTGAAAAATTCCTAGAAAATTATAAATTATTAAAGCTGACTTAAGAAGTAATAAACACCTGAAGGGTCCTATAATTTTTTAAAGAATTTGAGTCAGTAGTTAAAGAATCTTTCCACAAAATAAATACCAGTACCAGATGTTTTTACAGGTAGTTTCTACTAGATATTTAAAGAAGAGATAGTTCCAAGCTCACGCAAACTCTTTCAAAGAACAGGAAAAAAAAAAAAAAAAAAAAGAATCCTTCCCACTCATATTTATGAGACTAATGTAATCTTGATTCCCAAAGCAGATAAGAACATTTAGTAGAAAGGAAAATCACAGATCAATCTCATCCACAGATCTAGGGACAAGAATTCTAAATAAAGTATATGCAATCTAGAGCCAGCAAAGATCAAGCAGCATTTATTGTTGACATGAGTGATTTGACATTGTAAAATATATTTTGTAATTTGCCGTATTTACACTTTAAAGGAGAAAAATCTTGCGATCACAGTAGATCAGGATAAGCATTTAACGAAATTCATCAATGATTCTAGATAAAACCTTAGCAAGCTAGGTTTAGGATCGGGCTTCCTTTACCTACAGTGAACATCTTGTTAGTAGAGACTTATGAAGAGCAATCCTTTAAAATTAGGGATAAAACAAGGGTGGGTGTTCTTACCACTGCTAATGAACATTGCTCTGGAATACAAGTCAAGGTAGTAAGACAATCAGAAAAAGTGTTAGGATCAGAAAGAAAAAAAACCCAAAATATCACTATTTGCAGATGATGATCTTTCCTATAGAAAATGCAAAGTAATCTACAAATTATCAGAAATTACACACACACACACACACACACACACACACTGTTCTATCGGTTGGGATCTCTAGAAGAAACAGGTGGCATTCTCAATGCAGAGTTTAATGACTAGAAAGATATGTGCAGGATACAGGGAAACCAACCAAGATGGTCAAACTCCAAGGGCAAGTAACACCAGAGGACTGAGTGGGTAAAGGTGAGCAGTTACCAGAACCTGGAGAGTTGCAGGTCTCAGCAAGAATCGCAGGTGGGAGGGGTGTGTTTATTTCAGCAGAAGCGCACAGCCCTGCTGACCAGCTGCCTGAAGGAGAAGGGGATAGGGAATGACACCCAATCTCACTGTCCTCCTGTCCTCGGCTCTCCTGGTCATCGCTTCCCATTTCCAACCCTCCCGAGAATCAGGACATAGGGACATGTTGATGTGGTCTACAGAGTTCATCTCGTGGACACAGGGCGTGATGGGAAGGATGGAGGGCACACTTGAGGGTAATCGGTGAATCCCCAGCCTACATCTAACAAGGGCTGTGTAGGTCCTTTAGGTAGAAAATGATATAATTATATTCAATCATAATAAAGAAAACTAAATAAATGGAGAGATGACCATGTTCATGGTAGACAGACTTACAATAAAAAATGTCAATTCCCCCCCAGAGATTTGGGATTTGATATAATTTTAGTTAAAATTCCAACAGAATATTTTTTGCAGAGCTTGATTAGCAGATTCTCAGATTTACATGGAAGATTAAACTGATAAGAATCACCAAGACATTCTTTAAAAAAAATTTTTTTTTTAGTGTTTATTTTTGAGAGACAGAAAGTGTGAGTGGCAGAGGGGCAGAGAGAGAGAGGGAGAGAGAGGATGTGAAGTAGGCTCTGTGCGGACAGCAGCGATCCTGATGTGGGGCTCGAACTCACAAACCGTGAGGTCATGACCTGAGCCAAAGTCAGATGCTCAACCGACTGAGCCACCCAGGTGCCCCACCCAGACATTCTTAACAAGAACCAAGCAGATCCCTTCTGTTGGCAAGGGAGACCAAAGGAATAGAGAGCCTAGCAAGAGGCCCGTCAAACAGAAATCAGAGAGACGACAGAGCTGACAATTGCAGACCGGTGTGGAAATGATGAGTTACTCGACTAGTGGTGCTGGGATTGGTTACGCGTATGGGAAAATCATAACAGGCTGTCTTTTGGCTCCTATTCAAATGATAATACTGAAGCCAGAGGGCCAGATGGATGAAAATAAAAAATGTAAAAGGTAAAACTTAAGATTACTTAGAAGAAAATGTAGAATATCTTTACTTATTTATTTCTTGTTTATACAATAAATAAATACTATACTTATTTATAAAATTGTTTATTTTGAGAGAGAGAGAGAGAGAGAGAGAGCTCGTGCACATACATGAGCAGGGGAGGGGAAAGCAAGTATCACCCGGAAACTTTCAACACCTAGCTGACAAGGGATTAGTATTCGGGAGATAGGCACAAACGTTTCCAAACGAATAAGGAACCAGTAAATCCGCGATGAAAAAGAGATGAGTGATATGAGCGGGTAAGACCCAGAAGAGGGTGTGAGTGACCAGTAAACACACGAAAAATGCTCAGCCTCGTCAGTTATCAGGCTCATCCTCAGTGAGATATCATTCTACAGCCTCCATATTGGTTGAAGTTAAACCGTCTCACAATCCTAAGTGTTGGCGGGAATATGGAACAAAGGGACTTTCAAACAAAGCCACGTATGTTCCAGTCGGTGAAACCATGTCAGAAAATCTTACTAGGAAAGTATTTATTAGGAATTGGATTGAACAGACGCATACCTAGAAGCCACTAATTCTACCATTTTTTTTTAATTTTTTTTAAATTATTTTTTATTTTTTATTTTTTATAAATTTTTTTTTCAACGTTTTTTATTTATTTTTGGGACAGAGAGAGACAGAGCATGAACGGGGGAGGGGCAGAGAGAGAGGGAGACACAGAATCGGAAACAGGCTCCAGGCTCCGAGCCATCAGCCCAGAGCCTGACGCGGGGCTCGAACTCACGGACCGCGAGATCGTGACCTGGCTGAAGTCGGACGCTTAACCGACTGCGCCACCCAGGCGCCCCTAATTCTACCATTTTTGACTTCAACCTGATTCACATCTTAAAGCAACGCCTGCACTTTTTGATCGGGAGACATGTATGAGATTATTCATAGCAACCTTGCTGGTGACAGCTTTAAAAAGCAAACAATCTGACCCTAAATGTCCTATGACAACAGGGGTGGATAAATATATTGGGGTAGGTTATGTAATGGAGCACTTTACATCAGTGGAGATGAAAACCTATGCTCGACACACATCAAGTCAAAACTGTAGTGTGTGCAAAACCCAAATAGAACAAAACGGACAAACAGAAAACAAAATTGCGGAAGAACTTACATAGGATTCAAAACCAGGCAAAACTCAATAGTACGTTATAGAGTATCTTCACATATCATTTAGAAGGACAATCAAGGAGAGGTTTAAAAACGTAAAACTCAGGAGTAACTTCTTAGAAGGAAGGTAGAGAATGCATCCGGTGGGAGCATTCATAGGGCTTCAGGGTAATCATCAGTCATGTTTGTTTCTTAAGCTGAGTAATAGGCACCTAGGTGTCTGTTTCATTTATTTTTACATCATAGTTCTTTAAAATGTACATATGCATTACATGTATTCCTTTGTATATAGTATATATGCAAAACAAAAAGTTACAAAAATAAAGATTACAAGAAGAAAAAAACACATTTGGTTCTAACTTCCTTTTTATATTGTAGCTAGTGAAGCGACTGGCCCTTCTAAGTCTTATTTTCTCTTTGTTATACCTCTTGGTATTTTATTATTCTTTACATGAATTGCAAACTACTTATCTTTCCCAGTGCCTAGAATTGGTCTGTAACAAAGTAGGCACTCAATAACTTTCTTTCTCTCTCTCTCTCTTTCTTTCTCTTTCTTTCTTTCTTTCTTTTTCCTTTCCTTTTCTTTCTTTCTTTCTTTCTTTCTTTCTTTCTTTCTTTCTTTCTTTCTTTCTTTCCTTCTCTTTCTTTCTTTCCTTCTTTTCTTTTTCTTTCTTTCTTTCTTTCTTTCTTTCTTTCTTTCTTTCTTTCCTTCTCTTTCTTTCTTTCCTTCTTTTCTTTCTCTTTCTCTTTCTTTCCTTTTCTTTCTTTCTTTCTTTCTTTCTTTCTTTCTTTCTTTCCTTTCTTTCTTTCTTTCTTTCTTTCTTTCTTTCTTTCTTTCCTTTTTCTTTCTTTCTTTGTGATATCTTTCTGTTTTGATTGAAACAACAAGCTACCGAGTGAGAAAAAGTACAATTTTCCTAATAATTGAAAGCATTGCAAATCAAAACAAGGTGTCATTTTGACCTAGCAGATTGACAAAATTTTCAAAAAGGATCAGTCTTTGCAAGAGTACAAGAAATCACACATTGGTGTTAAAATATAAGTGGTGGCTACTGTGGCAAAAGTTTGGAAAGCCCTAAAAAAATGTATTCTTTGACATAGAATAAGAGTTTATGATCATAAAACCATCATAGATGTGTGCAAAATTTTCCATTTAGCACGCTACTTTGTGTAATTGCATAAAAGGCATACACTTGAAAATGATGGTGTGTTGAAATAAGCTACCATAGGGGCACCTGGCTGGCTCAGTCAGTAGAGCATGTGATTTTTTTTTGAGCACGTGACTCTTGATCTCAGCGTCATGAGTTCAAGCCTCACCTTGGGTGTAGAATTTACTTAAAAATAAAATCTTTAAAAAATAAATAAGAAAGCTATAGTAAACCTATACATTTAATAGAGTAGTATATAACAATAAAATGGTGTAAAATAATGAAATAAAACTTTCTCGACATATCAGTGCAAATCAGGTTAAAGTCCTGTGTAGAAAATAATTCTATTTAAAAAGTATGCATATTTAGGGGTGCCTGGGTGGCTTCTTCGGTGAAGCATCTGACTTTGCCTCAGGTCATGATCTCGCGGTTCATGAGTCCGAGCCCCACATCGGGCTCTGTGCAGACAGCTGGGAGCCTGGAACCTGCTTCCGATTCTGTGTCTCCCTCTCTCTCTGCCCCTCCTCCACTCATGCTCTGTCTGTCTCTCTCTCTCAAAAATAAATAAACACTACAAAAAATTTTTAAAGTATGCATATTTATGTGTAGATAAAGGATATACATAGTCCCTGGCCTATAATAAATGCTAAATAAATAAATGAGTAATAAAGGAATATAGGAATGAGAAACATATGCTAAAATCCTAACACTGGTTGCCTCTGTATGCTAAGATTGGGATCGATAACTTTCTCCTTTTTGCATATAGGTATTTCCCCAAATTTTATGTTATGTTCATGTGTTCCTGTTGAAATAAGAAAAGATCCAAATAATTAGAATCCCAAGTGGCGGCTACAATCTGTACCTGCCCATCTTGTTTTGCATCACAGCTAGTACGACACTGTCACATATGAGCTTACAGAATGTCTTTGAAGCTAAGGCTGACATTAATATCTGCTCGTCCCCACTCTTCGTAAATACCTGTTTATGCAATATCCTTCAGGTCTGAAACCTTGTACAAGATATGATTATGTGTTCATCCCCAGATCCTGAAACCGCCCACTTGAAGGTTACCATGTGGCTGAAATTTAACTAGCTGGTCCCATGTATGCTTGGTCTCATGGGCCTGGCAATCTGCATGAGCACAGGCCCAAAGATCCTGCTCTGGATTTCACCCAGAGGCTGAAAACGGCCTCTTGGACTGAGAATTCCCACTCAGGACCCCTGCAGTCTCATTTAGCAATTGGGTGCTGCCCAATACCGGTCAGAAAATTTTGTTTAAGGGTCTCCCTAATCTGAACGTCCTTGAAACGACTTTGGCTAGATCTTTCCAGGGCTGATTTCCGTTAATGTGTCTATCGTTGTTTTCAAACATACTCATGGCAAGACTTGAAGAGATGTTGCATTCTTGTTGAGGATCACATTATTAGAAACATTACTGTGCTTTTGGATGCACAGATCCAGGAAATTTGGCAAATCATTCTGGATCTCAAGGTTGGTCCTTTGCCTACGATGTCCTTTGCACGCCCTTGGGTGCTGCCTTCCTTCTGGCATTTTTGTGGGTTTGAGGCGAGATCAAGTATTTCCACACCACCCACAGGTTTCACGCTTATTAGTCCCATTATAATTCGAGTCTTCCAGCAATTTACTTAGGAAGAGAAGAAGGAAAAGACAAGGGCTCTGTGATACTCAAGATTATGGGTTGTCATGAGTGATAGGAATTTAAGAAACTGAAAGGGCATTATTGTTGCATGGTTTGCTAAATTATGCCAAAGGTTGGAGAACTATCAAAAGCTTCAATCTTGAAAGGGTTGCACTTATACTAAAAATATCTCAAAAAAAAAAAAAAAAACCAGAAAAAAAAACCCTTGACTTTCCTTTGATGCTTTTAGAATATCTTCCCTGGGTCCTGGAATGGAATCCCTGACCTGAAAGCCAAACTCAAGTAAACTCTTGGAGTCGAGTGATAATTTGAAATTAGTGCCTAACAACCTCCTTCTGGAAGAGCAATGAATTTTCTGTTATTTGCATAGGCATGAAATTATTTTGGGCTTTAAGGGAAGAGAACTGCCACAAGGCAGCCTAGGGTAAAACACAAGCTGAAAAACACACTTGTCTTACGGGAAACACTAATGACATTAGCTCCCATATAGCACCAGCACTGGAGGCTGACTACGCAATAATCACTTCTTTTTGGGGAACGTCGGGAAGATACACGGGGAGTCCCTCTCTCTCTCTCTCTCTCTCTCTCTCACACACACACACACACACACACACACACACACGATCCCGGTGATTCCGTGATAATGATTTTCAGGATGAAAACTGCATGGACGTGAAGAGCGGAGAACTTTCCAGTGTGTTCTGTTTAAAGAATCTAACATTTACCAGATTATCTGAACCTGGTAAAACATGTTGAAGTACAGTTGCTATGGCGTGGTCTCATCTCTCTGCAGCTCTACGGGGAGGGGGGAGTATAGTTACAGCCAGTTCATTATCACTATACAGGGCGTGCTAGAGAAGGTCGATAAGGAAGCAATGGATATGAGGAAGCCGGGAGTATGGAAATCCACAGGCAATTAACTTGACACACAAAAAGAAGCCCGCTCAGAAATTAATGAATAAGCTTATCTCCACTCACAGGGGTCCTGTACAGCAAGCAACCTTGAAATGAACGGCCTACTTTCCCTTTTAATCTGGGGCCATGTTTTGCTTCTAGTGGCTGTTGATGGCCCATCTGAAAGGTAGGCGTCCACGTTTCGCCTGTAGGCAGATATTTGCAGCCACATCTGGCTTTGCTTTGCCATATTGTTAACCCCCCTTTCCCCTGCTACCTTTGTTTTCTTTTTATTAAATTTCCCGTCTGGATCCCTGTGTCTGCATTTCTAATGTCAACAACTGCTTTTATCACAGATAATAACTTCCTTTTACAAAAAGGCTGTCTGTCTCATCCTACATGCATTTCAAATTACATTTTATGAACAAACACTGAAATAGGGTATTTGGCAGGATGCACGATTGGGTGTATTTACAGTAATCTACATTTAAGTTGCAGGAGCCAAGAACTAAGTTGGTTGCAGTTTTCTTAATAATCTATTTCTTGAGAGTGCTGTTACTTCTCACCAGAACTTAATTAAGTTCACATTGGGATGTTTGTGAAGTAAATCATGCGGTATGCCCAAACACGCTGTAAAAACAATTACCGAAACACCAGAAATTCTTTAACACTCTAAAGTTTTCATAAGCAAGATCTTTAAATGTTCCAAAATCGGTTGTTTGTTAATAGGCTGGAATAAGATTACAAATACATGGCTTAGGTATAAAAAGAAAAACCTGATCTTCGGAGTCTCCATGGTACAGGACTGAGTGCTGATGTAGTTGTTGTTTTGCCTGATTTATTGTCCCGTGCTGGTGCAGCGGCAGGGATATTTGGAAGGGCTCCACGTTCAGGTTCTAGGCTCTGCCCCTGACTTGCTATAGGTTATTCAAATCTGTCTGGTTCTCGTTGGCCCCTTTGGATAAACACAGAGGAAAGTTAGGAAGCTACTGCCCAAGTGCTGTGGAAATGAATGTCACGTTCCTATTACTAAAGGTATTGAGTGTTCATTTACCCTGTATTCTATTCAATCTGGTGAAGAATCCTTCACAGTGTGCGATGCTGCCCGTATCCCACAATGAAAACTGATCAAATGATACTTACATTGAAAACTTAAGCCACGAGCATCCGATGTTTCTAGGTTTTAGATGTGGCCTGAAAAGATGATGATAATCATGCAGGAACAGGACACAAGCCATCACAGTGTAGAAAGAGAGTTGGTAGGATGGATTACATATTTTATTTATATTTTTTTAAGATTTTATTTTTAAGCAATCTCCACATCCGATGTGCAGCTGCAACTCACAAGCCCAAGATCAAAAGTTGCATGCCTCCCCCACTGACTGAGCCAGCCAGGCGCTCCCAATTACATTATTTTAATCTCAGATTTATGTCATAATGTTTAAAGTGCAGATTTCTGTTTCCATTGCTTTCTTCATGGTGTGCAATTGACTGGGAAAAAAAAAAAAAGTCTAGCTATCTGATACTGGATTGATCCGGCCTCAAACATCAGTCCTATTTAGGAGGAAATGTAGCTTGGAAGGGTTGCCCCGAGGAAATAAGAACTTAAATTTCAACAGCGATCAGGTTAGTCCTTAAACCTGTTTGAGTGGGAATTAGTGTTTAATTTTAAAGCTTCAGAAATGAGAACTGGTTGTGTCATCCAAAGACACATTTTTACCTGCCCAGACTGCATCCTGGAGGTACTCAAAACAGAATGGCTGAGGTCTTAATCTCTTTTGTTGATTGTTTCTGGGTAAATCTTTACTGGTGCAGTCTGTTGTCTATTTACAAGAGAGTTGTTCTGTGTGTACGGTTGACCTCTGAACGACACAGAAGTTAGGGGAATGGACCCCTTGTGCAGTCGAAAATCCACATTGTTTGTTTGTTTGTTTGTTTGTTTAAAGCAAGCTTCCTTCCCACCCAGCATGGAGCCCAAGGTGGAGCTTGAACTTGTACCCCAAGATCAAGACCTGAGCTGAGATCAAGAATGGGATGCTTAATCACTGCGCACCCCATCCACATGTAAGTTTTGACTTCCCCGAAACTTTACTAATAGCCCACTATTGGCCAGAAGCCTAACAAAAACAGCAGATTAACACATATTGTATATGTATTATATACTGTATTCTTGCCATAAAGTAAGCTAGAGAAAAGAAAATGTTATTAAGAAAATCATACGGAAGAGAAAATCCATTCACAACACTGTACTGTATTTATATATATATATATAAAAGAAATATATATATATAAAAGAAACAACAGCCATGTATAAGTGGACCCACGTACTTCAAACCCATGTCGGCCAATGCTCAACTGAACTTCATCTCTATTCTCTTGAAGACTTAGAACAGTGACAGAATTCAGATGGAGGTTTGCTTACCCAGAGCTCAATCTTTAC
The DNA here is from genome assembly GCF_028018385.1 of Neofelis nebulosa. NCBI lineage: Eukaryota > Metazoa > Chordata > Mammalia > Carnivora > Felidae > Neofelis > Neofelis nebulosa. Next base: position 116,453,478 of record NC_080789.1, on the reverse strand, counting down.
AGATTGTTCTTTTCTATGGCATATGACAGGATCATTCTTTAAAATTTTTTTTTAAGTGTTCATTTATTTATTTTGAGAGTGCATGAGCCAGGAAGGGGCAGAGGGAAGGAGAAAGAATCCCAAGCAGGCTCCAAGCTGTCAGGGCAGAGCCCAGTGCAGAGCTCGATTCCACGAGCTGGAAATGATGACTTGAGCTGAAATCAAGAGTTGGACGCTTGGGGTGCCTGGGTGGCTCAGTCAGTTGGGCGTCCGACTTCGGCTCGGGTCATGATCTCATGGTTTGTGAGTTCGAGCCCCGCGTCGGGCTCTGTGCTGACAGCTCAGAGCCTGGAGCCTGTTTCGGATTCTGTGTCTCCCTCTCTCTCTGCCCCTCCCCCACTCAAGCTCTGTCTCTCTCAAAAATAAATAAAACATAAAAAAAAAATTAAAAAAAAAAAAGAGTTGGACGCTTAACTGAGTCACCCCGGATCCCTGACAGGCACATTCTTGTCTCTGTTTAGGTTCTACCATATTCTATCAAATAACTTAAACAGCCTTTCCTGAAAACTCATTCCACACAGAGTTCTAAGTTGGATGTGATAAGGAGATACAGCCCTTGCCTTCCTATTACCCCCTTGTGGGAAAAGGCAGAATGAGCATATGTGAAATACATAAAAACACCATGGACCTACAAAACTATATATGTCAATGTTATTAGGTACTGGGTTGGAAAAATTAAGACCATCAAGTGGATCATGATATGAATTTGGTAGAAAGAAAGCACTGAGCTTGTGGACATAGTGTTTAAGCAACAGTATTCAAAACAAAATACTATAAGGATGATATTGAACCGAAGCCTAGAAGTTTAAGTATTGACCCTGAACTAAATTAATCGTTTAACCGGAGTTTCATTCTGATGATTGGAATTACCGATTGAACTTTACTGAACGTCCCATTAGAAGCTTCAAGGTCAATAGTGAAAGTGACAGGTGTTAAAGTTTCCAGGAGCCTGATTGCTGCCGTGATGGTAAAAATCTCATGCTGGGCTGAATGCATCTGAGCCTGGAACTTCTTTTCCTAGTACTGGGGAATCATAGGGAGCTCTGGATCTTGAGTCTTCGGGAAGTTTGGGGAGGACATAAAAATTTCCAAAAATCAAGCTGGAATATTGAACCGCCAGCCTGCCTGAGACTAGTATGTCTCCAGGCTTGGAAACCAATAGTCCTAGAAAGATAAAGTGAGAGACAAAAGCCACTGGTGTTGGTGGCCAGAGCCAGGGAGAGGAGGGTGCATGTCTTACTTTCATGATGGGTCCCAGTGGTCATTTCTCTTGGTGTCACGAGACAACTTCTGTAAGTTACAAGTTAGGGTTCACGTTAACATGATTAAACATGAGTTTTCATACTCCTTGCAATGAGCAAGGAATTCAGACTGTGTGGAGATCGGTGTAAATGTACGGTATGGATTTTATAAACCTAAAATCTTGTGCCCTCGGAGGCACAAGGTCTTTGTGCAGACATAAAACATACCGATGTGAAAATTAATTCTGAGGTATCAGGATGTCTGAGTAGCTAAGTGTAGCATGAAGTCAGGCACCTGGCGGGGTGACATGGGATTTAGCCTCCCACCTGTCACTTACCACTGGCTGTGTGGCTCTCCCAGCATCCGCCTCTTTATCTGCCTCCTCCCAGCCTTGTTGCAAAGATCAAAGGAAATGATTTATTTCATTTCCAGAAATAATTTTGTTGAAACTCGGGTGCACCAGGGAGCATGCACGTTGCTGGCGTCGGAAAGATGAACAAAGCATGAAGCTCTCCTGAGCCCAAACCTCACGGGAGAGGCAGACACTTAAACAAACAATGACAGTCCCCGCTTAGGACCAAAGGAGGAAATGATAAACTCTGTCTAGGGGAGATAATGTGTATTAAGACGCTGTACACAACGGATATGAAATCCTATGAAAGTGGGGAGCTGCCAATGTGTATTGATTCTATCAGATTCTCTTCTAATAATAATAGAAACAATTCTTAACATCTTTCCAGTGGAGATTATGTCTATTACCTGACGGATATTTATGAGGAATCCATAGAAACGTCACGGAGAATCCCATTCTCTTCTATGTTAGATCAGAATCTGACCTTCTGAACCACCCTTACGAAAGCTGTGGGAAATCTACCTTTTATAAACGAGGCACCGTATTTGAGCGTCTTGCCCTGTGCCCTTCAGTTGAGTCTAGTGCTGAAATTAACATAAAGGTTGGTTCTTGAATTAGAAAATCTGAAGCAAGACCTGGGTGGTAGGAAGGAAACCCTTGTACTGTCATCCACATGCTTGCCCACACCCATGTACTCCTTGCCATTAACAGTGTCACATGATACCACATGGGTCCTTTGGTCAATCATCCCATAAGAAGATGCACTAATTTGGAAAATATGCGATCAGTTACGGGCTTGTTGCTTCACTTTGCTTTCTCAGTTCCATCAGGGACTTGCTGAGAGCATTTTCTAGGATGGATTCGAGGTTGACCATTAGCGACAGTTTGGCTGTCCACTCCAGAGGCCGTGTGAGGACACAGGGTTAAGACCGTTCCGGGGCCAGGACAAGTGACTCAACATCTCGTGTGGGATAACTTGGGGAGCTGTCGCTATGTCTGCTGAGAAGCGAGGACGAAGACGCTCTTGCGGTCGGAAGGGCAATAATAATAATAATAATGATAAAAGCTGATTTGGAATTTGATGTTTCTGAGCTCCCCTGTTGGGCGGAGATGGGGGTTAAATTTACTCCCTGTATCCGTGGGAAAAATGCTCGGAGAGGCAGCGAAGCAGAGCAAAGAAGCGGCAGGGAGGTCAAGCCTTTCCTCTGATTATCTCACCAGCCTCGTTTGGCTACAGGGGCAGAAACGGAGCCTCTGCCAGAATCAGTGGTACCGGGCGCATGCGCGGCTTCCCGCGCGGAGCCGTGAGCAGAACGTCACCCAGAGAGACGTGGAAGGACAGACCGACCTACTGCCCGCACGTGGGGCCTTTGCAAACCACGCCCATCAAACCTGGGGCTCGCCTGTCAGAGTCTGCAGGGCCTGTCCCCTGCACACATTTTTATTGGTGCACACGCCATTTCTCACGCTCAGGGAGCTGGGCTCCTGCACCCTGGAGTCAAAGTTTCTCAACTATACCCGGGCTTGGATGCATTTGTACTCCCCTTCGTGTTCGTGGGCTGCTGTGCAACCATGGCCTTGCTGCCTATAATTTCTTCTCCAATCCTCTCCATGGGGAGTTTGGACTTGAAGTTAGGAGAAGCCAAGGGAAGAGAGCTCACGATTATTGTTGGTAACAGGATTTGGTGGTTACTTTCTTGCCTGTTCAAGTGAAATTCACTGTAAGACTCTCTGAGCCCTTTCTCTGGCCTGTGCTCTCCGCCACTCTGGGGAGCCCCGTCTGGAGGTGGGGCGTGCAAGACAGACACATACATCCTGTCCACAGTTGACCTTTGGAAATGTGTTTCGTCCCTTCAGACGTCAACATAAAAAAAATCCTCTGTATCATGCACGATGCGTGCATGTGGGATTTATTCCTAATTGGTAATGGATTTGAAAAATATTATCTTCTGATACATTTAAACATTTTTAAAAAATGTTTATTTACTTTTGAGAAAGAGAGAGAGGGAGAGAGAGCTCGATCCAGGAAGGGGCAGAGAAGGAGACACAGAATCCGAAGCAGGCTCCAGGATCTGAGCTGTCAGCACAGAGCCTGACACGGGGCTCGAACTCAGGAACCAGGAAGATCATGACCTGAGCTGAAGCCAGACGCTTAACCGACGGAGCCACCCAGGTGCCCCCTGATAGATTTTGGATACCTTTTTTTACAGATCCATTGAGAGATTATTTGAATTCCAAAAAGTGAGTTTTAAAGTGATGCACATTCATTCAAAAATTGGAAAGCATCAACGCCTCTGGCATCGTCTGCTGGGCCCCGGGGCAGAGTACATTGGGCTAAAACGGAGGTTACTGCACAGCTTTACCTTCCATGCGTTTTTTTGCTTTAACGATTAAATAGCTTTTCATCACTCAGAAGCTCCAGGTTGGTTGACTTTGGATAGGTATCTTTTGCTGCCTCTCGTAATACAGCCTGCTGCGTTTGCGGGTAGGAGTATAATTAATGTCAAACATTAACCCTGTGACCTGCTTGTTTATATATATACTGTAACTTTGTTTTGCTTGAATTTCAGAGGTTAGTCAAAGCAACAATAGGTACAATCTAAGCCGGCTGTACTAAAACAAGTTTTGTCAAAACTGCTGATAATACGTTCCTTCGGACAAAAAGCTTAAAAGAAAACTAGCTACGATATTAATGGAGGGGATTTCTTGAAAGCTTAAGAGGAATGACAGGACCTTTGGGTTGTGTCCATATACCATTGATTCTGTAACACACAAGGTGGGGTCCTTCCCCTGTCCCAACTTGAGTGCCTGGTGGGGTCGTTTGCTTCAAAGAGGCACTATTGGCTGAAATGGCAACTGTTCTAAATACATACCAAATATTCTAACATAAGCATTAATCTCATTAGTTGTTGCCCGTGGCATCATGAAGTGGAAATATTTGGTTTCGAATGAATCATATACGTTACATTTTTCTATATGTATGTAAATCTAACTATTAGACAAAGATATGTAAAATGTTTAGGAAACCATTTTGGGGGAACGATATAAGACAAAACTTTAAACGTTACACTGACATTGTTTTCCCATAAAAAAAAACAAAACAAAACACAAACACACACACAACTTTAGGCTTGGTAACATAATACCTGTACTTCCAGAATGGATTGTTCATATTTTAGGATAGGGAGGAATTTGATCTACACTAAAAGAAAGGCCGACCACCTTTATATGATTCTAGAAATCATATAAATAGATTGTTGCTAATGGTTGGCTTAAGTTTTGTTTGTTTGTTTGTTTGTTTGTTTGTTTCAATTTTAATAAGTACTGCCCCTCCACATCAAAACTTAATTACAACAGCCTGAGTCATATGGTAGAAACCAAAACCACTTCTTTGTATGTCTGAGTGTCCGATACTAAAAGCAAGGTCATGTTCCTGGAGGTGGGCAGCAGGGGAGGCTCTCCACTCTTGGAGGTACAATTTGATTTGAGAATCCCTCTTCTAATCCCCAGAAGGTCCCTGTTTTTCCTTGGGGATTTTTCTGTACTTGCTCCCAACATTTCCATATCAAGGAATATGTGGGATTTCCTTACAGATCTTCATATTACAGTGAAGCATCAGGCAAATCGTTACCGTGTGATCCTGCCTCTGCTTTGCTCACCAGAACTGCCGTAGAATCACTCAGAATTTTCTGCTTTGTCCTTATCCATTTTGTTTCTCTAGGATGCTATAGAAAGTTTTTTTCCTTTGTTTTTGCTTTTGTTTTTTTGGCCTGAAGTTAGGATATACTGCTGCCGGGAAAGAAATGACCTTTTCATTATTTGCAATTTTGTAGCCAGGGTGCTGATTTAGCCCCCTGCAAAATATACCTTCTGTGTTCTGTTTTCCCTATTCCATTTGCTCCTGCCTCACTTGTAGCCATTTGCTACTTCATATTTATAGTTTTTTGTTATTTTGCCTTCTTTCTCTGCTCTATCTTCACATCTTCAGGATAATAGAATTGCTTATTTGGCTTCAGATCGCCCATAGTATGACTGCAGTTCTCTGCCCATGGTAAATACACGACACATTTTGTGGCACCCAAGAATGCATTCAAACTTGTTGCCTGATATTGTTAGGCTCTCTTTCTTTTTAGCAGATTTAAAAAGGTCACTATATCTCCATGCCCTATCGTATCTAAAAAAAAGGTACACTTACAGTCAGTCCATTCATAGAAAGAGGCCCCTTTTCCTCTGGGCTTGGTGTCCAGAGGATGACAGCAAATATCCCTTCTCTGTTCTGGTTATGTTCTCTTTCATTCTGAACATCATTCCCTTTGGACTGACATTTACAAATCCCTTCTTCCCTCAGTCCCTGCCCTTGAGTTCCAGGCGGCACAGCAGAAGGATTTCCGGGAGATTTCCGGGAGAAACTTTCAAAATGCGACATGGGCAGAGCCTTCTGGGTCATTGGAAAGTGGGGTGGGGGCTGGGGTAATTTGGGGAGGGGGAAGGGCTTGAATAGAAATGTAAAGCACTTAGCCTGCCTCTGCAAATCAGTGAGCTCTCCATAAATGTTACTTCTTATCTGTTTTGTCACAAATCAATGAAAAAAGGATATATCAGAAAAGGATCAATAACAATACTTCTAACTTCTGATCTATACTTTAGGTTTCCATTCAGTCAGGGTTATCAAAACTCAAAGGATTCGATAAAACTGTTTTGTGATCTGCATGGCTTCCTAAAGGAACAGGGAGCTTAAAAGCTCAGTTTATATTGGACTTTTTATAATGCTGATACACTGACTTGCAAAACCTGTGTTGGAACATTCAAAAAGAAACTCACACATTTCCCATCAAGGTAAGGGAAAATGGTGTTATTTTTGTATTTCCCCTTCAGTGGATGTAACTTAGTTTTTAAAAGCTCACAACTTTACAACATATTCAGAAGACTGAGGGTAAAGGAATCCGTTTCTGTCTGTGGTTTCTTACACCATGCTCCTTCCGGGTCACAAACTATGTCTTACTACGGTTAAGTAAGTGAGTGAGTAAGTAAAGTTAGCATTAGGAGAAATAGAACATCTCTCCAGAAATCTTTTCATAGACTAGATTCTGAGTTCCTGGGCCCAGAATCTCATCTGGCATATTTGACGACTTGAGGAAACCCTTAAGCCCAGAAGAAATGAGAGTGGAGCCTTTGGGATTTAAAAGGTAGGTTGAAAGATATTTTGGAGGAGATTAAGCCTGCTTCTGGTCACTAAAATTTCTTAGACATTTTCAGATCTCTAGGACAACTGAGGTATTTTCTTTCCCCAATCATTAAAGTTTGTTTGTTTGTTGTTTGTTTTATTAGTCTCTACACCCAACATGGGGCTTGAACTCGTGGCCCTGAGATCAAGAGTCACATGCTTCTCCGACCGAGCCAGCCAGGTGCCCCCTTCTTTCTGCAGGTGCGATTTCAGATTGCATACAGACATCCCAGCTAGTGTTTCACAGAAGAGGACATGTCTCAGTTTCACGGTTCAGCGATGGAAAGGGTCACATCTCAGAGGAAAAACAGCGTCTTCCACTGGAACGCCGTGTCGCGCTTCAGCTCCTCGGGGTTCTCTGTGGCATGGGGTGCTGGGCACCTTTTTCTCCTCCAGCCTTTCTTCCCTCTTGGCTTTTGTGACATTGGTTTCTCCTGACTCTATTCGGATGTCTTAATTTTCCATCTCGGTCTCCTTCCTTGGGCCTGTTCTTTTCATCTCTGAAATTGGTTAATTAACCCATTTAGTCATTGTCATGGGGCTGATTCATGTCCATCCCTCCGCATCCCCCCCCCCCCCCCAATTCATAGGTTGCCATCCTAACCCTTGGTGCCTCCGAATGTGACTGTATTTGGAAATGGGGTCTTTAAAGAAGGTAGTTAAGTTGAAATGAGGTTGTTAGGGTGGGTCCTAATCCACATGACTGGGGTGTTTATAAGAAGAGGCGGTGGGAACACAGACGCACACAGAGGGAAGACCGTGTGAGGACACAGAGAGAAGATGGCCGTCTACAAGCCAACGAGAGAGGCCTCAGAAGAAACCAGCCCTTGCAACACCTTGATCTTGAACTTCTAACCTCCGGCACTATGGGAAAATAAATTTCTGATGTTTAATCCACTCCATCTGTGGTTCTTTGTGATGGCTGCCCTAGCAAACTAAACAGTCATTCATCTGATAAATATTTAGAAGGCCCTGCCGAAAGGACCCGTGAGACAGGGTTCATGGACAAAATAAACGTGTTGTTTCCTGGGAGAAGACGGATGTGTAAGGATGGAGCATAATTCAAGGATATGTGCTCTGAAAGCACAGAGAAAGAAATGTGCTATATCCTCCCAGCTGCTCTAGGCAAACTTTTATGGGCATGACTCCCCTGTCGTGATTACATCTCACATTCGGTTGATCAGGAAATCAGTGTGGCTCAAACGGCTTAGAAATCTCTCCCGAATGTAGCGACTTCTTCCCCATCGTCTCTTGCCTGCACTAGAGCAAGCCTCCTGACTGTCGCCCTGCGTCCACGTCCCTCAGCCCCTCCTCAACACGGCACACTGGGGACTTTCAAGTTCAAGTCCAGTCATGTCACATCTCTACTGAAAGCAGGGTACCCGCTTCCGTTTCACTCACACTAGAAGCTGTGGGCCTATGATCTCACAGTTCCTGGGTTCGAGCCCCGCGTCGGGCTCTGTGCTGACAGCTCGGAGCCTGGAGCCTGCTTCAGATTCTGTGTCTCCCCCTCTCTCTGCTCCCCCCCGTCCCCCCCCCCCCGCCGCCGCCACTTGCATTCTATCTCTCAAAAATAAATAAACATTATAAAAAAATTAAAAAAAAAGAAGCTGTGGGTCCACCTGCTTCCCACCCCCCAACTCTGTGCTTATCCTTAACACCCCAGCCCTACTCCTGCCTGTGGGCCTTTTCTTTAGCTGTTTCTTCTGCCTGGAATTCTCCCACTTTCAAATGTATCTGACCAATGCCCTCATTTCCTAAGTCTTTGCTCATGTGTCACCTTCTTAGCAAGGCTCGTCCTGAGCCCCTGATTTCATTTGACAACCTGACCCCCTTGCCCACTGGTCCTGCTCCCCTCGGTAACCCCATTGTCCCATCATTTGTTTTTCTTTTTCCGGGGCACTGAAAATCCAACATGCTTTATATTTTACACATTTATGGTCAGTCTTCTTCCTCGCCACCACTTGAGAATATAGACCCCAGAGGGCAGAAGCTCGGGGATGCCAGTTTTCTTCACGGAGACATCACAAACACCTAGAACGAGAGTGGGCATGCGGACAGGGCTGGATCCGTACCGTGACTTTTGTGACTAGAAAGCCGGATCCCACGCGTTCAGGGGGAAACATGTAGAAGGAAGCCAACCTACAAAGATCTGGAAGCCCCCGCGGCCGCGAGTGGTGAGTGGGGACCAGTGAGAGAGGCTGGCGGGCAGGGCCAGGCTCCTGAAGGAGCTCAGGGTAAGACGGGGGATTTGGATTCCATCTTGTTGGCAAGAAGAGTCTTCGGAGGATGTTTCTTCAGGTGTGCAACAGGGATAGATCAGCAGGTTGGGGTGACTACCCTGGAGACAGAGGAATGAGAGAAAGCAAGGAGGCCGGGTAGGAGGCGGTTGGTGGAATTCAGGCGAACAAAAAGGAGGCCGTGGGATGGAGCTCATGTTCTTGGATGCTTCTCTCAAAGGTAACGTTTGAAACCCAGGCTGGCAGGGCCCCTCCTGAGCCCTAACCCCTTCTGTGGTTTCCCTTGACCCCACAGGGTGATTTCAGTCTCTTTAGCACAGCCTTCACCACTTGGTATCTCCTTGGATCTCCTCTTCCTAGGCTCTGGGATCCAGGAAATACATCAAATCAGACCAACCAACAAAAAAGCCTCAACAAGCATTTATCGAGTACTCGTCTAGTCCAAGTGACGTGTTGACATTTTTATAGTTATCTCGCTTAATTCCACAAAGCACCCCACTGAGCCAGGGACTCTTACTGTCATTGTCTCTGCAGGAGATCTGTATGGCAGGGACAGTCTCCTTACTGAGAGGTTAAGGAATGTGCCCGTGGTCCCGAAGTTGGTCAGCGGCAGAACTCAAATTCATAGGTTTGTTTGATACTATATCCTTGTAATTCTCAGAAAGTACGGAATTACTTCACACCTCTGATGCTTGTATTTGCTCTTTTATTCTTTTTCATATTTTTAAAAAAAAATTTAATGTTTACTTATTCTGAGAGAGAGAGAGAGAGAGAGAGCAAGCGAGCAGGGGAGCGGCAGAGAGAGGGAGACAGAATCCCAAGAGGGCTCTGTGCTGTCAGTGTGGAGTCTGATGGGAGGCTCAGACTCACGAACCGTGAGATCATGACATGAGCCAAAATCAAGAGTTGGATGCTTAACCAACTAGGCCACCAAGGCACCCTGCTTTTATTCTTTTTTATAAATTTATTTATTTATTTATTTATTTATTTATTTATTTATTTATGTGTTTATTTTGAGGGGCGAGGAGGGGCAGAAAGAGAGGGAGGGAGAGAATCCCAAGCAGCCTCCACGCTGTCAGCATAGAGCCTGATGTAAGGCTCAATCTCACAAACCAGGAGATCATGAGCTGAAATCGAGAGTCAGATGCTCAACGGACTGAGCCCCCCAGGCACCCCTACCCTTTTGTTCTTATCACACTCAACTTAGTAGATTTATGTACATGTCTACCTGTCCTTCTGGATTGTGAATTCCTTGAGACCTAAGATGTGTCTTATTCATAGGGTGACCATACAACCCAGCTTCCCCAGGACGGTCCTGGCTTACACCGGTTGTCCCAGCATGGGTGTTAAGTTCCTTCTTCCACTTAAAATTTCCCTGGTTTGATGATGAATTATATGGCTTCCTACTTACTCATCTTTGTTCTCTCAGAGCAGGCAGAGTTCCTGGTATACAGTAGGTGCTCAATATGTGTCTTTGACTGAAGATGATGAGCTCTTTTATTCTGTGAAGATGGTGTAGGGACCACATTATCGTTTTAGTTATTGGGATATGAACAGGAAAAGATGAGGATATGCTGATTGCTTTATCGCTCCAATCAGAACCTCACCAGGTAGTCCCATGGCCAAGTGGCAGCCATGGAGGCAGGATGCTGGATCTCTCTTGAAGAGAGACCCTGTGGGGGCACCTGGGTAGCCCAGTCGGCTAAGTATCCGACGTTGGCCCAGGTCATAATCTCACAGTTTGTGGGTTTGAGCCCCCCATCAGACCCTCTGCTGCCAACACCTAGCCTGCTTTGGATTCTCTGTCTCCCTCTCTCTTTGCCCACCCCCTCCTCGTGCAATCACTGTCTCTCAAATAAATAGGCATTAAAAACATTAAAAAAAAAACAACCAAAAGAAAGCACCTGTGATCCATTGCAAAGAGCTGTTAGAGCCTCCAGCATCTTCTGCTTTCAAGCCACAACCATGCATTCCCTGGGCAGCTGCCAGCCAGAGATGGAACATGGTGGGGACTCTGGGCCTTGGCCCTGGGTATCTGATGAGGCCGAGACTCTATGAGCTCTGCACTGTGGACACCCCAGTCCTGCTCTTCTTTCCTCCCACAGGTGTCAGATCCGCATCTTGACCCGGGGACTTCTGCTGCCTAAGTCTGATCGCACCCTGTACCTTTCACAGGTGTTCCCCAAACACGCCTCCTGTACTTTTCCCTTCCTACTGTCGGATTTCTTGAAGGACCCAATCTGATACAGCTGGCACTAGGCACGGACCAGGAGAGAGGTGGCGGGATGGTATTCAGGATCAAGTCACTTACTCGACTGGCAACGAAGACTCCATCCCAGTGATGCACGGAGCACGGATGATCTCTGGCACAAGGGGGTGATTCAATCACTAAAACTTTCATGAGGTCACTTGGGAGAATATTCTAGCAGAGGGAGTGGCCTTGGCTGGAGAAAGATGCAGGCATCTGAGAAGTCGGAGATGCAGGGTGTTCAAGGACCATGGAATCGGCTGGCTGTTGCTAAGTTGCATCGATGCCCTACAGAGGGCTAAGGTGAAACTGTAGAGAGTTAGGACATAATTGAAAACCAAGTATGAATGCCAGAGGGCCTCTGGGAGAAGTCTGATCCTACAGTCAAGGTAGAAAAAGCAGAAGACCAAACTTAGGACTTAATGGACTTGCCTCGGTTCAAAGACAATCGAACCATTATGCCAAGGTCGGGGCCCTGGCTGGGAGAATGTGGGGCCCTTACACATGACATGGGGACATCTGGGTGCATGCCTCCAAGTATTTTGGCTCCCCCAGCACCTCCGAACCCTCGGAGCCTACAGAGGTGGTTCACTCTTTCCTGTTACAAGTTAGGATGTCCCCTGTGTGGGATGACACCACAGAGTCCCGTCCCCACAAGGCAAGAAGGGCCTCCTTAGCATCCCCACCTTCTGGTAAGTTAGAGAGAGAATATACCCCTTCCCCCCCAACTGCAAGAAGTCATCAACTTCCTCTGTCAGCAATTGGGATTGGATTTTGAGGATGCTTTTCAAGGTAGCTAAAACACGAGTCTGGACAGGAGAGAGTTTATGGATTTCGAGGCATTTTCTCAGGATATGGGACCTAACACCCTGGCCAAGCCCCCAGGGGATGAAACGGACTTGCTGTTTGGCTGGTTCCTGAAAGACTAAAGACAGGCCCATACGGAGCAGCGTTGGAAAGTCTAAGATGTCATGGCAGAGAGTATAGAGAAGGGTTAAAAAGCTTAGGGAAGTAGATATGCTGGAGAAGATAGAGTATGTAAGCCAGAAAGCCCACTGGAAGACTACGATGCCAAGCCGTTGGGAAATTTGGTGCTGGCTCCTTTCTGCCTGGCAGTGGGAAGGGCTGTCACTGAGCTGAGTCCATGGACAGTAAGTGATGAGGGGGTAAAACAGATGGACACCTAGTGAGAATACTTCTTACTATATAGAATCAAAAGAAAGCACGCAGGGATGCCTAGGAGGCTGAGGGTGGTTGCTCTGTCAAACACTTGCCATTCCTTGTCTAGTTGTGGAACTCTAGGTAGACCTGGAACCTACCAGTGGAACCCACCAGGTTTCTCAGAGGAAGGACCCAGAAATACCCCAGCAGGTCTATAATAGAAGGAGCCCACAGCCCTTCTCCAGAGACCATTTCTTCAAGTAGCTGACTCTACTTGGGAGAAAAATTCCTAAACATTTTGAGGATGATTACACACAGATTCTGAGCAGGCCTTGCTACCTTGGAGGCATTAAGTATCATTACAACCCCGGGTCCAGAAAGGTGGCGGAGGGGATCGAGGTAACAAATGGAGTTCCGGCCAAAGTCCAGCTTACAGTGGCTCACGGACCTCCTGCCCTGCGATCATTTGTCCAGGACCTGAATATACAATTGGTTTTGATATACTTGGCAGTTTGAATCATCCTGCCACTGGGTCTTTGGCTAAACTTTGGTCATAGTGGGGGAGGTCAAGCTGAAGCCGCTGAAATTGTTTCTTTTGGCCAAAATAGTAAAAATAAAACAATACTGCATCCGGACGTTATATTAACGACTTCTTTTATTTCCTGTGTTCTGATACTTTGACCTCTTGGGGCCTTGTGGGAACCAGGGGGGACCGTCCCTCTCCTCCCAGGGCTAGCCAAGTCCTAGAGAGAGTAAACAACTTGTCTATGAGAGTTTTTCAAGTGGAAACCAACCAATCTGCAACTCACCACCCAACCATCTCCTTTATCAGGCTGTCACACTCCAGGCCATTATCCACCTGCCACAACTATCCAGGGCCAGGTACTGCACCACTAGGGACAGCCCTTACACTCCAAACCCACTGAAATTATTCAAACTAGTCAATCCTAAACCTGCTTTCCCTGCCTTACCCATTCCTTCTCATGGAAACGAAAATAAAGGCTCTTGTCCACAGTTATCCCCTCTCTCTCTGCCTTCTGACTGACCACAGAGGGGCTTCTCCATGTGGTCTCCCGTGGTGGGTTGTGTTCATGTGTCCATTTCCCAGAGGGACTGAGTAACAAGCTATTTTTAATGGCAATTGTCTTTTGATCTGTTGGCCTTTAACACATTGTATTTTAAACGTTTATTTATTTTTGAGAGAGAGAGAGAGAGAGAGAGAGAGAATGAGTGTGAGACGGACAGAGAGAGAAGTGGGCTCCCCACTGACAGCGGAGAGCCGATGCGGGACTCGAATTCATGAGCAGTGGGATCACGACCTGAGCTGAAGGAGGACACTTAACCAACTGAGCCACCGAGGTGCCCCTAACACATTGTGTTTTAAAACAAAGTGGAAGGATAATGGGGGTTAATGTCACTCAGTGACATAGGGGTGGTAGATGCCATTATATCTCCATTTATTACACTCACTTGACCACTACAGAAACTGGCTGGATCCTGAAGAGTGATTATAAATTGCCAAATGTTCAACCAAGGAGAAGTGATCACAGCTGTGTGTCTGGTAGAATATTTCTATCACAGCAGACTAATGTGGCCTCAGACACCTCATGTGCAGCCATTGATTTGGCAAATGCCTTCTTTTCTATCCCAATCAAAAAGAGGATCAGAAACAGGTAATCATCATACGGAACAGCTGACAATATACAGTGACTATTTTGCCCTCAGTCTATGTTAACTGTACCACATTCCTTGTCGTAATATTGTCTGAGACTGGGTGGGGCCACGTAGTTATCCTTGATAACGACATATTAACCCATGACATCAAAACTAGCAAGCTGACTAGGCAAAATAAACAGCAGGTGGCTAGAAACATGTGTTCCAAAGGTTGGGAGATAAATTTTTGAAGATTCAAGGGCCTGCCATGTTAGGAAAGTTTTTAACTATTCAGTGGTCAGACACATGTGCTCTCCACCGCCCCCTACACACACACACACACACACACACACACACACACACGTATATATAAACAAACTCTCTATATGTGTTCTCTCTCTATATTCATACTGGTTCTGCTTTTTTTCTGGAGAGCTCTGACTAACACAGTGCCTATAAGACCAACTGAAGGAAGAGGAAGAAATTCAAGCTTACTTTTTAGATGGATTGGCTACTGTGTGTGGAAGAAGTGTTCCAAGGTGAAACTCATGAGCAAAGGTCTAGAAAGACAAAGACTGGGAAATTGGAGGCAAAGAAGTCTGGAGCTAAAGGCATACAGGCAGACATAGGGAAGTAGGCATAAAGTCTGCAGTTTGGTACCACATGTTAATGGCCGCTAGAAAGGATGCACCATGAAAGAGACACGGAACCTAGTAGACAAAATGATGTGGCCAATTGACATTAGCCTGCCTTTGGAATCAGCCACGCTAGAACTGGCACGATGGGCACGTGGATGAAATGGCCATGGTGGCAGAGAGGGAAGATGCACATAGGCCCGCCATCATGGATTCCCACTTTACCAAGACTGATCTAGCTATTGCTGTTCTCTTCCAGCAACAGAGACTGCTGCTGAGCCCCTAGTATGGCACAATTACTTGAGAAGACCAACCAGCTTTGGCGACAAATCGACTCCATTAGCCTCCTTCTTTCCTAGAAGGGCTAATGATTTGTTATCATAAGAATAGGTACATATTTCACGTATGCGGTTGCTTTTCTTGTTCATAAAATTTCAGCCAGCACCAGTGTCTGGTGGCTTATGAGAAGGCTGGTCTATAAGCACAGAATCCCACACAACATAACGTCTATCTGGGAACACCTTCACAGCAAAGGAGGTGCAAGAATGGGTCCATGGTGAGGGGCCCAATGGTTTTATGATATGCCACACTGTCCAGAAGCTGCTCACTGGGGCCCCAGCTTGGAGGCCATGCTCTGGGAGAGTGGCATGCATTCCTTACAGACAATGTCGAGACCTACTGATTTAGAGTCCTCTTTCTGGCATTGTGTCCCCAGAATACATGGGATCAAGAACCAAAGGGGGGTAGCAGAAGTGACCCTACTTGTTATCATTGACAGTGACCCAGGGGAATACTTTGTGTTTCTTATCCCCAGAAATCTGGACCCCTCAGGGTTATAGGTTCCTTGCTAGGGGAACCTAGCAAGGTTATGAGCTACAAGTTATGAGCTACAAGTTATGGCTTTTGAGCTACAAGTTATGGCTTCTGCCCGGACAAGAAAAAGAGTCACCATCTTGGTAGGGATAATTGAGTCTGATCAGAAGAAAGACGTAGGGCCGCTGGTGCCCAGTGGAGGCAGAGGAATTACGTGTAGAACTCAGGTGAATGACTCAGGTTCCTCTTTGTCCATCTGAATGGACAAGTGCCGTAATCCCAGCCTGAGAAGCCTGTGGCCACCAAGCACCCCTCAGGAAACGAGAGTTTGGGTTGTACCACCGGCAAAGCCACCAACATCAGTGGAGGTAATAGCTGAGGGTGAGGGGGAATTCAAATGGGTGATGAAAGGGAGAAAAGAGGAGCGCTACGGGCAGTCCTGAGGCCAACTGCAGGAACAGGGGCTGCAGTTTATCCCCCTAACTCCCCCTCTTATGTTTTCCCCCAGAAAGAGAGCCCCACGGGATATTTGGAGGAGCTGCTCCAAAAACACATATGGATCTGTTCCAAAAACATGCTCAAAACTTACGAGGCACAGGGGTGGACTGTAGCCGGCGCTGGAGTGTGCTGTTCAGGTCTACATTCAAGAAAGAACACCCTGGGCAGCAGGAATGCAGTCAATGAGACCCCCCCCCCCCCCCCCCCCCCAGCTCCAACATCTTTAGGATCTGCCTCAGCTTCTGAAAACACTACACATTCCCTGGGCAGATCCTAGCCCCTGACCGGGCACCATGGTCATAGCTGTCCAACACGGGACTCCTCTAATAGGTAATCTTTGCTCCAGAGCTCCCAATCAGGTTGGCCAAATCTTTGTCAGGCCCGTGATCTGAGGCTCTCTCTGCTCTATCTTGTTGGCTCCCCCCCGCTCCCCTTTCACAGGTGTCAGATCTGAAGCATGGTCTGAACCCCCGGCCATCTGCATTCTTCGCTCCTCTCTTCTTTTCACACACATCACTCTCCCCTCCTCCAAACTTCTTGCCCTTCGGAGACAACCTCACTGTCTGCTTTCCTTGAGACTCACTGACACAATGCTCCAGTCAGCTGGTTGTAGTCAGTTTAGCCACAGATAAAAGCAGTAAGATTCAGTAAGTGGCTAACGGGGGCATGCTAACACATGGAAATATTTATGCCCATTTAAAAAGTTGATTCACAAAGTAGTACCAGATTTTCTTATTATAGTTTTTTTTTTCTTTTTTCAGTTCAGGGGCTTTTACAGTTAAAATATTCTGGAAGCTGAACAGGAAAACTAAATTGAAGGTAAATCTAAGTTAATTACAGATGCAAAAATATTTGTTTTAAATGTAAGCATCCACCCTACCTCTTCTACCCAGAATTGGGTCAGTGTTCTGTGAATTGCACACAAACTTTTCTTGCTTGTTATGGGATTTCCTTGTTATATCTCTGAAGCGGCAAAATTCAGGGGCAACAAAGCCAAACTGGTCTCACGTTTAGATTAAACACCTTGTGCGGCTGAGCCCCTTCCTCGTGAGGGCGTGATAGTCACCCCAAGTTAAAGACGGTAGTGGATGAGCTCCTTGCCTTCCATTTCAACCTCTCTTGCCTTTCTGATTTTCGAGTACTGTTGTGGCACCGTGATCTTAAACATTTAGCAGATTCAGACAATAGCATTAAAATGTGCCTGCTAGTCTTCTATGTCTGAGATCCTTGACAAGAGTCAATCTGTCAGGCTTCCGGAAGAAGCCATGTGGCTTGAGGTAAGAGTAGAGGTGGGCAGCTCTGATTTGTGTTTCTTCATTTCAGATACTTGCCAGGTGAAATCAGTTTTCCCCAATAACTTTTATACAAAAACAGAATCATTGACCTCAGGTCCTTTTGTGGTCTTCCCATCATGCAATTTCTTTTTTCTTTACAGCTTTGAGCCGTGGTGTCTTAGTCCCTTTGGGCTGCTATAATAAAATACCACAGACCGGGGAGCTTGTAAACGATAGAGACTGATCGCTCACAGTTCCGAAGGCTGAAAGTCCAAGATCAGGGTGCCAGCATAGTTGGGTGAGGGTTCTCTTCTGGGCCGCAGACTTCTTATTGTGGCCTTACATGGCAGAGGGGCTAGGGAGCAACCCGGGATCTTTCATTTGGGCACCAATCTCATTGACGAGGCCTCCACTCTCATGACCCAGGTACTTCCCCAAAGTCCCACCTCCTAGTACCATCACAGTGGATGTGAGGGTTTCAACATACGAATTTGGAATTGAGGGGCACAGACATTCAGACGATAGCACATGGACTTTGAGACTTTTTGCATCTTTACATATCAGTGTCCTCCCTTTTTCTGTATGAATGCATTTTCTCGGATCTTACATTCCAGCCAAACCAACATCCTCAACGGCCCCGGCCTTCTCCTCTGAGAATGAATGTTTCTAGACTGTTTTCCAACCCTCCTTGGTTTATCGATATCTCTTTCAATCTTCGGATTCCTTCTGAGGATGCATTTTCTCCTAAGGGTCGATTCTAACGGTCTCCAAATTATTTCTTTTTCTTTAGTCATTATCCTAATGCTTCGTTATTCTTCAGCTTGTTTGTACAAGTGTAATGATACAAACATAATGCCTGTACTTGAGAGAAGCAGCTGGCAAAAATCACCCATTTCTTGTTTTATATAACTACAGCTGAACTACCCCGACTTCGTTATACCACAGGTGTGTGTATATAAATGAGACTGTGCTTGGAAAGCACCATCTTTTATTTGTAGACGGAGGGCACAATTTGTCTTGTTTCTGAGGATTGTATAGTTGTGTGCCGTCAGAACTAAGGGCTCTATTTAGGCTAACACATAACTATGCTATACTTCCCCTGTTCTGAAGCGTTAGCTTCTGTGTCCTCAGTCGTTAGAACACATCTAGGAGAACACGCGTAAGGAAGCTTCTGAAGCTTTCACTTATACCAAGTGTTCGTGGGTACTTGTTCATTCATTCATCTTCCACTGAGCCAGACCTCTGGCGTCCTTCGTTGCCTTTTTGTTCCTAGTTCCTAGCTCTTGCTACCGTCTGCTGTAGACTGAATATTTGTGTCCGCCCAAAGTTCATGGTGAACTCGAATCCCCAGTGTGATGGTATTATGGGGGGGGGGGTGGGAATTGGGGGGATGATTAGGGCATGAAGGCAGAGCCTTTATGAATGGGATCAGCACCCTTATGCCACCACCTTATAAGCCACCCAGTCTATAGTATTTTTGTTATAACAGCTTGCATGGACTAAGACCCTGTCCAAATTCAATAAATGTTTATTTCTAAAATTTAATTCTTGGCTTCAATTCCATGTAACACTCTCTCGTCCTTCACACCAGTACTGTCTGAAAGTCAGCTCCAACTTTAACAGTAATGAGAAAATTCTAGATCCCGGTATTTACTGACAGCCTGCATCTCGAGAATGGAAGGCCAAAGTTTTAAGTGTTCTGTCGCCTGCAATCAGATGAGATGATGGGTTATTCACGAGACAGTTAGGTGATGATGGTTCCAAAGCCGGCTTCTGTATAACTACTCTAAGACACATGTTTCATTTCCTGGTTTGTTCTTTCGGGAAAGAACGAAGTCACACTCGGAGCGCCTTTTAGCTTAAGTGCTAAACTGTTCTCTTTGCCTTTTTGTGTAGTATCATAACTATTGCCCTGCACAAGGATTTATTGCGTTTGTGTGTTGTGACCTATTTCAGAGCAAGAAAGGAAATGTTTTGGTCTTCCCAAGAATCACCACTCTGTGAAACACGTAAAACCCTAGTAGACAAAATGCCGGGGAACATTCCGTAGAGGACTCTTTTGATTGGTGATCTGTCTCCTTTCCATTTCAGATTACCAAATGGATATGTATTTTGCAGCCTTTAGGCCCCGGACCTCTTTTAAATTTCAATCCTCAAATCCTAATGGGACTGTATAGTTTTTTGTTTTTATAAGTATATAAAAGTTATTCCAAAACTTTTACATTTCACAGACCAATACATTTTTTTTCTTTCTTTTTTAAATGTTTATTTATTTTTTTTTTGAGAGAGAGAGAGAGAGAGAGAGCAGGGGAGAGGCAGAGAGACAGAATCCCAAGCAGGCTTTGTGCTGTGAGTGCAGAGCCTAATGCGGGTCTTGAATCCACGAAGCGTGAGATCATGACCTGAGCTGAAACAAAGAATCAGTTGCTTAACTGACTGAGCCACCCAGGCACCCCAGACCAACACATTTTCAAAAAAAAAAAACTTCTTAAAGTCAGGTTGGAACAGTTAAAAAATTCATTAAACAGTATTTTTTTTAAAAGAAGTGTTTATTGTGGCCGATATTATTCCTTCCTTCCTTGCTGACAAAACTCTAGATTTGTTTTGGAGTCTACCCCTCTACAGTGTGAGTTAAAGTTAAATGTGAATTAAAGGTAAATCCTGATTAGTCTGAGGCTCTAAATCAATATCCTCCACAAAGGATGGGCATGGGATTCTATTTTGGACAACGATGTACATGGGGAAGTTGTCTAGGGGATATGATGGTCATTTTTCATTTGCTTCTCTCTTTTGAGAGCCATTTTCTGTCTTTTTCTGCCTTTCTGAGTACCCCAGGAGGCTGGCCTCTAAAAATGAACAAATCAGGAGACTATAGATGCTGGAGAGGATGTGGAGAAACGGGAACCCTCTTGCACTGTTGGTGGGAATGCAAACTGGTGCAGCCACTCTGGAAAGCAGTGTGGACGTTCCTCAGAAAATTAAAAATAGACCTACCCTATGACCCAGCAGTAGCACTGCTAGGAATTTACCCAAGGGATACAGGAGTACTGATGCATAGGGGCACTTGTACCCCGATGTTTATAGCAGCACTCTCAACAATGGCCAAATTATGGAAAGAGCCTAAATGTCCATCAACTGATGAATGGATAAAGAAATTGTGGTTTATATACACAATGGAATACTACTTGGCCAAGAGAAAGAAGGAAATCTGGCCTTTTGTAGCAATGTGGATGGAACTGGGGAGTGTTGTGCTAAGTGAAATAAGTCATACAGAGAAAGACAGATGTCATATGTTTTCACTCTTCTGTGGATCCTGAGAAACTTAACAGAAGACCAGGGAGGGGGGGAGGGGAAGGGGGAAAAAGAAAGCTACAGAGAGGGAAGGAGGCAAACCGTAAGAGACTCTTAAATACTGAGAACAAACTGAGGGTTGATGGGGGTGGGTAGGAGAGAGGGGAAAGTGGGTGATGGGCATTGAGGAGGACACCTGTTGGGATGTGCTCTGGGTGTCGTATGGAAACCAATTTGACAATAAATTATATAAAAAAAAATTCAGGGAGGCTCTCTTGTCCCCTGTTTTTCACTGAGCTTGGCTAATGGAGGCACTGCTGAGAGCTAAGACAAAAAGGCAAAGAGAACAAGTTAGCACTTAGGCTAAAAGGCGCTCTGATTGTGACTCCCTTCCTCGGTGACAGCTGTCCTTACAGGGGTGGGAACTTCAGTTCTTCTTATCCCTTCAGGGCCGGAAGTAGTCATGGCTTCCTGATATTACTAGTCCTTGACACTTGACCATCTCTTGTTGGTCTGTCCCCTAAACTCTGCCCATGGGCTATAAGTTGTCCCTTCATTAAATTCAGTTAAATTCTGTGAGGGCATCAGCTCTTCCCTGCCCACACCTCGACTGGTAGAGGGGCCTTTTGGAAAATGATTCTTAAAAAGAGACACAGGGGAAGACCTAGTCCTTTTCGTACTGGAGGCCGTTGTGTCTGCAGGTGACCTCAGTACCTTTGTGGCCGCCATCTTGAAAGATGAGGGAGCTAGGTTGAGGGAAACCAACATACTGTGGTCAGCAAAGCAGGAAGATGGAAGGGACTGTGTCCTTGAGGCTGCCATATCTTTGAAGAAAGCAATTCTGGAAAGGCTCTGCCATGAGAGAGCCTGCTGTATGAGCTAAGACGCTTCTTTCTTGTTTATATCACTTTGAGTGGTGGTCTTGTGTTCCACAGAGCTGAGAGGTTTCTCAAGGCTGATGGAACACATGAACAGAGTTCAGTAACAAAATAGTAGGGGCAAGCGTGGGGGAAATCTACTTAAGTGGAGGGGACAGAGGTACATTTAAAATGACCTGAACAACGGAAAGAGATGAACAGTATTCATCAAGGAATGGACTGGTGGGAAAGCAATCAGGACTCCTTCAAACAGAAAAGGGAGCATTTTAACTTTAAACCCATAGAAAGAACAGAAGCAGAATAAACAGCAGGTGAGAAATTTAAATAGAATATTTGAGACACTGGCCTTATTTTTCTCAGTGTTTGGTAAGCACTGGTATGTAGAGTGTCTTTATTCATGGCTTATTTACAGAAAACTTTTCTGGTAAAGAAGTGAAAAAACACTCATCAAGCTGCACCCTCTCACCAGTTATCTCCTTGCCAGGACTTCCTTTTGGCTCCTCCCCCTCCCCCAGCTCACCGAAACCCTGTGCCCATGTCCTCTCTTCTCTTGCCACGCTCTCCGTGGGTGGTCTCAACTTGGCCCATAGCTTTAAATAACATTTATTTGCTGGTGATTCCGGAATTTATAGCCTCAACTCAGACTGGCTCTCTGAACTCCAGGCTCATGCATCGAACTGCCTGCTATATGTTGCCATTTCAGACGCATGTCAAATTTCGTATGTCCCAGGATGACCTCTCCAGTCTTGCCACTTCAATTAACTGCCACCTTGTCTTCTCTATCTCCATCAGTCACACCTTCATCCACGCATTTGCTCCCGTCCAGAGACGTGGATGACCAACGAGGTTCTTCACCTACCCCCAGAGTCCGTTTGTCAGAACTTCCCGCTTAGTCCAGCTCCAAAGTACATCTGAGTCTGTTCACTTCTCTTCTCCTCTTTTTCTCTCAGTTCTAGCCCGAGCCACCTTCAGCTTCGTAAGTGACCACTGCTTCCACGTCGGGGAGGCAGCTCTAATCTTCTCCTACATAGCATCCAGGGAAAGCATGATGCCTGAATGAAACCTCCAATGTCCCCCACTGGACTGGTGACACTGGGTCTGGGCATTGCCCTTCTTCAAGTCCTTTTATCCTATCCCCTTGTGCCTGCTCTTTTTCGACACACACACACACACACACAACCCATGGCCGGCTCCCCTCAGGTCCCCTCGGCTCAGTCCCTGGTAACCGGCTCTAGCACAGAGATTGTGCAAATCGATATTCGCTCTGACTGTTGAACGTACTGCTAGGCGCTAGATCCCAGAGCAATCAGGGCAAGGGAAAGAAAGTCCCTGCTAAACAGGAGGGCTCAGTACAGTGCACGGCACAAATGTGTACACAGAGAATCTTTGTCATTTGATGTGATAGGTGGGATCACAAGGGAAGCTGACTCCGGGGCCACGAAAGGCTTAGGAAAGATTTCTCAGGGAAGGGAACATTTGAAGTAAGTTGGTGAACCTCTAAAACAGCATGTAAGAAAATAACTGTAGGCGGTCGGATAATGGAAAAATATGCTAAAACAGTAATATTGGTGGCCTTTGGCTTTTAGCTTGGTGAAAATTGTTTTTTCTATTTTGATATCTCTGAATATTCCATCATGAATGTATTCGTTTTTGTAATAAAAAAAGAGTCAAAAAATAACCTGGTGGGGAAATAGTTTTTACACACAAACACACATACCCGAGCACACACCCATAAAACCAAACAAACAAAAACAATAAAAAAGGCCCTGACATGTAACTTCTTGAGCAATGCAAACACACGCACACACACATATTTGGGTTGTTAACACGAGGCAGACTGGAGCATCTCACTGTGAACTTTCTTGTCTGTTTTTGGAAGTCAGCTACAGGTACTGGAAATACAAATTTTTCTCGAAATAAATTTTCCCCAAACAAGAAAAAAACGTAGAAGAAAAAAAAAATAAGGAAAATGACAAGAAATGTTGAAATCCTTTTATGGAGTTTATGAGTTGAGTGGGTAGCAGGCAAGGGACAGGAGGAGAAAAGAAAATAGGATTTTCTTGTGATGTTCCACTCGTAAAAGTCAGTGGATATTTTTACAGGTACCAGCTAGTCCTTCCTGAAAATCCTCTAATGGGACAGGCTGTGAAGTGGCAAAAGGAAAGAGAAATGCTTTTCTGGAGAGTAATTTTAGTGCAGTGTGGAAAATGTGAAGAGAAAAAAATTAAAGATCGAATGGAAAATCCATCCACAGGCCAACCCACACCACAGAAGCACTGAGGACCGTGTGTCCTAATTAGCCCTTGCACCAGGCAGAAGCCTCTCTCTGGGCTGATGGCTCCACCCCTTGTGGCGGTGTCCTGGGAGGGGGGCATTCATTTACATGCCCTGCCAGTGGCTATCATTTTGGGGGAACAGAAGGATTGGAAAGTGTGAGAAGCCAAGACCACCAAGCTGTGACTTTTCCCCATGGTTCAACAATGCAAGTGTATTTTTCTATGATGGGCATTTAGATGTTTCCGAAGGGAGCGTTCAGAAGATAGGTACTGCTGGCCGGAGGGGGATGGGACTGCATTCAATCTCTGATCCCTCGCCCCCATCAGCTTCTTTTTCTACCCTAGTCAGTGCTCTTGTGATGACTACAAAGGGCACACAGACCTCACTAAGACTTACGTCGTCTTCTGTTTTTTTTCTCCACGCTGAGAAGATCCCCATTTAGGGCCCTTCTGAAGTTCAGCATTTTCCATGTTCCTCATGGCAAGCTTTAGTATTTCCAGTTGCCGTGAACTGCAATTGCCAATAACCACCCAGCCCTGGGAAGCTAAAGGGGGATGAGTGGTGCCATAATGAACCACACCCTGTTAGCGTGTGGGATTCAGAGCTTTCTCCCTGACACTTTTGCTCACCTTGCTTGTCTTCTCTCCCAAGGGACTTCAGAGTCAGAGAATCTGAAGATATTCTGAAGAATTGCTGAGGGCTGTGTACTTGGACGTCCTTAAATACCTAAGAGAAATATGGGAGACTCTAACTTCCCTCCTGGGATGGGCTTCCTGGATGATACAGTCTTGTTTCAACAAGGGTGGCCAATGGTTGAAGACAAGAGTCGTATCCCATATCTGGAGCCATTTTGAGCATAGAGGTATTTCTCTTCCAGTCAAAGGGACTTTTTAATCCCCCATAGGCAATCAGTAAGTTCTAATGGTTGACTTTTAAGACACAAACAGTAAGATCTACAGCGATGATTTTGATTTTAATTCAAAACAGCAGATAAGCCCAAAGCACCTGGCGTAAAGGAGGCGGTCCCTGGTTAAGCCACTTACTGGACATCCCCGAGACCCTGTTGGGTGGAGATTGTGCAGGCAATACAAAGAATGTTTACTCTTCCTCTTCGATCCCCAGCCTACAGGTTTGTCTATTTCTTGGTTTTAAGTGTTGTTCTTTGAGAGGTTGAATCAGATTTGGTTAGAACTTGGCTCGGAGGGGCTTGATTTCTTTTTTACTTTGGCCATAATTTAAAACGGTGGAAGGGGGTCAAGGGAGTGCAGACCAGATTGCCGTTTTGCCCTCTTGTGACCACGAACCTGATTTGATAAAGCAGTGATTTGAGATGATTGCTTCTGAAATCATGAACGCAAGTTAGCGTCCTTATGGAAGGCTGGCATGAGCCTCCGGATCACAAGAAAACATTGCTGCCCAGCCGATTCAGGGTGACTAGTAGTCCTGGTTTGCTCAGGGCCATCCTGGTTTTAACACGGAGAGTCTTGAGTCCTGGCAGACCCTTCAGTCCGGAGAAAATTGGGATGGTAGGTCACCTACTCGGAATTAAAGTTTGAATGAATCAAAACTGCCGGCCACTGAGGAGACGCACTTGATAGCTGGTTTTAGCTTTCTTTTTGGGTGTGGGATGGACCCTGCTCATGACTGTTTCACTCAAGGGCACTGGTGTGGAGAAGGCAAGAGAAGAAGAGCTAGAGAAAAAAAGGATAGATGGAATATTTTTTTTCATTGTGACTCTGTGCTTTCAAGGCAGCTTATTTTTAATAGTGGCCAAATTCAGGTAACGAGTGAGCCGTGATAGCAACGGAAGTTGGGCCCAAGCTAAAGAAAGCAATTTCCGCTCAGAAATAATGGGATGGAAGGTGAGTCTCGGTGTAGAGAATCCTCCTGAATTCTCAGGCTTACTTACACACTTCATTCCTCGTGTGTCCATTGTTTGCACCCCATTCTGCATCAGCAAATGTAAACATTCCAATTGTTTAAACTCCTGGTGAGGAGAGACGGATCCCTCATCTTTTCATTTTGGTGTTTCCAGCATCAGACAGCATGCCTAGTTCCCAGTGAGTACTTAAGAAGTTGGAAAGTGAGTTCACACCTGCAAAGTCAGGGGTATGGGGATTGTTCAAGGTGAACGGAACATCCTCACCTTCTCTTTCAACTCTGCTGTGAACCAATAGATGAGCATTTGCCTTGTGGGTTTTATTTCTATTTCTATTTCTCCCTTAGATACATTAAATGGAAATGCAGTGTGTCTATCTTTTCTTTGACGAGTTAGAAAAAATTATTTTCCTCTGGCAACGGGTGGGGAGACACAGGCGGGCGGTAATGGTGAGGCCATCTTCTCAGGTCAAAACACAAATATCTGTCCTGCCTTCTGGGAAGAGATTAGGCAAGTATGTGTCCATCAGGCCAACCCGCCAACCTTCACGGTCTTTAGGAATTTCATGTCAGTGAGGGGGTGTTATTCCATCTTCCTCAAGTGCTCTCGATAACTGCCCACCTGGCCACCATCACTGCTCCATGAGGACACCATCCATCCCTGCTATGCCTCTGGGATGATGGTAAATGCAAAGGAGAATGTATGGAGAGTTCTCTTGCCTTATTGGGAAACTGAGGTGAACACACCAGAGTCCCTCCTTTCCTCCTTCCTCCTTCCCATCCCCAATCCTTTTCTTTCTTTCTTTCTTTCTTTCTTTCTTTCTTTCTTTCTTTCTTTCTTTCTTTCTTCTTTCCTTCCTTCCATTTTCCTTCCTTCCTCTTTTTTGGTGTTTTGTTTTTGTTCTTGTTTTTAATGTCAAAAGTAATGTATGCTTTGTGTACAGAAAAGGCTCAAACTATCAGAACGCAGAGGAATCGCCTTCTCCAGAGGAGCCACCTTACTGTGTAGCACTGGATGTGAATGTCCGTTATCTGTCTAGCTCTCTAGAAGCCTGAGGTTGGCTCCAGAGCTGCAGTCAGCCTCAGCAATGAAACTTTGCCTTCTGTGCTGCTTCTTTGGGTCTATGCCTCCATCAGGCCTGGGGACCTTTCTGTGTCTGCTTCTCAGCTTGGTGTGCCCTCCACACCAGGACTTTTTCCTTTGCTTTTTGCCAGTTGCCGAGCTTCCCGGAGGGCTGCTGCCTGATGGTCCAGGGTCCCACCACCCTTCTGTCTTTCTGCTTGGAGGAGCTTCCTTGCAAACCTTCAGGCTCCACAACAATTTCTTACCTGTAGAAGTTGAATCAAATCCAAGTAGCATGTTCTTAACCTGTAGTTCTTGCACCTTGACCTTACCAAAAGTGGTAGCATTGCCCACTAAACTCTGCTAGTAACAAAACTGAGATACCCAGGGTTTCTTTCTTTTTTAAAAAAATATATTTAAATGTTTATTTATTTTTGAGACGGGGGGCAGAGAGAGAGAAAGGGAAACATAGAATCCTAAGCAGGCACCAGGCTCTGAGCTGTCAGCACAGAGCCCAACGTGGGGCTTGAACTCGTGAACTGTGAGGTCATCCTGAGCCAAAGTTGGACGTTTAACTGACTGAGCCACCCAGGCGCCAGACAGATCCTGGAGTTTCTAAATAGGGACCTTTTTCCTGAGGACAAAAATGACAGGACTTGTAGACTTGATTTTAGGGCCTTGGGCACCTTGGCAACCTTGGCATCAGTCCAAGCTAAGCACTTAACTCAGAGTTCAAATAAATGCTAAGAGGCAATAGAAAGGGTACAGATGGAAAGATGGACATGAAATCAAATAATCTGGTTCATAAAATAATACGATGTTACCTTCAGATTGATGTTTCCACACGGTTGTCTCCCCACAGAGCTTTTCTCCTGGCCTCTCAGGACAGTGGGCATCTTTGAGTCTACCTCCAGGAGGGACACTCACGCACTGAAAGATTGCTCAGGGGCGCCTGGGTGGCTCCGTCGGTTGAGCGTCGGACTCTTGATTTCCGCTCAGGTCTTGATCTCGCGGTTCATGAGATCCAGCCCCACATGGGGCTCTGCGCTGACAGCATGGAGCCTTCTTGGGATTCTCTCTCTCTCTTTCTCTCTCTGTCCCTCCCCTGCCTCAGGCTCTCTTTCTCTCTCTCTTAAAATAAATAAATAAAACCTTAAAAAAGAGATTGTTCCAAGTAGAGAACTAAAAAATCGACACCCAGAACAACAGAGGGGCTCCTTCTCTCAGAAGAATCTTCCGGGATCCATTTTATTTCTCCTCCCCAGTCTTGGAATGTCTCCTCCCTTCAGGGAGGAGCTCACTTTACGCTGGGTTTGTACCCTGTGTCCTTAGTAGGACAGGCATCAGACTCCCACAGAACAAGTCCAATCGCCACACAGAAAGTACACAATGTCATTGGAAGAGGAAATGTTGTATAGTATACAACCCTTTCTTCCTTTCCAGAATGCCTGGTATAGATGTTTTTTTTTTTTATTGTATTTTTTTTAATGTTTATTTATTTATTTTTGAGAGAGAGAGGGAGAGAGACAGACAGACACACACACACACACACACACACACACAAACACACAGAATGCGAATGGGGCATGGGCAGAGAGAGAGGGAGAGAGATAATCCTAACCAGTCTCTGCACTGTGTGTTCAGTGCCTGACGCAGGGTCGACCTCCGAACCTCAAGACCAAGACCTGAGCCGAAATCAAGAGTTGGACGCTCAACCAACCAAGCCACCCGGGTGCCCCAAGGCATAGAATTTTTAAACAGAAATCTGGAAATGGAGAAATTAAATTGCGGTGCTCGTGTGACTCTCTGTGACCTAGAAGTCAGTTTACCCTTTTCTTGTAACAAAATCATATAGATGATGTTACCTTGAAGGGTTATGGGGATTTTCAGACTCTGAGCAGATCATGGAGATCTTCCCTCATGAGGGTATTTCCCAGCTGATTAATTTCTTGATAAATTATGAAAACATAGCCCCAAGCAGTGACCTCAACACTAACAATGATGAGGCCCTGGCTGCCCTCGACCTGGGAAGTTCTGGGGAGGTCTGTTCTCAAGATGGTGTGCATTTGTTTTAAGTTGACTTACAGATAAAAAAAAAAAAATATCCTTCACCATATTAGGCTTCCTTTGCTTCAGTGATCAAGAGAAGAAAGGAGTTGTTTTGAATGTTTAATCTGGTTTATACCACGGTAGTATTGCAGATCTGTCCAGACCAGTTATTTTGTGCCCTCAGTCAACACTCCAGAAACTGCAAGGGACTGAAGCTGAAAAGAGAACCACAAAGCCCTCAAAGCTGGTGTGAATCTGACACCACAACAGATTGTGGCCATAATAAGAAAAAAATTCATTAGGGCCAGACATGTTTGAAATATGGGGACGCCCTGTGGAACCACAAGGAAGAGAGAGATCAGACAGAAGCATTCAGTGTCTCTATTGTAAAACCAAACTTGAGTTTGTGAGGAGACTTGGGTAATAGATTCATTATTCTGGCTAATTCTCACTTTGAACTGTGAAACAATGTTAAAATGTCAGGATTACTTGGAGGCATGAATTAACAGATACCGAGTTTCCAAGAAATTGTGAGGGACATGTTTTATTTTCTTCATTAAAAAATCCAGATATTTCGGGGCGCCTGGGTGGCTCAGTCAGTTGAGCGTCTGACTCTTGATCTCAGCTCAGGTCTTGATCTCAGGGTCTTGAGTTCAAGCCCTTTAATGGGCTCCGCACTGGATGTGAAGCCTAGTTAAAAAAAAAAAAATCAGACAGTTCTTAAATATGGTTGATCTTCACTGGGTTTCCTATAATAGCAACTGAGGATTAAATGTCCAGGTCAAACAGTTAATTTGAAGAATAAATGGTATCACCCAGAAATAGAGCATAAAGCTAGCTACAGGATATATAACCTAAAAGTCATGGAGTCTGACTGGAATCAGGTAATTCTGGACCTAGATGTGGTCCAAAGATGAGCATCATTGAAATTTTCACTACATCTTGAAACAAAAGTGTTTCTTAAAGATTATTTAAAAATTTAGGGGCGCCTGGGTGGCTCAGTCGGTTGGGCCTCTGACTTCAGCTCAGGTCACGATCTCGCGGTCCGGTCCGTGAGTTTGAGCCCCGCGTCGGGCTCTGGGCTGATGGCTCAGAGCCTGGAGCCTGCTTCCGATTCTGTGTCTCCCTTTCTCTCTGCCCCTCCCCCGTTCATGCTCCGTCTCTCTCTGACTCAAAAATAAACGTTAAAAAAAAATAATAAAAAAAAAATTAATGAAAACCTGAATTTGCTAAAAACTTTGACAAGTAAGTAGTTTTCACAATGATTTGGTAGGTGTAAGGCAGGAATAACTTTGCCTAATTGGACTTCTTTCAAAAAGAATCTATAGAATTAAAATAATAATAATAATACATAGCAGAAGGAAGATACTTTAAAATGAACTTGAAATGACCAACTTTAAGGAATTTCTTGGTAGTCTTATGACCTTGGACATGGGCTTATTGCAAAATCACCCTTGTGATTATGGTGGGGAAAATTGGAACCTTAAATATGAGACATTCCAAATTTTTAGATTTCTTTTCCTAGGTCTCTGTGATAAATTGTTAACACAGCATTATTTAAAATAATTGGTTATTAAATAGAGCATGAAGTTGTACAATTATAATAAATGTAACATCATTTTGAATAATCTTCAGAGGAGTATTACCAAAAATACTCAGTTTAACCACACAAAACCCCTGTGGAAGTGCACACATATTCGCTTTTTACAGAAGATAGAAGAAATGCGAGTTTTTGACTTGCCGAAAGCTGGGAACTGCTCGGACCTGGACCAGTTCTTCTGAGCCCTGGATCAGTGCTTACTATGTTCTGATGATTGAAGAAGACATTTCTGGTTTGGGGTTTCTCCTGAATGAGACCTAAAACATTAAGAATATTCTTTGTGTAGTTCCAGGTTACAAAATAACACACGCTTGTTCCCTGGCATTTCCCAGTGAATCAGTGCAATATAATTCTTCATTTTAATCTGGAATTCACTTTAACTTGCAAGTTGTAGGCGCCATTTTGTATTCTATCTGCAGAATTGTCTGGTTCATTTCATTTACATTATATTTCAATCTGAGAGAATTCATACCTTGCTTCTGTGAACCATGAACAGTTTACTGGTCACTGTCACGTATTGAGCATATGCCAAAAACAGGTGAAGTGGGCAAAAAAATAAATTTAAAGGGCTTTTAGAGTAATGGGGATTCTTGTTGCCAAAAGGACTTTTTGGGAATTGTTTCTTCATTTAGAGAGGTGTTGCCTAACAGGCAGTGAGGTATATAAAGTATGAGCGTGGGGGAAAGGTAAGGTGGAGAGGCATACCCGAGAGTCACCAGCATGGGATCCATCATCTAAGAGGTGGGTATGGATGGAGAAGGTCAGAGAAGCCTGAGCACCTTAGGCTAGCCATGGCCATGTGCGGAGCAGTGGTCCTTCCCACGGTCACCTTCAGAGGTTTTTGAAAACACACAGTGATATCGAGGCCTTCCTCTCAGGGCTCCTGGCTCGAGCATCTAGTGTAGGGTCCAGGGATCGGAATTGTGTGGACACAGCCCAAGTGGTTCTCATGCGCAAGTGGCGTTGAGAACCGCTGTCATGCAGTCAAGAAGGGAGAGGGGAGCCCTCAAAGGGGACTGAGAGGTAGGAGGAGGAGTGAAGAAGAATGACGTCTCCTAAGCCAAATGAGCAAAGCGTTCAGGAAAGGGGACTGTCCCAGTGCGCCCAGCACTGGTGACCTAAGTGGGAAGATGAGGGCGTTGACCACTCAAGTTGTCCGCGTGGAGGTCATCGTCAACCTTGACAAGGGCGGTTTCCTGTGGAGTGGTAAGGAATTGAGTCTAAATGAGACAGATTCAGGAGAGCACGAGAGAGGAGAATATAGGCAATTCTTTCGAGACGTTCTGTTATGAAGGGGAACAGAAATATGAGAATGCAGTTGGAAGGGGTTTGAAGGTAAGGGAGTTTTTGTTATTTTATTTTATTTTATTTTATTTTATTTTATTTTGTTTTACTTAAATGTTTATTTATTTTGGGGGAGGGGGAAGGGCAGAGAGAGAGGGAGACACAGAATCCAAAGCAGGCTCCAGGCTCCAAGCTGTCAGCACAGAGCTGTTCTCAGGGCTCGAACTCACAAACCGTGAGATCGTGACCTGAGCCAAAGTCAGACGCTTAATCGCTTAATCGACAGAGCCACCCAGACACCCCGATTTTGGTTATTTTCAAGACAGCAAACATTGCAGCATATTTGTATGCTGATGGAAAGGATCCAGTAGAGAAGGGGAAATAATGAATGAAGAAGAAATAAAGGGCAGTTGTGGGAGGCCCTGAGCCTAAGGGGAGGGGCCTTAAGAAGGGCAAAGAGCAGCTCACCCGCTGAAGAGGGGCAGCAGAGGTCAGAACCTCAGGGGGTGAGCTGCTGGTGGGAGGGCCTCAAGGTCCTCAGCAGCAAGGCCTTGGCTTGCAGGTGAGCAGAGCGGGGGCGAGGGGGGGGCATTGGGGGTCTGAAAAGGAAGAACATTTGAAACAGGTGCCCCCGAGAGACTGACAGGCAGTTTTAAGGACTCATTTGAGCTGTGTGGCCGCAGAATTAAAATGAAGTGACACTGGTGGCTCATGGTTGACTATTTTTTCCCTACAAAGTCTCACTTCTTGGGCACAGGTGTGGAAGAGGCCGAGAGCTGAATTTAACTGGACCTTGATGGATAGATACAGTAGACAGTTAATACTACGTGACCGAATGAATAGAGTCACCCAGCAGGGTTCACATGGTTGCCTGAAAAAGAAAAGCGTCTGTTATTAACTGCTTTGGGACAGAACTTGAAAGCTGTAGATCTCGGAGATCAATCTGTTCTGTAGACATGCTTCCTAAAAAATATTTTCAATAGGGTACCAGCATTAAGAAATTGGAAGACCTGACAGGAAGTAATCTTGGATTTCCGGCTTCTCTTGGCATCACTGGGCCTGTTCTCAAGAAACATGGGGCCCAATTGGCTTTCTGCCTTTAGTGGTGGGTAGTTTGATTCCTTGCTGAACCCACCTTTCTGTTACCTGCTCAGTGTGTTCATCCTCAGCGTGAAGAATGGTCCAGCTCTCCACTTTGATGCGTTCATAGTCAAAGCCTCCATGTGGGGAATGTGTCTGAAGACATCACTGCCCCAGTTTGGGAAGCATAGGCCTGCCCTTTGGTGTCCATGTTCCCCCCCTCCCCCAACTCTCCTCCACCCCCCATTTCCTGTAGTGGGCCGGTATTCGGGAACCTGATTTCGGATTTGAGCTCAGCGTTATTTTGAGAATTCCTCTTACTTTTCTGGGTGTCGAGCTTCTTATTTATAAAAATAAATGATCGGGACAGATGATCTATAAGGTACTTGATTGTCTGTGATTAACATGAATTCATTCTGAAATGTCTCTGAGTGTAATATGTCTTCTAGCTGAAAGATCCAGAACCGGCAGGAAGGGGACCCTGGCAGGAGTCTTGCCTGACAAGGGGATAATGGCCCGTCACCCTCCTGTCAAACCCTAGTGCCGAGTCAATGGCTTAGCAGTGAAGGGCATTTCTGAAATACTGGACAAGCTCCCTTGGCTTATGGCTCCGCGTAAGCTGTAAAATGCACACTCAACACTTGATACTTTTCATTAAGATTAAAGAACTCTCAAGTGCAAGTGACAGAGTATGTTGATATATGATTATAGTCATAACACTGTGCTTTTTTGTCTTCAGAAGAAAGTTTCCCAGTCATGGCTTTAACCTGACATTCAGACAACAAAGCTCCCTGATTACATTTAATAAGAAAATTTAATAACCCCCTTATTGAGTATTTTTGCTTCAGCCTTGGATTAACCTTTAACAAATGAAGCTTTAGTTGCCACAGAGCCTCAAGAATGTTTCCCTGTGATGAATGTGTCTGTCTGTGTGTATTCGCGCGGACACTGGGGGCTGGGAGAGTCACACTGTGGTCGGAACGACCCCTAGGAAGCCAGCTCGACTGAACTGACCATGTTAAGACATTAGGAACGATTTCCAGGGCCCAGAGCCCCCTGATGGCCCTCTGCCACTAAACTACCAAATACAGAGAAAACCATTTCTCCGGCAATATAAATACTAGACACATCCAAACAGCAGAATAGTCCCCAAAAGATTTCTTTGTAAATGGTCATCTACTTAAACATTGAATGATGGCTTGCTGTGGGTCATGGCATTGTTGGGGGTGATGATATGACTGAGCAGCTGGTGTTGTCATGGAAACAAATTTACATAACACAGACAGGAGAAAATGGATCAAATACGCCCCTCTTTCATGTTGTGAATATCTCATAAATGCTAAGAAACGAGACTGACTTACCGTTTAGAAAAAGTCCAGATGTACAAGCTTGAAGAGAATTTGAAAGAATTTAAAGGAAAACCTGTAGAAAGAATAGATAATATTGCAGGATCTTTCCAAATTCTCATTCCATCGCTCTTTCCTCTGGTTTTGTTGGATGAAATTACAGCAGATCTTCCTATGTCATTTTGCCATGCTGCTCTGTAGACCAACAGGAATTTTGATTAACTATGATTTTTATAATGACGGCTTTGAAGATCTCGTAAAGAAATGTGCAATGCAAATTTGTATTTTTTTTGGTGTGGTTAGATTGGATAAAGTTTGAATTAGGTTTAGTCTTTAACAGAGTGTAATGTTATGAAATTTTTTTTAATTTTCAGGTACGTGTAGAATTTTATGATCGACACAAAATGACAGTAAGTACTTATTACCTGCTTCAGTGTATTTGTATGATACAAAAACGTTTTCTAGTATATATATATATATATATATATACACACACACACACATATATATATACACACACACACATATATATATATACACATATGTATGTATATATATATACACACACACACACATACACATAGCATATATATTATATATAAAATATGTGTGTAATATGTAATATATGTAGTTAACACTTATTTGTTCTAACAAAACCTTATATCCCATATTATTATGTACTAGATCTTATGTGCTAAAAGTTCTTTTTTGTACCATTGGGTCTGTTTGAAATCAAGATCTCTGGCTTGCAGATATATTTTTAATTGAGAACAGATGTGCCCCTGGCCATTCTGGGTAAATTATTTTTGGCTGTGGTGTGTGTGCCTCTAGACTCTGCACCCAAATGCCTGTTTTCTGCTCCCCCTGGGAGGTGACTGTAAGTGTTAGGGAGGGGTCAGCTCAAAGGTCCCAAGGCCTGGGGAGGACAAGTTATGGTTCAAGCGAACACGGAACATCTCCCAATAAGCCCTGTCCTCTCAGGCTGGGCAGACGGCGAGGAGGGAGCCAGCCTGGTCCCTGGGGGAGTCTGCACCTATGTATCTGTTCTCCTCATGTAAACTAGGAGACCCCTGTCTACTGTCGGGACTGGACAAGCCCCGGAAAAGAGTGTTTCCTTTAGCTTCCAGATTCAGTGTCCACATCATTGACTCCAGGAAAATCTGTTCATCTGACTCTACACGTGCAGGCAGCGAACAGACGTCCAAATCCCAGTGTTTCTTTGTTGAGCACGGGCTCACGCTGTAGCAGAACCGTCGGAGTATGGGGCGGTGCCACGGGGGAAGCCATCTTACAGGAAGAGAAAGACAAGATGGGTGGAGGAAGCCGCTAGGAAAGCTCTTCTCTACGGCTCAGTGTTCTGTAGAAGATGGAAGTAAAATGGGTGCGTGTGGACTCTGCCGTTAGCCTGCCTGGGACTTTGTGACCGTCAGTCACCGTGGCGACTGTGACAGCCTCTGAGACCAGTTAGGCCACAAGAACTCAGCAGTCTCCCCAGCTCCCGTGCCCCTTCAGTTGCACTCATTCACGCAGCCAAGTGAGTGGGGCATGGTTGGTGGGATCTCCCAATCTCCGGTCCCTCTGGGGGGGCATGTGGGCGGGGGAGGGGGCACTGCTGATGGCCTCCTCCAGTCTTCCCCCAACTTCGCACTTGCCCATTCAGGTCACATACACGGATGTGACTTCTTTCTCCTCTTTTCTCCTCCCCTTTAACTTCACAACCCAAACCCAAACCCGAAACACACCTGTCATTCTCTTGTAGGTGGACGTGCCTGCCCAGACAGCCGGAGTGAAGATAGTTACTGGGCCCGAGGGAGAAAAGCCCCACCATCTCTGGGACATTGTCGCAGGCCTGTGGGAAGGTAAGTTATTAAACGGAAGCAGCCCCGTCCTCACTGTGACTCAGACAGGTGGCACGATCTGTGCCCCAGCTCGATCTGTGCCCCAGCTCGTCCCGGGGCCGCATCTTCAGTGTGAGCAATGCCAAGGCCTTAGCGACCTATTCCTGAGCCCTGTGGGTGTAGGGGCGAGGGGGACCCAGCGGATCCGGCCAGCCCAGCGCTGCAAGCAGGCCCATTCCCAGCCGCCCGCTGTTTGTGAAGCAGCCCCGTAGAGAGAGCGCAGGGGAAAAACAGTCCTCTTATCGGGCAGAGGGCATTCACCAGTTGCCAGAGTGATCTGGTCCCAGTGCTTGGCGGCAGGTGGCCGGAGGAGGAATCATGAAGCGAACTGGGAGGTCGGAGTGGACACGGAACAGCGATTAACGGTCGCTATTCCTTTGTCAGGCTCTCTCGTGGTCGGCGCGGGGCTCTCAACTTGAGCTTGCTTGGCAGCGTAGGGTTAGGGATTCCAGACACTGAGCTTCCGCCGTGGGAAAGTCCGCCCCCGCTCATGGGGAGCGCTTCCATTTACAAGGCTGATGCTCTGGTTTTATTTCAATTTTCTGCAACATGAAAAACACTGCACATGGGAAAGGAAACGCTTCATCATTATGTATTTGTCCACTAATGACGCATGCTGGTCATGCAGTCTGGTTGAAGCAACAGAAACATTAAAGAAAGAACTGTCCATAATTATGTATGTGCATGTAGATATGTATCTATAAATAGATAATAGCTTAGATCTCTCTCTCTCTCTCTCTCTCTCTCTCTCTCGATCAATGTATCTATATACCCAAAAGCAGCTGCATGTTTTACAGATTAACTATCCAACTGGTCAAGGGCAGTTAAGCTTAATTAATGTGAACTTAGCCCCTTAAGTTAATGACCTCTCCTCTGGAGCTGAGTGGGGACCGGGAAAGGAAGCTGTTTAATAGCTAACTTGATGGCTAATGCTTTCTTACTGTACCATTTTCTAGATTGTTTTCATACTAACAATGAAGTATTCTTTTGATTTCTTTCTTAATCAAGAGTTAACACATTTTCTTGTTTTGTTTCGTTTTGTAGAACTAAACAAGTAATTCATATGCCTTTTCCTGGAGATTTGAGTTTTTTGTTTCTTTTCGTTTTTTGTTTGTCAGCTTAGCAGTAAACATTTGGCTTAGCATTTTTTCTTGGGCCTGTAACCCCAAAAGGAAACACATTCCTGTTGGATTACCTACACTTTGATTTTGGTAAATACTATTTCAGCTAAGGTGAGGGAAAAGTCTGTAAAGAGGTCAGTGAAAGCCCAGGTTCCCTGGCCCCCAAGGCTGTTTTTAGTAATAAGTGCAGAGCTTACAGATCTGGCTTCTGCACTTAACATCTGACAGAATTAAGAATCTTCTTTAGGTGCCTAATAGCCTGTCAGGGAGGGACCTTAAATCTGGGAATTTTAGGCATTTAAATGTATTTATTGATTTAAATTCAGTTGTGGGAAAACGAAGGGAGAATTCTCTTTAGAATCATGCGACCACCAATAATAAATATTTTTTATAACACTTTACTGAGGTAAATTTATTTATTTATTTAAAAAATTTTTTAATGTTTTATTTATATTTGAGAGAGAGACAGAGCATGAGTGGGGAAGGGGCAGAGAGAGACGGAGACAGAATCTGAAGCAGGCTCCAGGCTCTGAACTGTCAGCACAGAGCCTGATGTGGGGCTTGAACTCATGAACCACGAGATCATGACCCGAGCCAAAGTCAGATGCTTAACCGACTGAGCCACCCAGGGACCCCTACTGAGGTAAATTTAAACTCAGTGAAGTGAACACATCTCAGGCCTAAAGCTCAATGATATTATATGTATGTCCACAGCCACATGGCCCCCATAACAGATCAAGATTGAAAGCTTTTCTGGCCCCTTAGACAATTCCCGTTTCTATTTAATGTCATCACCCCAATTTAACTACGATTTTGATTTCTTTGACGATAGATTAGTTTGGTCTGTTTTTTGACTTTAGATAAAAGGAATGCTTTCTTTTGCATGTCTGGCTTCTTTCACTCCAGGTAAGTAATTTTAAATTTACATGCAGTTGTGTTCACTTTTTTCTATGTATACAGTTCGTAGCTGTTACACGTGTATAGATTCCTGTAACTATCACCCAGGTGCCCCCCAAAGATGCCATTCTGTGAGTTCCTCCAAATGTTTTATAGTTTAGCCTTCACATTTAGGTATTAGACCCATCTCCACTGAGAATTATTCTTGTGTGTGTGTGTGTGTGTGTGTGTGTGTGTGTGTGCGTGCACAGTGTGAAGTAACAGGACATCCAGGTGATATCCACAGCTGCTCCCACACTAGATCAATGAGTTTTCTTTCCCCTATTGACTTCACTGGTGCCTTTGTTGAAAATCAAATGATCGTATACGTATGGGTCTATTTGGGGGCTTGTTATTCTGTTCCGTTGATCTATTTGTCTGTTCCTATGCCAATACCACACAGTTTTAATTACTATAATTTTATAGCATGTCTTGAAATAATGGTAGTACAAAATCCTTCTCTGCTGCCTACCCATCTTCTTCCTTTTCCTCGTCCTCCTCTTCCTTCTTTTCCAAGATCGTTTTGGATATTTAGATTGCTTTTAGGTCACATAAATTTTATAATCCATTTGTTTATTAAAAAAAAATCCTGCAGGAATTGTCACAGAAATTGCATTGGACCCACAGATCAACTCAGGCAGACTTGACATCCTAATAATATTGAGTGTGTCTATTCACAAATGAGGTAATTCTTTCCATTTACTTAGGCCTTTAAAAAATTCCCTTAGTAGAGCACCTGGTGCCTCAGTCGGGTTAAGCGTCCGACTTCGGCTCAGGTCATGATCTTGCGGTTCGTGGGTTCGAGCCCCGCATCGGGCTCTGTGCTGACAGTTCAGAGCCTGGAGCCTGCTTCAGATTCTGTGTCTCCCTCTCTCTTTGTCTCTCCTCCACTCATGCTCTGTTTCTCTGTGTCTCTCAAAAATAAATAAAAAACGTTAAAAAGTGTAAAAAAAAAAAAAAAAAGAATCTCGTTTAAAGAATTCCCTTAGCAATGTTTGCATGTTTTATAAAATTCAGTATAGAAGACTTGCACATCTGTCATTAATTTTATTCCCAGGTATTTGATGATATTGTAAACGATATTTTTTTATTGTGATAAGAAAGACATAACACAAAATTTATCATTGGAACCATTTTAAAATGTCCCCTTCAGTGGCATTAAATACATTCACATTGTTGTGCTACCATCACCTACCTGCACCCCTTTTTTTTGAGCTGGAAGTCTGTACCCATTAAGAAATAACTGCCCATTCCTTTCCCTTAGCCTCTGGCAACCACATTTCTACTTTCTGGCTCTATTCTTAGAAGTGACCACTCCAGGTGCCTGAGGTAAGTAGAATCATACAGTATTTATCCCTGTGTGTGTTTCATTTCACTTAGCGTGATGTCTTCAGTGTCCATCCGTGTGGTAGCAGGGGTCAAAATTGCACTCCTTGCTAAGGCTGAAAAACATTCCATTGTACGTGTATATCACACCTTGTTTATGTACTCATCTGTCAATGGAAATTCAGCTTGTTTCCGTCTTTTGTCGACTGTGGATGATGCCGCGTGGACTTTGGTGTTGAATATCTGTTTGAGTCCCCGTGTTCAATTCTTTTGTTTAGATTACTGGATCGTATGGTAATTCCATGTTTAACCTTCTTGGGGATGTAAGTGGCATTTTAGACTTTTATTTTTTCCATTGTTTTTATTGTCATTTAGAAGTAACATGGATTTTGGGGGTGTTGACTTTATACCGCACCACCTTGCTAAGTTCACTCACCGGTGCTAATCAATTGTAGATTCCTTTGGATTTTTGACGTGGACGATCACGTCATCTTTGACTAAAAACAGTTTAGCTTTGTCTTTGCTAATGTGTATGCTTTTTAATTTTTTCCCTTATTTCACTAGCTAGGACCTCCGGGGCAATGTCAAGCCAAAATGGTGAGAGTGGATATTCTTGCATGCTTAATCGTAGGGGAAAGGAATTCACTATTTCACTACTGTTATGTCAGCTACAGAACTCCTTTGTCGGATTGAAGGAGTTCCCTTTATATTCCCAGTTTGCTAAGGATTTTTATTTTTTCTTATGTTGTCTTTCTTAAATGTTTACTTATTTATTTATTTTGAGAGAGAGAGATGGAGAATGCAAGCAGGAGAGGGGCAGAGAGAGAGGGGAGAGAGAGAGAATTGTGCCCTCAGCGTGGAGCCCAACTCTGGGATCAATCTCATGAAAGGTGAGATCATGACCTGAGCTGAAACCAAGAGTCGGACACTTAACTGAGCCACCCAGGCACTCCACTAATCATATTCATGATTATACGAATATGATAATTGGAGTGAATGGTATTCATTCGACAAATATGTATTGAGTATCCACCATATGCTGGTAAATAGCCATAAACAAAGCACATAAAACAAAGCACATAAAACAAAACACATAAAGCTTATGTGTCGTGTACAAAAATAAACAGATAAAATATTTTATCTGGAAGGTGGTAACTGATGTAAGAAAAATAAAGCAGCAGATCTCCTGTTCCCCTTCATGGGTAGTCCTGAGTTCCTCAGCAAAGTGTCGTTCTGGCCATGAAGAGGTTTGTTTGTTTTTAAAAACAACATGATGTTTCAAGGAAAGCCAAGTATTTCATCGGATATACTCTACCGTAGTGCTAAGAATCTTTTCTATGCTGAGGAAAAATAGGCTGTGATTGGCCTTGCTAATAAATAGTAAATTGAACTTCATTTTGTACCTTCTTAAGGAATTTCGAAGGCTATTTTTGGCTCTATGTAATTTTGGCTACAAGGAATGACTTTACTTCATCGAAAGAAATGGTTCCTCTATGATCTCAGAGCAAAGGATGGTCCTTCAAACAGAATATTTCAGCCTATGGGAAACATATTTCATTGCCTTTATTTTTCTCATTGTGTTGTGGATGGGTAAAAATTTCATTATGGATGGTCATCAATTCTCAGACCTGCAATTAAAACTCAGTAATTGAAGGGAAGGGCTCAGTGTTTCCATTTGGAAAAACACTTGGGATCTTGGTGTATGAGTTATTTCCTGACCCAAAGTCTCAGACAGTGGATGTATCATCTCCTTCTTCCCTGGTGTTCTTGAGAACAGAATTAAAAGCGGTAACATATGCAACGGCTGGGCACAGAGCCACGCACCGAACAAGGGGAGAAACAAGTGTTAGTTCCTCCTCTTGCTTTGTCATCCTTGCCCTCCTTGATCTCACTTCTCAATGTCATAGCTGGATATTTGTAGCTGTGGCTAGACCAAGAGATGCCAGATGGTGGAGACAGGTGAGTCTTGAGTCACAGCAGAGGTCATTCTCAGGTGTCCGAGTGGAAATCCTAGGCAAGTTCAGGGTCTAGAAGGCAAATGGAGCTGGTGTCTTAGGATATAAACCTTGATGGCAAATGTGGACAATAGAAGGTCCAAGAGATGGTTGGTGGTTACCAGGGTTCAATTTGGTATTAAGAAACAGGCAAGCAAGGCAGATTAGCCGAGAACAGCGATTCCATTCAATTTAACAAATGTTTATGGAACCGCCCCTATGCACAGCTAAATGCTCTTAAGATCTCCGAGTTCGGAACAGCCTAGCACGTGGCAAGTGTAAGTGACGTTTGATTTGTGGCAAGGACAAGCCTCTGCTCGGGCTTTAGTAACGTGGTTTGGGCAGATAAGTCTTACAGTGAGAATCGTGTTGGAGGTTGGGTAGGAATGATGAATTTCTGCATGTGCCGATGGTTGTGCCCAAAGACAGGGTCCCTGGGAGACCCAGAGTTTCAATGGTCCTTCTGGGTGGGCTGTGCCCATTTGTATCTGCCTCTCTCTGGTGCTAGGTTTTTTGTTTGTTTGTTTGTTTTGGTTCTCTGTGTTTCTAAAACTAGAGTTTAGGTTGGAAGGGACATGCTGTTGTAGTTTGGCAGTTGACAACCATATTGTCATTAAGTTCCATTATTTGGCTTGCATACCACACCTCTCTCACCTTGTGAGGCACGCCATTGACTTCAAGACATTACAGAATATTATGCACGTGGAAGAAAATATTTCGATTTTCTTTTTCTTTTTCTTCTTACTGTGTAAACAACCACTTTGGAGGGAGTAGAGCTGAAATAATCCCACCAGGAATGGGCACTGGGTTTCTGGAAACTCACGGCCAACACCTTTTTTTTTATTTTTTTATTTTAAATACAGTGTGCTTGTCTGGGAATTGGGGCGAAAGAAGCTTGTTTGTTTATTTTGTTTCCAACTAAGAGTAATTTTGGAAATGCTAGAGATTTTGCAGGGGGAAAACCCTCTTTTCACTAAATGATTGATTTTGAAGAAAACTTATTTGTTTTGAGAGAGAGAGAGAGCTATTGAGCAAGTGGGGGGAGGGGCAGAGAAAGAGGGAGACAGGCTCCCAAGCAGGCTCTGCGCTGTCAGCACAGAACCCCATGCAGGGCTCGAACCCGCAAACCTGTGAGATCATGACCTGGGCGGAAATTAGGAGTCTGACCCTCAGCCAACTGAGCCACCCAGGCGCCCCTGAATGATCGTTAAGCGATGTTTGGACGTGTGGAGACTCAGCTTCTTTGAACTTTTTGCATGCAGCACTTTCTATTCAGAAGCAACCCCCAACGTCTGAGAATTTGTTTCTGGCAAGAAACCTATTCAGATTAGCGTTGCCTCTTCATTATAAAAATCCCCACAATTGTGTGCCTGCTGGAACCATAAAGAGTGGCATCTTTCCTCCTGGTCACCTGTCGGGGGCTAGCCGGCCAGCCTGTGAATGGGGGGCGTCCAGCCGGACAACCACCACTAGGCTGAGAGGCCTCCCTGGTCGCAAGGCTGACCTTGTGTTTTGAAGAGAGGGCACTATTTGCAAAATCTGATTGAGGAACCAATAGGCTAAATTTAACATTATGAAAATAGATGCAAAGAAAGGCATTTGGCAAACAAGTTTCCCTCGTGGGAGGGGAAACCCTCCCGGGCCCTGGGCCCTCCCCCGCAGAGGCCCAGGGAGAACCTCTGAGGAGCCGGAAGCCGACCCCAGGGCCCTGGGAGCCCCCGCGGAGCTCCAGGCCTCCAGCCCCGGGATGGCCCATCGCGTCCTGGCAGCGCATGCGCCGCGGTGACGTCACCGCGCAGGGTTTGCCCCTGGAGCCAGCGTCACCAGGAGCCAGCTCAACGTTCTGCATCCCGCCCCCGGCACGGAGGGAGGCCTGCGGAGCGTTTCCAGGGGCACTTCCGTTTCAGCTTGTTTCTATTTTCAAGCCTGGAGACAATTAAAGACCAGGGTCTGGTGCCAGTATTTTTTTTTTTTTTTCCACAGTTCGCGCTATTCTTAGAAACATTTGAGCCGGTGGTGGAGTCTCAAGGCTCTGGAATCTTTACTTTCGTGTGGCGACAAGTTCTTTTTCCTGGGAAGGCTCAGTGGTGCTTTTCTTGGGCTCAGCAGTGCGGGTGATGCGGCCTGGACTGTGTAGACAAGAGGCGCGGGGAGGGCACACACGACCCTTTGGAACTGACGCTGGATGGGCGTCGAGGACGGGCCATCCCTGGGCAAGTGGTGTTTGTTCAACTACCCTGAACTTTTGTGGAAGGCCAGATGCGGGCACTGTGATAAAAGTGCTGAAGCAGAGTGATAAACTTGTAATTTAAAAATTCTTTTTACCAGGCCATGTGGCTAAGGTTGTGTTTTGGTAAAATAAACTGCTTTTCCTAGGGTCGTATGGAATTAAAGCTTCATTCATCCGGATTTGGTTGAGCACTTACTGTGTACGACCCAAGGTTATTTAGCGTGTGGTTTTTGTCTTCGAGAAGAAATAAGACATGCGCATGAATTTCTAGCATAAAAATAACCAGGGAACACTATTACCCAAAGGCCGTTTGCATGTTGAGCTAGGAACTTTTTAGAATGATTCAACGTGAAGCAATGTTTGCTCCTGGAGATGTTTGGAGTTCTCTCTAATAAAAATCAAAAATTAAGTAAAAGTTAACAAATTAAAAAGAAAGTTGAACAGGAAAAAGCCCCTGTGGAGTGCAGCCTAACTGGGACTTTAAATGAATATTTATAACCTTAGTTGCATCCATTAGAAAATGAGAAAGACTAAAACTCATGAGCTAAGTGCTCAACAGAATACAGTAAAAAAAAAAAAAAAAAAAAAAAAAAATTAATAAAAAAAAGCAAGCAGAAAGAATGCAGAAGGAAGGAAATCATAAAGATAAGGTTAGCAATTAATGAGCTAGAAAACAAAGTAATAACACAGAAAATCAACTAAACTAAAAACTAGTTCCTTGAAAAGA
Organism: Neofelis nebulosa; assembly: GCF_028018385.1. NCBI lineage: Eukaryota > Metazoa > Chordata > Mammalia > Carnivora > Felidae > Neofelis > Neofelis nebulosa. Next base: position 116,409,121 of record NC_080789.1, on the reverse strand, counting down.
GTGATAAACACTTCTGGTGAAAATGACCCAAGACAGGAGGAGGCATGAAAGAGACATGACGTAGCTACAGATGGAGATTTAAGAACCTATCTGAGAATAAATATTGTGGATAAGTTCCTGACAATATGTTGGGAAACTTCCAGAGAAATTGGACAATTTCGTAGGAAAATGTCAATTACAAAAATGTAACGAAACCAAAAAGACTGAATAAATATACCACAAAAGAAGTGAATCAAGTTAATCATCTATGGCTTTCCCCTGGCCCCGTCCCCTCTTTAGAAAACAAGCCAGACACAGCGAAGATTACAAAATCTTCAAAGAACAGATAAGCACTACTTTGTATAAATGTTTCCGAAGAATGGAACCAGAACAACTCCCCACAGCACTTTATATGTATGATCTTGATAACAACGCTGAGCAAGGGAGATAAAATAAAGTGAAATCGTTGGCCACATACGAACATGAATGCAATGATCTGAAATAAAATGTTAGCAAACTGAATCTATCAAAATATTAAAAAAAATTTTTTTTTTTTTGGTCCAAGGGGTATTTAGTCCTAGTGGTGCAAGTGATCTTGTAATTTACCTCATTACAACAGAAAAATAACTGGAACAAAGATTCAGTTAGAGGTAACATTTCTTAGAACCAGTGGTCGAGTCCATTGGTAATTGCCATTTTTTTTCTCTATTTTTTTTTCCCCGAATTGTTGAAAATGACACAACTAAACCTTTTTAATTTCAGAAAACAAAGAGAAAAGGCAAAATCCAAAATTTAAATAAATGATGACTGGCAGTGTTCTATGAATCTTTTCCATATTCGTTGGCTTATGCCCTAGAAAATGTTCACTTTATAATTTACTTTGCTTGTAAGACTAAAGAAACTGAAGGGAATGTCTTCGTGGCTTTGGTCATTCATAAAATGTGTAATCGCTTTTGTGATTGGTATTTTATTTTATTTTTAATTTTTTAAATGTTTTATTTGTTTTTGAAAGAGAGACAGAGTGCAAGTGGGCAGAGAGAGAGGGAAACACAGAATCCGAAGCAGGCTCCAGGCTCTGAACTGTCAGCACAGAGCCCAACGTGGGGCTTGAATCCACGAACCGTGAGATCTTGACCTGAGCTGAAGTTGGACGCTCAACCGACTGAGCCACCCAGGTGCCCCTCTCGGGGTGGACTATTGGGAAAAAGGCATCCCTGTTGACTGATGTAGGCAATGACCACAGCTTGGCAAGGAAACAAGGCTGGGTTTGGACCCCTGCTTGTCTCTCACTTTGGAACTTTTTAAAAAAATGTTTTAATTATTTATTTTTGAGAGAGAGAGAGACAGAGAGAGCAAGCAGGGGAGAGGGGCAGAAAGAGAGGGAGACCAAGAATCCAAAGCAGGCTCCAGGCTCCAACTCAAACCCATGAACTGTGAGATCATGACCTGAGCTGAAGTCGGATGCTTCACCGACTGAGCCACCCAGGCACCCCACTAGCTTTGATGATATTTAAGTAAATATCTTTCGAGCTGAGAACTTAAATTCTCTCGAACCTTAAGGTTCGAGAAAATTGACTTTTTATGAAAACTCCTGTCTGACTGGCTGCAGAGATTAATAGAAAAATTTAAAAAATGAAAAGATCCAAGGTGGTAAGAGATAAAAGTGTAACTTTCTTTAAAGTTTATTTATTTGAGAGAGAAAGAGAGAGGGTGAGATAGAGTGGGGGAAAGAGTGGGAGGAAGGGCAGAGGGAGAGTGAGGGGGAGAGAGAATCCCAAGCAGTCTCCACGCTGTTAGCACAGAGCCTGATGCAGGGTTCAATCTCACCAACCACGAGATCATGACCTGAGCTGATATCAGGAGTTGGACACGTAACCTACTGAGCCCCCCGGGCACCCCACTCCTTAAACTTTTTAAGCTTGTTAACCATCCAGTGTCTCTGCTCCCAGGGGATGGCCTTGGTGGCGCCCGTTAATATTTGAGTGGGTGCTGGGGTGAGTTGGCAAACAGCCTGGAGGCCTGCAGGGAGCAGACACTGGGCTAGATGCTCTGTCATTTAATGTTCGGGTCAATCCTGGGAGATATCACTCCCATGTTACAGAGAGGTAAACTGAGGCTCCAAGAGGGGTGTGATCTGTCCAACTTCTAAGCGGCAGGTCTCCTGGCTCCCAGACGTGAGACCATTTTCACTCATCGGAGTATTTGGCCCATTTAAGTTCACTTTTGTTTACTTTTGACCCGTTCTTGAGACTTTGATGTGCCAAACTGGAAGGAAGTGCTCATATTGTCAACACAGTGACAGTAAAGTCATCTATCACTACCCCCAGCACTGCCCCCAGATTCAGGACAGAGCTGTCTTTATATGTGACAGGTGATGATATTTTGAGTACAGTATGAAACGAAGGGGGGAAAGAGCTTTCTGAGGGCGAAAGCTTGGAGAAGCCTGAAGAATGTCCGGGAAGATGGTGTAAAGATTGGATGGAGATAAAGATTGTATTTTATCTCTGGAGTTTTAAGGAAATCTCTTCTCTTGAAGCGGGCTCATTTGAGGCTGATCCCACCAGCGATGCGATGATGGGTTCTCAGAGTCTCATGAGCCCTAACTGCTCTTGAAGATGATTCTCCCCTAATCTGTGAGAAAAAAGAACCAGGATGGGGGCCGGACTCCAACACAAAGGCCAGACACTTTTTAGGAGTGTGGGAGGGGGGCTTCTTTTATGTTTTTCTCTTTTATGTCTAGTGAACGAGGTTTTTCTAGTGACCTGGAGTGCCCTGCACAGAACAGACTGTCTCCTCAGTTTTAAGTTTTTCCTTAACTACCCTTCTGTCCTGCAGTTATTAATGTGACTCCATCCAGCGTTCGCCAAAACTCGAATTGATTATAAGCCATTGACTGGGACCTTTCTGTCTGCCCTGCGCCCCTGGGAATGTTGCCAGCCAGAGGTTCAAAACCGGTAAGTGTGTTGGTACTAAGTGGGTCAGCGATTTTTTTTTCTGGTGTGGACTCCTTCAGTCTTTTTGGGATGTAGGAGGGAAGAACCATCCTTAACCTTTGGGCTGATGGTGCGACCTTTCCTCAACAGAGACTCAGTAAAACAGAAGACACTCTTCCAGCCAAGGTTGGAGGCTGGCTAGCCGCGTGGGACAAGAGGACAGCAGGAGAAGGGACATGTTAATTGGATAACTCTGTCAAATTTCGGTATTTCCAGTTTCCCAGCTGTTTGTTTCTTTGTTTGTTGTTAATGTTTATTTATTTATTTATTTTTTAAATTTTTTAATGTTTTTATTTATTTTTGAGACAGAGAGAGACAGAGCAGGAGCAGGGCAGGGGCAGAGAGAGAGGGAGACACAGAATCCGAAGCAGGCTCCAGGCTCTGAGCCTTCAGCACAGAGCCCGATGCGGGGCTCGAACTCACAGACCGTGAGATCATGACCTGAGCCAAAGTTGGATGCCCAACCGACTGAGCCACCCAGGCACCCCAATGTTTATTTATTTTTGAGGATGGGGAGAGAGAGCGTGAGTGGGGAGGGGCGGGGGGGGTGGGTTCAGGGCTTGAAATCACAAACTGTGAGATCATGACCTGAGCCAAAGTTGGATGCCCAACCGACCGAGCCACCTAGGCACCCTATTAGCTATTCATTTAGAAAAAATCTTTTCTACTCATCCTCAGAGAAGTCACATCAGACCCTCTCAGTCATAGCCAGGTCTCTCAGCATTTGTTGCTTCAACATGTATTTCTTGAGTGTGCTGTGATCCAGGCCTTCTCCTCCGCTGAAAATGCCGTGGGGAATGAGACCCACAGTGGGGGGAGGGGTGTTCAAAATCCTTGAGGACTTTGCCTCTGCCTGGGTGGGACAGATAAGCACTGAGGGTAGAGGCTACCCCTGCCACTACTAGCTTTATTCTTCCTACGATTTGCGGTTCATGTTTTTTCTTACATCCTAGTTCGGATTCCAGCTCTCTTGGGAAGACTTCCCAGATTCACCTCTCCTCTGGGCGCAAGCATGGCATGTTGTTCCTGGGTATGTGGGCCTGGTACTTAACCCACCCCCGCATGGTTTGGGGGGAAGACCAGGGGCGGGCGAAGGGACCTGGGTGTGCCCCTTGATGCCACATCTTCTTGGTTATGTGACCGCACTTCAGCTCTGTTCCTCTGTCCCTTCATTGCAAATGGAGGATAACGTGTGTGCCTCACAGAGCAGTGAGGAGAACCACGTGGCATCAGGTATATGAGGTCACGCACCATACGTCCTCTGCGTTCTAGTAGCCGGTCATTACATATTGGGTTTTTTTCCTCCTGTTTTTCGTATCTTCACTTACTCACGTATTAAAGGGTTAACCTATCATTTCTAATTTCTCCTCTGCCTCCAAGATGCTGAGATTCTGATGTATTGTTATTTGATTATTATAAGAATAGTTCTCTCATGTGTCTGTTTTATGTTTCCGGCAATCTTCTAAGTCTCTCGAGAGTTGTTATAATTTTGGCAGCCCTCACCATGGTCAAGTCAGTGGAGGGCTCTCTGTATTTCCAGCGGATATCTTTTATGTATGTGCCACGATATACCTATTATGTCTGTCTGTCTTGTTTTCCATCACGAAGCACGGATGCTTTGAGACGATTTCCTGGCCGTGTCCCTTCAGTGCCCGCTACACTTATCCAGAGGGGTGCTTGACGAACGCAAGTAGGGATGGGGACTGCCAGCTGTTCTCCATCCTAGGGTCATGTTTTCTTTACACGTTAACTCTGGAATTACTTATATTCACAGTAATTAATCTTCCGTAGAAACTTTCGGTCGGAGTGAAACATTCCTCAGATCTCCTGTTCTGATAATAACACGATTCCAAGCCGTTGCCATTTTATTCACCTGATCCGTTCGTGAAGGGTGTCCCCATGAGCTGTTGACATTCACGTGCTTGCCATAATTGAATTTCAAATCTTATCTCTCTATTATAATCTGATAGGTATTCCTACTGTGCTTTGGCTCCGAATATAATACAGATCACATTTCAGGAATCCAAACTTTACCTCCAGGGATATTTCTGCTCTCGTTAACGAACGGTTTGTGTACATTGAACTCTTCTGAAAAAGTTTAGTCAAATGGACCTCAAGACCCTTACTCTTTGGAAACTCATTATAGCACACACTCAATACAAAACAAACAGCAAATCTTTTGTTATTGGAAATTCTCCCTGGGGCTGAACGAGGTAAATATTTAAGAAGTGACGCTCGGCCATCGTTCAGAAAACTTCGTTCTATCAGTAAACACATACTCACTTACCGTTTTCACAGACAGCAAATATGATGAAGATATTACAGCATTTCCTTCTTTGCACTCAAATAGTAAAAGTACCACCTCTTTAAGCGAGATCTTATCCCCTCTTAACAATTTAGTTAATAAGTAGTTAGTTTAAGCCTCTCCTGGCCCTTAACACTTGACTTAAGTAGGCCCTCGGCCCCTGGTAGTCTCGAAGATATACCTGGAGATTTGAAAAAAAAAAAAAAAAAATTCTAAAGTTTAGGAACGTATAAGAAGAGTGCTCTTGATATGAACCTTTTTATTTTTCTTTCTTTTTAAGACAATAGCCAGAAGTTTGCTTGATAAATAATCTCACTGTATATGACATCTCCAAATTTCCTTGAAATCACTCAGCTTGTGTCAAGGGCTGATTCTGAATTCTTTGGTCTCTAACAGCTATACCTGATAACTTGAAAAGATGGTGGTTCGTTGTGGGTATGTACCAGATATTAAAATAAATTATTATTATTTTTTAGTAATTTTTAATTGTTATTTATTTTTGAAAGAGAGAGAGAGACAGAGCACGAGCGGGGGAGGAACAGAGAGAGAAGGAGACGCAGAATCCGAAGCAGACTCCAGGCTCCCAGCTGTCAGCACAGAGCCCAACACGGGGCTCGAACCCACGAACCGCGAGATCATGACCTGAGCCGAAGTCGGACGCTTAACTGACGGAGCCACCCAGGCGCCCCACATCCATGGATGTAAATCCTTTGTTTGGTCTTCTAAGAAAAATTTTCGGGGTTGGATACATGGTCATTTATTTCTTATAACCCACTCTGTGATTAGGAACTATCATTTCCCCCATTCTATAGATGAGGAAACAGGCTCAGGGAGGTTCAATAATTTGCCTCAGATACTAAATATTGAAGCTGAAATTTTGAAAAAGTGAATCTTGCCTCAAATCCCTGATCTCAACCATTTTGTCATGGGTAACACACAATATATTCAGCTAAAAACATTTTCACACTGCAATTGAAATTTCCCCTGACCCCCATCTTAAATCAAGCCCCCTCCCAGAAGCACCTGCTCTTAAGATTTTCCAAATCTTTCACGAGTTCGAGCCCCGTGTCGGGCTCTGTGCTGACAGCTCAGAGCCTGGAGCCTGCTTCCGATTCTGTATCTCCCTCTCTCTGCTCCTCCCCTGCTCACACTCTGTCTCTCTCTCAAAAATAAAGAAAGATTAAAAAACATTAAAAAAAATAAAAAAAGTTTTCCAAATCTTCATTTTTATCGTGGGATTAAAAAAAAATATAAGCCATCTCACACTGTATCTTTTCATCGGTAACTTGTTTTTTAATGTAAAAACACATTTTAGAGATTTTTCTAGTTCAATGCAAGGGTTGGGCTTTATTAGCACTATTATTTAAAAATGTTTAAATATTATTTATTTTTTTGTGAGACAGAGTGTGAGGTGGGCAGGCAGAGAGAGAGGGAGACACAGAATCGGAAGCAGGTTCCAGGCTCCGAGCTGTCAGCACACAGAGTCCGACGCGGGGCTTGAAGCCACAAACTGTGAGATCATGACCTGAGCCAAAGTTGGACACTTCCCCGACCGAGCCACCCAGGTGCCCCTTTATTATTATTTTTTAAATGGTTGCATAGTATCCTATGTCATGGGTATACTGTGGAATATTCAATCACTTTTCTATTGACAGATGGTGATTAGCCTTTTTTTTTTTAGTATATAAAACCAAAGGGCTTCAATAAACAACCTTGTGTGGGCCCCCTATGCAGACTCCTCATTCCCTTTAAGAGGGTAATATACTAACATTCTGTAGTGTGATCCCGAAAGCCCTGACTTCCTTTGCCTTTTCTTGTCTTTCCAACAAAAGAAGTTCAATTAGAACCTTAGACAATGTTTCACTCATTCGCATTCTTGCACCTAAGTGTTCTGGAGTTCATAGGGTAGCACAGGACATCCGACCCAACATGAGACTTAACCACGTGGCCACAATGAAGCGAGTCCTTTGCCCATAGCCAAAAGCTCGCTGGTTTCTTCTGCCTGGAGGAGAAAATGACCTGGCAAGGGATTTCCTCTACCATGCCAGCTTTGGTCTCCCCTGAACACCGGCCAGGGACCTTTCTTTTCTTGGATGAACCACTGTAGCTCAGGAGCACACCCCTCGCGCAAATGCACCTTGTGTGGGCTCTACCTCCGGTGGGGAGTACTGGCTTCTGACCTTCTCCATCCAGTCCGTGGATGGTTTAGGAGCAGCATCGGTGGCTTTGCTCCCCGTGATGTCACTGAAATGTGTGAGCAGATCCTTGGCTTCTTTTGAAACCACGTTTCCATGGAGAATCACACATTTTTGCTCCGTAGTTTCACACCAGAAAATTTCAACTTTTGCTAAAATTTTTCTCATCCAATGAACAATTTTTCACACTGGCCGAACCACTTATGAAAGCAGTTCCCAAACGCAATTTTTTTTTTTTTTTATGTCCTTGTAAAGAATATGCAGGACTCCTTTCTACTATAGATCTGAGCTAACGACAGAGCTCTGTATCCTACTCTTTAATTTGAAACTCCTTATCAGGACCCTTGATTTTCTCAGGTATCATCACCTCTTTAATTATCACTAATACTAACACCAACAACTCTCCCAAAACTAGCTAATTTGTCCATTTCTTGTCTTTCAAGTAGGACAATTTATTTGTTTTTAAGCCCTTCCCCAGGACTTTGTCAATTTATGTAGAACATGGTGGCATCCTAGATTTGGTCATTTTTCGGACAGTCATCGAATTTGCAAGCAGGCATTGTTCCAGCTTATCATTTACTTTCCATAAGAGACTGGTTAAATGAGTTTCCTAATGATAGACTAGAACGCAGCTCACCTCACTCCAGTTCAGTGCTGTTCCATCGCACTTACAGTGACCTGAGTTATGGAGCCGGAACTTGGTGCACAGTTTACCCTAGAAGGAGATCCCAGTTCTCTTGGCCAGTGGTTAGGGCTTTGTTGAGGGGGAGGCCGGGGGTAAAGGGAACGACAGCGTCCGTGGGGTGACAACGCGCAGCCAGCCTTAAACGTAAGTGGAGGGCTTCTATAGATTGTAGTAGTTGGTGGTTTTGAGTGCATCGAGAACCACTGGGACGTTGGTGGTAGTGGGCGCTTTTCTCTTACCAGTGGGAAGTATTGGAAGGCTAGGGGCCTAGCCCTCATGAAAGATTTGGAAAACTCTTAAGAGCAGGTGCTTCTGGGAGGGGGCTTGATTTAAGATGGGGGTCAGAGAAAGGGCGGGGGCAAGGACATAGGAAACAATCAAGGAATCAGACCCTACTGTTCATGCTAAGTTTAGAAGGCAACACAACATCCTAGAGAAAAGAAGAAAAGCATCTCTAAGAGTTGCCTGCAATAACTTTGCTTCTTGATGTGTCCTGGGGCACCCGTGTATGTGAGCATTTTCCATTCAATATTGACGATATCATAACTGCATCGCAAGATACATTTTCCTCCAGCCTGACCACAAGAGGAAACTATTCATGATACGGCTGTGAGGATATTCCACATTCTCAGCATATTTTTCTAATGATTTCGCTTTTATTCTCCAGGCCACAATTACCTCCACCCCTTTTGGACAGGGGAAGACAGCCTTTCCCTAAAGCACCCGGCAATGTGTCAGGGTGCAAATGTGGGCTAAACTTAAATGTGTCTTTAATTAGTATCAAATCAGAAGTCAGAATGTGCAAAGCACTGCCTTTGAGACGGCTCCAGATTCTTCATTATGGAGTCTATTTTCTGTGGCTCTCTGGCCCCAGAACTCTCTCTTTTTTTTTTTTCCATTTCTCTTTCCCACTGAGCCTCATGTGCCGGATATAGTGTATCCTGTATTCGCCAGTTATGGCTTTTGAGGTGAAATTTAAACATGAAACATGGCTTCTCTGAGACTCTGGGAAATTGAGTCTATTGATTTGCCTTTACCAGGTAGGAAAAGGCTTTGATTTATCTACCTTTTTAATCTTCTAATTTTGGCACCAAATAAAAGTGACACACGAAGGAGAGTTTTGGTTCTGTAAGACAAATTGGCCAGGGCGTTTTCCATCCCCTTCTGGGCTGTGTAAGAGTAAAGTTCTGATGGGAACAGACACCTTCCAAATGTCATGACAACGCAGGGACTGAGAGCAGGACCCTGGCAAGGAGAGCAAGGGGCTTTCCAGTTCTGGAATGTGGTTTGTGGGGGCACGAGGAAGGAAAGGCATTCTTCCCCACGTGTCTCCTACCAAGTCCCACAGCATCTGAGATGCTGAAATTTGAGATGAGCTCTCCCGGGTTAGGTACCTTTTCCTCTGGGTCCTTACCAAAAGAGGGAAACATGCAGATATTGAAATATATTGTCACTAACACTTTGGTGTGAATTTATTTCCCAGCCTCGGCAGCTAAAAACATCGTGGAAAGTATTTAGAAATTTATCGACGAGGCTCAAACACCCCCCTGTTTTTGCAAATCAAATCTCACCGTACGCAGCCATGCCCATTAATTTATATATTGTCTGGGGTTGCCTTCACCCTGTAGTACTGGACTGAGGAGTTGTGAGACCACGTGGTTCTCCAAGTCTGAAATATTTATTATCTGGCCCTTTTCAGGAAAACTATGCTGAACAAAGTTGTGATCTCCAAGAGAGTAGCCAGTAGTCACATGTACCTATCCAATGATAAGTTCCTTAAATTATATATAATTAAAAATTCAGGTCCTTGTTTGCACTAGCCACATTTCAAGTGCTTATTAGCCACTTGTGGCTAGTGGCTACCATATTGGATAATGTAGATATAGAACATTTTTATCGTTGTAGAAAGTTCTACGAAAACTCATACATTAGTTAATAAGTTACATAATTAGCATATATTAATCCACTAACAACCCAAACATATCAAGTTCTTTGATCTCTATCACTTAAAAAAAAATTTTTTTTCACGCTAATTATTTTTGAGAGAGAGAGAGAGAGAGACAGAGACAGAGTGCGAGGAGGGGAGGAGCAGAAAGAGGGCAGAATCTGAAGCAGGCTCCAGGCTCCGAGCCATCGGCACAGAGCCCAACGCGGGGCTCGAACCCACAAACCATGAGATGGTGACCTGAGCCAAAGTCGGAAGCTTAACGGACTGAGCCACCCAGGCGCTGCTCTATCACTGTCTTTAATCCAAGATAAAAATCATCTCAGGGGGTGATAGTTACATTCACTGACTGTCTCTGGACAGTATAACATGTCTTGTTCCATGAGTAATTGCCCTCCCATGGACCCATGATCTAATTTGCAGAAGTGATTATCTTCTTCTCGTATGTGAGTCCAAAAGCTATAAGCATTCCAGTTTGGTCTCCACGTCTTTCCTCTGGCTCCTGCATTTCACAATTCCTTGCTGGCCTTTTGGTGAGAGAAACGGACTCCCCAGACCGTGGACCAGACCTCCCTAGCTTGGAAGGAAGGTCACTTCGGACCCGGGCCTGAGAGCCCGTGGCTATGCCCTGGATGAGAGCCCAAACTTGCCCCCAGGGACTGCTGGAGACATCCCTGCTGCTGAAAGTGAGCCGCTTCCCGAGGAAAGATTTTCGAGGCTGGGGGAACCATTGCCATCAGTCTGGATAAAGGTTGGGCTTTCTGCGAGATGTTATGTGATGTATGGGGAGCCGGTAAAGAAGAGAGTAGCGCCTGGGGAAGCCCCTTCTGATGTGGGCTGAGAATCGTTGTCTGTATTAGCGCAGAAGGCCAAGTTGTTATTCAGAGACTCAACAGTGCAGTGGCTTAAAAGACGAACAAGTTTATCTCTTTCGTGTGACAGTCCAAGGTGAAAGTTCCAGAGGCAGTCTGCTCTGACCCACTGCTGTTTAAGGACACAGGTTCCTTGCAAGTCTTTGCTCTGTCCTCCGCCGTCGCTGACTCCCCGGAACACTTGTCATCTGCACGGTTGAAGGTGGTTATGCGCACATCCAAGTTTCAATGTGTGAGAAGGGGAGCAGGTGTGGAGGAGGTGGGCCCGCTCTCTCCGCAGAGGCCTGGGCCCAGCCATGGTCCGGCGGCCCGGACAACGACACCTAACTGCAAGGCGGGCTGGGAAGGGCAGCCCGGACCTGTGTGGACACGTGGAACGTGGATTTGGGGAGACCGCTGACTCCCCACTATCCTATGTAGTTTGCCTTTTAAACATCAAGGCTCCACACGCACCAAGAAACCGTATTGTGGCTCTTCCCCTTCTACCTCCCTTTCTACCTTCGCAAAGCATTCCAAGAAAGAAAGAGAATTCGTTTTTCAACCTTTTTGTTACTGCTGAGAAAATGACAAGGCCCCAAACACCTCCGCCTAGAGCTGAAAACGGATCGCATTTCTGTAGGGAATGACCCCTTTCTGTGAATGCTAATGCTCCGGAATGGGAGCTATTTGGTGTTTTTCTGGAGCAGGGGTGTGTGGAACCGCTCTCATCGTATCTTCGACGGCCGGAAACAGAGATTCGGGCGGAAAGTTCTTCGGGGCCAGTGAGCCGTGTGCAGGCCTCGGAGCTCCTCATTACTTTTCTTCCCTTCATTCCACTAGAGCAGCTCCAAGTCGTGACAACCCGTGGGGATAATTGACGTGAAAGTGCTCAACCCCGAGTGCCCAAGCTTCCCCCAAACAATCGCTGGATTGTTCCGGGACCTGTCGATGCCACAAACCTCATGCTGAGGAGTTGGCCCCATAATTAGCAAGCGGCGGCTGTCAAGCCCATGAAATGGTTTTAGGTGACAAAGTGAACGAGACAAAGCAGTTTCTTCTTCTTCTCTGGCAGGGAAGACAGCCGGTGTCCGAGTGGGGCTGATGCTTCTGTAAAGGAAACTAAGTGAATCTGGCTTCCATTTCACACTCGTGCTTTCCAGACCGATACCGACTCTGTGAGGCTCATCTCCTGAGCCTGGTTTCCCCCGGTTCTTGGCTGATGGGGCGGCAAAATCCCGCTGCAGCTCAGGGAGGGCAGCAGAGGCTGCGGGCCCGTAAGCCCCACCTGCCGCCCGCTTGAATAACCCTTAAAAACCTCTGGGGATTCTCAAAACGGAGAGTGTTTTGCACTCTCTCAGCACTGAAAGGAAGCTCCATATGTGAGAGTTCTAACCTGGACGTCGACTTTTTATATGGGGGGGGGGGGGGCGCTGGACATGAGGTAGGGAGAAGGAAAAGCTGGGGCTGGAAAAGCACCATTCACGGGATACCTGTGATTCAAACAAACTTGAAATACATCTTATCGTTTACCTGCCTCGAATGAAAACATACTCTCGTAAACAGACATTGTGGCGCGAGGGGAAGGGGAACAGCAGATGAGGGGGAGCCGGTGGAAGTGGTCCAATTTCTGTAGGCCTTGGGTGCCTCACCTGTGACGGGGAATACTCAGTAGACAATTCGAATCGTATCCGGCTCCAAATAGATGTGAAGAGATGTGACTACATCACCAAGCATCGTAATAATCAGTTATGTTCTTGAGGTGGTTTCGTGTAAAATCTCTCTCTTTATTAACACATATTTGGATGTTGGTATATATGGATATCAGGAAGCATTAGGGACGCACTGATGCTTTAGAACTTTCCCCCATATGTGGATATCAGGTAGAAATACAGGAGTTTAAAATGTGACGGGTAGGGCTCCTGGGTGGCTCAGCCAGTTGAGCATCAGAGTCTTGGTTTTGGCTCAGGTCGTGATCCCAGCGTCGTCTTGAGTCAGGCTCCGAGCTGTGTGTGGAGCTTGCTTAAGATTCTCTCTCTCTCCCTCTATCCCTCCTATGCCTGCATGGGTGCATGCTCTCTCTCCCTCTCAAATAAAAAAAGTGTGTCCCACGTGTTTCTGAGTTGAATGAGAATGGAAATCAGTTACTTAGCCTTACGTATCCTGATACCCACGTAGCCCTTGTTATTGATATCATCCTGCTTATACCCAGGACAACTATCACACTACAAGTGAGTTATCTAAAAAGCAGAAAGTCTGGGGACACTTTACGTGCGCTAAAGGGACTGCGAGGGGGAATTTTCCAAAATAGAAACATTTCCAATTACTTAGACTCTCGTCGCAAATCTAGTTCTTAAAAAGCCTTCAGCCAATCGTGTCGTTACAGAATTGGGGGAACATATCCAGCGCGTAATTGTCCGTTGGCTTTTATACTTTCCAAACCAGGCCATTTCTTGGTAGGCTTTAAATTGGAACCAGGTGACATGAAATCAAACCGCTGGCATCAGTAGCACACGGGCACCTGTGAAATGAATCGAATGTGAATAGGTATTTGGGAATTTTGTTTGTAATTTCCCTCTGTTTCAGATTATATAATAGCACAACAGAACAGCTGGTGCATGGCCTCTAGGATAATGTAGTGAAGGAAAAATACCCCTTGTAACTTAGAAAACAGCCAAGTTGCAGGGTAAAGGAATAGAGTTTTATCTTTCAATTCATACACTTAAAAAAACATTTGTTTTAATGTTTATTTAGTTTTGAGAGAGCGAGAGCGCGCGTGACGCAGGGGCAGAGAGAAGGGGACAGGGGGTCCGGAGCAGGCTCTGTGCTGACAGCAGCGAGCCCGATGTGGGGCTTGAACTCACAAACCGTGAGATCATGAAGTGATCTGAAGTCAGACGCCCAACCGACTGAGCCACCCAGGTGCCCCGGGAACGAAGTGTTTTAATGTCAGCTAAACATAGCCTGTGAGGGTGTCTGTCATGGAAGAGATTCAGATTTACTTACCTGGACTCTGTAGAGACGGTCTGCAAGATTGTGCTGGAATCTGCATTTCCATCCCGTTTCTCTCCGAACCACAGACTTGAACGTCCCTCTTGGAACCGAACAACATTTGTTTGCTTGTCAATGACTTCAAACTATTTGCAGAACACGCACCGTGTGTGGGGCACGCCGCTAAGTTCTGGAGATTCAGAAATGAGTGACGCGGGTCCTGCCCTTCGTTGGGGGGTTCTCAGTTTGTCAGGGGAGAGGAACGCATAAAGAGACACAGTGATGAGCAGGAGATCTGGAGACGGGCTCTGGCCTTTTCTGGCCACATGGCTGTGGCTCAATGCTGTTTCGGTTTCTTCACGAACGAAGTGGGCAGTGGCATACATGTATTGATAATAAATGGCATATTTGAACTCTGATCTCTTGGAATCTCACGTCTGCTGTGTGCTTTCTATTGAGTACAGCTAATTAAAGTAGGCTGCAATAGAATTATCCTTTATCACCATATTTGGGTCCCTTCCTGGTTCGGATTCTCCCTCCATCACGTCCTATGCCCAAAGGACTCCAAGGCTGGCTTTTCTGCTCATGGGTGCCTTTCTGCTTCTTGTTGTTTTATACTGGGATTTCTCCCTTTTTCTCTTTCTCACCCCACTGTAAAAACAGAACGTAGTCTTGGTGCTACTTTTCTGCCCTGCTGTACCTGAAGCGAATTTACAGCTGGTTTAAAATTTCTGAGATTCTTTTCCATAGTTGCCGGAAACAAAAGTCAAGGAGGGCATGTGTGGGTTTAAAAGTTGGGTGTGAGAGTGCACTCCCTTTTGGGTTGTTGCTTTGTTCGGTCATTCCTTACAGGTTCAGCTTTTTTTTTTTAAGCCACGAGTTTTGTTGTTGTTTTTATTTTGTACAAAGGAAAAAAAACACATCAGGTATATTGCAGAGAAATGTAAGATATCAAGTAAGTGTCCTGGGGTGAAGAGCATGAGAGAGAGAGAGAGAGAGGATTGATGAAGGAATGAATGTGAAGACATTAAGAATGTTGAATGTTGCCTTGGAAGGATGAGGTTGATAAATGTGATTTTTAAAAAAGACTGCATTTATTTATTTTTGAGAGAGCAAGCGAGCGAGCGAGCGAGAGAGAGACAGGATCCCAAGCAGGCTCCATGCTGTCAGTGCAGAGCCTGACGCAGGGCTTGATCATGACCTGAGCTGAAACCAAGAGGCGGGTGCTTAACAGACTGAGACACCCAGGTGGTGCCCCACGACTGCCGAGGGTCTTGACACTATTCTTACTGAGAGGTGGGGTCAATGTCCTCTCTCCTGAAGTCTGGGTCGGTTTGTGATTTGCTCGTAGCCAGTACAATACTGCACGATTTTCACGACTTGGTGGAAAGTACAATGTAGCTTTCACTTTGTTGACTGGGGCACTCACTTTTGGAGCTCAGAGCTGGCGGGAAGCACAGACCACATGGAGAGGACACATGTAAAGAGGCAACTGACATCTCAGTTGACAGCCAACATCAAACACCAGATACGTGAGTGAAGATGCCTCCAGAAGATTCCATCCCCAGCTGTTGAGTCACCCTTAGCTGTGGAGTCTTCCCAGTTGAGATTCTAGATACTGCTGTGCAGACACATGCAATTTTCATTGTACTCTGACTAAATTCCTGACCCAGAAAATTTGTGAGCATAAAGAAATGGTTGTTTTAAGCCGTTAAGTTTTGGGGTAATTTGTTATGGAGCAATGGGGCACGGGAATAAGGATGTGGAGGGGGAGGGAGTGATAGCCGGCATGAGGTGTTACCCTCCCTTTTCCTTTGGCACCACATGTTCTGCCACGGATGGTTTTTCCCTGAACAAACACTTGGGTAAAAAAAAGAAAATTGGGGATAAGGGTCCAGAAGAGACCTTAGCATCCATTTTAAGGTGAAGAAGGAGACAGAAAGGAAGTTCTTGTGGCCAACAGCTCCAGGCAGCCATTGTAGGCAACCCAACAGACATCCAATGTAAACAGATCGGTGGGGACCTCTATAAAAGTCCCTTTATAAGAACCAAAGTTTCAGGAATGGCGGTTCTATTTTTGCAAACTCAGAGATATTCATCGGTTTCCTGGTCCAGACTTTTCAAAAGGCAGGTTTCAGTGGCGACTATGGGAATAATTATTCTTTTGAGCGTCTGAGAGTGGAGAGGAACAGCACAGGTGAAATAAAATCAAGGATCCTCTGTTCAGGCAAAGTGAGGTCCACGGAACCTAAGCAGAGAGAGTGGCTGTGATCTCAACCCAGAGCTGGGCCAGCACTTCTGCTCCAGAACCTCCCATCTTGGGGTACATCATATTTCCCATGAGGCATTGAGATATCTTGCTACACAAATAAAAAGTGCATAGGGATTTGGTGCTCACTGTCCCTAGCATGAAGTTTTCCTCTAGGATATAATTTATAGATGAATTTAAAAAAATAAATAAATAAATAAAATGATCTCAACCAGGGGAGAAAGGCTTCCAACCCGGTAGATTTGTTAAATTGTTCTTATGAATAGACTGTTTTTCTAATTTCTTCCCTAAGTTTGTGTATGATATATGATTACACCAGAATGTGAAACCAGCCAAATGAGCCCCAGGAAAGAAATGTTGCTCCAAAGTAAATATAGGAACTTGGTTAATGCCACATGATCAGATATCTTGCAACTAAGACACACAATTAAAAAATCATCGTATATGACATTGGGAGTTACAGATTATATGAGATAGTCCCCCCATGCTGAAGTGGAAATTTGATATCCTTATTGAGCCTTGAGACGAATTCTGGGAAAATGGAAGTTTGAACCTATATGAAAAGGAGCGAGTGATTATGTAGAAATGTGGCCAAAACCTAGGGGACACACAGGAACAAAAGCAGATCGTAAATCTCTAATGTAGAGAAACGTTCAGCAAACCGTTGTCTCTGCGTGAAGGGATATGACATTTGTAGACGTGAGACAGTTCTCAAATTTTAGTTAGCACCAGTCAACACCAAACTGCCAGGTGAAATTCTCTTAAAGCATGCATATGTATTTAAAAGAATCCTCTTGTAGAAAGGAAATGCAAACTGAAATAGCCACCCACTTATTTTAAGTAAAACAATGAAGCTCCACTAAATGGAGGAATTAAGGTAGGGTGGCATTTTTTTTTTTTTTAAACTCACCATACTGTGATTTTTTACCTTGCAAAGTGTATCATTTAAGAGATGCATGAGTAAGTTTATTTTTTATTACCATCAGAAAAATAAGTAAAGGGTAGGCAAATGGAAACTATGAGTGACAATAACACAACACTCTACGAGAACATTTTCTTATCGCACAGCTTAAAAGAAGTCACAACTTGGGATTGGAAAACTTGTTATTGTAAAGACTTTTTATATCGTGATATTATTTTACTTTAATGAACCAACCTAGACAACTTGGGATATATATTTAGATAAAATGTTAGGAAGGGGACTGTCTTCAAATGAAGATCATTACACACAAATGGAGAGTCAAAGGTTTCTCTAACAACCTCATGCTAACCTTTCCCCACCTCTTCTGCTGGGGGAGAGTTCATGTAAATCCTTCCTTTTATGGGTAACGGTCAGCTTTGTTCTTTGCTTAATGTACATGGAACCCTGTTTTCCTGACACTGTGCATTTTTACATTTTTCGGGGCAGTAAGGCTTTTCCTTCTCTGGGGTCTTAAAACGATTGACACTAGTCCAGCAAAGCTGTAGACCCTGGTCTTAAAGGATCAAAGACTGAAATGGAGCTAATTTCCTACAGTGATTCTACAGCCTGGGGAATTACCTAAGGAAAAAGCTGCCTATTGCCATGTATTGAACTAATTAAAAATAAAAACATAGCTTTCAATAAAAAGTATATCTCAGAGCATGATACTAATTAGGTGTTTTTTTTTTTCTTTGCCTTGAAAAAAAATGTAACCTGATCTTTCTCTTTTGAAGGGTGCCAATGCTCAGTACATTTTGTTAATTGGTTTATTAACTCTTCTGATTCTGGCATTGTTCACGTTCAGACTTTCTCATGTAGGCTCACACTGATATCCGTGTGTAAAGTCTGACCGCAGATTGGGTTTTCTTATTACAGACCAACAAAAAGAAGAGAATCCGTGTTGGAAAGGAACTTGAAAGATTATCTGATCATCTCTGCCTTCACGCAAGTGTATTTATTGTAAGCTAGTGAATGAAGACGTGCGGGTATATACTCAGATGTGACTGAGGTTAGACCATGGGCAGCTGGTGAAGTGAAGATGAGACAGAATCATACTGCCTAGGTTCACAATCCAATATTTACACTATTTATTACACTATTTATTACTATTACAATATTTATTATCCAGAAATCCAATATTTACCTATTTCAATAATAATCATGCTGTGGGGAAGAGGGCGCAAACTCACGATGCAGATTTCCATCAAACAGAATGACAACTGCTAGAATTATTTTAGTCTAAAGAGTGCGTTTCAGGGGCGCCTGGGTGGCTCGGTCGGTTGAGCGGCCGACTTCGGCTCAGGTCACGATCTCGCGGCCCGTGAGTTCGAGCCCCGCGTCGGGCTCTGGGCCGACGGCTCGGAGCCCGGAGCCTGTTTCGGATTCTGCGTCTCCCTCTCTCTCTGCCCCTCCCCCGTTCATGCTCTGTCTCTCTCTGTCTCAAAAATAAATAAAACGTTAAAAAAAAAAAATTAAAAAAAAAATAAGTCAACGTTAAAAAAAAAAAAAAAATTAAAGAGTGCGTTTCCAATGACCTTTGATTGTAGGGTCCTGCCTTCCCAAAGCTGTGTGTTGAGGTCCCACAGGCCTTCTATTCACCTTTTGCAGGAGTTTTTAAGCATATCGTTGAGTTAGGAGATATGCCCCACCAGCCAGGTCTGTTAAGACCTTATATTCTATCTTTTAATATAGTGTTTGAATGGCTTTCCTGGTCTTGGAGAAGTGTGCAGCCTTGTATTATAAAACCGTAGGCCTTTGACTAAAGAGCCCTTGCTAGTTTTGACTCATTCAAGGTTTCTAAGGGGAACACGTTTTCATGAACACTTTTCAGCTGTAACCAAGTAGCCTGGAACTCAGAAGCTAGGTTTTCCTAAATACTTGTAAGAAAGAGACAATCGTGGGACAGATTTTATCTGGAGCACTGAGTACTCTTGAAGCCTTGGGTAAGACTGGACATTTTGTAGGCTTTCCTTTGTATGTCAGGGAAATTTTCAGCAAGCCAGGCAGCTAGATAAAAGAGAAACCCTGGGGGCGCCTGGGTGGCGCAGTCGGTTAAGCGTCCGACTTCAGCCAGGTCACGATCTCGCGGTCCGTGATTTCGAGCCCCGCGTCGGGCTCTGGGCTGATGGCTCGGAGCCTGGAGCCTGTTTCCGATTCTGTGTCTCCCTCTCTCTCTGCCCCTCCCCCGTTCATGCTCTGTCTCTCTCTGTCCCAAAAATAAAAAAAAAAAATTAAAAAAACGCATAAAAAAAAAAAAAAGAGAAACCCTGGCCTGTTTGGAGATGACAGTCTTCAAACTAGGGCATGCCAAATTCATCGGAGAATATGGCCTCAAAGGAAATATTTGCTTTCTTTTGAAAATGCATTATTATAAAGCCCATTGTGTGATTAGGCCAGTTGTGTGATTATTGGGAAACAACTCTAAATAATATATGAGTGCCTCATCAAAGGCATGTTAATGTTGGGTGATCTTTTTTATTGAAATTGTAAGATGTGTAAATCCTAAATGCCTGGCTTCCTGATGAAAAGACACAATCTTTACCCAGCGGTTACTAACTAGGAAAGCTCTTGTCCAGCTATGGTATGGAGAAAAGTTGAGGCTTTTAAAAAAAATTCTTGGGAACATGGAAAATATTTTACATCTGAACTTCACAAGAAAGATGTATTTTTTCTGCTTTGGTTTTGGCTCACCAGAGTGGTCCTGCCCTTTCATAAATGGCAAAGTTACCTTGTTAACCAGTGCTGAGCACTGCTTGGGCTCTGCTCTGGGCAGGAAGCATTTTTTTTTTTTTTTTTTTTTTTTTTTTTACCCCAGGCCAGATCTCATATTCAAGACTGAAATCTTGGGAGATCTGGAGGCACTAAATCCACAGCTCTTACACACTCAACCCTGAAAAGGAGCAAGTTATCCAAAGGAGTACAGGTGAAGGCAGGTGACCGCAGATGAAACTGTTTATTTTCCAGAAGAACAGCAGGCTCTGGTCTGGTGATGCTCTCTTGACATTCCCCAGATCTTCCTCCTCACAATCCCGTTTGGGACCACGCTGTGCCTGTCATCAGAATTTCGTTCCTGAGACAGAAAAACAAGCGAAAAAATTCACGTCCCACTAACCAAGTCAACATGCCTGTTGAGCCAAAAATAATTGCCTACACTAAAAAGAAAGAAAAATCATCTCGAGAAGACATGAATATCATGTCTCACTGAGCACGTAGAATTCTGTGATCAGACGTGGCTTATTACTTCAACAAATGTGTTCCCTCTCCAACCCCCACCCACACACCTACGGAAAACAAGGAACTCAAACATAAGCACAGAGCTTTTAAATACAGAAAGGGTCCTTTGATTAAAATATACAAAGGAAGGCATGTTATAATAAGAATGAGGAATTGAAAATGGAAAGACCATTTCCACCAAGAAGTCATCCAGGATTTGGCAAGAATAGCATTGGATTTTTCCCCCCTATCATTGTATGTCTTCTATTTAATGCTGAATGTTACAGCAAAGCCAAAGAAAACATATTACACAGGCCCTGATTTCAAAGCTTCAGGAAGCTCAGATCCCAAAATAGCAGAGAGGGAGGAGAACTGAAGCATTTGCAAAAGTCAGATAACTATCAGACCCAATATATGCAAATGGATCAAATTTCCCTATCAAAACAAGGCTTAGGCTTTTTTTTCCCTTTGTACAGAAATACTTTTCCTAATGAAACAGAGAGATTCACAGAGAGTTGTGTGTAAATCAAGCGTTTGTAACTGCAATCATGTTTGAAATACTTTACTTTTTTAAGGGAAGTCTATGACAAATCCTTCCTACAGAGCAGGATTATTTTGTAATATGCAAAACTCCCTCTAAAACATGCGAGTGTTGGAAGTTTTTATGTTAAAAGGAGTCTTCTCTGTACGAAAGCTTTACCAAGTGAGTAACTCTTCGTCTGATATGTATTTTTCTATTAACTCCTTACATTTAATTCAGTTTACTGCTGGTTTCACTTTTGATCGTGTTTAAGGCACGTCTACACCCAGGGAGATGGGAGACAGTGGAGGCTATGCCTTGAAGTTGCTTACAAACCCAAGGAACCATAACATCCAGCTTCTGTGTTTGCTTCATGTATGGGTTTCCATGTCTGTCTGTGATAGGTTCGTACACCTTTAGAGACCAAATTTTAATCTATTAGCTATTGAAAAAAAAGAGACAGACGCAGGATTCAATCAGTAGAATAAAAGTAGCCTCACCCACAGATGAATTAATCTTGTCTAGACTGCTGACCACTGTGCTATGTACTTTTACAGAAGCAAGAAATCAGGACAATTAGTTCAGAAGTCAATAAAAGTCAGATCACTGACTCAGATCAGAAGACACTTGTGTATATTTCTGAAGCGTGCAACTAAAACATCCGGCTTGGTGAAGGATCCTTTGGAAACATGTCCTTCCAAAATCAGTGGCCTATCATTCCCAGAATGCAGTAGGATGACATTGGGGAGGACAGGAAGCAGGGCCTTCCCTGTTTGCAGGAACCTGAGTGTGAGGCTGACATCAGGGATCCAGGCGACCATGGTCTTTTTGGGATGAAGCAGGAAGTCACCGCGCACTAAGCCTCTGAAGCGTGTGAGCCAGGAAGCTCCAGGTCCGGGGCCCAGACCAGAGAGTTCTGACACCGTGGAGAGAAGCTCCAAAGCAACGAGAGTTGCTACGTGGAAGCCATTTTTCCTGACGGAGGACTCACAACTGCAACCAAGAGATGAGTTTGTCTTTTCAAGGAATCCTGGGTAGAGTGCGTTCTGTTCAATGACATCTTAAAAAAAAAAAAGAGAGAAAAGAAAAATCAAGATCCCTGTGGTAGGTATCGGTCATTGGTTTCCAGTTACTCAACATTTTTACAAGTCTTAAGGATCCTATAAACTTTGAAAGTTGTAGTAAAATATTTATAGAGCAAGTCAAAGAAAAGTATAAAACAGTAGTCTAGGTGACATTTTGACATGACTAAAATTCCTTTCTACCTCTCTTACTTTTTGATTCGTGAGGGGTGTAGGTACCTGGCCTGGTGAAATTTCAACTCATTTCACCCCATAGACTCGGAGCTGTGTGATTTCCACAGCTGCTATATTATTTCACTTTTTTTTTTTTTTTTTTCCTTTCTAGCGTTTACTTTAGAAATCCAAGAGATGATTTTGATGAGAAATGACAGTCCAAATTCACGGTGCCACTGCTGAAATCTCTCAGGTCATTACCCCTTCTGCATTTCCAGGGAAGGGGCGTTGGAGCTACTTTTCCACTGGGCATGAGAGACCCTAGAGTAGCAATTGCTGTTTCAGGTTTCTGGGGCAGATATAAAACGGAGGCCTGAGTGGTGAATTCTGCCACCCCAAAGCCCCAAGATAGTCTTTACTCAAGCAGTCATAGGACCCTGGTGGACCTCCATCTGGAGCAGTCACATTATGTCTTTGTGCCTTCCCTTGACTGGCCAATGAATGTTTAGGGTCCTTCCCTTCCTGGCCAGGGTTCAGGGCCTCTAATAATAGGGTGCTATTCAACAACCACTGTAATGCCACGAAACAGTGGGGATTGATTTTAAGCAAAGTAGTACGGGGTTCATAAACATGCACGGGGCAGGAAAATGCTATCGCATATAAATGTGTGCAATATTATTCCAGGAAAAACATATGAATGTTTTGGAAGTCATAAGGGATTTCCTAAATAACTATGGTGCATGGCAGCCAAGAGGTTTTTGCTCAAAGAAAGCCCCAGATCATAACTGAAAGTGCATTATGAGGCAAAAAAAAGGTCGAGAACCATGGGCAAAAGTAATGTCTTGTTTGGTCCTGCTACCATAACTTTCGGGGTGAAATTAAGTTCATGTCCTTTTATGCAAAACTATGCTTGTAAAGTAAATGGGGTAGGAACCTCAACAAATATATCTGAATGAAAGCCTCTGAATAAGTGTGGCCTTCAAATTAGCCATGGTGGAGACTCTCATCACCATGACATATACATTTGCCTACACTCCTTTTTGTTGTTGCTTAAACCATTTTTGAAACTCTTTGCTCAACCCTACTCATTCCCTAGATTAAAAAAAAAATTCCCCTTAGATTGTGATACATACCACGCCTCGGAGACTCTTGAGGTTTTGTATCCATTACTATTGGAAATATGCCTATTTCACTGTATAGTTAGTTATTTTCTGGGTTTATGCCCCATACAGGAATGTATACTGGCACAGAGTAAAAGTGTACAAAAAAGCGTGTTGCGTGAATGACCTTCAGAGGCAGTTTGTGACCCGTGTAAGAAAATTCGCCTAATGTTGTAGACTTCTGTGTGTTTTATCCTGAAGCAGTATCACCTGATTTGATCACCTATATTCACCAGCTCGGTTTTCGAATGAGTTTTGGGTGACTTTAAGAATCAAACGCACCTTCTTGGTGTAAAGATTTATAACCACTGAGACTATTTTAAAAGAATGTGCTCTTGGCTCTGGAGGCATTCCCAAAGGAGGAATTTCCAAAATATTTTGAGCCATGACTGCATCATTGTGTAGTGATGCCCAGTGGAAAAATATTTTTTAAAGTAATAGAACCATTCTGTAAAAGTTACTAAGAGTTACTAGAGGCTGGGAAATCAACTCGCCGTTGCGGCGGACCTCCTTTGTTTGGGGGAAAAGTCAGCAGAATTTCTATTTGTCCACAAACAATCCTTTGTGCAATGAGAATCATTGTCAGTTTGACTCTGGGTATTGTAAGATGAGATGTGATGTGTTCTCTTTAGTATCAATCAAGTCTAGTTTTCGTAGGACACTGTCCGCGCAGCTTCTCTGACTATGGATTTAGATTTCAGTGATCGTCTCTAACGTTGTTCCGGGAAAAGGTGTGCGTGTGTGTGAGTATGTGCGTGTTGGAACACATGTACATTTTGGCAAGTTATTTGTTGAAGGACCTTGCAGAACCCAGAAGGTAGCGTGACTCTCTCCTCGCTTCGCATTGGGGAAAAGCCTGGGAAGAGCAATTGAAACAGGGGTGGCCCAGTGCTCTCGGGGTCAGAGCCCCAGGCGTGGTGCTATTAAGGCCAGTGGATGGAAAGAAGCCATTGATTATCGTGGCTGGTGTTTGGAGCCACGGAAGCTGCATCGCAGCTCGTGCGGGTTTAAAGGTTCCCCCTGTAGGAAGGGGAAGCTCCCCTTGCCAGTCATCTTGGGGTGAAATAACCAGGCTTGGCATTGAGGCCTGGGGCTGTGAAGCCAGCACCGGATCCAGGGGTGGGAAGGAGACCTGGGGATTTGTCGAGAAGAGGCTGAGCCAGCTCACTCATGTGAAAGTTAGCCAAGAGGTACAGGGAAGGTCTGAGGTTGGCTTTTGGAGCTGTGAACCCCTGGAGGAGCCACTTTTAATAAGCATGTAAATGTTTCTCTGAGCAATTGTGTCAACCCTGAGTTGTACTTTGGGGAATTAAAGGCAGGGTCGGTGTCTGCACTTGACTTGCTGTGCAGGAAGGGAAGGCGGAGTGGCCTGGAGGAAGTCAGTTTCCAACCCGCTCCCAGCGACGTACAGAGCTGGGTGTCGGGACAGCTGGATGGATGACAGATGGCCCCTGGGACAGGTGGGTGGCACACCCAGCATCTCAGAAATTCTCCAGAATGTTCATGGAGGAAAACCAGAGAGAAGGTAACTCTTGAGTCATGCGGTTGGGCCTCAAAGTGGTGGCCTTTTTGGTAATTCCAGGCAGGTGAGGTCGGGGACATATTGATTCTAACTGGAGTAAGTGGACCGACATATAAGGTAACTGCTATGAAGGTTTTGTCTTTGATACCTGAGAGCTAATGAAAAAGAAAACTTAAGAGTGGAGAAGAAAATAGGGGCGCCTGGGTGGCTCAGTCAGTTAAGCGTCCAACTTGGGCTCAGGTCACGATCTCGCGGTCCGTGAGTTTGAGCTCTGCGTCGGGCTCTGGGCTGGTGGCTCAGAGCCTGGAGCCTGCTTTGGATTCTGTGTCTCCCTCTCTCTCTGCCCCTCCCCCATTCATCCTCTGTCTCTCTCTGTCTCAAAAATAAATAAACGATGGGGCGCCTAGGTGGCTCAGTCGGTTAAGCGTCTGACTTCGGCTCAGGTCATGATCTCACAGTCCGTGAGTTCGAGCCCCGCATCGGGCTCTGTGCTGACAGCTCGGAGCCTGGAGCCTGTTTCGGATTCTGTGTCTCCCTCTCTCTCTGACCCTCCCCCATTCATGCTCTGTCTCTCTCTGTCTCAAAAATAAATAAACATTAAAAAAAAAGATTAAAAAAAATAAATAAATAAACGTTAAAAAAAAATTTAAAAAAAGAATGGAAAAGAATTAAATCCCCCATTTCACCTGTATTTAGAGCTTCTCATTATGCAGGTGAAATCCTCACAATTTAACTGAAATATTAGTTCTCAGTGAGTTGTTGGATACTCTCGACTGTAATCCTTCTTCCTCTGCCCTTATAATTTCCCACTCCCCACATCTAGTCTTCTATGTGTCAAAGACGCCTCACATTTGTCCCTTCTCTCCATCTCTGTTGCTGTCACACTAGTCCCAGCCACCATCCTCCCTCCTTGGCTTCTGGTAAATGGCTCCTAACAACATAGTCCTTGGAGGGCAGGAGAGAAAGCTTTAAAAAAATGTGAGCTAGAACCTGCCATTTCCTGTTGAGAACTCTCCATGAGCTTAGGAGAAAGAACCCCAAAAGGCCTTGTTCTTCTGATTCCCTCCTCTAAGGGAATCTCCCCGTCTCCCCTTTGTTCGTGCCTTACAGCCCCGCAGGCCTTTTGCTGCTATTGGGTTTCCCTGGGACCAGCTCTTTCCACTTTCTGGAATGGTTCTTTCTTGGGCTTTTGACATGACAGCTCTTTCTCTTCAATCACATGTCACCTTAATGTCACCTCCTCAAAGAGGTACTTCTTGACCACCCCATGCAACATCCTCCTTCTACCCCAATTCCTTCTATCACATCACTGTGCTTATTCTGAGAAGTTAGCGTGACTTCAATGAATCCATTACCTTTTGTTTGTTTGCCTGCTTCCAGTTTATAAGCTCCATGTGTTCCAGAGCTTGTCTGTCCTGTTCACTGTGGTGTCTGTTCCTAACACCTAGCGCATGGTTGGCTTCGTAAAATAAGTGCTAAATAGATTAAATAATGAATGTACATTGGGGACATTGGAAAGGCACAACAGTGGAGACCATTACTAAGTAAAAAGCTTTATTTCTAGCTGAACAAGTGTATACATGGGGTCAAGAAGTGTGGGCTATACATATATCCTAGAAGGGTGGACTCTAGGAGGATACACACATACACACACACACATGCACAACTCTTCACTTCAGGTTCAAGGAGTCCCTGCCTTCCATTCAGAGTCCACTTTGGCTGGCATTTGTTTACGTCAGTCAACACACCCAACCTGCTCCTCCATGGGCAACGTGGAACTTTATTCTCCATTCCTCAATCCTGAGCTCTGCTTCTCTGGATCTATTTGGGAGCCTCTCCCATGGGCCTTCCAGTGTCCCTCGGTGTCTTCAACCCTTCTGGTCCATCCATGGTGCCCTGCCCACCGCCACTCATTGTTCTAGCTCTTCCTGTCTTTGGCCTTCTTGTTGAAGCCTCAGCCATTCCATTTCATCTTTTCCTCTACCCGCTGCCCTGGATGGAGCCGAAGGTTCAGCTCCACTTGTTGGGAGAAGGAGGGTGAGGGACAGCAACTCTCCAGTCTGGGCTCAGGCTCCACGTAGATGGTCTTTAGACTTTTCCAACTGCTTCCCTAGAGAAACTCTTGGGTATGCTTACACTCAGAGTCTCTTTTTGTCTACTTTAAGTTGTTTTGCAAAAGACCCCCTAGTGTGACATCAAGAGGGAAAAATGCATCACACTACACTGATACAAACAGAGAAGTGTCTCAAAGATGCTAATTGCTTCTTGATTTTTTTTTTTAACCTACACAAACATTTGGGATGTGTGGGTGGCACAGTTGGTTAAGCGTCCGACTCTTGATTTCAGCTCAGGTCATGATTTCACGGTTCATGAGTTAGAGCCCCAAATTGGGATCTGTGCTGACAGTGTGGAGTCTGCTTAGGATTCTCTCTCTCTCTCTCTCTCTCTCTCTCTCTCTCTCTCTCTCTCCCTCTCTCTGCTCCTCCTGTACTCTCTCCCTCTTTCTCTTTCAAAATAAATAAACTTGAAAAAAATAGATCTACACAAACATTGAAAGCTCATGAGGTGCTTCCTAAGTATCATCTGACACATTCAACATCTCTGGATCTCCAGGGCACCCGGCAGAGCTGAGGAAGCTTTGCAAGTCAGCTTTCCTCTTTTCCCAGGCCCAGGAAAACCAACTTGCCACAGTTAGGTTACCTTCTTGGTAGAACTGAGTGGGAAGTGCTGTCAGCAGTTTTGCAGCAGATGGATTCCCAAACAGGGGGCAGTTTGTGTATCAGCTTATTCTGTTGCGTTACCACATCAGAAGATTGTCTGGTCTACTTACGCGGATTCTTTAAAAATAAGAGACAATTCAAAGACGTTCTTGTTTTGCAAGACACTCTTTGAGTAAACTGTCTTAGGAACGGGTCTGGAATTATGCCTGGTTCCTGTCGGTGAGCCTGCCCCTGAACTGCGGAAAGAATCGCTTTATGGTGCTCAAGTGTCCTGTGTATATGATGAGGTGGGTGGAGGGCCTTGTTAATGGTGATGTCACACTCAATGACCTTCTTATGTTCTTATGTCCTGATTCCCAGGAACAGCAACTTCATAAAAATGTTCCTCTCACTTAAACTACCCATTAACCTTTCTAAGCTGGCTAATGATTAATGTCATTAGCTTCGGGATGGGATTGACAACTCCCAAGAGGTTATGGCACCCACAAGGGGGTGGCTGTAAGAACTCTAGCCTGCTGTCCTCAGTCTGTCTGGGTGTGGAGATAATGGCTTTACCCTTCCATCAGTGCCGTTTATTGCAGTCATAATTATGCATCTGTTCCGTCAGCCCCTGCCCTACTAGAGGGAGAGAGAACCCAAATAACGATGTCAAGTTTATCAGACCTGCGTGATGTGGACATCACAAATGACATGGCAACCTTGTGTTTGGGAACCACAGTCTTTAGTTTCTGAGTCCACTCTGATTTCCTTTATCCTTGGCCTTGTTCTATCAGGTTCTATCTAACTTTTACGATATTACCATTTTCATAGGTCAAAAATGGCCAAATAGGAGAAATTTCATAGGTTCAACCCAATATGTTTTGTCCTCGATGGTTCTTGACCATAGGTCACAGGTCAAAGGTAGCAAGTGAGGAGACTCAAACCCAAGTGAGAGAAACCTCCGAGTTAGGGATAGCCCATCTCAAATTCTAAATTGCCCTGGAGAAAACTGTATGGTTTTTCACACTTCTGTGCCCATGTTATACGCCTGTGGCTTTTGAACTGTTTCTTCTTCTTGGGTTGAGACATTTAAGGCAATGAGTTCATAAAGTTTCATGTCATGATAAAGCCTAAAAATAGTTTCCAAAGCATTTGCATTAAGTTATGAGGGATAAGAAGGTTGTATTTACAAAAGAAATGGTTGCAGTCTTAGCGGTCATGTGCGACACTGCAAATCATGAAGGCCTACGCTCAGGAAGACTTGTTTGAATTAGTAGCAGGTGTACTTCGAGATGGCAAAAGGCACAACTTGTCCTGCTCTTTAGTGATGGATAAGGGAAACAAGAAAGGAAGAAGTACTTGTGTTGCTTTCCTACCCTGTGACTCATCTTTCTGTGGATTTTACCTTTCCATCCTCATAAAAATCCAGTGGGACAGACATTGTTATCACCCGAAGCGACCGATGCTCCAAGCAGGGTTAAAAACAGTGCCAAGGTCCATATCCCTAGACGTTGGCAGAGCCAGAGTTTACACACCCGGATCGGTCCTATTCAAAACCTCACCATGTCCTTACACCTGGAATGACTGGATGACCCAGTTCCTGGGATGGTCCGGGTTGATGCCTTTGGTTCAAGCATACTCAGGAGTGCAGTTTGGGACTCTGCTTACTGCTAGTACTCCCCTAACTCACTGGTCCCCTCAACACATATTTAAGGAGGCCTCTTCCAGGATAAAACACTGTGTTTTGGGGTTGTATCAACATTTTGCCTCCCGGCATTCCTCTCCAGGGATCTTAACTTTAGGGGCTGCTGCTCCCAGGGGAGCTTGGAACTCATAGTCAAAGAAGCATATTCTTTTTTTTTTTTTTTTTTTTTAAATTTTTTTCAACGTTTTTTATTTATTTTTGGGACAGAGAGAGACAGAGCATGAATGGGGGAGGGGCAGAGAGAGAGGGAGACACAGAATCGGAAACAGGCTCCAGGCTCCGAGCCATCAGCCCAGAGCCTGACGCGGGGCTCGAACTCACGGACCGCGAGATCGTGACCTGGCTGAAGTCGGACACTCAACCGACTGCGCCACCCAGGCGCCCCGAAGAAGCATATTCTTTTAGTAGGGTCTCTGATGGCTGTGTTAGCTGTATTTTCTCGTCAGAAATCCAGGGTAAAAAAGATTTCTAAATCACTTTGGTACAAGACAAAATGGAACGGTGTTGGAACCCTAAACCACCAAATTGTTTGTGGGTCATGTGATTGCTATGAGTTGATGAGCCGCGGAAGCAAGTCAGCTATGCCAGGCACTTGAGAAGGAAGACGGGGGAGAGGGAATAAATAGTTTTGATGCTGGCTTTATGGTTGTGCTGCTTCTCAGAGTGATTCTGTTTTAATCAGTGCCCATGGTAAGGATCATGGGTAAATCCCATTTTCACATGTGCATGCAAGTACAAAACTTGGAACTAATGAAGACTAATGCGGTAATTTAATACATATTAATCTGTTTGCTTACTTATTCTGCATCTGTCACAGCCTATAAACCCCAGCAACCTAGAAGTTGCTAATTCTACTCAGTTGCCAGACACACAAAATATAGAAATGCCAAAGAAAGCGTGGAAACTTAGCTTGTCCGTGGAGGGTTAAGTGGATCCATTGTTACTCACAATGGCTTGTCTCTTTATTCTGTTTGAGCTTGGGTCGGCTGTGTGCACAGAATTTCCTCAGAAAGGGAAAACAAACGTATATTATGTAGCATTCACTGCATATTTTTGGCCATTTGCTCCTTAAATGACTAGCTGTGACAAGTTCCAGCAGATTTAATTCAGCCACTGAATACAAGGTCTGGCATAGTAGGAGTTCAAAAAACATATCAATGGTAAACATTTGCTGAGTTCCTATCCTTATATTATCCAGAAGAAGTATAAGTACTTATGGTGTTTTTCTGGAGATGATGGGCATAAATGAAGTAGTTAGACATGAGGCATTTATTTACAGAGCAAAACTAGAAAGGTTAAAATAAAGTGAATTGAAGATAATCAGCAGCCAAGTTAGTTACTACAGACCCCAAAACGGTAATATTTGTCCAGTTGGTTGCATTTTGTGTGTGTGTGTGTGGGGGGGGACACAGGTTTCATGGATCTGAGCTCCAAGGCAGAAAGGGCGTGGACAGTGGAGTCTGGGTCACCGACACTTAGTCATTGGACAGCTCAGAATATTGCTTTTCTCCTCTCCACAGTAAGGCTAACAGTATCTACTTTCAAGGATTGTTGTAGAGATTTGCAAAAACGTGAGCAAGGCCGTGTGCAATGTCTGGCTGAAGCAGGAGTCAACACATGGTAGCTGTTATAGCTGTTATAACCATTGTGGAGGAGGTAGGACTTGAAATGGGTCTCAGAGACTGATCAGAACGTCAGTAAGTGGTGAGAAAGGGTAAAGGCGTCTTCCGTGCTGATGTGTGGAGTTCTCATTCATTTATCGTCACAGTCATGTAGTTTTTCATTACATGAATACTCCACAGTCTATTCAATCTTATTTAAGTTATTCCCATTTTCTGGCCCCTGTGAACAATATGATGTATTCGTTTTCTAGGGCAGCCATAGTGAACTGTGCAAATGGGAGAGCTGTGGACAATGGAAATTTTTCTTTCACACTTCTGGAAGCTAGAAGTCCAAAATCAAGTGTTGGCAGGGCCACGCTGTCTCTGAAGGCTCTATGAAAGAAACTATTCCATGCCTTTCCGGTAGCTTCTGGTGTTATCAGCAGTCCCCAGTGTTCCTTAAGTTTGCAGACTCATCTTCATTTGTCTCTGCCTCTACTGCCATATAGGATTCTTCTTGTGTGTATCTGTAGCTTTTCTACTCTTTTTATAAGGACCATGATACTGGATTCAGGGCCCACCCTATTCCAGTATGGTTTCATCTTAACTTAAATAATGATATTTGCAACTACCCTATTTCCAAATAAGGTCATATTCTGAAGCTCTGGGGAGGACACAAATCCATACAGCTATGAACATTCTTGCACCTGCCTCCCGGTGGACCTGAACCAGGGGCTTTGAGCCACCCCTCCATGTAGATGTTCTTCCACTGAGATCACTGGGTCCTAAAGTCCGCGTATCTTCACCTTTATAAGATTAAGCCAAATTGCTTTTCCAGTTAGTTTTGCCAAATCACTCTTCCACATGCAGTATGTAAGAGCTCCTGTTGCTGTCAGAGCTAAAAGAAATGTCGCTAAACTAGTGTTTGTAAAGTGGTACGTAGGTATGGCTTAATTTGCATTTCCCTGATTAATGTCCTCATTAGTTTTCTCCTTTGTAAAATACCTATTCATATCTTTTGCCAATGTGGTTGTTGGTTTGTTTGTTTTATCCTTAACTTTTTGGAGAAATTCTTTCCCAGTTACGTAAGTTGTGAACATTTTCTCCCGGTTTGTGGCTTGCTTTTTCACTCGATGGAGTCTTTTGATAAAAAAAAAAAAAAATGTTGTGAATATTAACGTAGTTCTTTTTCTCTAAGGTTGGGGATTTTGGGTCTTAAGAGCCCCCACCCTCCACTTTGAAGCCATAAAGATCTTTCCCTCTATTTTCTCCTGAAATTTAAAGTCTATCTATCCCATTTAAATCTGTTGGCCACCAGGAAGTGACTTTGGTGGACAGCGTGAAATCAGGATTCAATTTCATTTTTTTCCGCATATGGATTACCAATTATCCTTACATCACTTTTCTGTAATTTTTTTTAACGTTTATTTATTTTTGAGAGAAAGAGAGAGAGACAGAGTGTGAACAGGGGAGGAGCAGAGAGAGAGGGAGACACAGAATCCGAAGCAGCCTCCAGGCTCTGAGCTGTCAGCACAGAGCCTGATGAGGGGCTCGAAGTCACAAACCGTGAGATCATGACTTGAGCTGAAGACGGACGCTTAACAGACTGAGCCATCCGCGTGCCCCACTTTACATCACTGTGATTCCCTGTGATCTCCTGTGTCACCCCAGTCACGGTACTTAACACATGTAAGTCTGTTTGGGCTCTCTAACCACTTGTCTTCTGGTTGGTCATTTGAATTGTCTTCAGATTTTTGCTATTATAATGATTGGGCATGACTAACAGTTTTGCACGTATGTATTTGGTCCACCTCTGCCATTTATTTCCTTAAGATGACTATCTAGATGTGATTTTGCTGTACCAAAGAGTAAGCACATTTTGGTTTTCTTACTTTTTCCCCATGGCTGGACACCTTCCTCACCCTGCTGCCCCCCACGTGGGTGTTCTCACCTCACTCGGGCTCTGACTCCCTGCACAAGGCCAGCGCCCCCCGTGTGGACACCGTCCTCACCTCTGAACGGCTCGCACTGCATATTCCCAGGGCCACTGTCGTCCCCAAGGGCCCCTCTCCCACCTTACTTGCCTTGTTCTGCATCATCTGTGGCTTTCGGATAAAACTATTCAGGAAGGAAAGGGAAGAGAAAGGAAGACAACCGGAAGGGCTTGGATGCATTTTAGAGGGTTTTTAGTGATAAATTGAGAAACCACTCTCACAGAGGCTCTACCAATTCCCAGTTCCACCCCCCATGTATGGGGGGTGCAGGTGACTTAGGGGAGGCTCCAGGAAGACAAGGGCTGGTCTTGTGCACTGCTGGATCCTTTACACAGTCCCTGTCACAGAGCTGATGCCCGATACAGACTTGTCAAATGGATGACTGTATTTCTGATTTTCACCAGCTGGATTCTATCATTAAAAAAAAAGAAATCCACTTTGTCCATGTGGTGTCAAGATGGCGCCATCTTGGAGCACCTGAGTGGGTCCGTCGGTTGAGCGTCCGACTTCGGTTCCGGTCTCGGTCTCTCATTTCTCAGGTGCAAGCCCCGCGTCGGGCTCTGTGCTGACAGCTCCGGGCCTGGAACCTGCTTCGGATTCAGTGTTTCCCTCTCGCTCTGCCCCTCCCCCGCTCATGCTCTGTCTGTCTCTCTGTCTCTCAAAAATAAATAAACGATATGGCGTCATCTTGACCTCCCCAGGGCCCAGCACGCTGCTCCGAGAACTCCGTTTCCTGCAGCGATTTCCATCACCTCAAATCAGAAGTCATCTTCCCAGGTCGTCTGCTTCCCGAGTGAAATGTAAGACCAACGTGTGCCCAGCAGGTAACTGGTGACGTGACCATACAACCAGCACGGGATCTTCTTTATACCATTGTGGGCGAGGCCACCAGCCACGGAATCTAACAGATGTGGGTTACATGCTGGCCCCCCTACGTGGTAGCTGAGAAACCTTGGGAACTTTAATCTCTTCCACCCTCAACCACAATTTCCTCATTTGTGTAACGTGGATAATAATGCCTGGCACGGAACAACAACGTCCCCAGCCTGCTGCACACAACAGTTAGGAGCCTCATAGGAACGTTAGCCTCGGAGAGCGGGGAGGGCCTGCTGGCCTCAAACTTCTTCACTAGCTCAGTGGAAATGGAAACGCATTGCCAGGGGTGTCGAAGGACCAAAAAAAAAAAAAGCTTCATTTTTAATTTGGTTGAACAAACTGCCTCTTAAAGTTGTTGTTGCTGTTACCGAGGGCTTTGATCCCTATAAATGTCTCCTGCCTTGCCCAGGAGAAGTGTACCGGGGGGGCCAGTAATGACTTCATAAAGACACGTGTTAGGATGGGGGGCAGGAGCTAAGTCACTAATAGGCTTCCCCCCCCCCCGCCCCGTCCCCCCCCACCCCTGCTCCCCGCGGGCTGTGCCCCTTCAAAGCTCCAAATCATCCGCGGTCCATCTCCCCCCTCCTCTGTGGTTTTGCCTTAAAGCACAGGTCATCAAAAGCCACTATCCCGGACTTCCTGACACACAGCTAGATGATAATAAGGTAGGGAGGGTAGAAAGGAACTCAAAGACACTGCTCATTAAAGCCGAAGTGGAACATAAGAAATCAAGCTAAGAAACGGTGTCCTTGCAGAGTAAAATAGATGCTGTAAGAAGTCGGAAGAGGTTTTGTGAGCTGTAATATCCTTAGGAGGACTTTTTTTTTTTTTTAAGGGTGTCTTTTTTTTTTTTTTTAATTAAAAAACCAATCTTTCATCTCTGACCAAAAGAAATAAAAATTCTCTTTCAATGGGACCCAAGACGGATGAGCCCCTCATTAGCAAGGCTATCTTCTTCCCTGCCTCGGAGTGAGCGCAGAGATAAGAAAACAATTTATTTTTCATTAGTGGAAAAATGATACGACTTCTAGGAATCCGCGGTAGTTGTCGTCTTGCAGGCTTGGCAGACTGGGAGCTCGCTTTACTCATCAAAGACTCACTGAGCTTTTTCTCCACAGCTCTCAGGACGATGATAGGGCAGCTCCCAGAAGGGTAAAAATTAACAATACGTGCCATCCTGTCGGACTTCAAGCTTCTCGAAAGATCTTTAAGACTACCCGTCCATGGGGCACCCAGGTGGCTCCAGCCTTGGTTGAGCGTCCAACCCTGGCTCAGGTGGTGATCTCACGGTTTGTGAGTTCGAGCCCCGCGTTGGGCTCTGCGCTGACAGTGTGGAGCCTGCTTGGAATTCTCTACCCCCCCACGCCCCTCCTCTGCTCCCAAAGTAAATAAACTTAAAAAAAAAAAAAAAAAAAAGACTCACCCTTCTCCCTGCTCTCCTCACACCTGGATGGAGGCAGGAGACTTTGTGGGAGGTTTGGAAGGAAAGGAAGGGGAGGGAAGAGCAGCAGAACAGTTCTTACGACCCTTTCCTGTGCTCTCGCCCCTAGACGTTCTCTCAGCTGCCTGTCTGCTGCGTCTGCTTCTCCTGGATTGCTCTGGAAGCGCCCCCTTCTCCCTCTACCATGCAGAACACTTGGGTGCGTTCCTGCCAGGACTCTCAGTGTCTGGGAGTCCAGGGCCCAGAGGCAGTAATTGCAGGGAACAGCTACCACGTCCAGGATTAGAAGGGTTTAAAATTATGAAAACACAGAAGCTTAAAGGTGGGCCTTGGGGAGCTGGCGTCTCTGAGCGTGGGGCCAGGGCTCTGCAGGGCTGCGACCCAGACTCCCCGGGGAGGGGGCCTCATCCAGCAGATCCTGGGGGTCACCGAGGCTGCCGCTTGATGGAGCTGGTTCTGCAGGTGTGGAAAAAAACTGTCACCTGGCTTCAGCCGTGGCCGCGGGAAGGGGCTGCCTCTGCTGGGGTGAAGTGCCGGGGTGAGGCTCCCAAGAACGGGAAACAGACAGGAAGCAATGAGCCCCCTCCTGCCCCCCTCCCAAGCCCCGCAGGCTCCTGTTTGAATCCCCTCTTGGTGGAGCCTAACACGGAGCAGGTGGCCCCGGTGCCACAGAGCAGGGGACAGGGGGATTTGGCAGTGAGAGATGTCGGCTTAACGACGCACGCGTACCCAAAGCTGTTAGGGCACTCGAGAAAGTCCCAGGGCTCCCACCCGGCACGGGTCACCTTTCCTGGTGCACAACTGTGGTGATCAGTACCAGCAGCGACACGATGCCTTGTCACCATAATTTTAGATAGGCAAACTTTTACAGTTTAGATGCTCCTTTTGGCTGCATTTATTTACCTCCTTCTCTCCCGCCCATCCCTCTCGCTCGCTAGGATTAGATTCACCATCCATCAGTAAGCCTCTTATGGTTTGCCTCCTTCTCTACTCACATCTTCTTCGCACTTTGTATAACACAGTTTGCCCCTTTGCTATATTAGAATATACTCGGCGGATTTTACCGACTAATAGTTTTATGTACTGACGTTCTAACTCATCAGCTAACGCAAACCCTTTGTGTCCTTCCTGCCCTCCCTCCAG
Source organism: Neofelis nebulosa (assembly GCF_028018385.1). NCBI lineage: Eukaryota > Metazoa > Chordata > Mammalia > Carnivora > Felidae > Neofelis > Neofelis nebulosa. The sequence goes on along the minus strand of NC_080789.1, from coordinate 116,372,841 downwards.
GCCCCCTTCCTCCCTCCTTTCCTCTCTTTGCATCACACAGCATTTGCTTTCACAAGAAGTACCAATAAATAATACATGTTTATGGACATGACACAAGTCTCAGTACCTTCTTGCAAGTGATACAGCTACGCTTATTTAAGAATATTCCGCAATTCCTCCTTTTTGCTAATCACACAGGCACCTCTCCTTGTTTACAGTATTTCACAAAAGCGCTGAGTGGTGATTTTGGTCATCGTGCGTTACGTGTCTTTTTCTCAGTCCCCAGATGATAAACGAGAAGCTTGTTTCTGAGTCAAGAGACTGGCATCTGAGAGGGGCAGTAGGTCCTTGCTGCGCTTGGTTCTGCTCCCGCATTGGCTCTGGGCGTTTCCTGAGGCAAAGGCAGGGGTGGGCTCTCTCTCCCGGAACCTTGCCCTGGGATCTGCCCCGATCTCCCCCGCACTGCTCGGCTTCCAGCTGCCTCTGAGGCCTCTCGGCTACCCAGCGGTATCTGGAACCTTCTGGGTCAGGCTTGCCTCCACCCTGTGGCCGGGAAGACGGCACCTCTGACTAGAGTCCCTCGACAGGCAGAGATGGCCTGGAAGAATCGGCGGGAGGGGACCAGACTGTCCCAGCCATCGGTGTCATTCAAAGGCAGCAACGCAGTGAAGGTGTTGTTTCCAGGATTTCCTTCCCTTGGTGCCAGTGGTCTTTCCCTGTCACAGAAACCTAGCTAGCATCCCACTGTGGAGGAACTGGTGGGCCGAGGGGCAGGGAAAGGGGGGAGAGAGGAAATATTTAAGGTACGCTGCCTCTGCTCGCTTCTGCCAGATCCTTCAGCGTGCGCGATGGAGCCTTCTAAGCGCTCCTGGGATTCCGACGGAACCTCACGCAAACCCCTGCACAGCCGTCCGCTCTAGCTGGGAAGCATTCCCCTCCCCAGCCACATGGAACTCTGATGGTTGCCTCTGGCCCCCGTTCTCCCGCCCGCTCTCTGCACCTAGCCCACCGCACCGCAAACCATCCCCTGTAAGGCCCTGTCTCTGCTGGTGGCCCTGCCGCAACCCCCCCCCCCCCCCCCCCGCCCCATCACAGTCATGACAGAGTCGCAGTCTCCTGTCCATCTGGTTTCAGGCCTGTGGATTAGCCTCTGCCTCTCAGAGTTGGGGTCTTGGCGCTCTATGGATGTGAGATTTATCTCCTTCGCAATCATTTCAGATATGTTTCCTGTCGAATCATAGGGTTTTCTGAGGCTCAGAGAGGTCAAGCAGCTTGCCCAAGATCACACTGCCGGGAAGTGGTAACGCTAGGCTTGCAACGCTTGGCAGTTTGACCCCCAAATAAGTGTTTGGTCTCCTACGCGGAAGATGGCAATTACACGAACCTTTGTTACGACTTCGCCTTACCCCCGTATCTCACCCATGAATGAAATCGGTAAAAGATGCACTCCTTTCTGCTGATTGAATTCAGCCTCAGAAGCCCTCTTGACATAGCGCTCCCGGAGTTGGCAGAGGAGATGAAACTTGCTGACCATTGTTGCCATGAGCCAGCCTGTTTTCCTCGTAAAGGAGTGACTCCATGGTGTTAATCAGCGGAGAAGCTTCTTTTCTCCTGTCTCTTAAGGCAGGAATCCTTTTGGGTAGGATTTGAGGCTTGTCAGCGTGCTCCAGCTCAAAGCAGAGGAACTTGTGGCAAAGGGAGGTGGGAAAGGTGGCAGGGTGACCACGCAGGAGAATATCCCCTGGGTCCCTGCGGTGGCAGGAGCCCCCCGAGGGCTCCCAAAGGAAAGCTGCGCTGTCTTCAGCGCCCGGGCTCTGGACAGCCGCGGTTGCCTTCGGTGAAACCCGATGCCGGTCAGGCCGGCTCCCCGGGCCACCTCAAAGCTGGACAGGAAAGAGGTAAATCAGATCTTGGCGAAGGCAGCCGACTGGCCCCTGCTGCTAGAACAGGCCTGCCCACGGCAGATTCCGAGCAAGGTATCGTTGACATCCCGGGGCGCGGGGGGGGGGCCCTCTAAGGCTCCCCAGGGTTTGCATCGTCCAGGGCACTAGTCTGCGGAGGTGGGGTTGTTGGGGGGGCCCAGCTGCTTCCTGTCCCTCTCCCGCTCCGCAGGGCTGGGTGTCTGAGCGACGTGCCAGTGCAGTCCCGGGGCGATGCCCGCGGTGTCTGTGACAGCAACTGTAAAGCAAGGCGAACAGGGCACTGCAGCGTGTTGGGCTCAGCCGAGGGAAATCAGGCGGCGGGGCTGGGCTGCGCACCAGAGCGGGGACCGGAGTGGGGACCCAGCTTTCCGCAGAGAGCATCCAGGGCAGAAGTAGCAACAGACCCCCGTATTCATAAGCTCGTGCCACACAGAGGTCACTGGAAGACCTTTGGCCCACCACCATCTCGTTTTGGGAAGTGCCACTCAACTCCCGAGTTAGCACAGCAAGGCCGTCCGGATACCTGAGACGCGTCAATCCGGGCCAACTGGGCTGAACGCGAGCCAGGCGCCCGGCCAGGGCTCAGGCTGTGATTGGGTAACGGGGCCCGGACAGGCTGCCTTGGGTGTTGAGGTGTGGGAAATGGGGGCTGTGTGGTTTCTCGAAGCCCACTTGGCTGCAGAGACAGAACCGAGGGATTCGGTAGGTGGGAGAACGCGGGTTGTTGCAGCGTTCGGGAGGAGCCAGGGCCTCGGGATGCACATTTGACGGCGTCTGATGGCCTCTGTCACCTGCCCGTGGGATTAGACCTGGGTTATTCATCGTCCTCTGTTTGCTTTACCAGCGTCTGGTCAAGGGATCAGCTGGCAAGATGCAAGTGTGTGTGGCAGGATGTGTGTGTCTGTGGTGGGAGGATCCGTCAACAATTTCACTCATTTTGGGATTCTCTGGGAAGCTTGATATTATAAATAAATATACCTGAAATTCCCTGGGTTTCCCAGGACTCGGGGAGGGATTTGCTTGCTTACCTATCCCAGGTTTTCGGTGCCCACCTAGATAGACATAGGGTGGGTGGGCGTGGTCCATAGAAACCTGGGAAAGGGTGGGGGGAACTGATGTTCAAGTCCTCCCTCCACACCACGTGGAGGCTGGTGTGAAATGTGTTTCCTGCAGTGAGTTCCTCTGTCGGGATGCAACAACGCCATTGTGTTATTTAGACTAACCTTGATGACGATCTTTTAGGATTCCCTTTGTGGTGAGTGGAAGTAATTTGTTAGTTTTAGGTCCTTAAGGAAAGAACACCGTAAGAACACCCTATCAGAAAGCTGTCCTGATCTCTCCTAATTTCCCTCATTGTCTTCCGAGCTGTGTAAGCTTTAACAAGATTCTTAACTTTTCTGGGCCTTATCAATACACACACACACACACACACAGAGATACATACATATACACACATGTGTATGTATGTATATACCCATATTCATATCGCACATTCCTAAAAACTGCAAACATTGTGATGTGAAATCATTGACTGGATTTGCGTTCCAATTAGAAGTTAAAGATTAAGATATTTATATGTACGTTACCAGTGTTTGTTAGGAATTGAGACTATGGCTGGTCGTGGTTAATAATAAAAGTCCAAGTTTCTAATGATTAGCATTTCCAAATTTTCTTTCCTTTTAGAAAATGAGCCAGTGGCCAGTACACTTAGGGAGTGTGAGTAAAATATCAGCCTTGTAAATTCTACTGTTGACGCTTGAGGAAGAAGTCATTTGTTCCTGTGCTTGGGAGGAGTAGAACCGGGTGTCTGTGAACGTGGACTGTGGAGGTAGATAAACCAGAGTTCAAGTTATGTGTCTACTGCTAATAGCTGGGTGATCTGGGGCAAGTCACTGGACTTATCTGAACATACCTACAAACTTCCCTGTCTATAACTTTCCTTATCTATAGAATAGAGATAATAATGCTTAGCTCATGGGTGGTTGTGACCAGATATGTCCACTGGATAACGTCATGTCTGGTTGTGGCTGGTTGCAACCATGGGGGTCAAGCTGGCCTCCCGAAGATGGTGGAATTGAAACATGCAAAGGATTCAGGTCCCTGATGACATTGTTGAGCCACTGAATTCATCAACCTTGAAGCCACTCAACTTTCAGACTTCTTGGCATAGGGCTTGGTATGATTCCTTACTAGTTTCAGCCAGTTGAACTGATGTTACTTACAGCTGAAAGCTTCCTGACTAATACAACCCAAAATGGAATCACTTCCTCTTAAATGAAATTTGGCTCAATATAGTAAAATTTGGACCAAATCCAGGCAGGGTGCCTAGGTACATCCTAGATAACGTTAAGGTGATAACAATTGAAGAGAATCTCAAAAGATACCCTTCCAAGGAGAGGGATCACAAAGGTAGGCCTCTTTGCTTTTGTTTCAGGAGGTCTTTAAAAGGTCTGGATCAGTAGAGTGCTACGTTTAAAAGTTTTCAGGGTGGAATGCTCCCGAGTTGTACGAGTGGGGACAATGGACTGGAGTGAGTGAAGATTCCTGGCAGGGATGTTTCCCAAGAGACTGTTGTGATAGTCTAGGGAGCAACAATGTGGGTTTGAACTGTTTTGTGCCTGTGGGAACACAGGAGGAGATTTGAAGGTTTGGTTCACTGAGCAGGAATGTAATCAAAGATTCATTTAACATAAATACCAGGAAATAACGTATCCCAGAAACCAAAGGAGGAGAGAAGAGACTGTCATGAATGAAACAGTGATCACCACCATTACTGGGCACAGAGTGACCAAACAGTGAGGGCTTGCCACATGACAGACACTGTTGGACACTTTACATGTATTATTCCATTTCACCTCACAAGAGACCCATGACATAGGGTCTCCAGACCCTCCAGTCATTGGGCTCCAGGCCCTCCAATCAGGGCCTCCAGATTGTTCCCATTTTCTGATTAGGACACTAGATGTTGGAGAGGTCAAATCCCACTACTGATAAAAGTGGACCCAGATTTCAGGCTAACTGCTCCTGAAGCCTCTTGGGTTAGCCAGGGGATAATCCCCTGATATACAGTGATGCAGAATGTCAAGCAGAAGGGAAAGCTGTCGGACTTGGCAATTAGGAAGTCACTGGTGAGAGAAGCTTCAGGTTTGGAAGTGTGAAAGGCAAGGGAGAGAAGGCAGTGGGTCTTTGAAGAATCCTATGCACGGAGATAGGGTGTTCTTGCCTAGAGGGCAGATGAGGGCATAAAAAGATTTTTCCACCGGGTGTCATGAGAATTGCTACTGTATTTATTAGTCATGATTTTCGTGGTTTGGGAATTACATGCAGAAAGAGTTCACCCCAATGTCACTTAGAAATCAAAGTGTTTTTTTTAATCCCTAAAGCCAATTTTTCTTTCATTTCTTATTGAATTGTAAGTAGGAAATTCAGCAATTCTGAGTCTGGTTAGACTGGGAAGTCAAGAGAGCTGTTGGTCAGTAGTGCTTGGAAATATAGCCTCCGTCTCACCATGGATGTTGAATGACCATCCTCTGGTTAACCAAACAATTATCTAATCCAATTGATAATATCTAGTCAAAACTGAGAGCCCCTCAATCGCTAGCCCAGTGATGATTTACATGTATGAGATTTCTCTTGTGGGGCGGACTCCTTTTGGCAACACCTTCTAGTGAAACCCAACTCAATGTACTAAACAAGCATTCTGGCTGGGTTGCTGGCTCCATGAGCCAGTTACAAATGCCAAGGTTGCCATTGAATTGCTTTGGTGTAAATTCCGGTTCTCTTCTGGGGCTTCTGAAGAATCAGAATCCTTATGGTGTTCCCAACTCTGCTCTTGTCCCTTGGGAGGCTGTCTACTTGGTAACGGGGAAGGGGGTCTCACTTCCTTAGCCTGAAATTAGGAGAGAGATTAGACACCGAATTATTTGAACTGCTTGTTTGCTGAGGGTTAAACGAATCTGAAGATCTGGCTTTCTTGTTTCCTTGGATTGCGTGTTTCTAGGGGAGAGGAACCTTTCTACTTCTGTAACCCCTCCTTCTCCATTATCTGGAAACACTCCATGAAGAAGCGGAGGGCAAGTTGAGGGCATACTTTCCAATTAAACAGGAGGTTTCAACATGATGATGTAAATAACTAAATAATTATACTTCCCCAAGGCATTGTTAAACTTGTCCTTTAAGAAGAAGGCAGAACTTTTAGTTTCTTTGCTGATGAAACAAATTTTGTGTTAGCAGGCAAGCTTCTTGAGGCCAGAGACCAGGTCTTTTGGCTCTTTTATAGCTCTAATAATCATTACTGCTGTTCATGAACTATTTCCAGGTCTCTTCCCTTCCGGGCACTGTGGGATTCCACTTCCTGCTCCCTTGCGGGTGGGTGGGGCCCTGAGACTAGTCAGGCCAAGGAGATATGATAGAAAGCAAAAGGCCTCGGATTTTAGTCTCCGATCATTTTGTCTCCTATCATTTAGGGAGATTTAGCCTCCTATGACTTCACAGGATAGACAAATCTTGAATCACTATGTTGTACATCCGAAATGAATATCACGTTACGTGTCAGTTATACCTTGAGAATAAAGTGAAAAAATATAGAAAATGATTTGGTCTCCTGTTTGAGCGTCTTCAGAGCGTTGTTTTCTCACTGCCATGGCAACCAGTAATATTCAAGATGGTGGCTATTTTATCCACTTGGATAGCTGAATATTTATGGAGATTAAGCTCCCCAGCCCAAGTCGCCTGCTAACTCTCAGTGGACACGTGGCATTAATCACAAATAAACTTTGGTACTTTCAAGCCACCCCTAGCTTGGAATTGTTTTCCACTGCGGCAGGAATCCTGATGAGTACAATGTAAGACCTGACCTATATTTCAAGTATATATGACATCTGTTTTATTTAATATACTCTTAGGTCCACTAGGCTATAAACACCTTGAGAGCGGACACGGCTTGGTATCCATTTTGTGTCTGTCATCTAGCAGAGGCACACAATATTCCTTGATGAAAGTTATTGTATGAGTGTTTGGATACCCAAAAAGATGGGAAACGTTAAGAGCACGAGTAGCTGAAATCCACTGTTTTTCCTACATTGTATTTGCGCCAACAGCGTCGGCTTCCTCACCGCCCTTCAAGAGAATAGCTTTTGAGACTAAAATTTCACCGAGGGTATTTCCTCTGTCTCTTCACAATCTCTGCAGTCTCTAGTGGAATCATAGTAAGTCACAGTAAAATCATCTTTGGCGGGGGGGAGGAGGACAAGGAGACGAAGGAGGAGGAGGAGGGCGAGGAGGACAAAGAGAAGAAGGAGGAGGAGGAGGGCAAAGAGGAGAAGGAGGAGGGTGAGAGGGAGGAGGAGGGTGAGGAGGAGGAGGAGGAGAAGAAGGAGGAGAACAAAAAGAACAAGAACAAGAAAGAGGAGGAAGGGGAGGAGAGGAAAGAGGGAGAGAAGTTGAGAGGAGCTAGTTGCTGCACTGTTGAGAATTAGCTACGTTTAGAACAAAGGCACTGGGGCGCCTGGGTGGCGCAGTCGGTTAAGCGTCCGACTTCAGCCAGGTCACGATCTCGCGGTCCGTGAGTTCGAGCCCCGCGTCAGGCTCTGGGCTGATGGCTCGGAGCCTGGAGCCTGTTTCCGATTCTGTGTCTCCCTCTCTCTCTGCCCCTCCCCCGTTCATGCTCTGTCTCTCTCTGTCCCAAAAATAAATAAAAAACGTTGAAAAAAAAATTAAAAAAAAAAAAAAAAAAGAACAAAGGCACTCTTTCTGTTTTGGACAATAGGAACAGTTTCAAGATCCATTCTGGAGACAGAAGTGACCAGTCTTAGGGGCCTCAAATAGTTCATCTCAAATATTTATCACTCACAGGCACCCAATAACTTCGTAAGTTCTAATTCTTTTTTCCAAATTTCAATCAGTTGAGTGCATTGGGATCCCTAGTCTGGTTGACTGGAGAGTGAGAAAATAAGTAGAACCACATCAAAGGGTTCTATTTCTAGTCCAAAGCTAAGAGTCATTTTAATTAACTTATACAGGCAGAATGCAGTTTCTATTAAGCTTTCTGAAATATTGACAATAACTGGAAAGATCTCCACTACTCCCTTTGAATAACAGCCTAGAAATTGCTGTGGCTGTCTCTCTCACTTCATTCAAGCCCCTGGCTATGCTACCTAACATAGCCCTAACCTCACCTCTGGGACATACCCCTTTTATTCTTCTTATAGAATTTATGACCCAAACGTTATTGATTATAGTTGTTTATTTGGCTATTGTCTACTTGTCCCCACTAGAGTGTAAGCTGCTTGAGGGCAGGAGGAGGGTCATTTCTGGCTTTCACTCTGGCACCTAGGACAGTGCCTGGCACACATTCACCACTCAATACATGCTTGTTCAAGGAATGAACACATGAATGAGTGAATGAATCCATTTATTTAGAAATTACTTGAATCAAAGAACTCATATATCCATAGAAGCAAAAGGAAACCTAGAGTTTTCCAGTCCAAAGCCTTATAGATCTGCAGTTGTGGGTCATGTCTAGGATCACAGAGGTTTGTGATAGAGCCAGAGCAATGACTCCTCGTCCAGTGTCATTTCCATTTCAACATGCAAATACGTACTACACAGCCACTGGAGAGTGGGTAGGTGGGAGGACGGTGGAGACACCTGGAACGGATAAGGAACTGGTGGGGACAGAGGCTGCTAGCATGTGTCCCATCCTCCCATTGCTGTCCAGCAGGCCATTATCAAAGGTGAGGACAAAAGGTATGAGGATACAGGAGGGGAGGAGGGAGAAGGATGTGTGGGGAGCACCAACAGGAGCTTGGGTTGGCACAGTCGGTTAAGCGTCCGACTTCAGCCAGGTCACGATCTCGCGGTCTGTGAGTTCGAGCCCCGCGTCAGGCTCTGGGCTGATGGCTCGGAGCCTGGAGCCTGTTTCCGATTCTGTGTCTCCCTCTCTCTCTCTGCCCCTGCCCCGTTCATGCTCTGTCTCTCTCTGTCCCAAAAATAAATAAAAAACGTTGAAAAAAAAATTTATAAAAAAGAAAGAAGCTGTCCTCCCCTGCCCCTTTTCATCATAAACTTAGCATGGCTGCCCCTCTCCCTGTGGCTCTTTTTAAAATTACAAGCTACTAAGTATTTTAAATGGGCTTTCTGTTATGTCATAAATATTCAGACCAGGAATGGTAATTGTTCCCTAGGATTAATTCTGCTTACTCGGTAAAGTTGTGCAAGGTTTTCACTGGAGGGTATGTCTTTTATGTTTTAACGTTACTCATGTATGATACAATTTGTCTTCCACTGCAGTTGAGACAGTGGACTTAGGTTAAGGGTTTTGGGGGTCGTTTTTTTCTCATGGCGGTATTTGGAAGGACTAAAACTGGGTGGTTTGTGTTACCCCTCCCTGGGCTGAGATGAAGGTAACTGATGGGGCTCAGGGCCAGAAGTTCCTACTGGCCATTCCAGTCGTATTGGTCTGAGGGTAATGGAGAAAAGCGCCATATTGAAGGTTACGCATTTTGCTTTGCTTCCGTTTTAAGGATATTTGCCTGCCAGTGTTTTCTCTTTGAAGAGCAATTTAATAAACAATCACTGGCGTTTCATGTCGAGGGCAAGATTTGTAATGGCATTCATCTCCCCAGGAGTTCTTCCTCAGCCTGTGATTGGATCAAGCCCTTTGCAATGAATACAGTGAAGTGCTTGGTGGCCCTACACACGCCCTGGGTCCCCCCCACCACCACCATCACTGCACAGGATGAAAAAGGGCTGGGGATGGAGGAGGGAGATGATTTCCAGAATGATTCTGGACTCTGCCTAAATTTCTCTTCCTAAATTTTTCTAAAGGAGGCAAACGTGAGCTCGTAATTACACTAGGACTCTTAAAGGGAGGTCGGACTCTTAAAGGGAGGTCCGAGGTGGGCAGTGAGCACACAAAGTTCTGGAATGTCACCTTAGCCGGCTCTGTATTTTTGGGTAAGAAGGAAGCTGAACAACCAAGGGCTTTCGTTGTCAAAGATGACAACCGACAAGGAAGGTTCTTCTGAAATGGTGCTTATTAAGCACTCCTATGAGTAAGACACCGTTCTGGGTGCTATACAAAGCGAGCCCAGGCAAGGACTTGCATTGCACGCATCTATTTTTGATCCAGATCACATGTAAATTTGTACAGCCAGTTAGGGGAGGTCTTGGGCTCCAGTGAAGGTGCTCTGCAAGCCCGAGTGGGGCTGAGCCTGGGCACCAGCGCTGAGAAGTGAGGAGCTTGACAGTCTTCTGGCTTCTCCTGTGTTGTAATTAACGACAACAGCAATGTTCTAGGAGGAGCATGCCGAAGAGGGGAGAGCCCCCGAGGGAGACCATGGCAGGACACCAGGCTGTGGCTGAGGAAGCTGGTAGTCATTCGTCTACGCGAGTGGTGTCGCTCTGTATGAGGCCACAGGGACCCACATGGCTCGTCCTGAAGCCCGTGGCAATGGCAATTTCTGTAGGATCAGAGGTTGGCAACATCACAAATGTGGCAAGCCACTGTTTTTACTCTTCTTTCCTTTGACGTGTCAGGCTTGGAGAGAAAAGTGTAACCAGACATGACTGTTTAGGGTTCCTTTGAGAACAGGGAGTGTGACTTTTAACAGCAGGGAAGGCTGGCCGCAACCAACATGCAAATACTTCTCAGAAGGGATGGTGATGGGCACGCTGGGGTGGTAACTCACCCACATGGTTGAGAGTGGCCATTCCTGTGGCTGTTGACATTCATGCTATAAACTGCTATATCCTGTTGATCTTTGAAGAGAATCCCACCACGACAAAAAGATACTCTAAGTTTGGGCCGGTGATACGCTTATTATAAGTCATGATATAAAACGATCATAGAGTGATTGCACAATAACGGGCATGGCCTCTTGTTGATGGTGGAAATGAGTCGTGACTTATGAGTATGAGAGAAGGTGTGGCCAGTGCATGTTAGGAATGGAGCCAGAGTGGCCAATGAGCTCCTGAAATAGCTTTACAGAGTCAGCCTGAAGGCTGTGCACGCAACCTAAAGACTCATGCTTTCTTGGGCTGAGCCACCCACAATATTCAACGTAGAATAAAGCGTTAGGGTCAGAGCAATGCAACCTTCCTCCATTTTCCAATTGCCATCCACTCACCCATTTTTATGCCTCAGAATACACTCTGAGATTTGTCCTCTAAGACTCCAATTACATTGGAATTGGAGTAATTGGAGAAGAATGGGTTTTCCCCTTTCCTTTTCTGAGGATGAATTAATTCTGATTTTCGTGGAGTCTTCTAGAATGACACGCACCTGTGATAAATGGAAGGCCATGATTGTTAAATGAGAAAGTTATTAGTAGAGTCATAAAAGGCTGAGGTTTCATGGCAAACCTGAAAGAGTTTAGGTAGAGTGTTAGCAGCTGAGAGAGGGTCTGGTAGAGTATTAGCAGCTGAGAGAGGACTCCAGAACTCTTCATCTGGGTTCTAATCCTAGGTCTGCCATTTACTAGGTGTGTGGCCTTAAACAAAGTGCTGCACTTCTTCCTGCCTCCACTTTGGCATCTGTAAAATGGACACAGTATTACACTTACCACAGGTAAGTGAGGGCCAAGTTATTATAAGGATTAAATGAGTATAATATGCAAAAACACTTGCACAGTACCTGGCATGTGTAAATACTTGATAAATGCTACTAGTGTTCCTCCTTAATCCAGAACTCAGATAGGTATGTATGCTTCCTTTCTTCCCTCCCTCCTCTGTTGGCTGAAGTCAACTATAACATATAACATGACTATAATATAGCGCAGAGCCCAATGCGGGGCTCCAACCCGCGAACTGTGAGATCATGACCTGAGCCAAAGTCAGACACTTAACTGACTGAGCCACCCAGGCCCCCCCACAGCAGAAAAACTTCATAGAACACCAGCATGTGTCCGCGATGTGGCCTGGCACTTGCACATCTAAGTTCTCCAGATGATTCTGAGGCACAACCAGGTGAGAACCACTGCTATGAACAACCCTAAATGTGACAAATTTAGGTAAGTACACAGTCCCCACTGGTGTAGTTAAGCAGACTTGAAGCGAGTACCACTGATGGGACGGCTTTCCCATGGAAAGGCATTCTTCCTGTAATACATCTCATTGTAAGATTACCGATTTTCCTCTCTCTCTGGAGGAAGAGTTGGCAAAAGGAACTGGAAAGAAACCAGGCGCTAAGTGGTTATGGAAATCGAAGTCTCAGCTAGGCGTTACATTCGTGACTCTCGTTATCAATCGGGGTGCGTCCGTTAATGACCTTGGCAGTCAAAAGTATCCTAGCACAGTGCAGCTCACTCAATCCATATTCATTGAAAGGGAGCCCAGGAAACAACGCAGGTAAGTCTGCAATGGCCACTGAGCTCTGAACTTCCAGAGACGCTTTCCCGTGGGGTACCAGGGCCTCCCACAGGGCACCGCTCCAGCGGCCTGGTTGCGTGCTGTAGAGTGAGAACTGCCCCTGATGAAGGGGGCTCTCTGACCCCGCAGGAAGGGGTCACGTGCTCACGGTCCCTGCTCAGCACCCGCCTGCCTTCGCCCAGCTGGAGTCCAGTAGAGCCGCTCACTGGCTCTCACTCCCCTCCTCCCCACCCTCCGGCTCAAAGACTTTGCAAGGAAACTAACTACGAACTGTTTCTCTTTGGGAGTCCCGACTTCATCGATGGACGGAGTTATTAGAAAAGGTCAGTCAGTCAAAAGATCATTCCTTGGCCCTGGAGATGAGTTGGATAGTTTGATGCCGTGAAACCCCAAACTAAGAGACTTTATGAGAGGAGCCCCTTTGGGGGGTGGTGCCTCTGTCCACGTGAGAGTCCTGGCTTCTTCCGGAGCCTTCCAGGCAGCTCACTGCAGTTAGTCGGAGGCCGCCACCCTCATTAGGTCATGTTTACTGAAGGTGCTTGTTTTCTGTCTCTCCATTCAATCGGTTACAGGACACTGACAGGACAAAGCGTGTAGTAACTGACCACCAATGGAGCTGGCTCTGTTCAGGGATTACGGTTGCCTTGGGAACCAGCTTAGCTGAACTCACCACAGCAAACATGGAATGAATGGCTGGGTCAACACCCCAGATAAAAAGAGGGTTATGCAACTGTTTGCTGAACCCTTGGCAGGATTTTTTTTTTTTCTGGACATTTCCCAGAATATCCTCATATTCACAAATTCCAAATGAAGAATTCTAATTTAAACCCGTAACAAGCATGTTCATTGTTTGCAGAAAAGAGCTGTTGCTTTTGGAAATATAAATGAAGGTCTGTAGAAGATTTGAACTGGGTGTTGCATCAGTTTTGGTAATGGCTAGAAAGCGTGTTTAATGATAAGCTTTCCCTAGACAGGAAACCAGGGAGGCCACTCATGTATTTCTAATGTTCTACATAAATAATTTCAGCTACTTAGATTCCAAACTTCGGTCATTAAACGGTTTTATTCTCATCTCAGCTAAATAGAGTCTTGAAAATGAATTTTAAAATGCAGAAATAAGCTTTTGGAAAAAAAAAACAACTCAGAGACAGGATGGAGCCTCTCTTTGTGGAAAAGCAAATTGGCAAACAGGACAATTTATTTCAGTCAGTGAGAACAAAGGAGCAAGGTTCTGGGATCTCCTAGTTCCTCAAACCTTTTAATTCTAGGCAAACAATTAAATGGTAACATAATCCAGGTGTCCGGTGTAGTTTATGTTTATTTCTGTCGCAGACTGGAAGGAAAGTATCTCACAGGGTAAGATAGTAACAGTTGTTATGACTAGTACCTGGCTGCTGGACAGTTTTCCTTCTGTGTTTTCCCCATTGGTGACTTTCTCATACTCTTGAGCTCTGACTCCTGAGAGCGTTCTCTTCTCGATTTCTTCCTCTTTTCACTTTTTCTTTCTCTCCCCCTAAACCCGCACACACCGGGTGAAGCTCGTCTGGTGTTTTATACAAAGTGGGCACTGAGAGCTGGTCGTTGCCTTCCACAGCTCATTCGAGATGGCCTGCATCGAGGGTTTCTCTTCCTTTTCTCCGGTTTGCTCCTCAAGGCCCAGACGTCATCTCCAGTGAGACTGCCCACCTTTCTTTAAACTCACGTTTACCGTCCTCAGTCGATATCACTTTGTTCTGCTTTCACGGCCGCCTAAAGGGGTGGGGGGTGGGCAATGAAAATAGCTGGAAGATCGCTGTTATACACACTTTTTTATTGCTTGCGACCTAGTTAAATTACTTTAGATCGGGTGATTGTTAGGTTTAGCAAAGTATTTAATAACCACGTAATTCTAAGATGTCTCTCTTTTTATTGTGCTACATTTCCCATTTTTTATCTGGATACAGCCTGTTCTTTCTGGGAAATTCTGGAGAAAAATAATAAACGGAAGTGCAGACGCATATGTGCTTTTTCCTGAAGCAAATATTTTATTTAATTATTTTATTTTATGTTTTTGAGAGACAGAGAGAGACAGAACATGAGCAGGGGAAGGGTAGAGAGAGAAGGCAGAATTTGAAGCAGGCTCCAGGCTCTGAGCTGTCATTATAGAGCCCGATGCGGGACTCGAACCCATGAGTTGCGAGATCATGACCTGGGCTGAGGTTGGAGGCTTAACTGACTGAGCCACCCAGGCACCCCTGAGGCAAATATTTTATTTTATTAAAATTTTTTTTTCTGAAGCAAATATTTTAAATAGCACTTACTATTATCTTTAACTTTTCACTTTGCAGTAACTATAGATTCACAAGACGTTCCAGAGAAATGTACAGGGAGGTTCGTCACCCGTTCCACCCCATCTCCTTCCAAGTGAACATCTTGCATAACTATAGTATAATATCAAAACCAGGAAATCGACATTGGTACTCCACAGAGCTTATTAAAAGGTCATCAGTTATACAGGCACTTGTGTGTGTGTGTGCACGCGTGTGTGTGTGTGTGTGTGTGTGTGTGGCTGAATGCAGTTTTGTTACACATAGCTTTGTGTAGCCACCACCATGAACAGGACCCACAACTGAAACATCACCACAAGGCTCCAATCATGCTGCTCTTTCAATAGTCACATCTACTTCCCCGCCTCATCTAGGCAAACTCTGATATGTTTTCCATCTCTGTAATTATGTTATTTCACTAACATATGTGTGGAATCATGCAGTTTATATCCTTTAGAGACTGGCTTCTTCACTCACTCACCAGCATTTCCTTGAAATTCACCCAGCTTATTGCGTGTAGCAACAGTCTGTTCCTTTTTCTTGCTGAATGGTGTTCCCTGACCTTGAGGTACCACGGTTTGGTCAACTACTTACCCACTGAAGGGCATTTAGCGTATTTCCACTTTTTGGCTCTTATGAATAAAGTTGCTTTAAAATTTGTACACATTTCAACATAAAAATAATTTTCCCCCAATCTGGGATAAATGCCCACAAGTACTATTGCCAGGTTATATGGTAAGTCCATTTTTAGTTTTAAAAGAAACTGCAAAATATTTTCTAGGGTGGCTGTTCTATTTATATTCCCACCAGTGATGTATGAGTAATTCACTTTTTCCACATCCTTGTCAGCATTTGGTGTTATAACTCCTTTTTAATTTTATCCATTTTAAAATTTTTTTTTTTTTCAACGTTTTTAATTTATTTTTGGGACAGAGAGAGACAGAGCATGAACGGGGGAGGGGCAGAGAGAGAGGGAGACACAGAATTGGAAACAGGCTCCAGGCTCCGAGCCATCAGCCCAGAGCCTGACGCGGGGCTCGAACTCACGGACCGCGAGATCGTGACCTGGCTGAAGTCGGACGCTTAACCGACTGCGCCACCCAGGCGCCCCTAATTTTATCCATTTTAATAGGTACATAGTGATAAATCATTGTGATTTTCATTTGAGTTTGCCTAATGGCTAATGATGTTGAATATCTTTTTATAAGCCTATTTGCAGTCTATATATCTTCTTCAGTGAAAAATCTATGGAAGTCTTTTGCCTATTTTCTGATTGGATTTTTTTAAATGTTCAACTTTGAGCGTTCCTTGTATATATTTTAGATATGAGTCCTCAGTTGGATATGTGATTTCCAAATATTTTCTCCAGTTCTGTAATTTGTCTTTTCATCTTAACAAGGTCACTCACAGAGCAAGGTTTTAAAATTTTGATGTGGTCTGGGGCACCTGCGTTGCTCAGTCGGTTAAGCATCTGACTCTTGGTCTCAGCTCAGGTCATGATCTCACAGTTTGTGAGATTGAGCCTCGCATTGGTTTCCATGCTGACAGCATGGAGCCTGCTTGGGATTCTCTCTCTCCCTCTCTCTCTGTCCCTCCCCCACCTCATACTTTCTCTCAAAATAAATAAACTTTAAAAAAAATCTTTAAAATTTTGATGTGGTCTAATTTATAAATTTTTCTTTCTCCAGGTTGTGATTTTGGTATCAAATCTAAGAAATCTTTGCTTAGACCTAGGAGCTAAAGATTTTCTATTTGTACCCCCAAAAGTTTATTTTTATAATTTGTATTTAAGTGCATGATGCATTTTGAATTCATTTTTGCATAAGGAATGAGATTTAGTTTAGGGTTTATTTTTTTCCTATATGGATTTCTAACATTCCAGTATCTTTTTTTTTTTTTTAAAGAAAGTCTGCTTTTTTTTTTTTTTTTTTTAGTCAATCATTTTTGTTTCTTTGTCAAAAATTAAATGGGCATATTTGTGTGAGTCTATTTATAGGTCCTCTTCTCTATTCTGATCTAGGTTGCAGTCCACCAGTATCATAGTGTCTGGATCATTATGGCATATAGTGGATGCTAATATCATGAAGAATGATTCTTTCTCCTTTATTCTTTGTTTTCAAAATTGTTTGGGCTCCTTTAGGGCCTCTTCCTTTCCATACAAGTTTAAGAATAAGCTTGTCTATTTATCTAAAACATTTTGCTACAGTTTTGATGAGAATCACTTTATACCTATAGATCAACTTGGGAAGAATTGGAAACTTTTTTACATTGAATCTTCCAATCCATTAACATGGCCTCTCTCTCTAATGATTTAGGCCTTTTGACTTTTTTAAAAATGACCATTTTGTGATTTTTCAGCATATAGACTCTTACAGTTTTGTTAGGTTTATACCTAACAAATATAGGTTTATACCTATGCATGTAATCTTCTTAGAGTAATTGAATATGGTATTACACTTTTAATTTTGTTTGAATGTGTTCATTATTGGTGCACAGAAATATAATTGACTTTTGTGTGTTAATCTTGTATCCTGTGAATGTGATGGACTCACTTATTTGTTTTAGAAGTTTGTTGTGGATTTCTTGGAGGTTTCCATGTAGAAAATCATCTCATCTGCCAATAATGAGTTTTATTCTTTCCATTCTAATCTGCCTGTTTTTTAATTTTTCTTGCCTTATTGCACTGGCTAGATCTTCTGTTACTATGCTGAATAACAGTGGTGAGAACAGATATCCTTGCCTTGTTCCTGATCTTGAAGAGGAAAGCATTCAGTCTTTAACCATTAAGCATGATGTTAGCTGCAGAATTTTTGGAGATGTTCTTTATGAGGTTGACAACATTCCCCTTTATTCCTAGTTTGTTGACAGTATTTATCATAACTGGGTGTTGAATTGGGTCAAACGCTTTTTTGTATCAACTGATTTGGTCTTGTTATTTTTCTTCTTTAACTTGTTAATATGTAATCCCACCTGGTTGTAGTATACTATTCCTTTTATGTATTTCTAGATTTGATTTGCTAATATTTTGTGGAGGATTTTGTTTAAACTTATGAGATATATTGATCTGTAGGTTTTTGTTTTGTTGTCCCTGAATTTGTCTGGTTTCAGTATTAAGCTAATACTGACCTCATAAAATGAGTTGGGAAGTGTTCCTTCCTCTTCAATTTTCTATAAAATTGGTGTGAATTCTTTTAATGTTTGGTAAAAATCTTCAGTAAAACTAATTTTTAGGAGCTTTGAAATTACAAGTGCAATTCTTTTTAGTGTTATAGGACTATTCAAATTATCTGCTTAATCTGGGCTGAGTTATGATTGTGGTTTTGAGGAATTGGTCTATTTCTTCTAAATTGTTGAACTTATGATCTAAAGTTGTTCGTGATATTCCTTTGTTATCCTTTTAATGGTTGAAAGGTCTGTTGTGGTTTCCCCTGTTTCATTATTGATATTGGTGATTTGTATCTTCTCCCTTTTTGTCTTTGTCTTGCTAGAAATTGGGTTTTCCCCAAAGGACCAACTTTTCGTTCCATTAATTTTCTCTATTAGTTTCCTTTCTAAAATTTCATTTATTTCTGCTTTGTTTTTGCTATTTCCTTCCTTATGCTTGCTTTAGGTTTATTTTGCTCTTCTTTTTCTAGTTTCTTGAGATAGGAACTAGATTCTTGACCTAAGAACTTTCCTCTTTTCTAATATAAACATTTAGGATTATAAATTTCCCTCTCAGCATTGTTTTAGATGTGCCTCCAAGATTTTGATATGTTGTATTTTCATTTTCAGTTCTATGCACTTTATTTAAACTTCAGTTATTTATTTTGAGAGAGAGAAGGTGTGTATGTGAGCAGGGGAGGGGCATTGAGAGAGAGAGAGAATCCCCAACAGGATGCGTGCTGTCAGCACGGAGCCCCACACAGGGCTTGATCCCACAAATTGTGAGATCATGACCTGAGCCCAAATCAAGAGTTGGATGCTTCACTGACTGAGCCACCCAGGCACCACCAGTTCTCTGTACTTTTAAGAATTTCCTTTGTGATTTTTTTTCTTTAAGCCATGGATTATTTAGAAGTGTATTGTTTAATTTAGATGTGCTTGAAGATTTTTCCATTGTCCTTCTGTTACTGATTTCTAGTTTAACTTCCATTATAGTCAGAGGTATACTCTGTATGATTTCAATTCTTTTACATTTTAAAATTTCTTTTACAAATCGCAATATGGTCTATCTTGGTGAATGTGTGATGGACTCTAGAAAATAATCTCTATTCTGCTGCTGTTAGGTGGAATGTTCTATAAATGTCAATTAGACCCTGTTGGCTGGTGGTAGTATTGACTTCTATGTCCTTATTGGTGTTCTGTCTATTAATTCTATCAATTGGTGAGAGTGGGATGATGAAGTCTCTATATTTGTCTGTTTCTCCTTTCATATCTGTTGGTTTTGTTTTATGTATTTGAAGCTCTGTTGTTTGCTGCAGAGACTTCTTTTTAATAGATAATACTTCTAGAAAACATTTAGCTGTTCATGTTTTTTTAAAAAATAATCTCCGTGGGGGCACCTGGGTGGCTCAGTCGTTTAAGTGTCCAACTTCGGCTCAGGTCATGATCTCACGGTCCATGAGTTCGAGCCCCACGTCGGGCTCTGTGCTGACAGCTCAGAGCCTGGAGCCTGCTTTGGATACTGTGTCTCCCTCTCTCTCTGCCCCTCCCCCACTCATGCTCTGTCTCTCTCTCTCTCTCTCAAAAATAAATAAACATTAAAAAAAATTTTAAAAAATAAAAATAATCTCTGTCAATGACTGTTTTTAATTGGTGTATTTTGGTGATTTACATTTAAGGTAATTCTTGATATTAGGACTTAAGTCTGCCTTATTATTTTTTAATTTTCTGTTCTCTGTTTCTCATTCCTCTATTTCCTTTTTGTGTGTGTGTGTGTCTTATTGTGGACTACTTGAACATTTCTTAGAATTCTATTTTGATTTACTTACAATGTTTTAAATATCTTGTTTGTAGAGTTTTCATATATATGTATATATATATATATAATATATATAAGCATATATATAATCATATATAATCATAGCCTATGGGTATTTATGATTTACTGCTTAAAGTGAAGTAGTGAAACCATTTAAGTCCCTTTACTCTCCCCACTTTTAAAAATATTTTTTAAAAAGATAATGATCTTCAGCATTTGTTCTACCTAAATTAAATACCACATAAGACGGTGATGTGTTACACTTTTTGCTTCAACCATAAAATGTAATTTCAGAATATCACAAGGTGAAGAATAGTCTATTATAATTACTCCTAAATTTCACCTATTTGGATGTTCTTTTTTCCCTTATGAAGGCCCCAGAATACCAGCCTTCTTCTGTTATTATTTGTTTCTATTTTGAGTGCTCATTTTTTAAGGGTAAGTCTGCTAGTGACAAGTCGTATTAGTTTCCTTTCCCTTGAGAACATTTTTATTTCCCCTTTATTCCTAAAAAAATGGTGTTGTCAGTTAAAGAAACCAAAGTTGACAATATTTACCTTTTAGCACAGTATTTATTTGTGTCACTTCCTTCTGGCCTCCATGGTTTCAAATGAGAAATCTGCTTTCATTCAAATCGGTGTCCCTCTGCAGGTAATATAACATTTGTCTCTGAGTGTTACTAAAGCTTCTTCTTTATCTTTTGTTTTCAGAAGTTTACTTGTTGTGTCTTTTGTGGCAGTCTCTTTGAAGTTACGCTGCTTGGGTTTGTTCAGTTTCTTGGATCCCGTGGTTTGAATCTTTCACCAGATTGGGGAAGTTTTCAGCCATTATTTCTCTGAATACCTTCTTAGTCCTACACTATTTCCTTTTGTTCGGGAACTTCAGTGATACAAATATTTTAGCTTTTATTTTTGCCCTGTAAGTTCTATGTATCTATTCATTAAAAGTCTTTTTTTTTTTAGTTTTTTTTTTTAATAAAGTCTGTTGATCTGTCTTCAGCTTTGCTAATTCTGTTATCTCCACTTTACCACTGAGCTTATCCAGTGAATTTTTTTTTATTTCAGTTATTTTTTTTTTTTTGCGGTTCTGTAATTTCCACTTGGTTCTTTTAAAAACACTTCTATTTCCTTGTTAAGCTTTTCTATTTTTTAAAAAATTTCACAAAAATCTGATTGTGAAATCATTTTTTTAATTTTATTTTTTATTTTTTAAAATTTACATCCAAATTAGTTAGCGTATAGTGCAACAATGATTTCAGGAGTAGATTCCTCAGTGCCCCTTCCCCATTTAGCCCATCTCCCCCTCCCACAACCCCTCCAGCAACCCTCTGTTTGTTCTCCGTATTTAAGAGTCTCTTATGTTTTGTCCCCATCCCTGTTTTTATATTACTTTTGCTTCCCTTCCTTAAGTTCATCTGTTTTGTATCTTAAAGTCCTCATATGAGGGAAGTCATATGATATTTGTCTTTCTCTGAGAAATCATTTTTACAATGGCTACTTTTAAATCCTCATCAGATAATCCCGTTATCTGATTCATCTCAATGTTGGTATCAGTTGACTGCCTTTTCTCAGTTCATTTGTACTTTTCATGGTGTCTCATTTGATGAGTGGTTTTGATTGTATCTGGACATTTTTTTTTAAATTGGGGTAAGATTGGTTTATAACATTATATAAGTTTCAAGCTTATAGCAAAATTATTTGATATTTGTATCCACTACAAAATGGTTGCCATTGTAAGTCTAGTTAACATCCATCATTTTATGTATGTATCTATGTATTGGAGGTAAAACTGGTGACAGTATATAAGATATCCTGGACATCTTGAATGTGATGTTTGGAGACTTTTGATCTTATTTCGGCTTCTAATAAGCAGCCACTCTAGTTAGATTTAGGTTCTGAATTGTTTTCGTGAACTATCATGTCAATGAGAATTTAGTTTTCAGAGTCCCTGCAATGTTATTTTGGTTGACTTCATTCTTCTGGCTCTGTTCAGCTCTTACTTAATTCCTGTAGGGCTGCCCAGTGTAAATGGATGGGTGGTTCTGGAAACATTGGGTTTTGGTTGCTGCTGCTGCTCCTGATTGAGCCTGCCATTGCCTCAGGTATGGATTAGGGTAGATCTCTCCACTAGGTCCTGCTGGGGTGTCCTGCTCCTGGTTATTCATCTAGAGAGGGCAACCTGTTCTATTTGTCTATGCCTGAGGTTGATTCCAGGTTGTAGATCTCTGGTGCGGGGTCTGTGATATATGGACCCTAGAAAGAACCTACACGAGACTCACTGTGATGATGATCTCAAAAGTCGTGAAGGCTTTGGGCGCCTGGGTGGCTCAGTCGGTTAAGCGGCCGACTTCGGCTCAGGTCACCATCTCGCGGTCCGTGGGTTCGAGTCCCGCGTCAGGCTCTGTGCTGATAGCTCAGAGCCTGGAGCCTGTTTCAGATTCTGTGTCTCCCTCTTTCTCTGAGCGTCCCCTGTTCATGCTCTCTCTCTCTCTCTCTCTCTCTCTCTGTCTCAAAAATAAATAAATGTTAAAAAAAAATTAAAAAAAAAAAAGTCGTGACGTCTTTAGCTAGTGCATCTTCTAATTCCAAGTCTTGGAAATTGTTTTTAGATTGTCTGATGAATCAGCTCCAGGATATTTAGTTATATTTACAGGGAGGAGCAGGGAAAAGTGAGTCTATGGCACATTGTGCCTGAACTGGAAAGAACTTACTATTTTTAAAATGAAGAGGGAAAAATAAAAACCCTTTCTTCCCTCTAATAAGAATCATCTCTTTTATTTGTTGAAAAACTGAAAAACAAAGACAAACAAAAAGTAGAAAATAAAAGTAAATACCCATGTTTTCACAAATGTATACATTATTAACACTTTGATGTATGCCCTTCCTGATCCCCTTCTGTGCATATGTAATTTTTGAAGAATTATCGAATTTTAGACTTATTTTTATACTAATATTTGTTAAATATATTTATAGGTCCATATATAATCTTTTATTTATACTAACCACTTTTAGTTTGCAAAGAAGACACACAGCTAGGTTACTTAAGAAATGAAAGTTATGATTAGAATATGGAGGAATCAAGATAGCTGTCTTCGTGGCAGTTCAGATATTCTGGGGATGAAACATTAAGAAAAATTGGAACAACGATTCATCTTTAAGATATAAGGCCAGCTCAGTGGACCTCCACCTATAGTGACTGGGACTTTCTTTCTTTCTTTCTCTCTTCTGCAGAGATCCATTGTTCCCTGCTACTTTCTGCTGTCTTACAGTTCCTAAGACAAAGAATCTGTTTGCATCAATTTTTAAAATCATTTAATGTGGAGCATGTATACTGGGCTATGAGCCAAGCCACATGATAGAAAGATGGCCTCCAAAATGACCATCTCACCCAAGTTCACCTTGATCCCTCATGGCTCAACCCCAAGTCTCATCTATTGTGACCAGAGTAGCAGGGTTCCTATAACACAATATAGGACTTCACACCAAGAAGAAGAACAAACTACCTATTGTCAGTTTTTCCATAAGGGAGCTGTGGGAGGGGAGACACATGGAAAGATCCCAGGCCCATATATTCCAAATACATGGAACATTTGGGATGATTGCAGTTTTTCATGCGTTTGAATTATGCTGCAGCAAATAGCCCTGTGGTTAATCTTTGCACTAGTCTTTTACATCCTCATCGACATGAATGACTTTCACAGGTCGTGACAATAACAATACAAATCATAATTGCTAATGTGACCTATAGACCCTCAATAGTTGTCAGTTAAAGAAATTCGCTCACTTTGCTATATTTTTGCGGAATTCTTACACCTAAACGTCACATTATAAATAATTGAATGTATTTCAGTGGAAACTGAGGACCCTAGAAGTATCTAAAGGTACATGATTAGACTAGTGAAAATTCTAGAAGTAGATTCCGGGCCTGGTAGCTTCTGCCTTTCTCCTCTTAAGAAACAGTGTCCTCTGGATAGCCAGTCTGTCGTGCTCTTTAGAAGTCTTTTAGAATATTTACATTTTAGGAAGATTTTCAACAACAAAGGTAAACCAAAAAATCAGGTTTTTCTAGTTGACTCTCAATGAAATAGGAATGAAATGAATTAGAAAATTCCCACCCGAAGTATTCTAGTAAACTGAGGATTTCCTATAGATATGATATTTATTTGATGTCTCCTGTGTATAAGTCTATTAGTCACAGCTGCTTGAATCCCTAGAAGGTTGTAGGATTCTCCATTTGCTGCATCATTAACGCCTCTGGTCATATATATCCAGGAGTCCTGAGGGAGCTCATGATGATTATCCCAAAGTTTCTACTTTTTGGGGAATCTCTGGTACGTTGCTTTAGGCGTAGAAGCTTAACAAATGAATATTTCAACATACTAAGTTTATGTTTGAGGTAGAAGTCCTGAAATAAAGAGACAAATGAGAATTTTCTGCACATGCATGTATTCCTAAGAGTCAAATAATTTAGCCCAAATTCCCTTCCGGGAGCGGAAGCTGTTACTGATGAAAGTTTTACTTCTCATTTGGATGTTTGGTATTCCACAGAGTTCATCTACGGGGTAGTAGAAGAAAGGGAAAAGCAGCGATCCAGT
Source organism: Neofelis nebulosa (assembly GCF_028018385.1). Taxonomy (NCBI): domain Eukaryota; kingdom Metazoa; phylum Chordata; class Mammalia; order Carnivora; family Felidae; genus Neofelis; species Neofelis nebulosa. The sequence continues at coordinate 116,348,709 of NC_080789.1, read as the reverse complement.
TGGGCACACCAAATAATTAAAAGAAAGTTTGTCAGGCATGGGATAAGGGGTGGGTGAGGAGAAACTAAGATTTTTGAGCAGCTAGTAGGTGCCGGTTACTTTGAATTGTTATCTCTCTCAATTCTCAAAACAACCCTTTGACTCCATTGTTTCCTTATCAGTCCATTGTACAGATGAGGAAACTGAGGTTTTTGAGAGGTTTGGTGTTTCTCGAAAGGTTCATGAGCTAGAAAGTCATAGGGAGAGGAATAAAATCAAGGTCTGTGGCTTTCTGAGACTTGTATCTTTCTTTCCATAATGGAACTGCTTCCTGAAGGTCTCAGGATTAAAGCACATTGGATTCTGGAAATAAAGGGTACCTCTTTAAATTCATCGGGCATGAATCTACCGTAGGGTTCTGCTCAGTTGAATTCTAATCAGTCCATCTTTAAAACACATGCAGGTGGGACATTTGAGTCTTGAGTGTCACGAGAGCCCAACAACCTGGGACTTGTTGGGTTTGTTGCAAGGCTCAAGGCTAATGTGCCTCTAAATCCCTTAAAGGCACATTAGTGGGTAATTACAACAAATAAAGGCTAATGGGAGAACCACATCTGTTTTGTTGATTTGGCTTAGAGAAGAATTCTGGGTTAGGAGATTTAGTCAAATGGCTTGACCCTCTTTAGCCGCCCCTACCCACCCACCCCCCCAACCCCCAATCCAAAGCATACCTGCAAGGGGCCCATTGTCTAATGGAAAGATCTCTTGACCTCATGTGTGCATAGGAAAAGCATAAGCAGCCTCATACTGACACGGTGACCTGGCTGATGACTTTAGACAGGCCACACATTTTCCTGACCCTGGAAAGGCCATAGAATGTGCCTAGAAGGAGGAATGTCATGAATAGATTTTTATCTTTGCTGTCTCCCAAGGGACCCAAAGTGTTTTTGCAAATGAACTGACAAAAAGCCATTTGAGAGAGAGAGTCTTCTCTCCTTTAATTGCTCCCAAGGTATCTGTAGTCCAGGTGCTAATGTGGTGTAACTGTCCAGGTGGTCAAGCTTTTATTTTTTGAGGAGTTGGTGTCGCAACACTTTCACTTGGGACATAGAGAACCCGTTATGAATTTTTTAATGTATGGAGTAATTGAAAATCTGTTCTTAGAGGCTTTTCCTATTAGAGGTGTAATTCTGGGGTAAAGACAATGCTGCACGGTCACTAAATTCCATTTAATCTTTCTCTTCCTGAGTATATGGGATGGGATGACGATACTTCTCAACTTCCATTCCAGTTAGAGTGGACCATATGCCTGGCTCTCACCAACGAGGGTAGGCATCAGAGTTGTAATCCATTCCCAGATCGGATCTTAGAAATACTACATCTGAACATCCAGCCTGCTCTCCCCCTGCCTCTGTAACCATAGAAGCCATATGTTGAATCTATCTCATTAAAAGATGAAGGTGGCCTGAAATGCCTGAGTTACCCGATGGAAGAGACATGCTTTGTAGAGTCACCTTCCCCGGCAGACTGTATGTGAATGAAAATCAAACCTTTTCTTGTGTTAAACCACTGAAATTTATGGATTTATTGGTGCCATGGATAATCCCAGGCTGTAGTAAACAATGCATTCTCCTCTTCATACGTGCCATATTTTGTGCTTCCAGGGAAGTCTCACGGAATCTTGGCTTTTTATTCCGGGCCGAAAAGTTCTTAGTGCAAACAGCCATCTAATGCTGGATTCTCTTCTGCCAGATCCTAGTCAAGGGGAATTTCATCTCTTCCTATAACTGCCATTTAGAACAGCACTGAGTTTTAGATATTCTTTTTACATTGAGCTATATATCAAATAGTGTCTGCTATATTACCATTATACCAGACTTCCAACCAACATTTCCCCCACCCCCGACTAATCACATCTCAACCAGCCCACAGAAGAAAGCCACAAATGCTAAGAGATATTATAAGCATTTGAACAGTTTTATATTACAAGTGTTTGAACAGTATTCCTAAGTGCACATCACCATGTTTGGGCTTGCTTTATTCACCAGTGCCCTCAGACTTTGCAAACATTAAAGCGTCTGCTCTCTGCTTTACTTCATTCTAACTCTCTGCTCACCATTTAAAAAATGGTGTTTGGGGGCGCCTGGGTGGCGCAGTCGGTTGAGCGTCCGACTTCAGCCAGGTCACGATCTCGCGGTCCGTGAGTTCGAGCCCCGCGTCAGGCTCTGGGCTGATGGCTCGGAGCCTGGAGCCTGTTTCCGATTCTGTGTCTCCCTCTCTCTCTGACCCTCCCCCGTTCATGCTCTGTCTCTCTCTGTCCCAAAAATAAATAAAAAACGTTGAAAAAAATTAAAAAAAAAAAAATGGTGTTTGTTTATTTTCTAGAGAGAGACAGAGCAAGAGTGGGGGAAGGGCAGAGAAAGAGGGAGACACAGAATCCGAAGCAGGCTCCAGGCTCCGAGTTGTCAGCACAGAGCCCGATGCAGGGCTCAGACTCATGAACCGTGAGATCATGACCTGAGCGGAAGTCAGACACTTAAGCGACTGAGCCACCCAGGTTCCTCTGCTCACCATTGACTTTGGTGGTCTCGCATTGTTTGCCTCGTGTCCTCCGATGGCAGCATCTTCTCTTGTCTCGGGAGGGGATCCTACCTTAACTCCCAGCTTGACAGAATCGTGTCCTGGCTCCTCTGTAGTGCCCTGATCAGATCAGTCTAGGTCTGCCTTTCTCAGCCTTCCCAGCCAGGAGCTGGAACTATTTAGGATTAGAGCAGGCAACTCATTCTACACAAGAGCCAAGAGTCCAGTCTAGTAAGATACACAACAAGAGATCCGTCAACCTAGAACATTAGGGACTAGAAGAAGCCATTCTGTCCTGGGAAACCTTTTTAAAGATAATTGTGAAGAATTTTAGGAAATTTTAGATATATTCTCAGAAGTCATCTCACCTGAGAGACCTTCCCTGACCATCTTTTTCTGTTTATTTTTCAATGTTTATTTACTTATTTTTGAGAGTGAGAGAGGGAGAGGGGCAGAGAGAGGAGACAGAGAATCCCAAGCAGGCTCTGTGCTCTCAGTGCGGGGACTGATGTGGGGGTCGAACTCACGAACCATGAGATCATGACCTGAGCTGAAATCAAGAGTTAGACACTTAAATGACTGAGCCACTCAGGCACCCTTTGACCTTCTTTTCTGTTCCATCCTTCATCATACTTTTACTCCTACTATTTTTCTTCATAGCACTTTCCACTGCTTTGATATATGTTTGTTCAGTTTTTCAGCTCCTATCAGTAGAAAGTAGGCTACTTGAAGGCAGTAACTATTTGTTCACTGCTATCGCCCCACACCTAAGACAGTACTTAGTGCATGCTAGGTGCTCAATAAATATTTACTGAATATTGATTAAATAGCAGAAGGGAGTCACTTAAAGAGATGGAAAATTAAGCTAAGGCATTCTCTGAGAGTATAGTACAAAAATCACCAAGAGATAGAAAAAAATGAAAGAAAAATGAAGAGAGAAGGAGGATAGTTTCAGAAGTTTTTTTTTTGTTTTTTACATTTTTTTTTTGTTTTTAACGTTTATTTATTTTTGAGACAGAGAGAGACACAGCATGAACGGGGGAGGGGCAGAGAGAGAGGGAGACACAGAATCGGAAGCAGGCTCCAGGCTCCGAGCCGTCAGCCCAGAGCCCGACGCGGGGCTCGAACCCGCGGACCGCGAGATCGTGACCTGAACCGAAGTCGGACGCTTAACCGACTGAGCCACCCAGGCGCCCCTAGTTTCAGAAGTTTTAAATATATCAAATTTAAGTTCCAGGAAGAGACCAGAGAAAGGATGAAGTGGAAGAGGGGAGCAATTCTCTAAGTAATTGCAGATGAAAATTTCCCATATCTGAAAAAAAGACAATGGTACTGACATTGAAAGTGCTCACTGAGTTCCAAGTACAATAAATGAAAAGACACATCATAAGGAAATTCCAGAATCCTCAAGGAAAGGTAAATCCTCTAAGTATCTAGAGAAAAACATCAAATAGCTACAAAGCAGGAAGAGTAAGACTGGCATCTTCATGGACACAGGTGACACTCATGCAAGACAATGGGACAATGTTTTTAAATTTGTAAACATCAATTTGATTCACCGTTTTTATTATCACTCAGTGAGGTCATGTAAAGATGAACAAAAGTAGAAATAATGCATAAATAGGGAAATGAGAAAGAGTGGAATATATATATTCTAATATGATAATGTAATACATATATATTCCACTATCTGTACACACACACACACACACACACACGCTGGAATGTTACATAGCAATAAGAAAGAAGCAAAGCAGGGGTGCCTGGGTGGCTCAGCTGGCTAAGCATCTGACTCATGATTTCAGCTCAGGTCATGATCTCACGGTTCCTGAGATCGAGCCCCGCATCGGGCTCTGTGCTGACAGCACAGAGCCTTCCTGGAATTTCCTCTCTCTCTGTCTGACCCTCCTCTGCTTGCTCTCTCTCTCTCTCTCTCTCTCTCTCTCAAAATAAATAATCAAACTTAAAAAGAAGAAGCAAACCAGCATATGATAGCAGGGATAAATCTTAAAAACGAGTGTTGTTTTTAAACCAGTTAAACCAGTTAAAAACTGGTTGTTTGTGATCTCAAACTGATACTAATATATGACACCATCTATGTGTATTTTAAAACATGCCAATTTTATCTGTTGTATTTGTTACTTTTGTGTCTATCCGTTCATTTATCTATCTATCTATTTTTCTATCTGTGTGAATCTTGGAAAAATGGTTATTTTGGTAAGGGAGAATAAGAGAAGATGGGGGTTACTTTAGCTGTTTCTGTAATGATTTCATTCCTTTACAAAAATAAAGGATCTCAGACAAATATGGCAAAAAATTTACCTTATTAAATCCAGCATGGACTGTAGAAGGACTTTTTCATATCTGAAATAGTTGTAATTGAAAAATTAAGACATTTTCCAATGTAAAGGGCACAGAAAATCTACCACCGTCTCTGAGAGTGCTGCTAGAGAATGAACAGCAACAGGAAGATATGTATATTGAGAGGAGGAGGGAGTAAGAAGCAAAGAGGAGTAAGGAAAACCAGAACACTCACTCTTAAAAAATAACAGAGTGTTAATTACTTTAAAAAATCAGTAGAATTGTGGAGCCCAAATTATAGTAATATCAAAATCTTCACTGATGGTTGCAGTAAGGGAGGTGACGGAGGGAGGTGTTAAGGAGATGGAGAAATGTCTTAGATTCCTGTCTTGTTGGAGGGTAGGGATTAAATCTAGTTGTTCATAGAAATACACACTTAACTATGTACTTGAAAATCTACGGGTAATTTGTAGAATAAAAAACGCAGAATATATAAATTCTACAGCTTTGGAAAGGAAAGGGAGGGAGAGAAAGAGAGGAGAGAGGTAGAGATGGGGGAGAGAGAGGAAAGGGAGAGAGAAAGAAAGGGGGGGAGAGGAGAAGGGGGAGGGAGAAAAAGGGAGAGAAGAAGGAGAGAAAAGGAGAGGAGGGGGGAGAAGGAGGAAGAGGAAGACAAGAGGGAGAAAAAGAGAGGAAGAGAGAGAGATGGGAGAGAGAGGGGAGGATGGGGAGAGAGAAATAGAGAAGGAAGGGGGGGAGAGAGAGGAGAGGGAGGGAGAGAGAGGAGAGAGAGACGTAGAGGGGGAGGGGGGGAGGGGGGGAGAGAGAAGACCAAAGAAAATTTAAATTCTCTTACACACACACACACACACACACACACACAGAGTCCTCGAACTAGATGGCCTTACAATTGATTCTGCTCCATGTTTATTTATTTATTCATTTTTAAGTTTTTATTTATTTAATTTGAAAGAGAGAGAGAGAGCAGGGGAGGGGCAGGGAGAGAGGGAGAGAATCCCAAGCAGGCTCCACACTGCTAGTGCAGAGCCTGATGCGGGGCTCAAACCCACAAACTGAGATCATGACCTGAGCTGAAACCAAGAGTCAGATGTTAACTGACTGAGCCACCCAGGTGCCCCACCTGTGCCATGTTTAAAAAACAAGTTATACCAATCCTTTACAGACCTCTCCAAAAAAGTACACGAGTGGGGAATATTTTAAAACTTCTTACTCTGGTACCAAAATCAAAGATATCACAAGAATACTACAGACTGATATCTCTATAAATATATGCAAAATTCCCCCCCCCCCCCGCCAAATACTTTCAAACCAAATTAAGCAACATACCAAAAGGATTATATACCATGGCCATGTGAGGTTTATCCCAGGAATGGTTCAACATACAAATCAATCAAGATCATATACCCTAATAATAGAATAAAGGGCAAAAAACATATGATTATCTTAATAGACACAGAGAGAACATTTGACAATATCCAACATCTTTTCAAGATAAAAACACTCAAAAAAAAAAAAAAACTAGAAATAAGGGAGAATTTCCTCAACTTGAGTAAGGGCATCTACAAACAAAACAAAACAAATTTTGAAAGAATACTTTCACAACGTAAGGAACAAGACAAAGTTGTCTGCTCTTACCACATCTAGTTACATTGTACTAGAGGTGCTAACCAGGGAAATTAGACAAGAAAAAGAAATTTAAAGCATCTAGAGCAGAAAGGAAGTAAAATGACCCAAACTATTAGCACTAATAAATGAAGTCAGCAAGGTTGTGTGATCACTATACAAAAATCAGTTGTGTTCTCTACAATGAAAATGAATAATCTAAAAAAGAAATTAAGAAAACAATTCCATGTACAGTGATGTCAAAAAGAATAAAATACGTAGGCATGAATTTGGTGAAAGAAGTATGAGGCTTATACACTGAAAACTACAAATATCATTGGAAAAACTTAAAGAAAACCTAAAGAAATGGAGACCTCCTATGTTCATGGATTGGACAACTCAATATTAATAAGATGGCAATCCCTAAATTGACTTACAGATTCAATACAATCCTTCCCAAAAGCCAAGCTGCATTTATTTTGGTCGCTATTGGCCAACTGATCCTAAAATTCATATGAAAGTGCAAAGGGCCCAAAATAAGAAAATTATTTTGAAAAAGAAGAACAAAGTTGGAGAACTTATATTTCCTAATTTCAAAGCTGACTACAAAGCTGTAGGAATAAAGTGTGTTTGTGTGTTAGTGGCATAAGGCAAAGATTAACGTAACAGCATTGAGAGTCCAGAAGTAAACTCTTACATTTATGGTCAATTGATTTTAGACAAGGGTGCCAAAACAACTTAATGGAGAAAAATAGTGTTTTCAATAAATGGTGCTGAGACAATTGTACCACAAACCACTGAACTGTATACTTTAAAAAATAAACTTGAAAATAATAAGAACAGGTTAGTTAAACCTTCAAGAATTTAAGGATTCTCAGAGTAAGCTTTTCAACATGTCTCTATATGCTCCTCACTGGAAGCTTAAAATTAAGGGCCCTGGTCTTCAACTGATAATAGACAAAATAGGGTTTGAGGAAAAAGCATGTGAAGTGATGTAGCCTTATTTCATACTCATAAAAGAAACAGGCTTCTAAGAAATTTAACAGTTTTAAATCTTTATGTATTGAGCATAGATTCAAAATACACAGACAAAAAACTGATAGAACGACAGGAGTACTTAAGAAATCCACAGTCACAATGGACTATTTTTAACTTTTTCAGAAATCAGCAGTTACAGTAGACAAAACTTATTCAGGAAAAGGAAAGACTAACAACATAAAAAGTGTTGTTTCTAATGCAAGTATACAATCTTTACACATATACATGGAGCATGTATAAATGTTAACCATATGTTAATCAAATATGTTCATCAAGTTCCAAAATGTTATCATATTGGTCATTTTATAATAAACAGAGTGCCCATAATTGCAAATTAATAATAGAAAGATACCATAAAAACCGTACACTTAAAAATGGGGAAAAAAATACTTGTAATTATTTTGGAATAAATAGGAGATGAAGGGCACCTGACTGGCTCATTCGGTTAAGCATCCGACTTCAGCTCAGGTCATGATCTTGTGGTTCACGAGTTCCAGCTGGGCATCGGGCTCCGTGCTGACAGCTCAGAGCCTGGAACCTGCTTCCAGATTCTGTGTGTCCCTCTCTCTCTGCCCCTCCCCCACTCATGTTCTCTCTCTTTCTCTCTCTCTCTCTCTCTCTCTCTCTCTCTCTCTCAAAAATAAATAAACATTAAAAAAATTAAAACAACAGGAGGTAAATAGAAATTACGAAATATTTAGATATTAACATTGAGATTGCATAGCAGATTTCTGTGATGCAATCAAAGGAGTTCTGAAAATTTATTACCTGAAGTGCTTTATTTGAAAATAAGAGGGATGAACATGAACTACAACTCCAACCAAAATGTTAGAAAAAATAAAAGCAAAATAAACCCAAAGAAGGTAGTGGTTAATAGAGAAAAGGGAAATGAAATCAAAATTACATTTTGATTTTACCTTAGGTAATAACTGTCATTAATAACGATTAAAAAATCATTCAAAGATGTTTCTTTGAAAATACTAATAATATTTTTTAAATGGCAGTTGTCAGCATAAAACAATTAGACATGTCCTCATAAATAGTAAGCAAGTGACCACAGAGAGAGGAAGTTGTAAAACTCCCAAGAGAGGAAGGTTTTGTATCAATTAATTTGGCAACCTTGACAAAAACAGGGAAAAAAAGGAATTTATCAAGATGACCAAAACTGGATCAAGAAGAAGTAGAAACCAGAGGAGATAATAAAAATAGGTTAAAATCAAACAGTAGGCATGTCCCCACATTCAAATTAGTTTTGAGAGAAATTCTACAAATTTTCAAAGAATAAATGATTGCCATATTGCCATCTCTTACAAAATGTTCCAAATTATTTTAAAAAATTAGAAAGGTAGCCTAACATGTTATGAGACCATATCACTCATGAATATGGATTTCAGTTTTTAAAATTACATATTAGCAAGTCAAATCTGGTAGTGTATTAAAATAATACATCACGATCAAATACAATTTATACCAGTAGCGTAAACATCAGAAAATCTACTCATATGATCTCTACATTAACAGATTAAAGATAAAACATACAATGCTGTCATTATAGAACCCAATTTTTATAATATTCAACATATAATCATGATCTGTAAAGAATTTCTGAAATTTCAAAAAAAAACCCTTATCAAATTAGTTACAAAAGATGTTGCCTTGGGGCGCCTGGGTGGCTCAGTCAGTTAAGTGTCTGACTTCTGCTCAGGTCATGATCTCCTGGTCCGTGAGTTTGAGTCCCATGTTGGGCTCTGTGCTGACAGCTCAGAGCCTGGAGCCTGCTTCGGATTCTGTGTGTGTGTCTCTCTCTCTGCCCCTCCCCTGCTCATACTCTGTCTCTCAAAAATATATAAAAATTAAAAAAAAAATGTTGCTTTGACCCAATAAAATATATCAATGAGAAATTCACAGTGGAAAAAAAGAAGACATTTACGGCAAACATTATATGGAATAATAACACATTAGAGTCATTCTCACTAAAACCAAGAAAAGTTCTAGAATGCTTGCCATCCATAATTTTTATTCTACCTTTTAGAAGCAATACTAATCAATGAAGTCATACACACATACACACAAAGAAAGAATAAGAACTTTGAAGAATAAATGTCATGCCATTATGTGAAGATAACATTATCTACTTAGATATCCATGAAAATCAAAGTACAAGGGGTTGGAGCTAATATGGGAGTTTAGCAGCATGGCAGGATATGATATCATCATTTAAAACAGCCTATTACTATTGTGTACCCCACCACTAACTGTTTAAAAACTATAAATGGTGTGCGTGTGTGTGTGTGTGTGTGTGTGCTTGTGGAAGGAGGGAGGGTGCAAGAGACATAGAGATAGAGATAGGGACAGAAAGAGAGAGACAGAAAGAGATAAAAACCATTAAATCCTTAGGAATTAATTGTACAATAAATGTTCAAAATCTTAGATCTTTAAAAAAATAATTTAAAACTTTACCAAATCACCTTAAAGAACATCTGCATAACTGATACAGTTTTATGGATAAGATTCATTGCTATAAGATTTAATTCATCATAAAGTAAATCTCTATATTTAATGCAATCCCAGTGAATATTCCAAAATAAGCTTTTGTGTTAGAAAATTTATGTAACAGTTTGGCAAAAATGAAATGAAATGAAATGAAATGAAATGAAATCTGTACTTAAACTAATTTTAAAAATAAACTCCATATAGATTAAACATCTAAATGTTAAGAAAGTAGAAATGTCAATGCATTAGAAGAAAACATTGAAAAGTATGTCTGATTTTTAGAACAGGGAAAGCATTCTTTTTTTAAAAATATAATTTATTGTGAAGTTAGCTAACGTACAGTGTATACAGTGTTCTCTTAGCTTTGGGAGTAGATTCCCATGATTCATCGCTTACACACAATACCCAGTGCTCATCACAACAAGTGCCCTCCTCAATGCCCATCACCCATTTTCCCCTCTCCCCTGCCACCTCTATCAACCCTCAGTTTGTTCTCTGTATTTAATAGTCTCTTTTGGGACGTCTGGGTGGCTCAGTAGGTTAAGCATCTGACTTCGGCTCAGGTCATGATCTCACAGTTCGTGGATTCGAGCCCCACATTGGGCTCTGTGCTGACAGCTCAGAACCTGGAGCCTGCTTCGGATTCTGTGTCTCCCTCTCTGCCCCTCCCCTGCTCTCACTGTCTCTCTATTTCTCTCAAAAATAAATAAACATTAAAAAGAAAAAAGAAAAATATTTAAAAAGAGTCTCTTATGGTTTGCCCTCCTCTCTGTTTGAAACTATTTTTTCCTCTTCCATTCCCCCATGGTCTTCTGTTGAGTTCTCAAATTCCACATATGGGTGTAAATATATGATATCTGTATTTCTCTGACTGACTTATTTCACTTAGCATAATAGCCTCCAGTTCCATCCACATTGCTGCAAATGGCAAGATTTCATTCTTTCTCATTGCCCAGTAGTATTCCATTGTATATATAAACCACATCTTCTTTATCCATTCATCAGTTGATGGACATTTAGGCTCTTTCCATAATTTGACTATTGTTGAAAGTGCTGCTATAAACATTGGGATACAGGTGCCCCTATGCATCAGCACTCCTGTGTCCCTTGGGTAAATTCCCAGCAGTGCTATTGCTGGGTCATAGGGTAGATCTATTTTTAAGTTTTTGAGGAACCTCCACACGGTTTTCCAGAGTGGCTGCACCAGTTTGCATTCTCACCAACAATGCAAGAGGGTTTCAGGGAAAGCATTCTTTTTTTTTTTTTTTTCAATGTTTATTTACTTTTGAGACAGAGAGAAAGAGACAGAGTGCCAGTGGGGGAGGGGCAGAGAGAGGGAGACACAGAATCCGAAGCAGGCTCCAGGCTCTGAGCTGTCCTCACAGAGATATGGCCATCTAAGCGCATGAAGCTCAAAGATCCCTGAACAGATTCAATCCAAAAAGATCTTCACGGAGACACAGTATAGTGAACATCTCAAAAATCAAAGAAGAGAGCATTTTGAAAGCAATGAGAGAAAAAAAGGCTAGTCACATATATGGGAACCTTGATAATGTGATCAGCAGTTTTCTCCTCAGAAATCTTGCAGTCTAGAGGAGAGTGCTAAATGCTAAAAGAAAAAAAAAGAATGCCAAGCAGAATACTTTCCATGGCAAAGTTGTCCTTCAGAAATGGAGGGACAAAGACTTTTCCAGACAAACAAAAACTGAGAGAATTTGTCACCAATAGACTGACCCTACAAGAAATGCTAAGAGGAGTTCTTTAAGCTTAAGTGAAAGGACCCTGGTTAGTACCATGAAAACATACTAAAGTATAAAACTTGCTGGTAAACATGATAAACATATAGTAAAATTCAAAGTACTCTAATATGCAATGGTGGTGTATAAATCACTTTGGACTCTAGCATATATGTTAAAAGACAACAGTATTAAAAATAACAACAGTTACAATATTTGGCTTATGGACACACGATATAAAAATGTATAAATTGTGGCATCAACAACATAAAATGCAGGATAGACAAGTAAATGTGTAGAACTTTTCTATGACATTGAAGGTAAGTCGTGATAAGCTTAAAATAGACAGTTGTAAGATGTATTGTGAAAGCCTCATGGTAATCACAAAGCGAAAACCTATAAGAGATACGCAAATAATAAAGAGAAACGAATCAATCCCACTACAAAAAGATCATCAGTTTACAAAGAAAGAGAGGAAGAAAGTAGTAAAGGAACTACTAAACAATCAGAAAACAATGAACAAAATGGTGGTAGTAAGCCCTTACCTATCAATAATTCTAAATGTGAATGATTTAAGTTCTCCAATTAAAAGGTGTAGGGTGGATGAATGGATTAAAAAAAAAAAAGAAGAAGAAGAAGAAAAAGAAAACCTAACTATATGCTACCAATAAGACACTCACTTAAGCTTTAAGGCCATTCCTAGGTTGAAAGTGAAGAGATGGAGAAAAATACTCCATGCAAACAGAAACCCAAGGAGACCAGAGATAGCTATACTGAGATCAGACAAAATGCCTTTAAGTCAAAAACTGTAACAAGAGACAAAGCAGGTCATTATATAATAATAAAGGGGTCAGTTCATTGAGAGGATATAGCGATTGTAAATATGTATGTACCCAGGATTTAAGCTCCTAAGTCGATTAAACAATTATTAATATATCTGAAAACAGACATAGACAACAATGTCATAATAGTACAGGACATCAATACCCTACTTTCAACAATGGATAGATCATACAGACAGAAAGTCAATAAGGAAATAATGGACTTGAACTTCACTTGGAAACCAAATGAGCCTAACAGTCATATATACAGTGCATTTTATCCAACAGTAGCATATTCTTCTCAAGCACTTAAAGAACATTCTCCAGAGCAGATTCCATGTTGGCCACAAAGCAAATCTTTAGAAATTTAAGAAGACTAAAATCGTATCAAATCTATTTTCTGACCAGAATAGTATGAAAGTAGAAATCAGTAACAGGAAGAAATCTGGAAAATTCAAAATATGTGGAAATTAAACCATACACTCCTGAACAAACACTGAGTCAAGGAAGAAATCAAAAGAGAAATAAAAAAAAAAATATCTTGAGGAAAATGAAATGCAAATACAACATACTAAAACTTACGGGATGTGCAAAATAATTCTAAGGAGGAAGTTTATAGAGGTAAATGTATGTACTAAGAAAAAAGAAAGATCTCAGATAAACAACCTAAACTTATACCTCAAGGAATAAAAAAAGAACACACTAAACCCAAAGTTAGCAGAAAGAAGGGATAATAAAGATTAAAGCAGAAATAAATGAAATAGAGACTAGGAAGACTAGGAAGAGAAATAGAGACTAGGAAGGAAATAGAGACTAGAAGAGACCATTAAAACTAAGAGTTGGTTTCTTTTTTTTTTAATTTTTTTTTTTTTTTTTTTTTTTTTTAACATTTATTTATTTTTGAGACAGAGAGAGACAGAGCATGAACGGGGAAGGGTCAGAGAGAGAGGGAGACACAGAATCTGAAACGGGCTCCAGGCTCCGAGCCATCAGCCCAGAGCCTGACGCGGGGCTCGAACTCACGGACCGCGAGATCGTGACCTGGCTGAAGTCGGACGCTTAACCGACTGCGCCACCCAGGCGCCCCAAGAGTTGGTTTCTTGAAAAGGTAAACAAATTGACAAACCTTTAGCTAGACTAAGAAAAAAAAGAGAGATGATTCATATAAATAAAATTATAAACGAAAGAGGAGACATTACAACTTGTTTCACAGACATACAAAAACTCACAAGACTACTACGAGAATTGTAAGCCAACATCAGATAACTTAGAATAAATAGATTCAAACCTAGAAACACACAACTTACCAAGACTGAATCATGACACAATAGAAAATCTGAATAGACCAATAACAAACAAGGAGATTGAACACCAATTAAAAATTTCCCAGTGAACAAACCCAAACCCAGATGGCTTCACTGGTGGGTTGTTCCAAACATTTAAAGATTTAGTACCAGTTCTTCCAAATTCTTCCAAAAAAATTGAAGAGGAAGGAACACTTCTAAACTCATTTCATGAGGCCAAGTTTACCCTGCTACTGAAACCAGACGAAGACATTATAAGGAAACGAAACTACATGCCAGTATCCCTCATGAAAATACATGAAAAAATTCTCAACAAAATGCTAACGAAATGGAATTCAAGAGCACATTAAAGGGATCAGATGCCATGATCAAGTGAGATTTGCCCCTGAGTTGCAAAGATGGTTCAACATGTGCAGATTAATAAACACAATGCACCACATGGAAAAATCATATAATCGTCTCAACAGAGGCAGAAAAAGCACTTGGCAAAATTCAACATCCTTTTGTGATAAAAACTTGCCACCGATTAGGTATAAAAGAAATGTACCTCAACATAATAGAGGCCATATATTACAAGCTTACAACTAACATCGTACTCAATGGTGAAAAGCTAAAAGCCCTTCCTCCAAGAACAGGAGTCAGACAAGACTCAACACTACTATTCAATATAGTACGGGAAGTTCTAGCCAGAACAATTACTTACAAAAAAAAAAAAAAGTAGCCAAATCAGAAAGAAGTAAAATGAGAGCCATTTGCAGATGACACTATTTTATGTATAGAAAACCCCGAAGACTCCAACAAAAGCTGATGGAACGAATAAGTGCATTTCGTAAAGTTGCAGGATACAAACTCAACCCAGAAATCAGTTGCATTTCTATACATGAACAACAAACCATCTGAAAGAGAAATTAAGAAAGCAATTCCTTTTCAATAGCATCAAAAATAATAAGATAATGGGGTGCTTGGGTGGCTCAGTTGGTTGAGCATCTGACTTTGATTTCGGCTCAGGACTTGACTCCAGGGTCATGGGATCGAGTCCCCCGTTGGGCTCTGCACTGAGTGTGGAGCCTGCTTAAGATTCTCTCTCTCTCTCTCTCTCTCTCTCCCTCCCGCTGCCCCTCTCCCCTGCTCCTGTGCTCACTCTCTCTAAAATAAGATGAAAAATTAAAAAAATAAGATACTTAGGAATAAATCTAAGCAAGGAAGTGAAAGATCCATACACTGGAAACTGTAAGACTGATAAAAGAAATAGAAGAAGACACAAATAAATGGGAAGATAGCCTGTGTTAATGGATTGGGGAATTAATATTGTTAAAAAGTTCGTGCTACCCACAGTGATTTACAGATTCAATGCAATCTGTAACCAAATCTCAATCGCATTTTTCACAGAAGTTTAAAAAAAAGAATCATAAAATTTGGATGGAACCACAAAGACTCCTTTAGCGAAAACCATCTTGAGAAAGAACAAAGCCAGAGCCATCATATTTTCTGATGTCAAACTATATTTGAAAAGCTATAGTAGTCAAAACAGTATGGTACTGGCATAAAAACAGGCACATGGATCAATGGCACAGAATAGAGGCCCAAGAAATAAACCTACGCATATATGTCTGATTAATTCAGAACAAAGGAGCCATGAATATAAATTGGGGAAAGGGCAATGTCTTCAATAAATGATGTTAGGAAAATTGGATATTCACATGCACAAGAATGAAACTAAACTCCTGTCGTACACCATTCATAAAAATTAACTTGAAATAGATTAAAGGCTTAAATAGAAGACCTGAAACTATAGGACCCCTAGAAGAAAACACAGGCTGCAAGCTCCCGACACTGGTCTTAGCAGGGATTTCTTAAGATAAGACACCAAAGCATAGGCAATAAAAGCAATAATAAACAGGTAGGAGTATATCAAACCTAGAAACTTCCTCACAGCAGAGGAAGTCATCAATAAATTGAAAAGACAATCTACAGAATGGGGGAAAATATTTGCAAACCATGCATCTTATATGGGCTTAACATTGTAAAAATATAAGAACCTCATAGGGGCACCTGGGTAGCTCTGTCAGTTAAGCATCTGACTTTCGGTTTTGGCGCAAGTCGTGATCTCGTGGTTTCTTGAGTTTGAGCCTTGTGTCGGGCTCTGCACTGGCAGCATGGAGCCTGCTTGGGATTCTCTGTCTCCCTCTTTCTCTGCCCCTCCCTCACTCACACTGTGTATCTTCCTTAAAATAAATAAGTAAACTTTAAAACAATTTTTTTTTTTAAAGGGTCAATGATTATTGCCTGTTTTTATTTATTTATTTATTTTTTCAACGTTTTTAATTTATTTTTGGGACAGAGAGAGACAGAGCATGAACGGGGAAGGGGCAGAGAGAGAGGGAGACACACAGAATTGGAAACAGGCTCCAGGCTCCGAGCCATCAGCCCAGAGCCTGACGCGGGGCTCGAACTCACAGACCGCGAGATCGTGACCTGGCTGAAGTCGGACGCTCAACCGACTGCGCCACCCAGGCGCCCCTAAAACAATTTTTTTAAAAGTATAAGGAACTCCTATGACTCAACCTTAAAAAACCCTCAGACAATCTAGTTATGAAATGGGCCTGTGACCTGAGTAGACATTTTTCCAAAGAAGACATGCAAATGGCCAACAGGTACAAGAAAGGGTGCTTAATGTCACCAATCATCAGGGCCATGCAAATCGATACCCCGTGTGAGATATCACCTCACACCTGGTAGAGGGCTATTAAGAAGACAAGAGCTCACAAATGTTGGCAAGGATGTGGAGAGGGGGGAACGTTTATATACTGTTGGTGGGAATGTTAACTGGCGCAGCCACTATGGAAAACAGTATGATGGTTCCTCAAAAAATCACAAATAGGACTATCACATGATGCAGCAATCCCACCTCTGGGTATTTATCTGAAGGAAACAGAATCAGCATCTCATAGAGATACCTGCACTCCTATGTTTATGGCAGCATTACTCCCAATAGCCAAGACATGGAAACAACCTAAATGTCCATCAGTAGATGCACGGATCAAGAAAATGTGTCACACACACACACACACACACACACACACACACACACAATTATTCACTGAAAAGGAAGAACATCCTGTCATTTGTGACAACATGGATGAAACTTGAGGGCATTACGTGAGGTGAAATAAGCCTGAGCAGGAAAGACAAATACAGCACTGTCTCACCAATACGTGGAATTAAAGAAAGAAAAAAAAAAAAGCCGATTTCATAGAAACAGAGAAGGAGAGAAGGGAGGTTGCCAGGGGAGATGGGGAGGGGGGGAAATGGAGCATGTAGGTCAAAGGGCACACATTTTCAGTTACAAGATGCGTAAGTTCAGAGGATCTAATACAGCATGTTGACTATTGTCTAACTCTATATAGGTGACTATATAATACAGTATGGACACTTGCAATTGGCTGAAAAAAAAAGTTAACTATGTGCCACGATGGATGTGTTAATTACCTTGCTGTTGGTAACCATTCCACAATATATATGTATATCAAATGATCATGTTGTACACTTTATATGCAATTATGTTTGTAAATTATTCCTTGAAAAAGCCGGGAAGAAAAAGTTAAAAAAGGAAATCCTTTCTGTAAAATGAAGCAGAAAACATAAAGCCTTCCTGTACATTTTCTATAGACATGACTCTACGTTTTTATAGACATATACATGTAAATGTATGGAAAAGGACACTTACAAATGGATGATAGCAGTTGCCTCTGGAACGCAGACTGGGGCGGGGCTTGGACCCATCACAGGAACTCAACTTGATTTGCATTCTTCGCCTGTCTGTGAGATACAGTCATGGCATCGTGAATTTAGAGTTTGTAGAGTTAAGTAAAGGTTACTCTAAAAACTTTATTGGAAGTTTGAGGAGTATCATGTGTGACTTGATTGAGGCAAAGTACTATCTTCTCTTTTCTAAGTTCTAGTTTAAAACCCGTAATAAATAAAGGGTGAAGGAGACAGTGATGGAAATGTGGCATTTTGTTGTTGTTTCCACCTTCCCAGGTATTCACCATTATTATTAAGTCACGGCAAGGAATCTTCCCTGCCAATACAATCGGAAGGTCAGTTAATAAAAATAATGATAATATTACGAGACAGGAAAGCATTGAAAGTGCTACATACATACCTTAAAGCCATTTTGACTTAAAATCTGCAAATCCATCGGCTCAGTCATCAAGCTTTTGACGTGATGCACGACTGAGGCCTTAGCTCCAATATGGGTCCACTCCTCTGGGTTCTTTATCCTTTCTCTTGCCAGAGCGACTTCTGTAAACCAGCATGCTTCATCTCCACTTTTGTTTTCTTTAAACTAGAGCAAAACTGAAGACACTTGCAAACAACCAGAGTGCGGACTTCTTGTGGATTTCCGCGGCTTTCTACCAGACCATTTTTTTTAGTTGTCTATTTCTCACCTGCTTTGACAACAATGTTTGTCGTAGCAACGCGCTTGAATGTAGCTTTCCAAAACACTCAACTTACTTTTAGAAAAGAAGCCCTCTGTTGCTATTTATTCTTCATTAGTTTACTGAATCCAAAATTAAACCGCACAATGACACTAATACAAATGTTATAAATGGTATTAGCCAACAGAATAAGCAAACAACTCAACAGTTGGGAAGAGGGGAGGCCAGGATTCACCCCCAGCTCTGCGAGCCAAGGCCACGGTTCTGTTTGTTTTACGGCGGGAATGGGGACACTAGGTGTGTGTATGCTGTGGATCAAACAAGTTGGTTGGGAAAGCTTCTGCAGTGTTTTCTGGTATGACAACTAGCCCCACGAATGCCTGGATCCACCTGTCCAAGCGTTTCCGAGGGAGATACACATCAGAAAGAGGAACACCGCTTCTTACCAGCAGCATGACTCACGGGTAAAGAGGAGTTGGTGGAAAAGCCATATTTTACGATCTCTCCACTGTCTGGCGAGCCTCCACCGCACAGGAGCCCCGCCTCAGGACCAGCACACATTCAGGCCTGGATGGGGAAGGAGGGCTCCAACCGGCCCTTGTGTCCGCTTGTTAACTCTGACTCACAGAAGAGGACCAGTGAGGAAGTATGGAACCAAATAGCTTGCAGAGTAGATTCCACCCGCCCCCCCCCCCCCCGACTGCATGCGAGGCAAAAGTGGAACAGGAGAGAAGGTGGCTTTGGTTACTGCTCGTTTTTGTTACTGCTTTTAGGAACACGGCGAACGGCTGTGAAGCCACTGCCCGTATCTCAAGCCTGAGAGGTACCTGTGACTTACGTCTCTCTGTGTGCTTCCTCTCTCCCAGCCAGTGTCTTCCGCCAAGAGTAGCCAGCATTTTGGGCCTTGAGGTGATCCTTCCTTTAATGAATTTTTCTTTGTTTTAAATATACATACGCTTCTGCCTTCTCTTAACCAAAGTTGAAAAGCAAAAATCTTACCTCTTGCCCTCTTTATGCCTGCCCTGAAACTCTAAGAAAAAGGTATTATACAAGGTCCAGCATTACCCAAGGGAGCTCAGTTGTCTGCAAGAGAGTAAGAGAGAGAAATTGTAAATAGTTACCTTAGTTTCCTTTCGATCTAAAGAATCCATGATTGTCTTTTTTCCCTTTCTTTAGTTTCCTTTGGTCATACCAAGGAATGACCCGGTAGATAAACTGCACTGTCTAATGGACCAAGAGTATGGACATGGTTGAACTGGATGATCTGTTTAACTGAAGCCTTTGGAGCAGAGGTAACATTTTCTTGTTAGGGGACATGGTATGAATGTCACCCTCATGATGTGTTATATATATATACATATGTGTGTGTGTGTGTGTGTGTATATATATGTATATACATATACATGATGTATACATATACATATATATTCAAAAAATATTCATAATTATATTCACAAATATAATTATATTCATAAATATATTCATAGATATATTCATATATATTCATACACACACACGTATATATGTATATATGTAACGGCATATTCCTCAGCCATAAAAAAGAATGAGATCTTGTCATTTGCAACCATGTGGATAGAGCTAGAGTGTATTATGCTAAGTGAGATAAGTCAGAGAAAGACAAATACCATACGATTTCATTGATGTGTGGAATTTAAGAAACAAAACAGATGAACACAGGGAAAAAAAAAGATGGATGCAAACCATCAGAAAGACTCTTAGGTATAGAGAACAAACTGAGGGCTGGTGGAGGGAGGCAAGTGGCGGGGATGGGCTAAATACGTGACGGGCATTAAGGAAGGCACTTGTTTTGATGAGCACTGAGTGTTATATGTAAGTGATGAATCACTAAATTCTACTCCTGGAACTAATATTACACTATATGTTAACTAACAAGAATTTAAATAGAAACTTGATACATTTAGAAAAAAAAATGAGACTTTCAAAACACGTGGAATATTCTAGAAGATCTCAACAAACAGGAAAGTGGTTTCAACGTGAATTTGACTGTATCTCAAATATATGAAGTTAGTTCTGTTAGAAAAGTGATTAAAGAAAGCAACTTAAGTGATACAAACTTTCTGTAACACTTCATGAAGTGGACAGTTTCTATTTGGAGGACTGCAAAATAGGGCAGAAGGCAGGAAACTTTTACAGGATAAAGAATACAGAACAAGAAAGAAAAGTAGAAAATATCTGATTGGTGGGAGCCATATAGTCAACCTTCTGGGCAAGAAGGCCCAGAGTTGGTGTGTCCTTTTGGGGATTGGCTGACTGGATATACTAGGTTTCTGGTCAAGGGGAGCATTTACGGGGACACAGAGGTTATCTAAGTCATGGGTTGCCAATATGGCAACCTGGACAGGAGTGGCTCCATCTTGGGCCTAGAAATTTATTTCAACACTTCTCTCTAAACTTCCCTCTTCGTCCTTTCTTTTCTTCGAGGGAAAATTGTCCTCACCTCCACCATCTGTGCCCTCAGCTGCTCATTCTATCAGCTGTCCTGAGGCCAGGGTTAAGATGTCCGTGGTTCCTCCTGGTGTCCTGAGAGATAGCCTGTGTTTCCTTCAGTCTGGAATGGAAGAAAAGATAAGGCAGCTCTTCAGAGTCCAGTGTGTGGTCCTGGAACCTGGACCTCCCGTACCTGGCGTGAAGGGGGTTGATGTGTCATTTACTCAGGTCTGCAGGAGTCTGAGTCCGTTGGCAATGTGAAAACCCTATTCAGATGTCTGGAGTCTGGCCGTTGCTGTTCACACAGCTGGTTCCCCTGGCTGAGATCTGAATCGGTGGTGGAGAGAGGCTTAAGGGGGATGACTCAGCAGAGGCCGATGGTAAACTAAGAAAATTCCGTCTGAGTACCTCCATAAGGAAAGCGTCAGCTCGCCTGGGAAGACAGTTATCCAAAGGAATAGCTCACTTCTCATGACCCACCCCCTCCCTTCATGGGTTGATTTTTAGGCACTTGTCTGGGCACAAGGGGTGGGGTTGCTAAATAAGACAGATTCTCTCTTCACAAGAAATATACAATCTAAATCTAGAAGGGCACGGTAAGTCACGCCAATGAGTGATTCAGGTTGAATGGGATGACTGTCTCAGGAGGCACAAAATAAGGCTTCAAGGGTTTTGAAGAAAAAGAAATGGGCATTCATTGAGCACCTGTTATGGGGTGGACACTGTGCTGTGATGTGTAGTTTCAGACTTCAGCCCTTGCTCAGCTCTGGTGGCTTCTTCAGGAAACTTATCACCATTACAGAGCAAACCGAGGGGACAAGATACTCTTGTTTCTCATTAGTCTGTCCCATGACTAGGTCCTTATGTTATTTTTCAGGGGACTGAATGTGAACTTTGGAACGTATTATTAAAAATCCCCATGGGGCGCCCGGGTGGCTCAGTCGGTTAAGCGTCCGACTTCGGCTCAGGTCATGATCTCGCGGTCCGTGAGTTCGAGCCCCGCGTCGGGCTCTGTGCTGACAGCTCGGAGCCTGGAGCCTGCTTCAGATTCTGTGTCTCCCTCTCTCTCTGACCCTCCTCCGTTCATGCTCTGTCTCTCTCTGTCTCAAAAATAAATAAACATTAAAAAAAATTTTTTAAAAACCTTTAAAAAAATCCCCATACATTTTTGTAGTTATGGCCTTTTATGTTTTACTGCGGATGGCTTTCACTTATGTATCTAATGAGATGGGGAGATAATCTGTAAAAAAAATGTTAGAAATGAAAGAAAAACGATAGGCGAACAACAACAACAAAACGTTGGTTGAGCCTTTTTTTTCCCCCCTTTCATCTCTTGGTTGCCTTATCGCTTCAGATTTAGAGAAGTCCAAACCATGATGCAGACTTATTGCGACTGATAGAGAATTTTCTAGTGCAATCTAAAGGGGCAATGCTGTAAACCCTGATACCAAAATCTTTAAGCCTAACTGAAAGGAGAACTGAATAATCGTCAGTTGGATCAGAGCAGAGACCTAAAAGTGGTTCTGCACCTTGGCTGCTTTAAAAAATGCAGGTGCGGGGGGCGCCTGGGTGGCTCAGTCGGTTGAGCGGCCGACTTCGGCTCAGGTCACCATCTCGCGGTCCATGGGTTCGAGACCCGCGTCGGGCTCTGTGCTGACAGCTCAGAGCCTGGAGCCTGTTTCGGATTCTGTGTCTCCCTCTCTTTCTGCCCCTCCCCCGTTCATGCTCTGTCTCTCTCTGTCTCAAAAATAAATAAACGTTAAAAAAAATTAAAAAAAAAAATGCAGGTGTACCTGGCCATACCTCCAGCCAATTAGATTAAACCTTGTCATGGTGGGATCCAGACTTCAGTATTTTTATTTTACTTTTTTATTAAGTTTATTTATTTTGAGAGAGATACACAGAGAGAGAGAGAGAGAGAGAGAGAGAGAGAGATTGAAAACACATGTATGCTGATAGGGGAGAGGCAGAGGGAGAGAGAAAGAGAATCCCAAGCAGGTTCCACACTCAGCACAAAGCCCAGCGCGGGGGTCCATCTCGCAAACGGTGAGATCATGACCTGAGCTGAAATTGAGAGTTTGGCACTTAACCAACTGAGCTACCCAAGTGCCCCAGACCTCAGTATTTTTTAAAGCTCCAGATGATTCAAAGGTGCCATCGGTATTAATAAATACTTCCGCACAAGAGATATTTAAATCTAATCTGCTGGTTGATGAATTCACAAGCATAGGTCGTGTGCTACGTGATGGGAGAGTCATTCGCTAACACCACAAGGGTCTCTGGCCCAATGGGTGGGGTTTGAGAGTAGTTCTTGCCACAAGTATAATTCAGGTGTGTCAGAGCTTTAAGGAGAAATGAAAACGTTTTGAAAAATGGTCTATGTTTTCCTCTGCTTTTCTGCATGTTTTCCTAACTGCTCAGGCCTCTTAGGCATCACTGGGCCTTTCTGTTTTCAGAGCAACTTGATGAATCCTGTGTAAGATCCCAAGAAGGGAGCTCACCCAGTGGCCTTCATGAGGTGGATGCTGGGGAGGCTGCGGCCACGAAGAATTCCAGGGTGAATGGCCTGCTCTGGCTCCTGAGTTCATTGCTGCTCAGCCTGAAGTCGCACTTGGGTCTGAAGGCGCATGGGTGCCCTCGGTGCCTATTCAGCAGGTTCCCTACTGAGGACGGGAGCCCTCAGCCTGCCACTGAAGACTGGTCTGCAGCTCCCACCACTGGGGGCCACTGAATGGGCACGACCAACCACGGAGGGATCTTAAAGAGCTGCTCCTCCACAAAGGCAAAAAAAAAAAAAAAAAAAAAAATGGAAATAAGGTTGCCTGAAAAGGAACAGTTCCTGAAACAAAACAAATTTAATCTGCATGCAAATCCCCCAGATGTTGCTAAAATGCAGATTCTAATTCAGCATTTGGGGGTGGAGATGAGGCCTGGGCTTCTGCCTTTCTGCCAGACCCCATGGGTTTGGAGAACGCAACGAGATTTCTAACAAAGCCCTGGCGCTGTTGGTTCCCAGACCACACTTTGAACGGCCGCGGCCACGGTGTAAGTGAAGCGTTTCTCAGAGTGAGTGCAGATCCCCGAGTCAGAGTCATTGGGGTGGAGACACTTGCTCTAAAGCAGATACCTGTGCCCCACCCCCAACCTTCTTAATTAGGCTCTCTGGGGGGTGAACTAAGACTAACCGCCTGGGGAATTTTTTTTGGTTTTTCTTTGAATGCTCAGGTTCATGTCCAATAATCTCATCTTGCCCCTTTCCAGATTGTAACTTAATTGATTTAGGGTGGGGCCTAGGCACTTTTAGCTCCTCAAGGCACCTAGTGTGCAATCAGAACATGAGAACCCCCTAGAAAGACTCAAAAATCTCCTAGCATCTGTGTGCCACCCTCAGAGACTGGGATTTCACGGGCGTGGCCTAGGTACTGGAACAGTGTCCCGGGTGATTCCTAAGGTGCAGACAAGCTTGGGAACCATTGGGTTAGCGTGTCCCTATGTGAGCACATCATCCAGGCAGTTCTTAATGCATGTTAAAGCTTGAGAGCCTCTGATCTGGAAGGAAAGTCAAAGACAGCTCTTTTGTTAGCATAAAGGGTAACTGTCTGCAAGGACTCTGGTTATAAGTCTAGGAGCCGTCTTAGAGCTATGACTAAAACTTCAGACATGTGTTTGATTCACTGGGTGTAGGAGGATGTGGGTAAGCAACGGAAAGACAAGGTAGAAAGAGAAACGATACACATGCTCTAACTCTTCCAAAGGGTCTTACTCCAATCTGCTTGCACGGCACAGCTGTTGGGTTGCTAGGCCTTATGGATACGACAGAAGATTAATACAGAAAGTTTCTGATTGTAAATATGTGCTATTATTCCTTTATGAGTTACCTTTTCGATCAGCAGACTGGTTACGTGTATTTGTTTTAGGGGAGAGTTCTGTGCTCACAGGAGAAAAACAAGCCCGTAAAAGCTGGTAGACATCTATTGTTTCTGGCTGCCCAGCAGACCTTGTGTACTTCTAGAAAAACAGTCTGTTTTTTGAGCTAATGATTTTGCTTGGGGGTTAAAATGTTACACTTGAGTTATATGTCCAGCCTTGTGTCATAGAGCCTGAGCTCATTCGTTCCTCAACACCAGATCTCAGCCAAGCCACCTAGAGGTCTTCTCTAGGATTTCTCAAATCAGAGTTGGTTTCTCTCTGATTGTAAAGTGACATGCCGTGGGCACCTGTGGCGTGGAGGGGAACTTGCCTGCAGTGGGAAAGAATTAGGCCAACTCGGTGACAGAAGCCAGAGGAGCCTGGGAAGGGAGACACCCCAGTTCCCATCCCTGAGGTCCCTGCAGACACCTGCTTATACTGTCTTATCTTTGGTTCTGTGAGCTGTCCTGCTACGATTTCAATAAATCGCCTTTTTTTGCTTAAGAGGATTTGAACCAAGTGTCTGTCACTTACAAGCCAAAGAGTAATGCTCGGTTCAATATGGCACCATTCCCTTAGTATATTGCTCCAGCTGTTCAGGAGGAAGCACCGACCTCCTAAAGTTAGCCTTTAACAAAAATGGTAAGTCTTGATTACTGAAAATACGGAGCCAGGACATCGCAGGGCACAGGATTGTTTTTCTGTTTTGTTTTGTTTTGTTTTTCCCATCAGAGATGGAAAAGGAGCCAAGTGGCTAGAAGCAAAAGAGAGACTCTCAAAGTGCTGAGGAAGGAGAAGAAACCTTTGTGCAGATACCAACGGGGAGAAG
The DNA here is from genome assembly GCF_028018385.1 of Neofelis nebulosa. Taxonomy (NCBI): domain Eukaryota; kingdom Metazoa; phylum Chordata; class Mammalia; order Carnivora; family Felidae; genus Neofelis; species Neofelis nebulosa. The sequence continues at coordinate 116,323,185 of NC_080789.1, read as the reverse complement.
TAAGTCTGTGGGTTTTCTGCGATGCCTAGCAGAGCCATCAGGTCACATAACGTGAGATCAGAATTTTAAACAAGTGTCCCTTGTACACCTTGCCACAGGCAAGGATTCGGCTGGGCTTTCAAGGCCATAAGCACCGATATGTATACCACACTTGAAAATTTACAAAGTGTTTTCAGAAATATTATGCCATTTTCCAGATGAGGACAAGTGCTCAGCAAGAGACTAAGGCTCCCCCAAGATCCCAGCTCCAGAGAATTGGAAGCAAGACTCATATCCAGGATTTGCTGGGTCCAACCCTGTGGTCTTTATCAATGTGCCACTGTATCTGCCTCCGAGGAATAGATGATATCAGTGGGTAGACATCAGCAATTCAATCCACCAGGGAGACCTCTCCAGGAAAATGTTTCTCCAGTGTTGTAATGCACGCCAGTAAGAAAATAGGAATTCCTGCCACTCTTGAGTGACAGATGTGTGTTAGATAACAGAAGTGGGCAGCGACTGTGATAGGAATCTCTGAATGAGCGTTTGTCTCAACAGATCAGTTCAACTGAATTATGCAAAGGCAGCTTTACAACCAGAAAGACCACAAGAGGAGGAAATCAGGCATCTGGATCCTAATCCAGTGCCATTAGATGCTTGTACAAACCGCAGACAAGCTTTTTAACCTTCCCGGGCCTCAGTTTCTTCATCTGTAAAATGAATGGGTTGGACTTGATGATCTCTGAGGGCTCTTTCAGCCCTATAATTCTATGTTATTTGCTAGAATGCTCGTAGCAAATATGTTACACTGTGGTTTATAGCACACTATAATTACAGGGTTCAGAGTAGGAGAGAACACCGAATCCTAAATCAGCTCAACGTCTAATTCCTGTTCAGTCACGTCAGGCCAGATTGTTTTTATCTACATGAAATGAAATTTACGGCACTGCCTGCTTTTAAGGGGGGAGGTGAGGAAGCTCCAGGAAACCTGTCCAGGTGAAGAAGTCCAGAAAGCTATAAATAATAATGAGACTAAGCACCAACTGGGACACCTTCTACTTTTTTCAAGCCATGCTCACAGTAAATCCATAAGATAGATGGACAGTGGTTACTTTTTCTTTCTTCTTTTTCTTTTCTTTCTTTCTTTCTTTCTTTCTTTCTTTCTTTCTTTCTTTCTTTCTTTCTCTCTTTCATTTCTTTCTTTCTTTCTTTCTTTCTTTCTTTCTTTCTTTCTTTCTTTCTTTCTTTCTTTCTTTTCTTTCTTTCTTTCTTTCTTTCTTTCTTTCTTTCTTTCTTTCTTTCTTTCTTTCTTTCTTTCTTTCTTCTTTCATTACCTTTGTCAGATGGGGAAAGTGAGACACAGGCTGGTTTTTATGATCTGACCAAGATCTCCTTATGACAGAGCCAGGACTAAGACCCAGATTTCTTGACCCCAATTCTAGAATTCCTTCCAACAGTCAGTGTTTCCTTCAGGGAGTCAGGTATCATTATGTTCTCATTAGCAAAATGCTCCTTCCTGATGACTAGGAAAGTTGCTGGCAAGCATCACTTCTGTTGACAGGTGTCGGAGAGAGATGTGTCATGGGGGGTGCGAGGGCCACTTTTGAATGTTTTCTCTCACCTTTTCAATATGTACAGAGGCAAATACCGATGCACGTTAGGGTCTTTGGCTCATGAGCTGAAATAAAAGGAGAACTCTAGGCGCATTTCGATAGACCTATCATTATTTCAAACTGTATCCAGCCAAACAGAAATGGGGTTTTTAGGATGTCGTCATCTGTTCTATCCCCTCATTACAAGGCTTGGTTGGAGCTCTTGCTGACTCTTTCATCTGAGCCCATTTGTAATTTCGCTTTACATGACTCATCTTAAACTTTATTATCACATTCATTTAATAATGCTGGTTGACAACACTTTAAATGGTTGGCTTCCCATGATACAAGGCAATTACTTTTTATATTGCATCTTTAATACAAAGTATTGAGACAAACTCTTTAAATATCAAAACAAAGAGGTAATGGTTTGGGGGCTACAGGAATTGGGTCCAGACAATATCAGAAAATCAAAATACAGAAACAAGGGAAAGAGAGACAGAGTAGGATGAACGTTGATAAGCATAGGGAAGAGATTGTGACTAAGGTGGTCTCGGCATTTCTTTCTAGAAGCTTGGAAATGTGGAATGGTCTGGTGGTTTTTATGATGAGGTAGGCACTGTATTTGAGGTTTATTTCTCCTATATTTCTGGAAAAAGGATTTAAAAATGACAAGACCTAGCTTCCAAGGATTTTAATAAAAGGGACCCATAAAAGACAAAGAGGAGGGATGATAAATCATCCTGAGTAGAGGGGGATTTAAAAAGATGGGTTCAAAGCCTACTCCAGAGAGAACTGAGTTCTTATTGCCTCGGGGTGTGTGGGTGGTGGCGCAGGGCTTTACTGAGAGGCCGGGGTGGATGGCAAAGTGCAGAGGTGGAGGCAGATAGAGGCATGCAGAGGGGTAATGACACCAAACAGACTAAAAGGCATTTTTTCTAACCCCAGAGGTTTCCAACAAGGAAGGGAAGAAGTCAGGGAAGTTTGTAGAAGAAGGAGATTTCGCTCCAGACTCTAGAAGAGATCTGTTGTCCCAGCAATGGTCGGTGGTATTGGCAGGGTTCAGTGCAAAACTGTGGCCGAAACCATTTGTCCTTCCAACTACATCCCTACTCCACTGACTTTTAGTAACCCTTGGCCTTCTCCTTTGAACTTATAGTGCCCATGAACTTTCTCAGGTCAAGGGTGATCCCATGAGTTCTACAGTTTCATTACAAGATTTGATTTGAACCCTCTCTAGTTTTCCCATCTGTTTCCCATCTGATTCATTGTCGGTCATTTTAATTTAATTTCACTTTTTAAAAAAAATTTAAAAATGTTTATTCATTTTTGAGAGACAAAGAGAACAAGTGTGAGTGGGGGAGGGGCGGAGAGAGGGAGACACAGAATCTGAAGCAGGCTTCCGAGCTGTCAGCATAGAGCCCAACATGGGGCTCGATCCCCTGAACCGTGAGATCATAACCTGAGCCAAAACCAAGAGTTTGATGCTCAACTGACTGAGCCATCCAGGCGTCTCTTTAATTTTAAATGCAAGAGAATGCAGTCCCTCACCCACGGGTATTTGCACTTTAATTTCACAGCTAGGGACAGTGGGCAAAAGCTGTGTCTCTTGGACTGTCCCAGAGTCCCTTAAATGATGCGAGCTAGTTGATGACCTGTTCTACCTGGAGTAAGGACTGTTACATAGCTCAGTTGCTTAAAAGTGCCATACCTGCCTCCTCCAACAGCTCCAGCTGCCCTGTCACACGTTCTTTATTTGAAGACAAAGTTCCAACCACTCACCGACTCAGCCTCACACTTTGCTGTGTCCTCACCCTTCCTGACTTTCCCAGCATTGACTTGGCTACTTGCATTTGACTCTGTTCTTGTCCTGCCTGTCCAACCTCACTTTGCAGCCTTCCTGGCCAGGACTTTGACTTCCTCTAAGCCTCATCTTCCTCCCATCCCAGCAGGGACTTTGCCAGCCTGTGACCACGTCCCCTCCCTGCCTACTTGGACTCCAGGCGTTTCCTACCACCTGGACTCCACTCTGTGGGCAGTGCTCAGACTGCAGAGGGCCAGGTATGCCCCAGCCTGTTTCACCAGAGCAATTTCACAAACCTCAGTTACTTTATGGGCTGGAGCAGTGGTTTTTGGAAAAGGTTTTTGAGCCATAGGATCCTCTCTTCAAATGAAGTCTAAAGTGGAAGTCCTCATTTGTAAACTAGAGAGGGCTGATCTACAATACTTAAAATGAAGAGTCGAGTCTCCCCTGCTTACCCCTCTCACTGCCCCTCCCTCCCCCATAGCATGAGAAACATGGCTTTGAAGCCCTTGAACCAGGGGACTCGCAGCTCTTTTATCCCAATCACACTGTCCTTGCCCAATCCCACCCACGCTCGTGAATCAGCTGCCAGCTTGTACTGGTGAATCTAAATCACTGTCTCCTGATTTACCCTCACTTCTGGTGGCATGGTTCCACTTCCTCACTAGACTTTACCCCACGGAGGCCCGTAGGTTCCCCAACGTGTCTGGAATATCATCCAGTTATCTTTCCTGCCATGCCCATGCCCCACGTACCTCTTTTCTTTCTTTCTGTCTTTCTCTCTCTCTCTCTCTCTTTTTTTTTTTTTTTTACATTTATTCATTTTTGAGAGAGAGAGAGGCAGAGAGAGAGGGAGACACAGAATCCGAAGCAGGCTCCAGGCTCTGAGCTGTCAGCACAGAGCCCGATGCGGGGCTCGAACCCACGAACCAGGAGATCATGACCTGAGCTGAAGTCGGATACTTAACTGACTGAGCCACTCGGGCGCCCCTACCTCTTTTCTTTCTTGCTTCCTATGTACACTGATGGAATTTTAAGGAAGTTTGCAATTATCCTAGAGTGCTTCTGTGATCTCAGCTTCTGCATAGCTAACCAGTCACCAACTCCTATGCTTTCTACCTCCAAAATCTCACTCGGATTTAAAGCCTATTCTCTATCCCCCCTGCCACTGCCTCAGTTGGGCTTTGGTCATCTTGGGTAGGGATTATGCCATTGACATCCTGACTTCGTGCTCCTCCCTGAGCCATTCCTCAGTCCATAACAAAGAGGAAGCCTTCACAGACGTGAGGCTTGGATTTCCCATTGAAGAATGGGTAGGATATTTATAGGTCTTCCTTTGGCCAATAATCATGATCTCGCTACATTCTAAGAGAATATCTAAGAGTATGAAGCTCATTTGAGGTTTCTCATGTAAACGTCCATCGAGGGAAATGCAAATATAGACTATTCATTGATGTGCTTTTTGTGTCTTCTTTCCTGTTAGAGTGACTTTTTCCTCAGGCATGGGCGTTGTGTCGTCGAACAGCTGTTCTAGTGAGCAAGGAATCCCATGGGCAACCTACCGCCAATGCCCGTCATTCACAGAAGACAATCTTACTGTGTTTCTCATTGTGCTTCATGATTAACCGGCTGTAAGAGAAAACTAACACACAGAAGTGATTGTTCTGTCTCCCGTAGGAAGGGTCCTTATTATGACAGAAAAGTTATTTTCTTTTCTGTGGTTTCTTAAGGGTTCTCTAATTGGGTAACCCCCTGCTGACCCCTGGCTATGGTAGTTTCTACGTTGACATCTTTGTTCCACTCCTTGCACACAGAAGCCAGCGACGAGTAACTCAAACCAACACAGAGCATGAGATAATGGGGCTCTATAACCCACCAGTATTTAAAAGGCAATGACCCCTTAAGTTCACTGGAGTTACCTTCCATTAAGAATTTTTCTCGCCTGCATATAAGAGACGGGGTGTGTGTTACAGCCCCATGTCTGCTCTCGGTGTGGACTGAATTGATCTGTCAGACTTCAGGGGCTCGAACTTGAATTGGTTTGGAATGCATGACTCTACATCTCCTTGGATGATAACTCAAAATAAGGCCAAAAGTTTTTCTTTTCTTTTCTTTTTCTGTGTGTGTGTGGGGTGGGGGGGCGGATATTTTAAATTGGGGAAAATATAGGGGCACCTGGGTGGCTCAGTCAGTTAAGCATCCAACTTCGGCTTAGGTCATGATCTCACGGTTCATGGGTTCAAGCCCCACATCGGACTCTGTGCTGACAGCTCAGAGCCTGGAGCCTGCTTCGGATTCTGTGTCTCCCTCTCTCTCTGCCCCTCCCCCACTTGTGCTCTGTCTCTTTGTCTCTCTGTCTCTCAAAAATAAATAAAAAAGCATTAAAAAATTTTAAAAAACTCTGGGAAAATATAAAGGGTAATGGAACAAAAACCTACATTTCTACCATCTAGAAAGATTAACTTCTCAAATATTTTCTTATTTACTTGCAATGTTTTTCTTTCTTTCTTTCTTTCTTTCTTTCTTTCTTTCTTTCTTTCTTTCTTTCTTTCTCTTGAAATAGAACATTGGAGATGAGATTGAAATCCTCTTCAGCCAACAACCCCAGGCCCTGCCCATTCCTGGTCCCCTTCCCAGAGACCGCCATCACCACGAGGTGGTGGGTGTCCATGTAACCCATTCATTTGTTTTATTTTCTTCTACCAGTATGGAGTCTATTTATTGCATTCTTATTCTTTCAGTGGCAATAAGGCTTAATTCAATTTTCTTTTTTTAAGTAGGCTCCACACCAACTGGGGGCTCAAACTCACAACCCCAAGTTCAAGAGTCAGATGCTCTACTGACTGAGACAGCCAGGAGCCCCCGGTGCAATACAATTTTAATATGCCTACTCCTGTTTATATTCTTCTTTCAAAGCCTACGATCCACCAGCACCTCTTTAATCCTTAACAAGGCAGTGGAGGCAACACTCTCCCAGCTCCTTTCACACACTCTCCTCTCAATGCCATGTGATCGCATTTTATTTAGTTCATGCTTGTTTCCATGGCACTGACATTTCTTTCCTTTCTTCTCTTCCTTCCCCTTTCCCTTTCTTTCCCTTTCTGTCACTTCTCCTGTGTTGGTTTATTAAAAGATATTTCATTAGGTTCTCCCCCACGTTCTTCATATTTTGTTCCCACGCCTGTTCCTTACAATGTCTTCCTTCAGGACGGGTTTACTTTTCTTTCTTGTGGCAGCATCTTCTTTGCTCTTTAGTGGTTCTTCCAGGAAGCGTCCGAAAATATACTCAGGTTGTCTGTGTCCTAGTGTCTCTGACAATGCGTTTATTCTGTCCTCATCCTTAAAGGAAAATTAGGACAGGCATAGAATTCTAAGCTCATGGCAATTTTGCCTCTGTCCTTTTAAGACATTACTCAGTTTTCTTCTGGCATTTTTTCCCCCTTAATTGTTCATGAGAACTCTGTTATTGGTAGTTCTTTTGTGGGCAATCTAATTTTTTCTCTTATAGCTTCTATTGCCTTTTCTTTCCCCTCAAAATTTCTGCAGTTTTAATATGACATATAGATAAAGATATAGAGATATAGAGATATTTAAAGTTTATCAATCCCTACTGGGTATTTTTATTTTGACTTGTATCTTTCTCTTTTTCCAGAGATTTCCCCAGTTTTAGCAATTTGTGTATTTTCTCTCCTTTATTCTTTCTGTGTTCTCCTTTCTTTTTGGAAATCTGTTAATCAAATTCTTGTTCTATTCTCTGCGTTTTAAATGATTTGCTTTTTTTTTTTTTAAGTTTATTTATTTTGAAAGAGACAGCACAAGTAGGGGAGGGGCAGAGAGAAAGGGAGAGAGAGAGAGAGAGAGGATCCCAAGCAAGCTCTGAGCCGTCAACACAGAGCCTGACTCGGGGCTTGATCCCACGAACCATGAGAATGTGACTTCAGCTGAAATCAAGAGTCAGATGCTTAACTGACTGAGCCACCCAGGTGCTTCTAAATGATATGTTTATAACTTCCATGTCTTTATCTCTCTGTTCTGTGTTCTGGGACATTGAATTTGAATTCACTAATTCTTACTTTACCTGTGTTTAGTTCATAAATTAACATGCCTGTATTTTTATTAGGCATCCATGGTTATTTCTTGATTTTCTTACTTTTCAGTACAACTTTTTTTTTTTCTTTTGGAATAATTTAACATTTTTCTAATATGTCTATGCATTTGGCACAAGAGACATTCCTACATATTGGAACAGAGGGCAGGGGATTTAGTGTATACTCAATCCATAATCTTGGTTAGCTTTTTTGGATTATAGTACATTTTATCCTTTCCTGTATTGTGCTTAGTATTGTTGTAATGACCATATTTTCCAAACCTTAGTTTTTCATGGTTCTTAGTATTTCATGGTCCAGCAAAAGGATTGTTTTATAAGCTGTCAATTTATTTAAATGAAAAATCTTACAGAGGTATACAAACAGACCACATTTAACAATTTGTTGAAAATAATAAAATTACATGAACCATAATAATCCCACCAAAATCCAGAGTGGAAAAGTCAGTATGAGCAGAGTAAACATACCTGAATCTGTGTTTATGCCTCAAGCAGCCACAAGGCCTAGAAGATTCCTTCTCATTCTGTTATGTTTCTAGATGTAGGAGGTAGAGATGAAATGAACAGGCACAATATTTTATAGGTTTTCTTTAAAAATCTCAAAATAAACTGTTTTCTTATGATTTACTTCTTTCTGATGACAGTAAGGCCTCGCCAAACATTCCAGTTATTTGAAATTCCTCAGTAGTCTGATGGCAATTATAATGGGGGACTTTGTTTGTATCTGAGAACTGGTCACATTTATAAACATACAGACTGCATCCATTGTGAAATTCGTGTCCCTTCATTAAAGAGAAACTTTACCGAACATTTCTTCATCATTGCTTCAAAATCATTTTTGTATTGTTGCCAAGGCTAGAAGTCAGTAGCCTCAATAGTGAAACAAAGGGAAAGGCAAGCCTTTCTTTCTTTCTTTCTTTCTTTCTTTCTTTCTTTCTTTCTTTCTTTCTTTTCATAAGTGGGGAAAGGGATCAGATTCTCTTTGTTACTTTCGGTACTCATGTTTGAAAAGTTTTGGTTATGAAGTCAGAGAATTGTGTTACACTTAAGAGCAAATATCATATATACATCTTCCTATGTCTTTCTGGTTATTAATTAATGTGCTAATGATCCCAAGAAGTTGCTTAGCTGGAACTTGCGGTTTTAAGTAGCTGTTCTGGAAAAAAAAAAGAAAGAAAGAAAGAAAGAAACTTGGCCAGATTCCCTTTATAGACCCAAAGACTTTAGTACTTACCATACAATGATGGATTTGTCCTCATTTTTGGAAAATTTTGCAAAATTAAAGTTACTTATTGTTTCGTGTTGTCTATGAACCCTGCTTCGAATGATGCATTGGGCTCATAACTGGCAACGTGCTCATCTTATAGGTCCTCGGAGAGGTCAGGGGATGGCCCGTGACACTCCCTACCCCCTGAGGTAATGAGCTAGTTGCAGGCATAACTCTCTAAATGTCTCCTTGACAAAAGATACGAGTGGGCAGAGATCTGATTGGACATTTGAGAGAAGAGGAAAATCCACAAGCAAGGGTAGCATCAACGTAAGTGATATCTAAATCTTTATTCTTTCTATACTTCAGGGTAGAGAATAAAAGGGCAGTAGAATAGTTCTTTTTCCGGAATTCAAATCTGGTCTGGACCAGAAAGGAGTCTCTGCTGACACTGACGTTTGTCTAAATCATAAGTCACTGGCATTTAACACTAAGTCCCATTAGTCACTAAGATTTGACAGCGTTTTGTTTTTTAAAGTTTATTTATTTATTTTGAAAGAAAGATGCGTGGAAGGGCAGGGAGAGAGAGAGAGGGAGAAAGAGGGAGAGAGAGTCCCCCAAGCAGGCTCCACACGGTCAGTGCAGAGCCCATCTCGGGGCTGGGTCTTATGAACCATGAGATCATGACCTGAGTTGAAATCACGAGTCAGTTGCTCAACTGACTGAGCCACCCAGGAGCCCCAAGACTTAACAGATTTCAATAGCTACTGTTGTCTTACGAGTTCTCTCGAATTTCTACATCTGTGAAGGTCTACATGATTGCTGTTTTCTTTCCAGATTCTTGCCTGGGACTATTCAGGATAAGCATCCAGAAATACACCATTTCTTCTGGGATGTCGGCATTTTCTTCTTTTCGTCTTCATTGACGATATAAGTTAAAATAGAAGTAAGCTAAACACTCGTAAACCTTGACACAGAGAAAAAATGCCTTCCGATACACGGAGTACCAATCTTTTAAGACCACTTAGTGTTTTCTGTACATGACTTTCTATATCCTTGCAAGCTTTTTTGACCTTGGGAGCAGGAAGTTTCAATTCCTTTGCAGTTACATAAGAAAGCTAAATTATTCAGAAAAGAAATAACTTCTAAGAGGGGTATCAGCAGTCAGAGAAGGAGCCAGATACAGAAATCAGGCTCCAAACGCTCCAGAACCAGAGGGAAAGCTGGGAGCACCGCTCAGGACGGGGACAGTATCTGAGAGCAGATTTGCAGTGTTTGAAAGCAGAGTACACGTAAAGGTGTTTCATGTGAAAAGTAGACACAGAAAGTGAGAGTTTCCTGTAGAAGAAACTTACCGAAGGCTATTGAAGTTACCTCACGCGGCCTTGACAATAAATTGCATGCCGAAAGCTCTTGACGCGAATTTTATGGCCTTTTTTCATCTAAATGGCATCTCCCTTGCTTATCGTCACACCAGATTTGAACTTCCTAGATGTATATTTTGAATGTTCTCGAAAACACTGGGTGGTTGCAACCTGATGGCTTTAGGCTGCCAATCCCTGTTGGGGTTGAATAACCAGGGATATCCCCTCCCCTTCCCCGTCCCTAACCCCTCACCCGGGGCGCGCGACAAGAGGCAGGCATTAAAGAATGGTGGTGGCCTTGGGGTTGTATCCAGCACCCTCCTCCTCCAGGGCCTCTGGGTCCCCACCTCCCGCAGCATAATACCTTCGTTTACTAAGTATGTGCCTGGAAAGCTTCCCCAAGAGCCGCATTCACTTACGTCCACGCTTTATAGCGGTAGGGTTGTAGATATGGAGACCGAGCACGCCAGTGCCCCACCTGAGTGAGGGTTTTGAGAAAAGTTCCCAGTCTTACATCTCCTTTTGAAATGTCTGCTTCGGGAATAAGGGCGGAGAATTAGGGAATCAATGGGATTAACTAAATTCACTGCCCTCTTATTCCTTATTTTTATAACGCTTCGGGGTTTTGTGTCTCATTAAGAACCTGGCCAAGCACTCTGTTTCAGCAATACCATGTTCCAGATAGGAGTAACGTGCTCTGTTTCAATTTGTGGCTCATTTGTTTTCCATGTTTCTTTAGCACCACAGGCCTGAGCGCCAAATCACCTCCCCCGAGGAATGAAGGAACTGGCTTCAGGAGAAGTTGTGCTAAGATCACCTTTGTTTCAAGCGTGTAAAAACCCTTACCTCCAACTCTATTCTAATCTTTGCGACCAATTGTGTAGGCCCTGCCAACTTTTTATCAATATTGCCTTCTTTCCTGTCTCCTTCTGCTTCATTAGCCTGTAGCAACAAGCCAACAAACACAACCACCAACAAAGAAGCCTAACACAGAAATGGAGAGCTCCTTCTCAGACAACATGCCAGCCAGGAGAAGGGGGAATGGAGGGATGGAAAGCAGAAAGCGGACATTGAAAGGGGACATTGAAAACTGGAGGTCATGTTTTTCTACATTCTGTTGCCTGGTCCCTTTCAGTGAGCTTTGGTTTCCTTTAGTCCCGGGAAGGGGATTTATGCTTATTTTTTTCTGACTAGGTTAACTATCTCTAAATACAGTGAAATAATTCAGAAACTCTATTTCAAAGACCTCAGGAAATATGGGGAAGAAAGGAAGGAAGCAAAGCGTGAGCCACAACCCACAGCCTTGTGAAGGGCTGTGAACTGTTCCGTGCGGAGGCTGGAGGCCAGATCTCCAGTGTAAGAAGGAACTCACTTCTCCCAAGAGGGTACAAGGGGAAGCTGCCGCTGGAGAGTCCTCCGGCATGAGCTCGTGTCACTGCCATCGCGCCTTCTGTGTTCGTGTCCTAAGCCTGCTGTACCACGCAAGCACCCATGGTGGCATAAAACAACTGTAGGGACACCCGGGTGGCTCAGTCTGTTAGGCCTCTGACTCTTGGTTTCAGCTCCGGTCATGATCTCATGGTTAGTGGGTTTGAGCCCCGGATTGGGTTCTGTGCTAACAGTGTGGAGCCTGCTACGGATTCTCTTTCCCTGTCTCTCCACCCCTACCTAGTCTGCTCTCTCTCTCTCTCTCTCTGTCTCTGTCTCTGTCTCCAAATACACAAATAAGCATTAAAAAAAAAAAAAAATTCTCATCTCTTCCACCACCGTCACCCCTGTCTATCACCTCCCATATACATGACTGTGGTATCTCTCCAACCCTCCACCTGCTTCTACAAGGAAAGAAAGAAAGAAAGAAAGAAAGAAAGAAAGAAAGGAGGAAGGGTGGAAGGAAGGAAGGAAGGAAGGACAGCACAACTGTATTCTCTCATAGTTCCAGAAACCACAAGTCCAAAATCATCTTAGATCAGCCCGAATCAAGGTGTTGGTGGGCCATGTTCCATCCTGAAGGCCTGTGGGTGAATCTGTACCTTGTCACTCCCAGCTTCTTGTGGCTGCTGGCCACATTCTTTGACTTGTGGTCGCATCACTCTCATCTCTGCCTCTGTGTCACATCACCTTCTCCTCTTCTGTCTGAAATCTCCCTCTGCCTTGCTTTTTTAACACTTGTGCTCACAGTGAGGGCCCCCCAGATCATCCAGAAGACCGCTTCTGTTTTAGGATCCGTATCTTTATCACATCGGCAGAGTGATAAGCCGACACGCACATGGTCCAGGGATCAGGATGTGGGCTTTCTGGGTGGCCGTTACCCAGCCGACCACAACACCCCCTGTTGTCTGGCACTCAGATGTTGGGGAAGTGGACTCGCTTGCCATCTCCCTGAAGAGTAGTTTGTTCCAAATACTGAGGAGCCCATTTTAGAAGTTGTGGTTCTCAAGGGGCGCCTGGGTGGCTCAGTCGGTTAAGCATCCGGTTTTGGCTCAGGTCATGATCTCACTGTGGGTGGTTCGTGAGTTCCAGCCCCGCGTCCGGCCCTGTGCTGACAGCTCAGAGCCTGAAGCCTGCTTTGGATTCTGTGTCTCCCTCTCTCTGCCCCTCCCCCATTCACGCCCACTCGCTCTCTCTCTCTCACAAAATAAGTAAACAGTAAAAAAAAAAAAAACTAGAGAAATTGTGGTTCTCAGGCCAGATAGGGGGATTAAGGTTCCAGAGTAGGATTTCTAAGGCTAGGATTTGAGCTGGAGGAGGTGTATTCACTACACTCACGTCAAGTCTCCCTTTAATCTCCTGGGTATGTGGCAGGACCCTGTGTGCTTTGAAGGATGTGGAATTATAGGGTGTTTCCATTGTCTGCAGCTAAGCCTGCCTGTGATGCTAAGAGCCTTGCATGAGGCAGGACACCGACCTGACACTGGGAGGGGAGGGTGAGGAAAGAAAGTGGCAAATGGGATATGGTCGTGAGGGATGGATGGCGTTTGTGCCAAGGCTGATTCAGAAGATCCCTCTCATATTCTTCAGGATCTGGCTTCGTTTTCTGTGTCTTAACCCTTCTCACGTTGCCTCTAGTAGTCTGTTTGCCTGGCTGTCTCCCTAATCAGGCTGAGGATGAGGGTCTGTCTTCTTTGTCCCCTCAGAGAGCCCCAGCTTGTGGCATGGTGCGGGGGCATATGATAGAAGCTCAGTAAACACGTGTTCGATTGAATGCATGAGTGGAGAAGGGAAAGGAGGAGATTCTGGGCAGAGGGTTGGCAAGAGAGGATGCTTGGTGGCACGGCAGTTGTGTGCAAGTCAATGCTGGGAGAGTCATGGGGAGGAAAGGCGGGCTGTGAGACTACGTTTGGCTCGTGGGTTGGCCGTTCTATCTTTACCATGGCTGGCAGTACACCTGTGACTCCTCTGGGCAGATGTGCGGGAGGTGACGGGCGGTTCCTGGCCTGGCACACCCCGCCAAGGCAACAAACTGTGTCGGAGGGGATAAGAGCTGTGGGCCTTGCAGCTCAAGTCCTGCGTGACCTTGGGTATGTCACTTACGCCCCCCAGGCTGTGGTTTTCTTGGCTGCAAAATAAAGGTACCTCCAACAGCTCTGACCTATGGATTAAGGGCACCAGCCACGTCAAGAGTGCTGCAGTGTCCAGGAGGTAGGTAGAGCTATTGTTATTGTGATTATAATAATCTGTCAGACGCCCGGCTGTGGGGCTCAGAACAAACTGTGTGTGGCTGGGTGCACCTCGGTCCACACTTCTGCCTGGTGCTGGCCCTCCCTGGTTGCCATGAGTGACTGGTGGCTTGTGGGTCTGCGTCAGGCTCCAGGGGGACCTTGATGAGGAGTCGAGGGGTTCTGGAGGGCGAGTCTCTCCATGCCAGTATAAGCAGCAATTGGGCTCTTTCCAAGGACTAAGTTTTGGCCCTGAGCCCATTGTTTGTTTCCAGCTTGCAAAGCGCTTGTCTTGTAGCCTTGAGAAGCTGAGCCACGGGTCGCTGGGAGCTTCAAAGCATCCTAGCTCCTCTTGAAGAAAAGGGTCAGATGAGGCAAGCTTTGGTGCCAATCCGATTTGAGAGCCAGACTGTGTCTTTGGACCTACCTCTCAAAGAGATTAGACCAGAGATCAGAGCCAGTGGGACCTTTTCCAGTGTTAATTGGGATTAATTATAAATAACAACACAGAAGCCCCTCACCCCTGTCTCTCCCGGTGTCCTGTCTTACATGGTGAGCTACGGAACTTGAAGACAAATTTTGGAGAAATGTGAGCTGCTTTCAGAGTCTCCGCCCTTGTGGTGAGGGCTGCCTAGCACATTTCCCCCTTGGCAAAAGGGCTAAAGGTCAGAAGGAACATTGCATTTCAAATTATCCAATGGCATAGGTAAAACCCATTTACCAGTTGGAACATCTTTTTAATAGAGGAGGCCCTCACCAGAGTCCTAATTAAAAATCAATGTGATATATAATTAAATTCTAGTGATCACATATGCACCAGCTCGTCTCTTTAGCTTTTAGCCAGAGGCAGAGAAGGAGCACTCTTATTGATCAACTCAGGAGCCCTCGAGGTTGGTCAATACGAGATGTCTCGTCTGAGGGCTGGTGGCTGCTCAGCTGGGCAGCGTCTGAGCGCCCAGCCTGAAGGACACTCCCAGCGAAGCATCCCACATCCCCTGATCACCGAAGTGCTCTTCCCGGAGGGCCAGGACCCTGTCCGCAGGCCTGCCTCCACCCTGCCTTCCATCTCCCTGAGCAGTGAGTTCCAAAGAGGAGGCTTTACAAAGAAAGAGGACACAGGTCCATGTTGTACAGACTCAGGCTGTTAGCTCAGCTCCCTTTCCCCAGTCCACCATGGACACGCCCCCTTGTTATTTTCAGTGTGGGCTGTCAGGTACCAAAAGGGCAGCTGAGTCAGGAAGATGAAGGATCATATTGGTACCGACTTCCGTGAAGACAGCGAATGCCTTTAACCGTTCAGGCCAGTCCTAGGATACCTCGCATCCTACCCCTTTTATGTGGAAGAGGATTATTGATATTGTCCTTAAAACGAAAAGAAAAGAAAAGAAAGGAAAGGAAAGGAAAGGAAAGGAAAGGAAAGGAAAGGGAAAGAAAAGAGAAAAGAAAAGAAAAGAAAAGGAAAGAAAGGAAAAGAAAAGAAAAGAGTGATGGTGACAGGTATACAGTCCTTCTCAAAAGACTTCCACATTTTCGATTTTTGTCCTCTCGTCTGATCCTCGTCACAATATGGTGATGTGAGGCATGGAGTGTTATTTTTATTTCCCTTTTACCTATGAGCGGTTCCTCCTCTGAGCCACAGAGGGCTAAAGATGTCTCCGGGTGTATGCAGCCTGACAGATTTCTGGAGTGGAAGGGAGGTCTCTCTTCTCCATGTCCTGAAGTGAGAGACCACGTCTCTCAGTGACCACTGTTGACCCTTGTCCATGCCAGGGTCTCCTGCTCTCCAGACAGCTTTCTCTGTCTCTTTTTGAGCTGAATTTAGTCAATATATTTTTAATTGATGGCTTTCCGTCTTCCCCCCCCTTTTTAGATTTTATTATTGAAATATTAACATATTTTTGTTGTAAAAGATTTAAGTTATGTGTGAGAATATAGAGCACACATTGAAAGGTCCACTCAGGGCTTGGAATACATTCACTCCCACTGTCCTCTCAGGCCACCTCCCCCTCCTCTCATCCCTTTCCCTTCCCCTGCCCCTGCTCCTTTTTTCTCCCTCTTTCTCCCCTCACCTCTCTCTCTCTCTCTTTCTCCCTCTCTCTGTATATGTAAGTAAAACAGAGATACTACTTTGCACAAAGAAAACAATGGCTTTAGAAGTCTGGCTGGGTGGAAAGCAAGAATTTTGTCAAATTCTCTCCTTTATATGAAAGAAAACGACTGAACACCTTAGGTCTCGGAATTCTCCCAGAGAGGCCCCTGGGTGGCTCAGTGGGTTAAGTGCTGGTTCTTGATTTTGGCTCAAGTCAGAATCTTACATTCGTGGGATTGAGCCCCGTGGTGGACTCTGAGCTGGGTGTGGGGCCTGCTTGAGATTCTCGTTTTCCCTCTCCCTTTCCCTCATTCTCTCTCACACACACAAAAGGAATTCTCCCAGAGTATACAGCTGGAGCTGACGTTAGAAAGGACGAGGCTACAGCATAGATGAAAGATTGGAGACATCTGATGGTTCACCGCCCTCGGCTGTGTGGGGAGACAGGAAGAAAGATAAGTAAAACCCCGCAAATCATCTTCGGTTTCTCCCTTTCCTTCCCATCCCATATGCCGTCTCTCAGCAAATCTCCTCAGCTCCACCTTCGCAATATTTCCCAAATCCGATCCCTGTGGGCCCCTCCCACTCCCCACCAACATCCTGGCCAAAGCTGTGAGTATCTCCCCTGGGTTATTGCAGTGGCCTCAGTGGCAAGCCAGGGCCAAATTTTGAAATGACGAGAGCTGATTCTTAAAGTCCCAGGAACTTTGCAAGGTGGTTGTTAAGTATAGCCGTGGCTAAAAATTAAATAATGTCCGTATATATGATGGAATATTACTCAGCTATGAAAAACAAGGAAATTCTGCCTTTTGTGACCGCATGGATGGACCTTGATGGCATTATGCTAAGTCAGATAGAGAAAGACAAGTACTGCGTGATCTCATTTATATGCAGAATCTAAAAACATCGAACTCGTAGAAACAGAGTAGAATGGTGGTTGCAGAGGCTGGGGTATGGGGAAGATAGGATGTTGGTCAAAGTGTACAAAATTCCAGTTATAAGAGGAGTAGGTTCTGAGAATCGGCTGCACCTAGCATGGTGAATATAATAAACGATCTTGTACTGTATACTCAGAATTGCTAAGGGAACCAATCTTAAATATTCCCACCCAAACAACAACAAAATGGTAACCATGAGAGATGGTGGACGTGTTCATGAAGCTTATTGCAGTAAACATTCTGCCATATACATGTGAGTCAAATCAACATGTCACACATCTTAAACTTACACATTATTCTATGTCAATACAGCTGGAAGAATGAAATAATATAAACTTATCATTAAATTACAGAAACCAAGGTAATGAACATTCAAAGTCATCACTTCCCTGGGGCACCTGGGGGGCTCAGTCGATTAAGTGTCCGACTTTAATATGGTAATAATGCTTCCCTCCACCTTACAGATGAGGAACTTAAGAAGCTTGCTCAGCTCACACAGCTAGTAGGCAGAACTGGAACTTAAATCTGTACTCTTTCCAAGAGGAGGAGGTTTCAACAGACTTTATTAGAGAAAAATGTCTGAGGTCCCCATGAAAAATTGAAGTTTCTTGGGGACTCTAAATGATATTGGAGAATGCCCATCGGGGCATGATGGAAGTTCTGCTGTCCGCATAAAGAGGCCATGAAAGGAGGTATAATGACTTTCTCAGTCGCCAGATCCATATAAGGCTTTCTGTGTTCCAGACATTTGTAAATAGGGGGGTAAGTACTATACTCCTGGGCTGGCCTATTGGAAGTGACTTGCCCTGGCTTCTCCGTGGCGGTCTCAGGTCAGGGCAAATGGCAGCAAGGCAATCGTAGCCCTTCTTGCCATGGGTGCTATGACAGGACTCATGGGGACTTCAGAAGTAGTAAGCAACACATGGGTTTTAAGGGTCCTCTTCTTCTGGGCCTCTTCGAATTATAGGCTGAGGCTGTCATAGTGTTCTCAAAATCAAGTAAACCCAAGTTGCCCCAGAAGCATGGTGGGCCCCTTTGACCTTAAATTTTTCATCTCTACTCATACATTTAGATCGAGTCTTAGGACAACCTCAAAAAAACGTACATGGCTGTTGAGATAGATGGATTTAAGTTTGAATCGGGGCTTTGGATCTTTCTGGTTATTGTCTGCAGGCCAGTTTTTTTGCTTCTCTTGACCTCAGTTTCTCCATTTGCACCACGTGGATACTGTTGGAATGAAATGAGACGAAGTGTCTGAAGAACCTGCTGAAGTGCCTGGTGCACGCGGTCCGTGGGCATCAGGTCTGGGTTTCCTTCCAGAAATGCAGGTCAGGGCCCCTCAGCAGGGATTTGTTTGGCCCCACCTGACGTCGTTCTCCCCACCGGTTTCAAACTGGGCTGCTCGCCTGTGGCCAGGGAGTGTATTCCAAAGCATTCCTGCTTGCCAGCTCAGGCCTTGGGGCTGCTGTGAAGCTGCGATTCCTTTCATGGAGCTCATGTGTGTGACAGGGTGTGCCCAGCTCTTAAAGTGCTTTGATGAAAATGCCTTTGTGCTAAAAGCTCTATAAATATAAGGAGCAGACCTGGGCGTGGAGTTTCCAGAATACTCCCAATGTTAGCTGTCATCAAAGGCTCAGGTCATAGAAAAGTTGGAAATGGAGGTGGTTTGCCAATTCAGTGATTCTCCAAAGCAGGGATGGCTTTTCTTTTTCAACTGCTATTTCTTGACTCACTGTGCTTGATTGTACAAGGCCCATCTTGCCTTTGTTGTATCTTCTGAGCTACAAAAACCTGATTTCAGGTACCTTTAAAAAAAAAACAAAAAACCCTGCTAATCACATAGTCTCCCTACCCACCTCCGTACCCCACCCAACCTACTTACCATCCAACAGCACCCAACAGCACCCCCTGGTGGCCATCAGGGAGCTTCTCTGATCCCACACCTTTACCAACTCCTTATCCTTCAGTAGGAAATGTACCCATTCGTTTGTTCGTTCATTCATTCATTCGTTCGTTCATTCATTCGTTCATGCATTCACTTGTTTCTTCAACAACTTACTGACTAATTATGATGCCCCAGGTGTTGTAAACACTAGAGATACCAATGTGAACAGATACGATTCCCGTGGGGGTCACAACTCAGTAAGAAAGCAGATGGACAAGTAGCTGATTATAATCGTAAAATGACCACACCATACGATGCCCGCGACAGGACCAGAAGCATACTTATCTTCATTTCTTCTACACTGATATTCTCCTTGTCATATTCTTCTTTGTATTAGGTGGCATGGAAGCAGCCAAGGGAACTCTTATAACTTTTATAAAAGGAAGGTTGGGTTTGGGATGCATTTTGCTTGGGTCTAGTGAGGGATTTTTAGGTGGCTTATAGTTAAGTTGCCGTTAGCCCTCCTCATGCAGAAATGGCTTCTAGAAATACTTTGGTCATTCACTGTTGTGACTCAACAGGCTGTGTCGTCAGGCTTCACGATCAGGGGTTATATCACAATTTAAACATGTCTCCTCACTCCTGGCACCAGGGCTATGGGCGGAATGGAGAAATGTGATTTAAACGCACGGAGCCAGCAACTGGTCTGTGGGATGTCTTTCGGGTCATCAGACACGTCTGGGACGTTGTAAGGGGAGAGTTTGGCTATGGAAACACTTGACCGAGGTGTCCCTAGATTTGACAGCGATCTTAAAATTGTATACGACGTTTCTAATATTGAGCTGCGAAGCTGAAAGAAATGTTTTCAAACAACCTGTAATATACACCAAGTTCCCATCAACTGTTAGCGGCAAGAGAATGGATTCTTCTTTTCTCTGTATAAGAAACGGAAGATCTAAAAACGCCTCATGAGGAAGTGATGAGGAGTACGCAGGTAAATAGTAGAGGGAAGAAAACTATTACGGAGGCGTGTAGGGAACACTACGACAAACTCTGTAGTATTTGTAAGAATTGTAATATTTGTGTTACTTGTCAGGTGTTGTAGATCTGTACTTTGCCGCGAACGTTCTTCTCATTCTAAATGAACTTACGCGCACACCTAATTCTCTCTTTCAATTTGTATTCTTTCCTCCCATACTGTATCAACTCCAGACCCTACAAAACTTGAATCAGACCTCAAGAAGAGACCCTGAGGTTGCTCCGGGGATCCGTGAGAGTTCACGGAGCATCCACGTATGAGCAGAGAGATGGAAGAAATATACGAGCTTGCCAAGTGGCAAAGGGGGGGGGGGGGGCGGGGAACCTGGTGAGGGGACTTTCCAGGCAGAAGGACAAAAGAGAGAGCCCATGAGAGCATTTCCACACAGTATAGGAGGGCATTGCGATTGTGGGCACGGGAGACCATAGAGGCCCGGCCAGGTCATGAAGAGGGGCTTCTGTTCTACTAAGAGGTTAAGCAATGGAGAAGCACTGGGGAGTTTCGGCAGGGGATGGACGGGTGCGGGTCTGGGAGGGCTCCAATGTTCCTATCTTTGTCCCTTGCAGCTTTTGGCCAATTCTGCCTTTTTCAGCCTTTCTTATCTCTGTGTACACATCTCCTTTAACCTTCCTTATTTCTTATGCTTTGGGTTAATTCAGAAAAATGTTTCCCTTGTCTGCCCTCCTCTCTGTCCTGTGCCTGCAAATTCTTAATCTCGTCCCTCCCATTCATTTGTGAAATGGGAATGACCTCAGTCATCAAATAGAATAAAACAATATTGGTGAGCAGTCACTGTCTTAGTCTGTTTGGGCTGCTATAAGAAAATACCACAGGGGCGCCTGGGTGCCTCAGTCAGTTGCGCGTCCGACTTTGGATCAGGTCATGATCTCGCAGTTTTGGAGTTCGAGCCCTGCGTTGGGCTCTGTGCCGACAGCTGGGAGCCTGGCGCCTGCTTCGGATTCTGTGTCTCCCGCTCTCTCTGCCCCTTTCCTGCTCACACTCTGTCTCTCTCCATCTCTCAAAACATAAAATAAAATGTTAAAAAAAAAAAACCCCGAAAAATGAAAAGAAAATACCACAGACTGAGTAGTTTATAAACAATGGAAATCGATGTCTCACACTTCTGGAAGCTGGAAGTCCAAGATCAGGGTGCCAGCCTGGTAGAGTGAGGGCCCTCTTCCCAGTTCTTAGCCAGTGCCTTCTCGCTGTGTCCTCACACAGGGGAAGGGACTCTCAGCTCTCTGGAGCCTCTTTTATAAGGCACTAATCCAATTCGTGATGGTTCTACCCTCATGCTGTAAGCACCTCCCCAAGGCCTCACCTCCTGGTACCATCAACTTTGAGGGTCAGGGTTTCAACATATGAATTTCGGGGGGTGGGGTGGGGAGGGACACAAATATTCCCATGTGTGTGATGTGCTGAGGGATTTAGTTGCTAATGAGAACAGCAGAGACCCTATCTCTAAGAATTAGCTTGTCCCAGGGGCGCCCGGGTGGCTCAGTAGGGTGAGCGTCTGACTTCTGCTCGGGTCATGATCTCACGGTTCGGAAGTTCGAGCCCCGCGTCGGGCTCTGTGCTGATAGCTCGGAGCCTGGAGCCTGCCTCAAGTTCTGTTTCTCCCTCTCTCTGCCCCTCCCCTCCCTCTCTCACACTCTCCCTCTCTCTCTCTCTCTCTCTCAGAAATAATAAATAAACATTAAACAAAAAATTAAAAAAAAAGAATTAACCTGTCAATAGAGAAGCAAGTATCTTTGATATTAAATGAGAAGGGAACATAAACGATATACTAGTTGAATGAAATGGCATCGTTTTACCAGACAGAGTAATCTCTTTCAAGAGTTTTATAGTAACTTCAGACCTTTTCTTCTTTCTCTTTAGGAACTTGAACGAGTGTCTGGAAAGCACTCTATGAAGCAGCAGGGGAAGAATTCTCTCAAGTTGCTAAAGCCGGGATGCTATGGTGAGCCAGCCTTTACCAAACACTCCACACGGAATATGTACAACTTACAAGTTCAAAGGGAGGTGAAGTAAACGTACTTTTAGGAAACGGAAATATGTTTGTCAGCGAATTTATATTTCCACAAATCTCTTATGCGGACACTCAGAGTAAGAAATGTCGATAGGAACGAGACCACTCGGACCTGATCACATGACAAAAGCAGCACTATATTTAGAATCTTAGGCTTTACAAAAATTTTTTTCAATGTGCATTTAATTTTTGAGAGAGAGAGAGAGAGACACACACACAGAAAGCGAGCAGAGGAGGGGCAGAGTGAGAGAGGGAGGCACAGAATCCGATGCTGGCTTCAGGCTCTGAGAGCTGTCAGCACAGAGCCCGCCGCAGGGGCTCGAACTTGCAAACTGCGAGGTCATGACCTAAGCCAAAGTCAGACGCTCAACCAACTGAGCCACTCAGGCGCCCTTAGAATCTTAGGTTTTGAAAGTTGAAAGAAACTAACATGACTTCATCTGACTTCATCTTCCCCCCCTCCCCCCCATGTTATAATTTCTTCCAGTTTTCTTTGTTTGGATGAGGTGTCTGTATCTATGATGTTTTTAAGAAGCATGCTCAAGCCCTGGGATGTTTATTTCATTTGCGTAAGATGTGAGTATTTATCCGTGTGAGCTTGTCCATGCTGCCGATCCTCCCTGAAGTGAATCTGTCGTGTTCTGTTTCAATGCGTCTATGCGATCTGCTGAGCGAATCTTCCTGCAGTTTGCGATTCTTTCTTCCC
Organism: Neofelis nebulosa; assembly: GCF_028018385.1. Lineage (NCBI taxonomy): Eukaryota > Metazoa > Chordata > Mammalia > Carnivora > Felidae > Neofelis > Neofelis nebulosa. Next base: position 116,300,792 of record NC_080789.1, on the reverse strand, counting down.
AAACATGTGTCTCCTGTTTGCACTTACGTGGAGACACTGTCCTCCATTGATTCTTTCTGGTAGTCATTCCCTTACCTCTTTATGTTCTGACATTAAAAGGGGTTGGCTTAAATCATGTCTCCAGGATAAATGGCATAAAGATCTTGGTCACTTAAGCGTTTCCTGCCTGTGTGCATTTTCAGACATCGGCAATGGCTACCCCGTGAAGATACTGTCCTCAAAGATCAATGATTTCTGGATTTTCAGGGCTCATCTTTTCTACCAATTAAGCCATGGGCCTTTCCTTTTCAAACATACGTTTGCTTTGATATTTTATTACATGAGAACGTGGATTCAGCCATTTGAGCGCATGGATGTTAGAGTGGCAGTGACTTCTCTACGGAAAGATAGGAACATTTGACTCTTCTCCCATTTATTTATTTACTTATTTTTAAATCCTTGCATATTTTATTTTTATTTATTAAATATTTATTTTTGAAGGAGAGAGAGAGAGACACAGAGTGTGAGTGGGGGAGGGGCAGAGAGAGAGGGAGACACAGAATCCGAAGCAGGCTCCAGGCTCCGAGCTGTCAGCACAGAGCCCGATGCGGGACTCGAACCCACGAACCGTGAGATCATGACCTGAGCTGAAGTCGGACGCTTAACCGACTGAGCCACCCAGGTGCCCCGCATCTTCTCCCATTTAATCCCAGTAACATCTTTGGGGTTTTTGTTTGTTTGCTTTTTTAATGAAGGCCAAACAATTTATAATCTAGGAGAATGAGATCCTTAGGAGTTGTACATCTTGGCTGCACCATATCCCTGTATGTGTTCGTCAAGGGAAAATTTGCAAGTACACATTTCGTTTAACAGGACACTTGAGCCTGTGTTGTTATACAGGGAGCTAGGGTCCTAACCTCTAGCAGGGTTGAAAATCCACATGTAACATACACAGTCGATTAACACATATTTTGTATGTTACATGTATTATAACCTGTGTTCTTTTTTTTTAATGTTTATTTATTTTTGAGAGAGAGACAGAGAGAGAGAGAGCGCGAGCAGAGGAGGGACAGAGAGAGAGGGAGACACAGAATCTGAAGCCAGGCTCCAGGCTCCGAGCTGTCAGCACAGAGCCTGACACGGGGCTCAACCACGTGAACCGTGAGATCATGACCTGAGCCAAAGTCGGATGTTTAACCAACTGAGCCACCCAGGCACCCCACCCCCCATCCTGAATTCTTACAATAAAGCAAGCCAGAGGAAAGAAAGTGTTGTTAGGAAAATCATAAGGAAGGGCAAATATACTTATGGTACTGTACTGTACTTATGGGAAAAATATCTGCATACAAGTGGACCTCGGCCGTTCAATCCCGTGTTGTTCAAGAGTCCGTCGTATTTGCAATTTGGACCCCCAAATAGCGTGCATTGTGTAAATTCTCCCTTCCTTAAGAATTTGCTCCCGAGACAAATATTTATTGACGGTCCACTCTGCGGGAAGCCCTGTGCTTGCCCTGGGCACACAGATGTCTTACAGCCAGGCCTTGTGTCCTTAAAGAGCTCACAAAGTTGCCAAAGGGGAAAAAGCAAAGAAAAATGTAATCGAGGGGCTATTTACATACAAACGCTAAGCTGCCAAGTTGGCAAATTTAATAATGGCATCCCCAAGTTAATAGTAAACAACTTTCCAGCCCCGAAGGCTTTGTGCCCCTGCTGAGGCTGGATAAATGATTTTACCACAAAATATTGGATTAGAAGAAATTCATTTATGGTTTCCATGGGTTCTAACAAAAATGTGAGCGCCGCTCTGACTAGTTGAAACTCAGAAAAACTTCTGAGCCTTTTCCTTTCAGTAAAGAAGTCAGGATCTTGAAGACGCAGACGAAGGGGAACTGGGGTTTACCCTTGTTTGTTTCCTTCCCTGTCGTGACCCCTTCCAGGATGCTGAGCCACAAGTCCTAGAAATAAAGAGATACAGTTCGTTGCCAGAGGTTACTTGGCCCTTAAGTAGTTTTGTTTTGAAGACTAGCCAGAAATACAGAAACAATCTCATTGACCTTTAGATCGAAAGCCACCGGAAGCTCCTAGAGGAAGAAAGAACCAAATGACGATGGCTGGCTCTTTTTGGGGACAGGAATGCAGCTTTCTGTATGGTTTGGGTTTTCCTCTGTGCCTATAAGAAGTATCACGTTGGCAGGGAATCTGTGTATCCACATTTGTTTTTAGAAAGAAGTGGGGGGTTTGTAATATGACGCGGGCACATACCTACCTCCCTTTAATAGTTCATGGATCATGTTAATATTCATAAGCCATAACGTTTCTACTGTTCGAGAGGCCAAATCTGAAAACAGCATTTCTACAAATTTGTTTTTGAGGGGCCTTCACATCTTGAGGGATGGCTGCCGTGAATTAGCTCTATGACTGGCTTAGAGCATGGTTGAGGTTTTATTTATGGTTGAGGTTTTATTTATTTTTTTATTTTTTTTTAATTTTTTTTTCAACGTTTTTTATTTATTTTTGGGACAGAGAGAGACAGAGCATGAACGGGGGAGGGGCAGAGAGAGAGGGAGACACAGAATCGGAAACAGGCTCCAGGCTCCGAGCCATCAGCCCAGAGCCTGACGCGGGGCTCGAACTCACAGACCGCGAGATCGTGACCTGGCTGAAGTCGGACGCTTAACCGACTGCGCCACCCAGGCGCCCCAAGCATGGTTGAGGTTTTAAATCCTACAGTCACTGCCTCGTTCTCATGGCTTCTTCCCATTTTTTCTCACATTTCTCTCCACAGTGCGTGAGTCTGGTGAGGATTCATCCATCGCTTGATCGCTGTGTTTCCTTAGTGTTTTTCTATCTTTAAAACCACATCGTTATGGGGTGCCTGGGTGGATCAGTCGGTTAAGCCTCTGACTTCAGCTCAGGTCATGATCTCATGGCTCCTGAGCTCAAGCCCAACGTCGGGCTCTGTGCTGACAGCTCGGAGCCTGGAGCCTGCTTTGGATTGTGTCTCCCTCTCTCTCTTCCCCTCCCCCTGCTCCTTCTCTCTCTGTCTCTGTCTCTCAAAATGAATAAACATTAAAAAAATTTTTAAAACCCACATCGTTATAATTAGTAGCATAGATTTTGTACCTTTTGGTCTTCCGTGAAGGCTGACCTAGAAGTAGAGGGTGAAGTTCGGAAAGGCAGGCTTTCATTCAGTGAAAGGATGCCCTTTGTAACCATCAGGCCTGCCCCGTGGATTGGCCACCTTAAAAGGGAGTGAGCATGACGCCGGTGGGGCTGCACGGTGACAGGCTGCATTGTGGCACTAGGAAGATCAGAAAGAGGATGCTAACTTTAGGAGAGGAGTGGTGAAAAATCATCCCTCGGGTCCCTTCGGACCCTAAGCCTTTTATACTTCTGTGTGCCCAGCAGTACCAAGGAAGGCAGTTTTTACTTTAAATTTTTCATCACCAGGGAAAGCATCACACCTCATATAAGAGGATGAAGCTGTATTTTATGTTTGGCCATTTGCTCCTAGGGATTTTTTTCCAGCTTATTTTCAGATCCTGAGCTGTGGTGGATACTGCCTGCTGTGGCCTGAATGTTTGGCCTCAATACGTTGAAATCTCGACAAAGGCAGTGGGGCCGTTGGGGGGGGGGGGGGCGGATTAAGTCACTAGCGTGGAGCCCTCGTGAATGGAATTGGGGCCCTTGTGAAAGAGACCTCAGAGAGCCCCTTTGCCCCTTCCACTCTGTGAGGTTATAGATAGAAGATGCTGTCTATGAACCAGAAAGCGGGCTGGCACTGACTGTAGTCCCCCGGAGCGTGGACTTCCAGCCTCCCGATGTGTGAGAAATCAGACTCTGTTATTTACAAGCCACCTAGTCTCAGATAATCTGTTGGAGTGGCCTGCCTGGACTAAGACACCACCTAGCTGGACTTTGAGGACCGACTTGTGCCTATGCGGTTTCCACACACGCCGTCCGGTTTAGCCATGCGGACGAACTGCACCATCACTTAGGTTAAATAGGCGGTTAATCGGGCAGAATGTCTGAGCAGGTTCTCCTGTGGCGACTGACTCTGCAGACTCTGGAGAAATGTCCTAAGTGTTAGAGTCGAAGTTGAATTTAAGGTACGGTGGGGTAAGGGAGCTTTGGGCGGGGAGAAAAGCAGATCTTTCCTATTAGGAGGGGATAGATCACATCGCATGCCAACACTTCGGAAATCCATTTATTTAATTTACTTTTTTTTTTTTTTTAGTTTTATTTTTTGAGACAGAGGGTGCAAGTCAGTGAGGGGCAGAGAGAGGGAGAGAAGCGGGGCTCACCCGAAGCAGGGTTCCTGATCCCCCGATGCAGGGACTCGAACTCACGAACTTGAGATCCTGTCAGACCTTAACCGACTGAGCCACCCAGACGTCCCTCAGAAACGCATTTAAATGCAGTCACACTCGCAGGCTCTGGACCAGTGGGAATCTAAATTAACATGGAAGGTACTTTCTGCACTCCCGGATATCCTGGGACAGCTTCCCTAAGGGAGCGCCCACCACGTGGACTCAGTACGTTCTGGACCCTGCTGCTCACACAGTAATGCCGTCTGAACTCCTGATTTGCAAACACAGAACCACCTCTTGTGAGTGACAGCTGGGCTGCCTGAGGACACGTCCTTCTAATGTGGCTTGTGTAGAACAAGACAGGATCCGCTGGAGGCTGCTCTGGGACCAGAGGGGGCGGGTCTTCCTGAGGTCTTCAGAGCTTGTCCTTCTCCAGTAGAGTAGTGGGGAGCATCCGTTCTGTCCCCTCCCTACCACTGCCCCAGCTGCCAGCCCTTCCCAGCCCTGCTGTGCACGTCGTCCCATCTCCCTCCTAGGACACTGACTCAACACCCTCTAACTAAATCCAAGCCTGCACCTTCAGGCTCTAATGGCTGCTTTTTATTAGTGCCACATAACTATAACTGAGAACTTGACCTCCAGCTTCAATGCATATTATGATCTTCTGTTAGTTGAGATAGATATATATATGTGCATATATATTTAATTTAAATTAATTATAATTTATATATTTAATTTAATTTAAATTACATAATATATAATATACAATATATAATATATAATAATTCAAATTATATAATTAATTTAAATTAATATATATATTTAAATGTTTATTCATTTTTTTTAATGTTTATTTTTGAGAGAGAGAGAGAGATTGAGAGAGCGCAAGCAGGGGAAGGGGCAGAGAGAGAGAGGGAGACACAGAATCCAAAGCAGGCTCCAGGCTCTGAGCTGTCAACACAGAGCCCGACGCGGGGCTCGAACTCAGGAACCGCGAGATCATGACCTGAGCCGAAGTTGGACGCTTAACTGACTGAGCCACCCAGGGGCCCCAAATGTTTATTCGTTTTTGAGAGAGACAGCGTGAGCAGGGGAGGGGCTGAGAGAGAGGGAGACAGAGGAGCCGAAGCAAGCCCCACATTGACAGTGCATAGCCCAATGCGGGGCTTGAATTCACGAACTGTGAGATCATGACCTGAGCTGAAGTCAGACACTCAACCGAGCCGCCCAGGGGCCCCTGTTAGGTGACATATTTTATCTGCCTGACACAAATGGCCTGAAGCAATCTTTGCCTCGTGTAAGAAGGGTCACTCCCAAATAATATATGAACATTGGAAGAGGGGATTTCATTATTTTCTGTTTCCAAAAGAAAGACTTTACCAAAGATCTACACATGGAATGAACTGTTTTCATGGTAAATATTTGCCTTTTTATCACAAAACAGTATATGATATTTTTGTAGATTTTTGTATTTTTTCTACAATGGCTCGATGTTTACAACATTCCATGACCATTTTCCATGTCATTAAATATTTTTCTATAACAATATTTGAATGGTTTTACTGTGTTCCATTCTACGTATATACTATAATCCACTGAATTTCTTCCTCTTGCACACTCCTGCTATTTCCAATTTTGCTTTTTTTAAGTTTATTTAATTTGAGAAAGCTGAGTGAGGGAGGGGCAGAGAGAGAGGAGAGAGAGAATCCCAAGCACGATCTATGTCATCAGTGCAGAGTCTGACGAGGGGTTCCATCTCACAAACCATGAGATCATGACCTGAGCAGAAATCAAGAGTTGGACGCTCAACCCACCGAGCCACCCAGGGGCCCCTCCAATTTCCCTTTTTTAGCAATACCACAAGTACGCTTCTCCCAGCAATGTAGGTTAGCACCCATTTCCCCCCAAAATTATTTACACAAAGTATAATCATTTAAACTATTTAAAAATTAATTTAATAAGCAAAGAAAACATTCTATTGTTGCTTAAATTTGCATCTTTTAAAATAACTTTTAGGACTAATTACATTTTCAAGTGTTTATTGACCATCTGTGTATTTTTTATGAATTTCCCCTTTTGGTCTCTGCCTATTTGAGGAAGGGGAATGAATGTTTTCTAATAGAATATAAGAAGTTTGAAAATTAAGTAACAGATGGGATATGTTGCCAATAAATTCAGCGTTTTGTCGTTTGCCCTTACATTGTATTTACGGTGTTGTTTGTTTTTGACATACAGAAAATTTTAGCTTTAACGTTATCAGAACTGCCTGAGAATCCTCGAAGACACAATAAATGTGCAATCCACAGTCTCTTGTCTTTAAGGAGCTTATAATTCAATTGTGGAAATAGCTAGAAACATACGTAAAATAAGCAATACGATATTTAAAGCAACAGTCTTTCAAGGAAGGGCTAAGCCTCTAGGAGATGGGGCTGTTGCTTGCTCAGAGTTTGAAAAAGCCCCTTACATGCTCCTGATCATCAGTTGTCATCGCTTGGTTGATGATCACAGATGTCATCATCAGGCTGGACAAGAACGAAGAGTGTCTCCAGGCCGCGTGTGACTAATGGCCCACAAATGCGACAATGCACTCGGGCTGACCCTCCTCGCAGTGCTGCGTTATTTTCTTTCTCTCTTCTGGGCAACTGATCGCACATTTGTGTCAGCACCCTTGATGATGTCAGTGATATTAATTGTGTTGATCTCCGCGTCTATGAAAACTTAGAAAAGCATCTAGAAAAAAAAAATTGGGGGAGAACGAGAACAAACATTAGCTTTCGTTATCTTTTTACTTTTTGGGGTAGTGTTCAAATTAGATGGTGTTGCCTGTGAGAGGTGAGGTCTTGCTTGTCTCCGTTTGTCTCTGGGCACTCTGAAGTGCCCAGCACTTTTTTTTTTTTAATTTTTTTTTTTTAATGTTTATTTATTTTTGAGACAGAGAGAGACAGAGCATGAGCGGGGGAGGGTCAGAGAGAGAGGGAGACACAGAATCGGAAGCAGGCTCCAGGCTCTGAGCCATCAGCACAGAGCCCGACGAGGGGCTCGAACTCACGGACTGTGAGATCATGACCTGAGCCGAAGTCGGATGCTTAACCGACCAAGCCACCCAGGCGCCCCTCCAGCACTTTTGTTAGAATTTGCAATGTGTCTTAAAGAGTCCAACCCGATGAGACCTCACCGCGTGTGTGCGTGGGTGTGCCTGTATATGTGTCTCTGGGGGGTGGGGCGGACAGGGGGAGGAGATGAGGATTGAAAGCCTGGGGAGGCAGCTGCCTGAACTGACTCCGGTCCAGTGTGAGGGGCTGGCTGAGGGGCACTGTGGGAAACATCTCTCTGGATGGTACAGCAAAGCAACAGGACATGTCCAGGGAGCACGAGCCTTTCCAGCTCTGGTGGGCTTCAGCCAGTGGTGTGCTGGCACTATTTAACGACCAGGTCTCTGCGGGGGAACAAAGTCCTGATGTGAAGCATCTGCTGATTTCAATGGGGTGAATACTTTCCCTGTGGGCAACTGCAAGCTTCCACCATGAAGTCACTAGAAAGAGATGTGCGCTGCGGGTCCTCATGAGCCAGTCGGTGTGAGCTGACAGAGTTCTGTTTCTGTGCAATCCATCCATCCATCCATCCATCCATCCATCCATTCATGGCAGGACCACGACTACTTTGTGAGGTGGGAGCCATGAGTGGGGCAGAGTCCAGCACGGCATGGGAGCGTGTCCGGGAAGCAGCCCTGCAAGCTGGAATGGGCCTGGCCGAGAGGCAGCAGGACCTGGTGCTAAGCTGTAAAGTCCAGGCCAGGGTAGGGGGACACCTGCACTCAGAGAGGCTGCAGGGCCGCCAGCACTCATCTCTGGCCAATTTCAAAACTGTCAACGTGACCCAGGGACTGGTGCCCAGTGACTGATGCTGTGGATGTGCTTCCTCTCCTGGTCAGACCTGGCTCAGGCACAGACCTGGGAGAACCAGCTGATGAAGAGCCCTAGGGACTCCAAAACCAGGGCCAGATGGGCCAAGGACTTCAGTGAACCCCCAGTGAGTGAATCTGATGTCTTCATTTATCCACATCCGGGGAAGGAAACAATCCTATTGTTTCAGTATTCAGACCTAATTAGGAGTTAACATTACATCTTTTAGTCCATAAGCGAATATTTTTAGGTAAACAAGAGGGATACGATTTTGCTGTTATGGAGTCTGCATTCTCGTGAAGGGGACAGATGATAGACATTTTCACTCTCCTTCCAACTGGGGACAGGCATACTGCTTTAGATAGGGTAGTCGTGGTCCTTCTGAGAAGCCAACGTTTGAACTGAGGCCTGAAAGATGAGAATGGACCAGTCATTCCAAGAGCTGGGACAGAAGGTAAAGTAAGGACCAAGGTCCTGAGGCAGGAAGAAGGAATTGTGTTTATCTCCAGTCTATGAAAACTTAGAAAAGTGTCTGAAAAAAAAAATTTAGGGAGAATGAGAACAAACATTAGCTTTCACTGTCTTTTTTGTTTTTTTTTTTTTGGTGGCATTCAAATTAGACTGTGTTGTTTCTCAGAGTTGAAGTCTTGCTTGTCTCTGTCTCTCTATGCACCCTGAAGTACTTAGCACATTAGTTAGAATTTGCATTTGCATTTAGGTCTTCAATCCATTCTGAGCTTATTTTTGTGTAATAGTCCAGTTTTATTCTTTTGCATGTTGCTGTCCAGTTTTCCCATCACCGTTTGTTAAAGAGATGTCTTTTTCCCATTGCATTTTCTTGCTTCCTTTGTCATAGATTAATTGATCATATAAGCATGGGTTTATTTCTGGACTCTCTAGTCTTTTCTTTTGGTCTATGTGTCTATTTTTGTGCCACTACCATACTGTTTTGATTACCACAGCTTTGTAGTATTTCTTGAAATCTGGGATTGTGCTACCACTAGCTTTCTTCTTTTGTGGTTCCATATTCATTTCAGGATTATTTATTCCCGTTCTGTGAAAAATACTGTTGGTATGTTGATAAGGATTGCATTAAATCAGGAGACTGCTTTGGGTAGTATGGACATTTTAACAATATTTGTTCTCCCAATCCATGAACATGGAATATCTTTCCATTTGTTTGTGTCCTGTTCAATTTTTTCATCAATATTTTGTAAGTTTTCAGAGTACAGGTCTTTCACCTTCTTGATTAAGTTTATTCCTAGATATTTTATTCTTTTTGGTGCAATTGTGAGATTGTTTTCTTTTGTTTTGTTTTGTTTTGTTTTGTTTTCAAAAGGCTAAAGAAGTACAAGTACTTTATTTATTTATTTATTTATTTATTTAATGTTTTTTTTTTTTTTTAATTTTTTTTTTCAATGTTTTTTATTTATTTTTGGGACAGAGAGAGACAGAGCATGAACGGGGGAGGGGCAGAGAGAGAGGGAGACACAGAATCGGAAACAGGCTCCAGGCTCCGAGCCATCAGCCCAGAGCCTGACGCGGGGCTTGAACTCACAGACCGCGAGATCGTGACCTGGCTGAAGTCGGACGCTTAACCGACTGCGCCACCCAGGCGCCCCTTAATGTTTATTTTTAAGAGAGAGAAAGAGAGAGAGAAAGAGAGTGAATGGGGGAGGGGCAGAGAGCAAGGGGAACAGAGGATCCAAAGTGGTCTCTGTGCTGACAGCAGCAAGCCCGATGTGGGGCTTGAACTCACAAACTGAGATTATGACCTGAGCTGAAGTAGACACTCAACCGACTGAGCCACCCAGGCACCCCGATGAAAGTGTTTTTTTAATTTCTCTTTCTGCTACTTCATTGTTAATGTGTAGAAATGCAACAGATTTATATATATTGAGTTTGTATCTTGTGACTTTACTTGAAATCATTTATCACCTCTAGTAGTTTTTTGGTGGAGATTTTAGGGTTTTCTATATACAGTATCATGTCATCTGCAAAGAGTGAAGATTTTACTCCTTCCTTACCAATTTGGATGACTTTTATTTCCTTTTCTTGTCTTACTGCTGTGGCTAGGACTTCTAGGACTATATTGAAAAAATATGGTGAGAGTGGACATTCTTGTTTTGTTCCTGTTCTTAGGGGAAAAGCTCTCATTTTTTCACCATTGACTATGATGTTTGCTGTGGGTTTTTCATGTATTTGCTTTATCATGTTGAGGTACGTTTCCTCTAAACTCACTTTGTTGAAGGTTTTTTTTTTTTTTAATCAAGAGTGGATGTTGTACTTTGTCACATGCTTTTTCTACATCTCTTGAAATGATCATGTGGTTTTTATCCATTCTCTTGATGTGATGTATCACATTGATTGATTTGCAACTATTGAACCAGGCTTGCATCCCAAGAATAAATCCAACTTGGTCATGGTGAATATTTTTCTCATGTATTATTGCATGCAGTTTGCTAATTTTTGTTGAGGATTTTTGCATTTATATTTATCAGAGATATGGCCTACAGTTGTGTCATTATCTGGTTTTGGCATCAGGGTAATGCTGGCCTCGTAGAATTAATTTGGAAGCTTTCCTTTCCTCTTCTATTTTTTGGAATAGCTTGACAAGAATAGGTTTTAATTTTTCTTTAAACGTTTGGTAGAATTCACCTGTGGAGCCATCTGGTTCTGGATTTTTGTTTGTTGGGAGTTTTTTGGTTACTGATTCAATTTCATTGCTGGTAATTGGTCTGTTCAAATTTTCTGTTTCTCCCTGATTCAGTTTTGGGAAGTTATATGTTTCTAGGAATTCAGCCATTTCTTCTAAGTTATACAATTTGTTGGCATATAATTTTTCGTAATAGTCTCATAATCTTTTGTATTTCTGTGATGTTGGCTATTATTTCTCCTCTTTCATTTCTGACTTTGTTTATTTGAGTCTTTTTTTTTTAATGAGTTTGGTTAGGGGGTTATCAATTTTGTTGATCTTTTCAAAGAACCAGCTCCTGGTTTTATTGATCTGTCGTATTGTTTTTGTTTTGTTTTGTTTTGTTTTGTTTTGTTTTGTTTTTAGTCTCTATATCATTCATTTCTGTTCTAATTTTTATTATTTACTTCCTACTACTGGTTTGGGGTTTGTTTTTTCTCTTTCTTATAGTTCCTTTAGGTGTAATGTAAGGTTGTTTGAGATTTTTCTTGCTTTCGAGGCGGGCCCGTATTACTATAAACTTCTCTCTTAGAACAGCTTTTACTGGATCCCAAATACTGGAACATTGTGTTTTCATGTTCATTTGTCTCCATATTTTTTTTTCTGCTGAAAATCAGCTGATACCCTTATAGGATTTCCTTTGTATGTAACTGTTTTATTTTTCTCTTACTGTTTTAAAATTCTCTCTTTATCACTTAATTTTTGCCATTTTACTTGTTAAATCTTGGTGTGGGCCTCCTTGGGTTGATTTTGTTGGGGGGATCTCTGTGCCTCCTGAGTCTGGATTTCTGTTTTCTTTCCCAGATTAAGGAAGTTTTCAGCTATTATTTCTTCAAATAAATTTTCTTTCTTTAAAGCATTTATTTACTTAAATTCAATACAATGTAGTATTGGTTTCAGGAATAGAACCCCTTGATTCATTACTTACATATAACACTGAGTGCTCATCCCAACAAGTACTCTCCTTAATGCCCATCACCCATTTAGTCCTTTACTCACTCACCTCCCCTCCAGCAACCCTGTTTGTTCTCTGTGTTTAAGAGTCTCTTATGGTTTGCCTCCCTCTGTTTTTATCTTACTTTTCCTTCCCTTTCCCTATTTTCATTTGTTTTGTTTCTTAACTTCCACATATGAATGAAATCATATGATATTTATCTTTCTCTGACTGACTTATTTTGCTTAGCATAATACACTCTAGTTCATCCATGTAGTTGCAAATGGCAAGATTTCATTCTTTTTGACCGCTGTGTAATATTCCACTACTATATACATATATATATATATATATATATATATATACACCCCATCTTCTTTTTTTTTTTATTTTTTTTTATTTTTTTTATTTTTTTTTCAACGTTTTTTATTTATTTTCGGGACAGAGAGAGACAGAGCATGAACGGGGGAGGGGCAGAGAGAGAGGGAGACACAGAATCGGAAACAGGCTCCAGGCTCCGAGCCATCAGCCCAGAGCCCGACGTGGGGCTCGAACTCACGGACCGCGAGATCGTGACCTGGCTGAAGTCGGACGCTTAACCGACTGCGCCACCCAGGCGCCCCACACCCCATCTTCTTTATTCATTCATCAGTCGATGGACATTTGGGCTCTTTCCATAATTTGGCTATTGTTGATCGTGTACTATAAACATTAGGTTGCATGTGTCCCTTTGAATCAGCATTTTTTGTATACTTTGCATAAATACCTAGTTGTGCAATTGCTGGGTCACAGCATACTTCTATTTTTAATTTTTTGAGGACTCTCCACACTGTTTTCCAGAGTGGCCGCGCCAGTTTGCATCCCCACCAACAGTTCAAAAGTGTTCCCCTTTCTCTGCATCCTTATCAGCATCTGTTGTTTCCCAATCTTCAAATAAATTTTCTTCCCACTTTTCTCTTTCTTCTCCCTCTGCGATATCTATAATGCAAATGTTATTACACTTGGTGGTGTTACTGAGTTCTTTTAATCTATTTTCATTCTTTATTTTTATTTTTTCTTTTTCCTGTTCAGCTTGACTGCTTTCCATTAGTCTTCCAGGTCACTGATTGGTTGTTCTGCTTCCCGTATCTACTATTTATTTCCTCTAGTGTATTTTTAATTTCAGGTATTGAGTTATTCATCTTTGGTTGGTTCTTTTTTTATATTTTTTTATCTCTTTGTTGAAGGTCTCACTGAGGTCCTATACTCTTTTCTCAAGTCCACTGAGTATCTGTATGACCATTACTTTAAATTCTCTTATCAGGCATATTGCTTACCTCCATTTTTTAAGCTCCCTTGCTATGATTTTGTCCTGTTCTTTCTTTTGGAACATATTCCTCTGTCTCGCCATTTTGTCTCTCTGTGTCTGTTTCTATGTGTTAGGAAAGTCAGCCATGTCTCAAGAAGCGGTCCTATAGTTCACCAGTGCAATGTTCCCTGTTCACCAGAACCTAGTGCTTCACAGGTGTCTACTCTAGGCATCGGGTGGGCCTTACTATTGTGGCTGAGCTGTGTTTGCCCTCTGTGCAGTTGCGTGCAATGGTTCTCTTTAACTATTGTGGGCAGGGCTTAGTCCCTGTCTTGTTAGTGAGCCAATCTGGGGCTGCCTGGGGCTTGAGCTGAGTCAGACAAGGCATTTAGCAGAGCTTCAGGTACATTGAATTGCAAGGCTCTTTCCCTGTGTTGCCCCTGAGGGGTTTCATCGGTGGGCAGAGCCTGGAGTCAGACCAGGTGTCTTCCTTCTGCTGGGGCCACAGAGGAGCTGGTGTGTGGTGGTTCTCTTCTTTCCCAGGGCAGGAGTTAATTTGGACTGGTGTTGGCCCCCGTCACAGCTGCTTGCACGATGCTGGGCTTGTGGTGACACTTGGGATGGGCTCCTACCAAGGGCAGGTTGGAAGAGATGGATCTTCTGGAGAATACAAGGTGGGATGTATTGTTAGGAAGCATTTTCAATATGGCCTCTTCTCTACGATAAGCAGTGGACAGTTTGTTCCCCCAGTCTAAAGGGCATGTTCTGGGTTATTTACACTGATGTGGATGTTATTTACATGTATCCGTGGGGTGAGGTGAGTTTAGGATCCTTCTTCTCAGCCATCTTCCCCAGAAGTCCAAACTAAAGACTTTTGATAATGATGAGGAGACGTTTTTGTTACATAACAGATAATTAAAAAAAATTTTTTTTTTATGTTTATTTATTTTTGAGACAGAGAGAGTGTGAGCTGAGAAGGGGCAGAGAGAGAGAGAGAGAGAGAGAGATACAGAATCTGAAGCAGGCTTCAGGCTCTGAGCTGTCAGCACAGAGCCTGATGCGGGGCACAAACCCACGAACGGTGAGATCATGACCTGAGTCGAAGTTTGGCGCTTAGCCGACTGAGCCTCCCAGGCACCCCACAGATAATTTTTTTAGCTAAACTTTTTATTTTGAGATCATTATAGATTTACACGCAGGTATAAGCAACAATACAGAGAGATTCCATATGCACTTGATACCCAGGTTTCCTCAACGGTAACATCTTATAAAACCGTACTGCAGTCTCACAACCAGAATATTGGCACTGATGTGGTCAAGATACAGAACACATCCATCACCATAAAGATCTGTAATGTTTCCTTTTTTAGCCACACCCACTTACTTCCCACCCACCCCCATTCCTAGCAACTGGTACTGTGTTCCTCTTTTCTATAATTTTATCATTACCATTTAAAGAATGCTATTTGGATGGGATCATTGAATTTAGCAATTCAAACTTTATGAACACTACAGAAGCTTGCTTTCCCTTTAAAATTTTTTTTCTTCTTGATAGGATGAAAATCATATTTTTCAAGATTTTTTTTCAAGTTTACGAAACGCCTTTTGTTATCTTTTTCCACGGAAAGGATGTTGTGTTGTCGTTTTATCCTTCCTGGATCTGTTATGGAATGCACTCTTGCATAGCGAAAATGTTTGCTTCCAGTCTTAAGCTAACTTACTAAGAATGAAAAGAAGTCACAGGTCACAATTTGGCTAGTGAAGGAAACACTTCTTTTTTTTTTAAAATTTTTTTTTAACGTTTATTTATTTTTGAGACAGAGAGAGACAGAGCATGAACAGGGGAGAGTCAGAGAGAGAGGGGGAGACACAGAATCTGAAACAGGCTCCAGGCTCTGAGCTGTCAGCACAGAGACCGACCCGGGGCTCGAACTCACGGGCCACGAGATCATGACCTGAGCCAAAGTCGGACGCTGAACTGACTGAGCCACCCAGGCGCCCCAGGAAACACTTCTTTATGGCGTTAGGTATAACGCAGGAAGATGTTGGGAAACAGCAGAGAATGGGACTTCAGGTTGGACAGCCAGGCTTTTGCTCTCTGCTGGCCCTGTCTCTTCCCTGTCTCCTGCCTCCCAGACCTGCAGCCAGCTGGTGTTCAGGCTATACTGCAGGGTCAGAGATCTTTCTATTCCTATATCCCAGTTTTTCTGCGGCTACCTGGCATTGCAGATCTCCGACGAAGCCTCTGTTCTTCCCTGATCCTGCCCAACCTATTTGCTTCTAGGCCACAGCTTTTCACCCAGCCTGCTCAGTGGAGACTGCAGGACCGGGAGACCAGCAGTGTTGTTTTCTTTCTTAGATCTTCAGGCCCTTGGGTTTCTGAGTGCACCTCTACTGCTTAGCCACTTAGCCTTGCCTGTTACAGAACTCTCCTGGGTGTTATATATCTGCTCTTAAAAAAAAAAAAAAAAAAAAAAAAGAGCTTCAATCCCAGGTCCTACTACAAACCACAGAATGGAATGAAAATCTGGCAAAATATCTAGATGTCAAGTGGGGTGGGCTTTTGATTGTTTACTTTGTTTGCTTTGATTGTGCATGTGGGTTGTCTGCTCTGATCAGCTCTCTTTGGTAACTTCCAATCCCTTCTTGTGCTCTAGCTTGTATTAATGTACCTTCCTGCGTGTCCCTGGGTCTTGTTTTAGTCTCCATTTCTGCATTTCCTCGTTGAGAGATGAAGCCACGAGTGGCATTGCCATCCAGGATCAACATATGAGGAGAGTAGTTCATAGCTGCACAGTATTCGGAAAACACCTTTGTGCCCCCTTTAACTGTCCAATACTCCCAATTGGACTCTGACTCTCCCCTGAAAAGCCCAAGCGACTTCACAGTCTTTATCGGCAGATTTCATAAGACGCAACATGTGCTGGGTTGACAGTCATTCCCGTGGGTAGTTCTGCATTTTATTGATAAGGGGCTTTTACATAGTTTTGAATGAAAACGATCTTATGCACTTCGGCTCACAGAACCCTTTGAACCTCTCAGGTTCTGTGAGGAGCACTTACGTTTGTTGCTTTGATTACTAATATTTCCCCAACTGACTTATGTCTTTAAACTACATTAACAAAGACCCCAGATCTCTGGGAGTGAGTAGGAATGTAAGGAGAATGGATGGCCAGTCCTTCTCAATGAACAAGGCTGGAAAAGAGCTGGGTACTGTCCCTAAGACAGAGCCTTAGTACGACTGTGCCATAAGGCTCATTCTTTTACCAAATTTGTCTCAGTCAAGTGGTATTAATCAAGATGGGTAACTTCAGATATTATTTTGCATAGACTGTATCCTATCAGAAGCTTATGGAAACTTAGTTTGAGTTTTGCATGATTAGAGGGAAGAAATATGAGTTGCTGCCTTACAGCAAGATTAAGACTAAAAATAGTCTTTAAAAGAAGGGACATTCTTATAGCTCAAGGCAACGTAATGGCTGCACAGCCTTTCCTGGTCACTGTGGTCACGCTGACCGTAGACAGTGACATTGATCACCTATCAGATGGGCCGGCATTATCTCTGTTTGGTCAGCGACTAATGATTTAAGCAAGTGATGTTCGTTTTGGACTGAATTTGCACCCCTGGGACAAGGGGAGGGGTGAGTCCCCAGACCAATGGCCATCCATGAAGCCCGTCCATTTATCTGTGTTCCTTTTTACCAACAGCAAAAAAATATGTATTTATAAGACGTGCACACAAACAAGATTCTTACGGGCACATTTATGTCTCTCTGTCTAATTATCTGTGTCTGGAAAAACAGCAGTCAATTGATATTTCTAGTATGGAAAAGCTGTGCAAGGTGGTGTCGCCACAGCTCGAGTTCATGCCCATGTGCAAAGATGCAACGAAACACTGGTGAAGATACGATTCTAGAGAGACACTTGGAAAAGGTAGGGAATAGACAGGAAGTGTGACAAGAAAAAAAGAAAAGGTAGCTATGACCATCAGTACACAAACTAGAGATGTATCCTTTCCTTCTGGGAAAATCAGAAGTGCCCACTGTATGTTCCCTTCCCTTTTCAGGAATATACGGGCGTCATTCAGTGTCTACTCCCTTGTCAACACCAATAGCCTCTCTTGTGTCACTTGCACCGGATCCCTCTAATCCATAGGGGCAGAGTCCGGACCATGAATCTTACTCTAAAATAGGCTACTTTTGGGCTTTGTGCTCAGAGCCTGGAGCCTGTTCAGATTCTGTCTGTCTGTCTGTCTCTCTCTCTCTGCCCCTCCCCCGCTGGCTCTCTGTCTCTGTCTCTCTCTCAAAAATAAATAAACATTAAAAAAATTTTTTTTAATGGGGTGCCTGGGTGGCTCAGTCAGTTAAGCGTCTGACTTCGGCTTAGGTCATGATCTTGAGGTTCATGAGTTCAAGCCCCGCTTTGGGCTCTGTGCTGACAGCTCAGAGCCCGGAGCCTGCTTTGGACACTGTGTATCCCTCTCTCCCTGCCCCTCCCCCTGTCACTCTCTGTTTCTCTCAATCTCTCTCTCTCTCTCACTCTCTCTCAAAAATAAACATTAAAAAAATTAAAATAGACTGCTTTTGGCATGCAATGATAGATATTTATATTTGTGTGTTCATACCTTATTTCTTTACTTCAGTTGTGTACTTCCTAAGGTCAGGGCCAGTGTCTCCCAGTTCTTCCCAGGATGGCACTTTGCACCAGTTTAAGTGCCCCTGAATGTTTTGAGTGATGATGGTGAATGGAAAAAAACTAAAGATTTAAGGAAAAAGAAAAATGCCCAACCTTGACCCTTATTTATAAAATGTAACATTAGGGGCGCCTGGGTGGCGCAGTCGGTTAAGCGTCCGACTTCAGCCAGGTCACTATCTCGCGGTCCGTGAGTTCGAGCCCCGCGTCAGGCTCTGGGCTGATGGCTCGGAGCCTGGAGCCTGTTTCCGATTCTGTGTCTCCCTCTCTCTCTGCCCCTCCCCTGTTCATGCTCTGTCTCTCTCTGTCCCAAAAATAAATAAAAAACGTTGAAAAAAAAATTTTTAAAAAAATGTAACATTAAAGAAACGTAAAGTGTCGGAGGAGTTCGAATGGTGCTTGCACTCTGCTCACACAGACTGTTTCTAGAATGCCCTCCCGAAACAGTATAAAAATACCATCACTGCTCTGTTTCATCAGGATACACATCGTTGTGTGCTTGCAAGCTGGTGTATGTACCAAATTATAGGATCGATTTAAACGTAGTGATGGTATCTTGAGGAGTCAAAGAGTAATTGGGGAAGGCGAGATTGGTTTTATAGCAAACGATTACGGGAAATCTTACCTGAATCTTTTCAGTTTATCATTTTACTATGCAATGTGTCATTAGCTGATTGTTACTGAGACAATGAGGGACTCGGTTCCAAAAACAGTCAATTACTTAGTCCAATTTGGGTAATAAAAACATTCTATGAATCGAAATATAGTTTACTTTGAAAGGAAATCCTGTCTCCCTGGAGGCTGTTAAATGGTTTGGGGAAAATGGTTCGACGACTCGCCTTTTTGTTGCAACATTATATGTTGGAAAAATACGCTTAATTACATTTGGTTGGCTCCAAAGACCTTCTGATGCAAGGGCTCTGGATATTAACAAGAAAAACTCACACGCTCGGAACCTGGGGCCCAGGGAGGTGGTGGGATACGCCCAGTGTGCACACGGCCTGTGCCAGAGCAGACCTGAGAGCCTTGATCGCCCGACTGTGAATCCAGTTGTCCTTGTATTATTACTACATGCAGTAAAACCCACAAATTAAGGAAATACTCAAAAGGATCCCGCATAGTGTTTAGGTGATGTATCCTCTGTGAGGATGCCTCGTTGGGAATTTCTAAGTTGTAAACTGCTTTTTTTTTAAATCATGAATTTGGCTTTTTAGTAGTAAAAATGCATATTCTACTCAACAGTTAGACTACCATAACGTTTATGCTCCTCTTTAAAAAGCTTTTTGATTGCTTCTAGGAAGGTCTACAAATGAATCATTGTCAGAAAACAATGTGTTTGGGAGACCTTAATGTTCTTGAAAGGTTTCCTTGGCCAGTATTGTCTTTTCTGCCATGCATTTAAGACAAATCCCTCCCCAAACGCCATCACTCACCAAGCAGCTTAGGAGGAGAGTTTTCTTGGGACATAAGTATGGTGAAGGTGGTGGCCCAATTCCTTTGGCTTTTTGGAAAAGTTTGGAAAAGAGAGAAATATTTTTCTCTCTTAAAAAAAAAAAAAATCTGATATTTCCTCTAATCCCCGTGGCACACATGGGTGCGTGCACACACACGTGCTCCTGAGTCCCATGTTATGCTACAGCTGAGCCTTGGCTTTCTCTAGGACCTGACTCATTGCATAGGAAAGTTCTGGAGCTGCCTGGGCCTTTATCTGCATGCCTCATCTGAAGGGGTCTGGGCTCTGTTTGCTTACGAGGAGCTTTGTCTACAAGTGACCTATTTGTTTGAGGAGTCAGAGAGCTTATCTAAGCATGGAGGACATTATCCAAGCCTTTGCTCTGGGCTCATAATGGTGCCCAGCGGCAATCCTGTCTATCCGGAATTCTTTGCTCAGTAACGTGCCCTTGAGACACATTCTGTTTTGACGCGAGAGTAAGTGCCAAACTGTCAAGCCTGCCTTTGTGAGATATCAAACTGGGTCTGACTTTAGAGCCTGTCTCTGAAGGCACAGACACGGTTCCAAATACACTTCATTTTTGTTCATATGATGAAATTGGAAGCAATGTAATTACCAAGGGGTGGCGACTATGACCCATTTCTCTGCATCCCACCTGTTCAAGGGTACCTACAGTCCCTTTCATACTGCTGAGCACATAGTAGCTACTCAATTTAATGTTGTTGGGACGGAACTATTGAAAAAATAGAGAAGTCACGGTCTGTCTACAGAAGGTGTGGCTGCCTGCCACTTTTCAAAATCGCATAATATATTAAAGTTATACATTTCCAAATAGTCTGCGTTAGATGGATTGAGTCAATGGCCCTAATTCATCCTGGATCCATGCCTTTTGCAATGCGTTTACAGTTTTTCCCATCAAGAGGTGGAACACCTTTTTAATTTGTTTTGGCCAAGGGGATGTTAGCAGATGTGAAATAAGCCGATTTGTAAAGAGGCACTCGTGCATTTCTGCATCTTCCCCTGGTCCTCTGCCTTCACGATGAGAACGTGCCCGTGTTGGAAGATGAGTCGGCTTGTCCCAGTTGTCCCAGCCGAGGCCACTGTAGACCACCTGGTCACCAGATCACCCTCAGATCTAGGAGACAGCCCAGCCAAGATCAGCAGAGTTGCCTCGCCAACTTCGGGCGACTGTCAGCATAAGAGCAAACCCAGCCCGATCCGCAAAGAGAGCCCAGCTTTTTATAGAATCGTAAGCAAAATAAATTCTTACTAGGTTACACCACCGAGTCTCAGGGTGTTTGCTACCCAGAATTATTATGGCAACAGATGATTAATAAAATATTCAATGGGGGCATCTTGGGGGGTCAGTCAGGTGAGCATCCACCTCTCGATTTCCGCTCAGGTCATGATCCCAGTGTTGTGGGAGTGAGCTCTGCATTGGGCTCCAGGCTGAGTGTGGAGCTTGTTTAAGACTCTCTCTCTCTCTCTCTCTGCCCCTCTTCCCTGCTCTCTCTCTCTCTCTCTCTTTCTTTCATATAAAAAATGAAATCAAATACTAAATACAATGTCATCTTTCTTTGATTCCTATGTCACTTCAGAATTCTAATCAGAGTAATTGTTAGGAAAATTACGTACCCGTGTCTAGTTATGGGGATAAGTAAAATACAGGGGATTGAGGTGAATCTGCACAGACCTTGTTAACATAATGACCAGGTATTTATTTCCACACTCATAACCGGGGCATGTGGTATGATAAGCATAAGGGGTGTTATAACAAATATATCTGCATTGTTGTCCGATGCAAAAATGTACAAGTGTTCTACATCCCGAGTTACATCAAAATGAAGAAACAACAAAAGCCAAACCAAAAGCACTCTTTGGTTTCCTGTCCTTTGTCTTTTTCTAATAAAACGTAGGGGGTTTGTATTATTTAATTTTATACTTAAATGGATTCCAGATAAGTATAAATTAAAGGCTTACATTCACACACTTAGTATATAGAGTAGGGTTGTATTTGTAGCCAACAGATACTGATTCTGCTTAGTCAGAATAGGGATTGATTAGAAGTGTATTGGGGAACTCACAGAATCAAAGGGGAGTTTGGGGAACCAGCACGGAAATGGACAGAAATGAAAGCATCTCTTAGGATCAAACAGGGAAATGCATGTAAAAGTATACCAATTTTTAAAAAGGTCAAGTCCGCGGGGTATGGCTTTAGTTTTGTTTTGTTTTTGTTTTTTTTCCCACCACAATCCCTACCCTAATTCCCTTATATTGGGGAGAAGCAAGGTTGCTTTGAGTTCTGTTGAATGATGAGAAAGCTGACTGGGCAGTTGTCTAAAGATAACTAAGTAAGTGAATCCGCCCCCATAGTTCCTGTTATTAGAGGTGAAGCCAAGCCCCAAATCTAAATCCCCTGGTCTGTGATTGGTAACACTTACACTGCCCAGGAAGCCCACACTATTTTTCCCTGACAGGCATAGCCAGACAGGCATGGTTTCGGGATGAACAGGTAGGGACCTACCACTTAGGAGCGGGGACTCAGGTGAGTTTCTCCACCAATCTGAGCCTCAGTTTCCTTATCCATAAAATGAAGATTAAAAAAGGCATCTGCCACATAGGATTGTTGTCGAAAAGCTCGCACACAACCACCCACCTAAAATTAGCTTGGTTCTACTCAAGGGGGGGCCTGGCAGGAGGATGAATTGTCTACATTCACAAAGCATGAAGGCTGAGGTGGGTGCTGAATCGAAGGACCATGGGCTTTAGGCCAGACCAGCTTGGCTTCCACTCTTGATTCCATGCCAGTGAAATGTGTGACCCTGGGCAGTGTTCTTACCCTTTTGGTGCCTGGGTTTCTCACGTGTAAACTGAGATAATGTCGCTCTTGGAGGATTGTCAGGAGGACTGAATGTCTGGAGACTGCTCAGCCATGTCTGAAACGTGGTGGGTGTCCAAGAGCGAGAATCCCTTCCTTCCATCGCCTTAAGGTGCCTGTGTTCGTTCCACCCTCATGTAGCCCTTAATGGAAAAGTGGAACAGGGAACAGAATTCAAGGTGTTCATTTCACTGCATCTTCGCTTCCAGGAAGGCCCAGCAGCAGGTTACAAGACGGGTCTAGAACCATCTGTTGGAGGAGCCGATGTGCCCCCCTCAGAGCCCTGTCTCCAAGATCACGTCTTACTCTGTGAGTGTCCATTCAGAGCAGTAAAGGGCAGCAAACTCTAAGAAAGCTGAGCAGTTCCCCCAACGACATTTCAGTAGGCATCTTCCCTTCTCTTTCTCCTCCTCTGCTTCTTCCTAATACTACCATTGATGCAATCAATGGGGAGATTGATTACATGGGGAGAAATGTAATCTCGTTTCTGTGTTTCATAGTTTCACTTCCATTTAAGAGATAAATTTCTTTTTTTTTAAGTTTATTTATTTATTTTGAGAGAGAGAGAGAGAGAGAGAGAGAGGAGACAGCATGAGCAGGGGTGGGGCAGAGACAGAGGGAGAGTGGGAATCCCAAGGAGGGTCCATGCTGTCAGCACAGAGCCAGACTCGGGGCTCAATCCCACAAACCGTGAAATCATGGCCTGACTTGAACTCAAGAGTCCCACACTTAACAGACTGAGCCACCCAGGTGCCCCAGAGATATATTCCTGTGTCCAAGAGATGCTTTAGTACAAGACAGAAAAGCGTTCAGGTGGGAACATGCACAAGGGAAACTACTCAGGCTAGAAATATTTCTGACTTTTGCAATAATGGTCCTGGCCAAATCTTTCAACTTCTGGCTATATTCTTATGCTGTCCTGACAGTTGAGGGGCACTGGGGATGAGGAAGGTGGGCAGGGAGAGTCCTTTTATTGAGACAGAAGAAAAAGGGGCACCTGGGTGGCTCAGTCATTTAAGCGTCCAACTTTTGATTTTGGCTCAGCTCATGGTTCCAGGGTTGTGGGATCGAGCCCCACATCAGGCTCTGTGCTGACACCTTGGAGCCTGCCTGGGATTCTCTCTCTCCCATTCTCTCTGCCCCACCCTTGCTCACATGTAGTCTCTCTCTCTCTCTCTCTCTCTCTCTCTCTCTCAAAATAAATAGATAAACATTAAAAAAGACAGTTTTTTAAACATTAAAAAAGACAAGACAATAAATAGATAAACATTAAAAAAGACAAAGACACCCTCACAAGAGGGTGAGGAAGGAAGGGAAGAAAGGATGGAAGGAAGGAAGCAAGGAAAGAAGGAAGAAATGAATTTCATGGAACATACCAGGGTTCAAGTTTCCCAAATCAGAATTTGTGTTCAGAAGACATGTTGGGTTAGCTCTGCTCTGAGTAATTGCAGGGGGCGTCCCTGCCTCTACGCACGGGCTGCACTTTGTAAGCAGTCTGTATCCACCCCCCTACCCCCCCACCCCCACCCCCCTGGCTTTCTCTGTTTCTCCCAGGCATGCTTTTTTCTCTCTGGACTAGAATGGAGGTGCTGTATCTTCTCGAATGGGATTTCTTAGAGAGAAGAACTTAAAAAGTTGGCAGACATTCATATGAGAGCAGAGAACTCTATTAGGGGCAAAGCTATGGAGTGAAAAGATAATGGAACTTGGGAAATCTCGTTCAGTTTAATATCTGGGATGCATTTGTAGAATGAAGGGAGAGCACAGGTTCTTTCTTTAAATAAGAACAAAACAGTAATTTGCTAAAATGATGGTGTTTCTCCCCGTGTGCTCCTAATGACGAAGCACCCCACAGGGCTCTCTTGGGTCTGTGCTGACATTTCTGTTTCCACTCACCCTCCGAGTGGTTCACTTGTGAGGTTTCACTCGCCCTGCTTTGTCAGGAAGCAAGGAAATTTCTCAGCAAAAGATGCAAGAGTTTGGTTGATTCCCCACATTGGTGACTCAGATGATAAACTGATAATTTTACTCATTTCAAAAAATGTGTTAGGAAGGCTCTCCATCATTCAGGCCCAATTTCCTCCTAGTTTGTGTTTTTGTTTCATGTTGTTTTTAAAGTAGACTTCATGCCCCAGGTGGAGCCCAACGCGGGGCTTGAACTCACAGCCCTGAGATCAAGACCTGAGCTGAGATCAAGAGTTAGATGCTTAACTGACTGAGCCCCCCAGCCACCCCTCCTTTCATTCTTTTAAAAGAAATATTTTTAACATTTATTTTATTTGTGAGAGACAGAGAAGGAGTGAGGCAGGGTCAGAGAGAGAGAGAGAGGGAGACACAGAATCCGAAGCAGGCTCCAGCCTCTGAGCTGTTAGCACAGAGCCCGTCGAGGGGCTTGAACTCTCAAACTGTGAGATCTTTTTTTTTTTTTTTTTTTAATTTTTTTTTTTCCAACGTTTTAAATTTATTTTTGGGACAGAGAGAGACAGAGCATGAACGGGGGAGGGGCAGAGAGAGAGGGAGACGCAGAATCGGAAACAGGCTCCAGGCTCCGAGCCATCAGCCCAGAGCCCGACGTGGGGCTCGAACTCACGGACCGCGAGATCGTGACCTGGCTGAAGTCGGACGCTTAACCGACTGCGCCACCCAGGCGCCCCTCAAACTGTGAGATCTTGACCTGAGCTGAAGTTGGACGCTTACCAGACTGAGCCACCCAGGTGCCCCACCCCCTCCTTTCAGTCTTGATGGGAGTTAAGATTTATGAACCGCTTTGAGGGCTTCTTTTGCTCCAGGCACCGCTCTAAGTGCTTTTGGTGGGACAAGTCATGCTAAGACTTGTGAATACCACAGAACAGGGGTCTGGTTTTTTTTTGTGGATGTATCCCATGAGCCGCGTGGGATATAGTGCCAGGCAGATCGTAGGTGCTTGACACACATTAGTTAACGAATAGAAATCCCTCATTACAGTCCTGTGAGGAAGGTAGTTTGTGGATGAGGAAACTGGGAGCCAGAGAGGCTAAGTGACGATCCCAGGGGCATGCGGCTAGGAAGTGGAGGAGCTGTTGGAGGGCAGAACCTGGCTGTTGACTCAAGAGCCGTAAGTCTCAGCCACTGTGGGGTGCGGTCTTACTTCCCCTTAACCTGCTTCAAAAACCTAGTGATCCAGAAAGGCTGGTCCCTGCATAATTATACCACAGGGCTGGGATATTGCTGCGTTCAGCGCCATTTATTCCCCCATCCATTACTACCATTCTCCCCTTGTTTTCTCTACCCTCTCTGTTGCTGGCACCTGTTCAATATCATTCATCTTTTTAAAAATCTTTATTTAGGGGCGCCTGGGTGGCGCAGTCGGTTAAGCGGCCGACTTTAGCTCGGGTCACGATCTCGCGGTCCGTGAGTTCCAGCCCCGCGTCGGGCTCTGGGCTGACGGCTCGGAGCCCGGAGCCCGTTTCGGATTCTGTGTCTCCCTCTCTCTCTCTGCCCCTCCCCTGTTCATGCTCTGTCTCTGTCTGTCTCAAAAATAAATAAACGTTAAAAAAAATTAAAAACATAAAAGTCTTTATTTATTTATTCAAGTAATCTTTATACCCAATATGGGGCTGGAACTCATGACCCCAAGATCAAGAGTTGCGCGCTCTTCCAATGGAACCGGCCTAGTGCCCCTCATTCGTCTTTTAATGGCCAATTGAAGCCCTCTTCTTCCTCAACCCCACACTGCCTCTGCTCTTGGGGAGCTCTCCTTGCTTCCTGTGCCATGACACTGACCCACACCTTCAGCACCGATTGAGTTGAGTCTCTGCTACTCAATTAATTACATTAATGAAGAGTTTGTCCCTCCAGTTAGAACACAAGCTTCTAAGGTCACAAGCTTCTAAGGGATGGTGACAATCTCCGAAACCAAGAATAGGGCCTCCATCAAGGAATTGTCACCCCTAGTCTCTCACCTCTGCTATGTGCCATTTCTTCCTCGTGTCAAGGAGAGATCATATCAAAAGGGACTGGGAATTAAAAACTAAATAAAACTGAAGAGGGGCGTGTGGGTGGCTCAGTCGGTTAAGCATCCAACTTCGGCGCAGGTCATGATCTCATGGTCTGTGGGTATGAGACTGACAGCATGGAGCCTGGAGCCTGCTTCAGATTCTGTGTCTCCCTCTTTGCCCCTCCTCTATCACTCTCTCTCCCTCTCTCCCTCAAAAATAAATAATAAAACTTAGAAATAAAGAAGAAAGAAAGCAACGAAAGAAAGAAAGAAAGAAAGAAAGAAAGAAAGAAAGAAAAAGAAAGAAAGAAGGAAAGAAAGAAAGAAAGAAAGAAAGAAAAAGAAAGAAGGAAAGAAAGAAAGAAAGAAGGAAAGAAAGAAAGAAGGAAAGAAAGAAAGAAAGAAAGAAGGAAAGAAAGAAGGAAAGAAAGAAAGAAAGAAAGAGAAAGAAAGAAGGAAAGAAAGAAAGAAAGAAAAAGAAAAAGAAAGAAGGAAAGAAAGAAAAGAAAGAAAGAAAAAGAAAGAAAGGAAGAAAGAAAGAAAGAGAAAGAAAGAAAAGAAGGAAGGAAGGAAGAAAGAAAACTGAAGAAAAGGTTTAGCATAGAAGTAATTTAGCACAATGGTTTCGAACACGGACTCTGTCCTCAGTTGACTCACTTTTGCTTCTCATAGACATTTTATTACCTATTGCCGTGTAACCAATTACCACCAAACTCAGTGCTATGAAGTCCCATGAATATCATTCTTTTCCACAGTCTATCAAGAGGCTATGGTGAAGATGTCAGTTAGGGTTTCAGTCATCCGAAGGTTTGACTGGGACCAGAGGACATGATTCCAAAATGACTCCCTGCCAGGGCTGCCTGTTGCTGAGAGGTCTCAGTCCTTTGCCATATGGGCCTTTCCACGGCACTTCTGCTCTGCTCTGTTGGCCACACAGAACAACCTTGATGGGACTAGAGTGTATTATGCTAAGCAAATAAGTCAGTCAGAGAAAGACAAATACCATATGATTTCACTCATATTTGGAAGTTAAGAAAAAAATACAAACCAGGTGAACATGGTTTCACCTGGGAAAGAAAGAAAGAGGAAGAGGGAAGAGGGAAGAGGGAAGAAAGAGAGAGGGAAACAAATCATACGAGACTCTTAAAGATAGAGAACAAACAGGGTTACTGAAGACAGGGGTGTGAGGGATGGACCCGATGTGTAACGGGTATTAATGAGGGCGCTTGTGATGAGCACTGGGTTGCATGTAAGGGCTGAATCATTGAATTCTACTCCTGAAACCAATATTGCACTGTATATGAACTAACTAGAATTTCAATAAGAATTTGAAAAGAAAAAAAAAAAAAACGCCAGTTCCCTCATCGGTCAAATGGAGACGTTATTGGCACTGTATCACATGGTGAAACCACTGCAAGAATTAAATGAGTTAATACAGGCAAGGTGCTTAGATCGCTATTCAAATATTAACTATTATTATTAAAAAATGCAAACTAATCTCAGAGTAGCAGATGGGCCTGACCCAAGGAGAGCCTGGCCCCCCACCCCCCCAGCCCCGATGGCTTTTTTTGTCTCACCTCTCCCTCGGGTCTGAGTGTGTGTGGGTAAAATAGCAGGGCGGTGAATGCTGTTCCAGCATAAAAGTACCTTCCAAAGAGGATCTTTCAGCGTAAGAACAGGCCTTTGTAAAGACAAGGCGTCTTGGGCCTATTGAACCCCTCAGCAAGCTGAAGTGTAAGGATTGACTTCCCAGAAAAATGGGTGAATGTCACTTGCTCTGTCGGGGGCCACTAACTGAGGATGCGTATCTGCGAGGGAGAAATGGTCAAAGTGGAAAGACGGTCCCATGACTATGTGGAGAGTGAGAAAGACATTTCACTCACTGATGAAATAATTTTGGAACATCTGCCATATCCCAGGTACTGTGTCAAATGTGGAATTACAATCGATTTCCAAAGAAAAAACCAATAAAGGTTTCTGACTTCATGGAGCTTCCAGCCATTCTGATGCGGTAAGCTTCAAACAAAGAATTACACACACATATACAATTACGATCCCTACAAGGAGAGGCGCAGTGCAGAGGAAGTCTTTTTTGGTGTATTAACATACGATTTGGTTTGCCAGCGGCCGTCTCAATTTATACCCATTTTCAGCCTAATTAACCCCAGTGTCTAATTTCACTTTTAATTTTTTTTAATGCTTATTTTTGAGGGAGACAGAGACAGAGCACACGTCGGGGAGGGGCAGAGAGAGAGAGGGCAGTACAGAATCCGAAGCAGGCTCCAGGCTCTGAGCTGTCAGCACAGAGCCCGAGGCAGGGCTTGAACTCATGAACCGCGAGATCATGACCTGAGCTGACGTCGGACGCTTAACCGACTGAGCCATCCAGGCACCCTCTAATTTCACTTCTAAAAGGGTCCTAGTTTGTAATAGAAACTATAAGGCCACCTAATAATAGGAAACTTGACCCAGTCAGGAAGGTAAGGAAGTCTTCCTTCAGGAAGTGATCAATGTGTTGAGATCTGCAGGAATAGGAATTAACCAGCCAAAGAGGGTGGGGAAAGAGAATAGTTCAAACAGAGGACTAAGACCCTATCATGAGACTGAGTGCAGAACATTCTAGGTACTGCTGGTGTAGAGAGGTTGGGGCACAAGGAGTGAGGAAGTACAGTCCTGAAATGCAGTGGTCCAAGTTGTCGGGCCAGGTCGTGTCTTCAAAGTCAGGGGGAAAGGTCTGGGGTTTTATTTTAAGAGCAACAAGAAACTAAAGAAGTGTTTAAATCAAGACAGTTACACGAATGATCGGACTGAGGTTCCAAAAGAGTCACTCTGGTTGCATATGGACAAGAGAATAACTGCACGAGTGGAAAGGGCTACGGCAGAGAGAGACAGTGGCAAAATTCGGGAGATATTTGGAAGGAAAAGTTGACCTCTCGAGAGGTGATTTGGATTTGAGAGACAAGGAGAAGGGTGTCAAAATACCTCCGAAGTTTCTGGCTTACATACTGGTTCATTTAGAGAGGCAGGAAACATTGAAAGAGTATTAGGTTGAAGGAAGAAATGTGAGTTTGATTTTACACATATTGAGTTTAAAGTACCTTTGAGATACTCAAGTGGATTTATCAAGTAGGCTGCTGGATATGTGGGTCTGGAGTTCAGAGTAGAGGCTTAGGCTCCCGACGAGTTTGTGAGTCATTTGTGTATTTTGGGTTTCGGAGATGCCTGGGAGAGATTGTTTGGAGGGAGAAGTCGCCGTAACCTGGGGCTTTGGGGGAAATTCCAGCACTAAAAATATGTCAGAGGAAACTAACTCGGCAAAGGGACAGCAGCAGAGAGGCAGGAAGCAACCAGGAGAGTGAGGCAGCAGGGGGTGGGGGGGCTGCTGAAAGTGATCAGAGGTATTTTTAGTGTGACCTGCTTGGAACAAATCCTGGTGAGGAATAGCCTTTGCGAGCCCTCTTAGAGAAGGATTTCACGGTGCACACAGTTAGCCATGGCGCCATACAAACACGGAAGCGATAAATAGGACAGTGAGAGAGGGAACTGAAAGCCATTCATTAAAACCTTTCCGGGATCCAGGTTGTTCTTAACCATTTTGAGTACAATCAAAAGAAAGCCAAGCCTGGGCTCCCCCTTGGTCTCTTCAGCCTGACTCGCCCACGTGGACGGAGAAGAGGGAGTAGGGGGCTGGGTGACCTAGAAGTTTCACTGCTGTGGTCAGGAAAGTTGTGTGAGTCCTGACTGGACTCTGGGGTTCCTTGCCTGCTGGTTGCTGGGCAGGTATGGATACAGCCCCACGCCCATGTCACCTTCGAGCTCGTCACCACTATATCTCCTGCCAGTCACACACCCTGGAACTGAAATACGGTCTCTGTGCCACTGAGACACGTGACAATGATCGCGGCCGTCACTGCAGAGTTCATGTCTCTGGGAGAGCTGCTCAGAATATAATGGTTTGTTGATCACCCAGGAAACGCATCCAAATCTGATCGCTCCTTTGCGGTAACCTAAGCATAAAGAAGCACGGACAGACATGCACACTCACCATCAAAAGGATGCCCTGCTTTTGCGATAGATGCGTTCCCGAAATGTTTTGTGCTCATCACATCTTCGTAAGCCAAGCAACAGATTTTTCTTTGACTTTACATTCTCATTTTAGAGATGATTTATTTTCAAATGACAAGTGTTTCTTAACATTTCTGGCTACAAGTTACTTTCTTTGTTCCTTCTTTCTCCTCGACTTCCCCACCCCAATTTTTTGTCAAGAATTTAATGATCTAAAAACACTTAAAGCCATTAGGAAGTGACCATAGGAGAAGAATCCTTTCAAAGTATTATTAATTCATGGCTCTGCTGGGGCCCTGAGGTCCAGCACGTGTTTAGAGGACAACATTCTGGAGACAGGCGTCTGAACCAGAAGACCTCTGACTTCAGGCCCAGGGAAGTTTATGATGCAGAATAGGAATATGACTTCTCATCTGCCTGGATTTCTTTCTTTCTTTCTTTCTTTTTCTTTCTTTCTTTCTTTCTTTCTTTCTTTCTTTCTTTCTTTTTTTTTTTTTTTGTTAATTTTTCTTTTAATGTTTATTTATTTTTGAGAAAGGGAGGGAGACAGAGTGTGAGCAAGGGAGGAGCAGAGAGAGAGGGAGACACAGAATCCAAAACAGGCTCCAGGCTCTGAGCTATCAGCACAGAGCCTGATGCGGGGCTTGAACCCACAAACCGGGAGATCGTGACCCGAGCCGAAGTCAGATGCTCAACCAACTGAGCCCCTGCCTGGATTTCTTTATGTGAAAATTGTCTTTCTGGGCCTGGACCTACAGAGGAATTTTACACAGGAATTTCTCAAAGACGCATACCCACCTCCCTATATTATTAGAGTCACAAACGTTGGAAGAGTGTCAAAGGGGAGGCAGGGAGTCAGGAGGTAGTAAAATTTCATTACAACTTGAGCCTTAGTTCACCATTCCATGCCTTGGCCACCACAACAATGATCTATCAGAGAGCCTTCCAACCGTGAGTGGGAGAACTACAAATTATGGGTCCGTTCCTTTTCCTTCGCGCCCAGAATGGAAAACCGGCTCCAGCTGAAAGGCCACGGCACAGTAGGGGAACTGAAGACAGTGTCAGCATGGACGGTGCCTATAGACATTGATTTTTTTTTCCAGTGAATTTTCTGAGCATTTTAAACATAACTAAGGACGCGATATCCCAAGATAAGAGACCTGTCAATGGAAGTTCATTTTTTTTTTCAAATGGAAAAGAATATGAGGGCTCCCCCTTGGTCTCTTCAGCCGGACTTACCCACATAGAGGGAGAAGAGGGAGCCGGGGGCTGTGTGAACTAGAAGTTTCACTGCCGTGGTCAGGAGAGTTGTCAGAGGCTCTTAGTCACAGGTTACATTTTGGGGCTCAGCCTCTGTGCACATCTCCTGCAGGTCGAAGAGCTGTTTTACATAATTATGTTATAAGCGGAAGCAGAATAAACCGTTATTTACGTGGGGGCTTTACTGCTCTAAGGCCCCTTGGGTATTGTTCACTGGTTGCCTGCAGAGATCCTCAAACTCTAATTATGGGTGTTTTCCCTTCCATTCCCCCTGAGCACGTTACGCGTGGCTGTACATTCTTTGACATTTCTAATGAGAGGTGGAGTCTAGGTCTCCTCTCCTTGAACCTGGGCAGGCTCCGTGACGACATCGACAAGTAGAGCACGGTGGAGATGACACTCTGGCAATTTTCAGGCCCAGATCTTAAGGAACTGGTGCGTCCACTCTGTTTCTAAAAGCCCTGAGCTGCTGGATCAGAAGTCCGAGTATGGCAGGAAAGACTATCTAGAGAGGCTTGGACACCATATGGCAAGAGAGTGGCCCAGCGGAGCCCAGGCTTCCTGGATTTCCTGGCGAAGTGCCAGGAATATATGTAATATGTGTGAAACCACCTTAGACCCTCCAGCCCAGCCCAGCCTCCATGGAAACTCACCTCGTGTTCCCTGTCCGTGCCACACAGAACAGAAGAAATGCCTAGCTTAGCCCTGCCGAATTTTTGCCCCATTGATCATGAGGATAAACGCAATGATTTTTGCCAAGAAGCAGGTCTGTGACGAGAACCTGTGAATCATCCAAAAAAATAATCTTTTTTTCCTATTTCAAGAACTTCTTTCCAAGACACATGACTCCTTTATAGCCACCTGCAGATTACAATCTACAGCACAAATTCCAGGCAGCACTGGGGCATCTAAATTTGATGAGGCAGACAAAAAATTCCTGTATTAAATTCTTATCTAGTTTTGAAAACTTTCTCATAGATGCCCTGAGAACAGATTCCATTCATTCTTATTGACCTTTGGTCTACTGATTATAATCACATTCCCTGCCAGAAAGTGCAGTGGATTAGAAAAAGTCGTCATTTTTAATAGGCTATTTCAGGAGCAATATATTAGATTTGTAGAAACCTCATTCCAGAACATCAAGGGCAATTTTACTGAGGAAATGTAAGAACTAAGTCTTTCTACCTCTGCAAGAACTTAAAGGTATTGGATGGCTAAAGTTACAAATTGATTTGATATACATCATACTTGGAGATATTACTCTTCTGTCTAAAATAAATCAATGGTTTCACTCAGTTTTTGGTTCACTCAGTTTTTGTAGATAGCATGCTGTCTGCAGATGGATGAATGCCTGTTTCTCTAAAATGGACCGGTAAGAGGACGTTCTGGTTATTCAAACATTCAAATATTTTATGAACCGAGAATTCCTATCCATACCTTACAGCATTGGCCAATTTCAAAAAATTTCAAGTAAATGAAATACTTTGTAACTTCCACTGAGAATGATGTTTTACTCCCCTAATGATCCAGAAGGCTCTTGCATACCCACAGTGCTCAAGGGTGCCCTTGGGAAACTCACACCGTAGATAAAGAAAGCACAAGAAACTGGGAAATCCGCTGTTGGGTAGAATCCATCCTTCACAGTAAGTTGTTCATTTCTCATCTCTCCTGTGGTTTTATTAAAGTAGAGCTAAAAAAAAAAAAATTCACCTGCTCGTTCAAAACTTTTTGGTGTTCTAATTTGGTGTAATCGACCATTCCCTATACATAAATAGGTATCTATTCCCTGGAAATAAAGCTTTCTGCTAAGTTCCTGGAAATGGGATGTATTCCAGCGGGGGCCGGGTGTGAAAAGTTAGAAACTCCACTGCGGGAGCAAATGTGCTCCCGCTCCTGGGGAAGGGAGCTCGGGGCGGCGCCGGTGCGCGCACAGAACGAGCTTGCGTGGCTGAGTGAGAGGTGAGCCCCCGCATCTTTGCCACTGTGCCTCCCCGGGGGTGCAGCCCATTCACTGGTTCCCTGCCATTTACTCAGCCACTCCGTGCACCCCTTGTCAAGGGTCCCCACCTTTAGCATGCCTATTTGGCCCAAATTGTGGAGCTGTCATGGGGACTGCATAATTTTCGCGAAGCCTGCATTTTCACAAATGGAAACAGAGGCAAAGGCATAGGCCGCCGGCCGCGTTCCCTCCTCTGCAGGTTGCAGTCTCTCGGGCCAGGTGAGCCCAGGGAAGCAAAGCCACAGAGGCCAAGTCTGATTTGAGTATTTGTTGTCATTACCCAGATTATAAACCAGCGCGCTATGACGTAGGGGTGGATTGTTGGGTTCAATGTCAGGATGAATCTAGTTCTCTCCAGCCCCGGGCAGACAGGTCTCTGCAGCCCGGCTCTTTCCCTAATGGCCTCGGCTCCAGCATCAGATGAATCTCACAACACCTTAAGAGGCTTTGGAGGCCAGCCCTGAGCAAGCCATCTGCCCAAATGTGTCCCCATAGTCACACATGCAAACACTTCCCAGTCAGTGCCTGGCAGCTGGGATGGTCAACGTCCAGCTTAACCTTCTCTACTGAAATGTTGGGGACTTAATCTTCATGGTTGGCTTAAGTAACGCCCAATTTTTAACCAGCCTACTTTCCGCCTGCAAACCGGCTCTTGAGGCACATGGAATCTTGCTGTCAATTCCTTTTCATGGATATATGTTTTATGTAGAAAAAAAAAAAAAATTATGAAGCCAAAATGTCCTTGCGCCTTTCAAGCATCTGCAAACATGAAGCTCAGGGACTACATGAACGGATGGCAAAGGAGTGGATGGGTCTTTCGTGTGCCGAATCATCCGGGGTGAACCCACCAACAGCTGTCGGTAAGGAAGTCGGTCAATCTGGGTGAATGAATAGGTAGCCTCGTACTGTCATTTATGTCTACCGTATGATCGAGTTAATTAGTTAATTGAGTGACATTGGATTTTCCCAGCCTGAGCTTCCTGAACATGAAAAGGCTTGTGGCTCGCCAGATGCAGACATTTGTTCATTAATTCATTTTTCCTGGAGCACATATTGATTGAGCGCCTGTTGAGCATTATGCCTGGCTCTGTGCTAAGTGCTGAAGCTAAAGCAAGAAACTAGACAGACGTGGTCCCTGCCAACATGGAGCTTACCCCTGGAGAGGGAGCCATGTTCGGCACGTTACTACATAACTTGTTAATTACCACGTGGCAGCTGTGAAGATGAAAATGTAGAGGGTCCAATAAAACCATAAAATAGGAGATCTAACCTGGAAAGGTGGCAAATCGTAGTACACGTCCCTGCACAAGAGGCACCAAAGTCGATGGGAGTTAGCTAGGGCAGAGAGAGAGAGAGGTGTGCTAGGCAGAAGGAACAGCCGTGGGAAAACCCTAGAATCAGGTGGAGCTTGGCATATCACAGGAGCTGAGAGGCAGCTTGTTAGCAGGAGAGGGAGACCAGGATCACCTAGAACCTTACCAAATATTTGAAAGATTTGGGATTTTATGCCAATGACGGTGACGAACCACTAAGGGCTCTAAGTGGCGATATAAAGTGATCAGATGTGGATTTTTGAACAGATTGTTTGGCTTCCTACAGAGAATGCACTGGAAGGAGCAAGGATGAGAACAGAGAGAGCAGTTAGAAGGTTCCTGCACAATCCAAGAGGAAGATTCTGGTGGTCATGTCTGAGGAATGGAGATTAGGGACAGGAAAGGAACTGTGATGTTTCTACCCTACACCCCCAACCTTGTTCACTGTATAGCTTCACTGCTCATTTTTGAAACAGGAATCAGTCACAAGAGAATAGGGACAGGAAGGGAAAATCATTAAAAGTCCAATCATTCAACAGACGTTTATTGTGTACCATGTTAGGCCCTATTTGTAGCACTTGGGGAGACGGAAGAGAACAAAACAAAACATGAAACCACACTCTAAGCGCAAACCTCTGAAATTGAGCCCATATTCCTGATTTCCTTAACCTGGAGCACATCTTGGCCTCACATTATGTATCGTAAGAAGGGGCGCTAAGGTAATCTTTACAACTTTCTCTACATTTCTTTTATTTGGCATTTCCTTTTTCCTCTTCTTTTCTGTGACTTAGTATCCATTTTATCCCATTTTTCTGGGCACAAAAAAAAGTTTTGAGGAATGATACGCTAACCATTGAAAACGTGTCCAGAAAATTCCCTTCTGCACGGAGAGCGATCCTTTCCTCTGTAGTCCAGATGCGAGGTATTAATTTCTTTAGCATTCACCCTGTGCCAGGCACTGTCTTAGGCACTTTGTGTGTATTGCCTCTCTTCACATTGATCTTCGTAGCATTAGGAAGTACTATTATTACCCCAGTAGATGAGAACACTGAGGCACGCAGCAATTAAGTAACTTGCACTGGGCTCCACAGCTAGTGAGTGCCAGGGTTCTCCTCGTGGAGAAGCAGGTAGAATGCCTTTTTCCATTCCAGTCCCTACCGGGCCACTGCCCTCAAATCTAAGCTCTGCACAGGCACAGCCAGAAGCCCCACTCCGCTATAATAAAATCCTCAGGGGATTCTGTAACCCCTTTCCATCTGGGCTGCGGGCCTACAGCTGCTGATCTCCCTGTCACGAGGCCTGGTTTCCTTTGTGTTCTAGAAGCCATGCTTTCCATGCTCGACCCTCAGCATGTCACTGGGAATGAGGATAATGTGATCACATGGTAGAAAGTCCAAAAAGGGGCGGAACGTAGGCAGAGAAGGCCCCTTATTTTCATCAGCGCGTTGGATAATCCTTTGGAGGATGAAGTTGATAAGCCATGAGTGAACCTGAAGTTCTGGCTGACCAGATTTTGAGAAAATTTCCATCTGTTTTGCGTTTAAAATGGGCTTTTCATTTGTTGAGAAGTTTTGAATCAGGGATTATGTTAATACTAGACGTGGAAACATTCCCCAAGGTAAAACTCTTCAGAGGGGATTTCTTGGAGGATGTATTGAAGTTTTTGGTACGTAACCCATAATCTGTTTCCCTGGTGAGTGGGTATAGTCCCATTGGGTCTTACTCTGGGCCTATGGCCTCCCTGACTAACCAATAAGGAGAAGGTGGGTGTGGGCAGGGGCAGTGGCTGAGCGGGGGCAGGGAAGTAAGGAGGCAGGGTGAGAAGAAGAGAACAGTTAGGTAAGAAAGCATTTCAACAGGTCAGGATGTGTCTCCATACTTGTGTGGTGTTTAACTATCTACACTGCCTGCTGGTGACATATTCAATTGGATCTACTTTTTATAAAATCACCATAGTGTCATAGAAGGCCTGCCATCAACCAGATCTTGATCACTTACTGAGGACGGTTGAGGACATCTTTTTTTTTTTTTTTTGTACTTGCTATTTTCCTCCAATCCCCGTGGTCCCCAACCCAGTGAAGGTTTTGAGAGATAGAGATTCCCATGTTCAAATCAGAAAAACAAAACGCTCCTAAAATAATGTGGAGAAAGCCACATTCATCACTGGCATTAGAGAGTGTTTGTGGGCTGGAAGTCTTGAAGGCAGTCTGTCTGTATTCCGAGCAAATCATCTTTAACAGAGATCTCTGTGGGGCCTGTGGGTCACCAGCTGGGCTCCATCTCTACCAAAGAAGACATGAGAAGAGGAAGCGGACCCAAGTGGCGATATGGAAGATATGTATTGAGCACAACATAAGCAGGCAGTGAAAGGCAAAGCTGGTGTACAGGAGCAAGAATCCAATAGTTCACCCAGCCCTTCTAGGCATGGATCCTAGGATTTTTTAAAAAGCTTCTCCTGAAAAGACCTCTGTGTCTCTGGAAAGGGCAATCATGTCATTTTGGTGCATCAGGCAGTGATTGCTCTGACCACCTCTGAGAACTCGGACCCCTGGGTCACTAGTCCTCTCAGTCCTAGAGCCCGGGTCACCACATCTGCCTCTGGCGTCAGGTCCAAGAAGAGGCACAAGGGCAGGTGCAGGCGGAAAGGGTGCTACTTACTGATGGAGATGTTGGAGGTGGGGGGCTGACCGGGTGATGCTGATGAAGGGGAAGGCCTCTGTCCCTGTGAAGCTCGTTAGAGACACAGGAACTTATGAGATTTGAACACTCTTATCTTCTTTCCCCCAGTCTCGCTTCAGAAGACTGTCATTTGGGGTACGAGAATGGTAAAACCAACATACATTTAGGCAGCCTTGCAAACCTCAGATACAAAGAGAGTCAGTTAAAGGAGGAGCTTCGTTGTGACAAAAGATACGAGAATTTCAGGGTTGGCTTCAGATTCACATCACTTCCTCTCATCCGTGACTCAGAAGTGAAGTGTGTGTGTGTGTGTGTATTTATATGGGGAGAGTGTGTGCAAAGCTGATTGCCCAGGTCACAGAAGTCATCTTAATTAATTTAATGATACAAATAAGAGTTATCCGGCACACGTCTGACCGTTTAATCTCCTCTCCTGTCTTGATGAGGATGAAGGACAGAGGCTTACCTCGAGTAAGACCTGTCCTATCTATGTTTTCTGAGAAGCTAAGTGATTTGGGAATGGAATCTCCACATGGCAACGCTTCTTCCTCCTTCTAGAATTCAGAGAGGCTTAGCCCTCTAACAATGAAGAAATGAAATCTTAAAAAAATAAAAGGAAATGAAATCTCAGACATTAGAATATTCCGACTTTTATTTCATTTTCTCACCTAAAAGAGAACTTGGGACACCTTGTTGGACTCAGTTCTCCTTGACTCTGACATTAGGGACTGAGCAAATAAGAAGAAGTTCGATTTTTCAGCATATAATGGCCCTTGCTGACAGAAATCAAATTTATAACGCCAGGAAGGTCTGGTTTTAATTCCCTCCATCTTCCTGGGATAGTGGGTGGCTTGGTTCATAAAGCTGATCTCTCACTTCTGGAATTGGATTGCATTCCCAAGCTGAAACATGTCTGCATTTAATTTGTATATACTCGTGTATTCTGGGTCTGTGCTATTCAATGAGAAATGGGGCTTAACTTCAGCATTGCAATACTGGCTGAGGAGCATTTTAACTTGTTACAGGTCTCCTAAGACACGGGGATTTTAAGCCATTGCTTTTCAAAAGCTGAGTGCGATTGTGTTTGTGCCAAAGGGAGAGTGGGGGCAGCAGTGGGGGATATGGTGTTTTATAAGGAGTCATTAAAATAGAGTTACACTTAACCAGGCAATTCTCTTTTTGCTTACATATCTAGGAAATAAGCCAAAAACTTAGCAAAGATTCAAAATGATTACTGATACTGAACAGCTCAAAAATTTTTCCTCTCTCTTAGTTTCTCTTTGTGCCAGTTGAAGACAAGATTTATATTCAGAAGTGGTTGTCTCTAGACGACTCAAATTTCTTGGTGTGAATTAATACAATTCATTATAACAGAACTAAGAATAAGTCATATGATCATCTCCAATAATGGTCAAAAAACACATTTGACGTAATTCCTCAACAATCCATGTTAAAACGTAACAATTGAGAACAGTTTTGTAACAGGACATGATAAAATTACACACACACACACACACACACACACCTCAGCCCAAAGCCTGCATCTATTTATTTATTTAGCAAGATAGAGTGTGCATGCACATAAGGGAGGGAGGGGCAGAGAGAGATAGAGATAGAGATAGAGATAGAGATAGAGATAGAAAGAGAGAGAGAGAGAGAGAGAGAGAGAGAGAGAGAGAATCCCAAGCAGGCTATGTGCTGTCAGTGCAGAGCCTGACATAGAGCTTGAACTCACGAACCATGAGATCATGACCTGAGTCAAAATCAAGAGTCGGACACTTAACCAACTAAGCCACCCAGGTACCCCCAAAGCCTGCATATTAATCATGGGAAAACACTAGAGGCTTCCCACTAAGTCAGGAACAAGACAAGAATGGAAGAGTGTAATTAGCAGCATGAAAACATATGAAAGTATACAGCCCACTGGGAATGGTAAGTATATAGTCAAATACAGAATAATATAATGCTTTCAAGTCTAATATTAAAGCTGAAAGACAAAAGTATTAAAGTAACTATAACTAAAATAATTTGTTAATGGATACACAAGATGAAAATATGTGAAGTGTGATGTCAAATAGCATTAAGTATGGAGGGACGTGAAATGTAAGTGTCATTTTTGTGTGCGATTGAAGATTTTACCCGCTTAAAATGGAATGTTGTAATGATAACATGTGTCATGTAAGCCTCATGGAAGACATAAAAAAACCCTAAATAAAACCTAAAAAATATTATAAACAGATACATAAAATACAAAGAGAAAGGACACAAAGCATACCACTCCCAAAACTCATCACTTCACAAAGGAAGACATCAAGAGAGGACAAAAAGAATAAAGGGACCATGAAGCAGAAAATAGTTGACAAAATGGCAATAATAAGCCCTCGCTTATCAATAATTACTTTAAATATAAATGGATTAAATTTCCCAATTAAAAACAGAGAGTAGCTTAATGAAGTTTTAAAAATCCAGCTATATACAGCCTACAAAAGACTCATTTTAGTGTTAGGGACATAGATAGGCTTAAAGCGAAGGTCTGGAAAAAAAGATACTCTGTGCAAATGTGACCAACAGACAGCAGGAGTGGTTATTCTTATAATCAGACAAAATAGACAAAATAGACTTTAGGTCAAAAACTGTAACAAGAGACAAGGCAAGTCATTACATAATGATAAAGGGGTCAACTCATCAAGAAGAAATAACAATTATAAATATATATGCACCCAACATAAGAGCAATATATATGCTCTTAAAAGATAGACAAGAGATACAGATATAAAGCAAATATTAAGAGATTTGAAGGGAGAAACAGGCAGCAATACAATAATTGTAGGGGACTTCAATACTCTCTTTGAGGTGATGGATATGTTAATTAACTTGACTGTAGTCATCACTATGTCCTTATAATGATGTGTATATATATCCAACATCATGTTTTACACCTTAAATACATACACTTTTTATATGTAATTTTTGTCAGTTATAAATCTGGAAAAATAAAATAAATAACTCTAGCAAGTTGGTAGTATAGTCACACGTCAAGATATTTTAAAATACAATATGTGATCATATATTCCTAGTTAGGTATATCCAAAGAATAAAAACAAAGCACAAAGAAATCTTAAAGTACATTCAGTAGTCTTATTTTTTGCACTACCTCTGATAATACATAAATTGAGGGATAAGGCAGATAAGTCACTTTGTTAGTGTTATTAGAAACCAAGATTTTCAACTAAATAAAAAGGATTGCAAATGAAAGAACGGCTCTGCAACAATGAGCATCCTTTGAACTCAGACTGTGAATTATAAAAATCATTTCTTCCCTGGAGAAGGAAAAGTTGATTCTGGGTCTGGGGCAGGAAATGTACAACTTGAGCTTGGTGCCTCTCAGGTTATTTATCAAAATCTATTCGGATCTTGTCAGAAGGACAAATGGGAAAAAGGACATAGGAGCCAATTTAAAGGGGCTCCCTCTGGCCAAAAATTGTGTAACCTGAGCATTGAAAAGATAACTACAAAGGACTGAGACACATGAAATATACTAAGGTTCATGTGTTATAACGATCCTTTAAGAAGATAACTCATTGGTCAACGTTGGAGGTTGTTAAGATATCAACTCATTTTGAAAGTTCATATAAGATAAGAATTAAATGTCTACCTTACTTTTCATGTAAAGATAATATTTCAAAGTAACCAAATATTTGATGGAAGAATTATCTTCTTTACAGAAGAATTACCATGAGTAAATGCAGAAGGACTTATAGAATTAGAAAGAAATCACTAATACGTCATTGCCAGAGTTAGAAAAATTGTAACTGTAATGAAATAATGGATCAAACCAGGAATCAGCAATGGCAGCTAAAGCCATTAGATGAGATACAGATGGACAAATTTTATAATAGATGGAGTGGCTGCCCCCTGAACCCACTTATGTATCTTAGCACCACTGCGATTAGGAGGGACAAATATTATGTGCATTCTGATGTAATGCATTGCAAAGTACCCAGAACCCAGGTGAAAGGCCTGTATGCCAAAAACTATAAAATACCAATGAAAGAAATTGAAGATGACACAAACAAATAAAAGGATAACCCATGCTCATGGATTGGAAGACCCAATATCATTAAAATGTCCATACTACCCAGAGCAATATACAGGAGTTTAATGCAGTCCCTACCAAAATACCAACAATATTTTTCATAGAACTAGAACAAATAATACTAAATGTTGTATGGAATTGCAAAAGACCCTGAGTAACCAGAGCAATCTTGAGAAAGAACAAAGTTGGAAGTATCACAGTCGAGATTTCAAAACATACTACAAAGCTGTAGGAATGAAAACAGTGTGGTCCTGGCACAAAAATGGACACATAGATCAACAGAACCGAATAGAGAGTCCAGAAATAAACTCACACTTATCTGGCCAATTGATCTAGGACAAATGAGGCAAGAAATTGCAGT
Organism: Neofelis nebulosa; assembly: GCF_028018385.1. NCBI lineage: Eukaryota > Metazoa > Chordata > Mammalia > Carnivora > Felidae > Neofelis > Neofelis nebulosa. The sequence continues at coordinate 116,258,912 of NC_080789.1, read as the reverse complement.
GGGGGAAAAGACAGTCTCTTCAACAAATGGTGCTGGGAAAACTGGACAGCCACAAGTAAGAGAGTGAAACTAGACTACTTTCTTACACCCTATACAAAAACAAACTCAAAGGATTAAATACTTAAAATTCCCTGAAGTAAACATAGGCGGTGACTTCTTTGACATGAGCCATAGAAACATTTTTCTAGCTGTGTCTCCCCAGGTAAGGTAAACAAAAGCGAAATTAAACTGTTGGGACTACATCAAAATAAAAAGCTTTTGCACAGTGAAGGAAACCATCAACAAAACAAAAAGTCAACCTACTGAATGGGAGAAGATATCTGCAAATGACTTATGCAATAAAGGGTTAGTATCCAAAATGTATAAAGAATTTAAACAACTCAACACCAAAAATAAAATCCGTTTGAAACATGGGTAGGGGACCTGAAGGTGTATTTTTCCGAAGAAGACATATAGATGCCCAGTAGACACATGAAAAGATGCTCAACATCACTCATATGAGGGAAGTGCAAATCAAAACCACAATGAGATATCATCTCACACCTGTCAGAATGGTTAAAATAAAAAAAAAATAATAATACACATGAAACAAGAGTTGGCGAGGATGTGGACTCATGCACTGTTGGTGGGAATGCAAGGTGGTGTAGCCACTATGGAAAATTGTATGGAGGTAACTCAAAAAGCTAAAGCTAGAATTACCCTATGATCCAGTATTCCACTACTTGGTATTTATCCAAAGAAAATAAAAGCACTAATTCAAAAAGATATGTGCACCAATGTTTATTGCAGATATGGAAACAACCCAAGTGCCTGTAGACACATAAATGGATAAAGAAGATATAGTGTGTGTGTGTGTAATATATATATATATATATATATATATATATATATATTATATATAAAATATATATATATAGTGGAATATTACTCAGCCATCAAAAAGAATGAGATTTTGCCATTTGCAACACCATAGATGGACCTAGAGGGTATAATACTAAGTGAAATAAGTCAGTCAGAAAAAGAGAAATGCCATATGATTTCTCTCTTATGTGGAATTTAAGAAACAAACAACTAAACAAAGAAAATAAGAGACCAAAAACAGACTCTTAAATACAGAAAACACATTGGTGGTTACCAGAGGGGAGGTTGGTGAAATAGATGAAGGGGATTAAGAGGACACTTACCCTGATGAGCACTGGGTAATGTATAGAATCATTGAGTTATTATGATACACCTGAAAAGAATATAACACTGTATGTTAACTACACTTCAATTAAAAAAGAAAAGAAAAAAAAAGAAATACCTAGAACCACCTATGGAATATTCTTGTCCAAACCACTGACTCCGAATAAGGCCAGGTGTTTAAATCTAACCACAAGTTTGCAAAATTATGGCGGGTAGAAAAACATGGTAAGTAACACAATGAGAATGAGGAAAGTTCCTTTCGGACAAATGATCCAATTTCTTCAACAAATAAATAAAAGGAGGAGAAACTTATATAGATTTTAAAACTTTAAGAGACATAATCAAGTGCAATGTGATTCTTATTTGGACTCTAATTTAAACAAACCAACTGTAGAAAGACAATTTTGGAAACCGGGAAACGTGAATGTTGGCTGATTACTAAGGAACAATTGTGAATTTTGTGGAGAATTACAATGGCGGTGTAATTATATTTTTAAAATCCTCAAGTGTTAGAGGTATATACAGAAATATTCATGGGAATGGCACCATATTTGGGATTTAATTTAGAACACTTCAACAAAAAGTTGGGGAATGGATTCAAATGAACCAACTATGATAGAATGTGGACACTTGTTGACACTAGGTGATAGGTACTCAGGGACTCATCACACCATTTGCTCTTTTTTTCTCTTTTCACTTTGGTTGTGTTTGAATATTTCCATACCAAAAAAAATGTTTCAAAAAATCTTGGTATTAAAAAGGGCCCTTATGGAAATAAATATCATGTAACATTTGAAGTGAAACTTCAATAGTGAGACTAAAGAACTCTATCCACCAAATTCAAGAAAGAAAAAGGCTGTGTGTTCTTTGGTCATAGTCCGAAGCGATGAATTAGTGCCCTCCAAAATCAATCTTAAACTCTTTCCAATTCATCTGCAACAACTTTCCTTCAGTACTCCTACTCTGCAAGTCAGCTGATCAGAACAGCCTTCGTCCATCAACAAAACCTTCATGGCCCAAGATCAGCCAATTCCCAAACATTCGATTTCTGAAGGTTTCCCAAGCCTTCAACTTCATGCATTCCAAAACCTGAGATAAGATCACCAGCTTGCTTTGTTCAGTGGGACTGTAACTTGTACGTACAGCCCTTCTTGCAGCAAGTGATAAATTCAGGTCTTTGTTTCAGAAAAGGAGTAGCTTCGTTTGATAAAAGAATAAACCCATTCAGGGGCATCTGGGTGGCTCAGTCGGTTAAGCATCCGACTTCGGCTCAGGTCATGATCTCATGGTTCACGAGCCCAAGCCCCGCGTCAGGCTCTGTGCTGACAGCAGAGAGCCTGGAGCCTGCTTTGGATTCTGTGTCTCCCTCTCTCTCTTCCCCTCCCCATTTGTGCTCCGTCTCTCAAAAATAAATAAACATTAAAAATTAAAATATATACATATATATATATATATAAAGAATAAACCCATTCAAAACAAATTTTGAATGTTGCTAAAATCAGCAAGGTCAAGTGTTGGGACCTTGAACCTATGTTTGCAAGCAGCTCAAGTTGCACTAGCCTTATACAGGCAAATTCTAGAATGAGGCCCAACCATTAAATATGAACTCTCATCTCCCACTTCCCTGAGAGGGGGGAATCAACCAAATTAATAAGACTCAACAATACTGAAGACGGGTTGGGGAAAATTTCTTGAGATGCCCTTAAGTATGATTTGTTCACCTCCCATCCTGAAACACACTGATAATCAATAAATGTTTACAAATGGGCATTTGCTTTTACGTACTTTTAAGTAGATTTCAATGTGTCTGTCATAAAAGGGAAAAAGGGGTCAGGCCACTCTCTTAAAATGTGCATTCCACCTGTAATATTTATACCAAGTGAATAAAAAACATCATGTTCCAAACGACTTTATTTGATGTGTGACTATTCCTGAGTGAGATCTATAGTTTATAGAAGTACACGTATAAATGTATAAGTTCCTCCAAAGGAATTATTCTCCAATCTATGATCTGAGTTCCAATACTTTTCATTTGAGACCTCAAAAGGAGAAGACAATATATATTAAAACAGATGAAGTGTATGATGCTTGGATTCATTTATTCAAGATACATTATAAAAGTGTTTTTTTAAACTTCTTTTATCTAAGTTATCATTAGTATATTTGTTCAGGAGTCAATATCATCTGTATCTTATCAAACTGTGAAGCGTTTCAATATGGTAAATTAAGGAGTTATCCAGGAATGTCATATGGACTTTGCTGGTACTTTTTATGTACTAAGAAATGACTTCATAGATTTCTCTGGTGACTTCGATTAAGTCTCTTGTGACTGCCAAACTGATATAAAAACTTACTGCCATCTTGAAATGATCAAATACTAAATACTCAAATGGATGTAATTTGAGTACGCCATTGAAAAATCAAACACTTTGTGAATGAATTCAGTTTAAGAGAAATAATATTTGGGAAATTATGCCTGAATATCTTTGAAAATTGAGGCGTACTTGTGGATAAAGTACTCAATGTTTTCTTCTGTGGTCTAATTTTTGGGAGTTTCTTTATGAATAACATCTCATGCACTTCTCTACCTTAACTAATGTGCCACACTACTATTCCCTTTTACTCTTAAGTTGTGTGTTTCTCCTAATTTATGGAGTGATAGGGTACAGAATTATAATATCACTCAGAATAAGTAACAAATATGGGTATGGTACAGTTACTGAGACAAGACAATCTTAGTGTCAGTAATAAAGAAAAGCCATTTTAAAACAGGGCTCCTCTCTCTAGTTTTAGGGGTCAGAGATCTCCAGAAATAGGGACATTTTTGGAAAGAGAATTTTTAGCCTATCAGATTTTTTAAAGTGGTCCCTGACTGTGCAATCAGATTAAGGCCAAGTATGTAAATGCCAACCTTTGGATGGGATCTAACCATTTAGCCAACTATCCGGATATTTTGTCTGTACAAACCAAGCCAGCCACTATTTGATAACTGAACAAATTTTCTCCTTTTACTTGGGTATGCCAAACACTTTCATTACTTTTTTTCATTCAAGTATAACTGACATATAACATGATATTCACTTGGGGTGTATAACAATGATTTTCTCTCTGCATCCATTGTAAAATGATCATAGTAAGTCTAGTTAACATCTGTTACCATACGCAATTAAAACTTTCTTCTCGTGATGAGATCTATTACGTACGTGCAACTTGCAAAGATGCAATACCGTATTATTAACTATAGTCTCCAGGCTGAACATTACATCCCTATGATTTATTTCATAGCTGGAAGTTTGTATCTTTCGACCTGCTTCTCTCATTTTGCCACCTCCCACCCCTGCCTCTGGCAGCCGCCGATCTGTTCTCTGTATCTGTGAGTTTGTTTTGTTGTGGCGGTTGTTTGTTTGTTTTAGATTCCACATGTAATGAGATCAGTGGTTATTTCAAGCATTTTTATTATTATCCTCATTTGTTAGATGAGGAAATTGATGCATAGAATTTCTTTTTTTTTTTCTTTTGTACTTTATTTTGAGAGAGACAGAGACATCGCAAGTGGGGGAGGAGCAGAGAGAGAGGGAGAGAGAGGGGACACCAAGCAGGCCCCATTTCTCCAGCACAGAGCCTGATGTGGGACTCGAACTCCCAAAACCATGAGATCATGACCTGAGCTAAAACCCAGAGTCCAAGGCTTAGCCGACTGAGGCACCCAGGCACCCACCCCCCCCTTTTTTTTTAAACTTTATCTTATTTTTTTGGTTAAGTAGTTTCTTCAAGTTCGAGCTATCTGGGCCCAGGGAGTAGAGCCCACTCTTTCTTAATCACTATAAGGTTCTGTATGCCCAGATAATAGCTTAACTTCAGGTTAACATTTCAAGATTTAACTCATGAAATTTCTCATATCTAGGGAAAATTGACCATCATTTCAACTGAGGCTAATTTCTTGCTTTAATATAGCTCTGCTCCTTATATGCTTTTCCCATTATATCTATTCATTCAACTTTAGTAACGTGGTTTATTGGTCTGTTTCCCTTTCAGGACTAGATATCCCTGTAAGAAAAGGATTGCGTCTTATGCATTACTATACCCTTTGCACAAAGCTTTGTGCACAGTAAGTTCTAAATTAATATTGTTGTAAATGAATTCATTTTATTTCCCTTCTAGGTGTGCATGAGGGAGAATAATCTTTGAGGCTACTGGAAGAGTAGCTAAGAATATTAGAATCTCCTGGAAGAGTTATCTAGACTTGGGGTTGGTTTCAGATTGTACTTGAATAGTGACCAGTGAGGATGTGGCCAGATTGACTAAAACAGGGTGTTCCAGAAAGTCGGATGCCTGCATATAATACCCTAAATCATTTTCCTATCAGTGTAACCTGAAAATAATAGGCAAGAGATTATGTAACACGATTCTCAGGTTTTTATTTTAATGATAAAATAGTAGTTAGTCAATACGTGGCTCTAGCCATTATCTGGCACCTAACCAGGGGGAGGAGAGGAAAACAAAACAAACCAACAGAGAAGCCACAGCCTTTGCCTTTTCTAGGTATTCAGAACAAGGATTTATCTGTAACTTGAGGTTCATGAACTCCCCACCATGGTATGCAAGATTTGGTTGCCTGTATAAGTGATTACCTCTTTGAATACCAAGATTAAAACAAACAAACAAACAAACAAACAAACAAATAAACAAACAAACAAACACTGCTTTGGGGGATCTGTGCAATCTAGCGATAAAACCATACTTTCCCTTGTGCTTCAGTAACAAAGCATCTGTATCAGGGCCTCAGACAGTCTGTTCAGTAGCTGTTGGTATATTTTCTTCCATTTCTGCTCCACCAGATTCTGGAGAATGAAGAAGGTATTTTCTTTCATTTTTGTGCCCCTAGCACATGGCAACATGAAGCCTTATAAATGGAAGGTTTTTGATTAAAAAGAACGAATGTATGGCCTAGAAATTGCAGAAGTTACAGTCTTCTGGAATCTTGTAGAATCTTCTGGAAGAGTTTAATCCTTCATTATCATGTATATAAGTTTCTTAGTACCTAAAACAGGGCTAATATTACATATTCTGGGGGGAAATAAAAAGAGACTAATTGTAGGAATAAATTCTTAAATTATTACTTTTTTCTTTCTGGAGTCATTAGCTTTACATTTCACTGGTGAAAAATACAAGACTAGGTATTTTCCTGACCAGGTAGTCTGGCCAGTGGTAGGAGAAATGCATGTCTTTAGAACACTGTTGGTACCTCAAGTCTTTTGAGGTCCTTTGAGAATTTCTTCTCTAGAATTCCCAAAACTTTGCATTTTGTTGGGCATGCTTCATCGTGTTTCCAGATGAACCTATGACTAGGAACTCAGGGGCTAGAAAGTACGTGAGCTGCATGGACAAGGGCAACACTGGCAATGGACAGAGAAACAAGAGCTTGGGTCCAGTCCTGTTCAGTTATTAACTTGAAGGTGATCTTAAGCATGCCATTCAACCTCCGGTGACCTCCATTTCATCAGTCTATAAAGTGAGGGGGCTGGTTTAGACAAGAGAAGGGCAGTGGAGAAGCAGAGAGAGAGAGGGAGAGAGAATCTCAAGCAGGCTCCACACTATCAGCACAGAACCCGACACGGGCTTGATCCCACAAACGGTGAGGTCATGACCTGAGGTGAAATCAAGAGTCAGCCACTTAACCAACGGAGCCACCCAGGTGCCCTCTGCCCTTGTCTTTGTACAGAGGTCACTCATTAAAGTCTTTTTTACCTTATAAAGAAAACTAATAAAAAAAAATAAAAAAAAATAAGTCTTTTTTACCTTTTCTCATTTTAAGAAGGAGGTAGATTGTATCTACACACTTAGTGAAGGAATAGTTCTGAGAATTTCTCAGCTGTAATTTTTTAGTGATCTGATTCAGACGTTTGACACAAACAGGAACTTATTAAGCACTTTGACAGAAGTGGATCTGCACAGGGACCTGACAGAAATTACCTAATCTTTTGAAATCCTGACAATTATGTCATGGGGTAAACAGACGCTTTTGATGGTGTTTCATCTTCCTTAAATATTTCAATTTATTTACCCATAGAAAATGAAAACACTAATTTGAAAAGTATATGCACCCCCATGTTTATAGCAGCATTACTTACATTATCTAAGATAAGGAAACAGTCCATTGATAGATGAATGAATAAAAGAGATGTGGCATATATATATATATATATACACACACACACACATATATATACACACACACATATATATATACCATATATATGTGTATATATATATATACCACCATATATATATACACACACACACCACCATATATATATATATAATGGAATATTACTCAGCCATAAAAAAGAATGAAATCTTGCCATTTGCAACAATATGGATGGACCTAGAGTGTATAATACTAAGCTATACAGAGAAAGACAAACACCATATGATTTCACTCATATGTGGAACTTAAGAAATAAAACAAACAAACAAAAAGAAAACAGAAGAGACAAACAAACAAACAAACAAAAAAACAGGTTCTTAAATGGTTACCAGAGAGGAGGTAAGTTGGGGGGAAGAATGAAATGGATAAAGGGGATTAAGTGTACGCTTATCATGATAAGCACTGAGCAATATATAGAATTGTTGAATCACTATATTGTACCTCTGAGACTAATACAACATTGTATTAATTATACCTCAGTTAAAAAAAAAAAAAGAAAAAAAAATGTTGCAATGGAAATGGTTCCTAGATTTGTTGGCAGGTCCTGGGGAGATTAGGGTTAAAGACATCTGTTTATACAAGTACACTGTGGTTGGTTTACACTGAGTTCAATTTCTTTAATTAGATTACTCTTTTGGAAGGTAGAAAATATATTTTCTAATAACAAAAAGCACCCCTAGAATATACTAAAGGACTGAGAAGTCTATATTGTGGTTGACCAGCTGACCAAAAACATAAATCAAAATAGACTCTTGGCATGCAAATGAGAAATTTTCTCCAAAAGAAATCTGGTGGAACTCACCTAAGTCCAACTCTATGTTCTGGGGAGAATGCAAGGACAAAGTGACAATGAGAGAAAATTCTGAAGACCCTCTGAAACTTTAGCACATCGAGCTCTCTTCTGGAGTTAAGGTTGAAAGCAGAATTAGCAACTAACTTCTCCAAAAGAACAGGAGAAATCTAATTGTTTGCCTGATATATTAAGATTTGAATAAATCTTAAAGGAGGGATAAAAATTCACAGGTAGACTGGGGAAGGAAGAAAAGGCTTTCAAAGCAAAAAGAGCACTGCAAGCAAAGGCACTGAGGTACAGAATGGCTTTGTCCATTCAGGATCAACAAGAAGAATGGTTCTACTTTACAGTTTAAAATGAAGATGTAGCGGGAGACCAGATGAATAAAGGTCTGTACATGACATGTACAGGACATGACCTTGTCCTTCATTCTTCAAACCAGTTACTTACCACTATGAGTTAAATTGTGTTTCCCAAAAAGATGTGTTGCAGTTCTAACCTCTAGTACTGTGAACGTGATCCTATTTAGAAACCCAGTCTTTGTAGATACAATCAAGTCGAGATGAGGTCATTAGGGGTATGCCTTAATTTAATATGACCAGTGTCCTTAGAGAAAAAGGAAATGCCATGTAAAGACAGAGGCAAAGGCTGGAGTGATGCAGCTGTAAGCCGAGAACTGCCGATCGCTGACATTTACCATCAGAAGCTACAAGGAAGTAGAGAAGGATACTACTGAGAGTCTCACAGGGAGATGGCCTTGCTGACACCTTGATTTTGGACTTCTAGCTTCCAGAGCTGTGAGGAAATACATTTCCATAGCTAACTTTCTTTCTTTCTTTCTTTCTTTCTTTCTTTCTTTCTTTCTTTCTTTCTTTCTTTCTTTCTTTCTTTCTTCTTTCTTTCTTTCTTTCTTTCTTTCTTTCTTTCTTTCTGTTTATTTATTTTGAGACAGAGACAGTGCAAATGGGGGAGGGGCTGAGGGAAGGGAGAGAGAGAGAATCCCCAGTGGGCTCCACACTGCCCATGCAGAGCCCCATATGGAGCTCACACCCATCAAACCATGAGATCATGACCAGAGCTGAAACCAAGAGTCAGTCTCTTAACCGACTGAGCCACCCAGGCGCCCCTCCATTACTTTAAATCGCCTACTTTGTGGGTACTTTGTTATGGTTGCTCTGGGACACTAATACACTTCCATAACTGCCTGTAGGGACAAGGGATGTTCTGTAAATAGGTGAAGTGGCCAAGTGTAATATAATAGAGAGTAGAGGCAATAGTAGCAAACTAGAGAACAGTGCTAATCTTTATATTAAAATATATTTTTTCAAATATTAACTTATTTATTTTGAGAGAGAGAGAATGAGATGGAGAGGAGAAGAGAGAGGAGGAGAGAGAAAAAACAGACTCCACACTCAGTGGGGAGCCTGACAAGGGGCTCAATCTCACGACTTTGAGATCACGACCTGAGCTGAAATCAAGAGTCGGGCGCTTAACCGACTGAGCAACCCAGGTGCCTTAATATATGTTTCAAATATGGCCTGCAGCAAACAGAAAGAAATCTGTGGAGTAAATTAGACATGTAAGCTCTCAGGAGCGTGTGCCCTGCTATGTAACGGGAAGAATCCAAAGGGTTTTAAGCTATGGGCTGATCTGAGTTATGCATTGCAGAAAAATTGCCCTGATGGAAATGGGGAGGGTTTGTTAAAAAAGTGAAGGAAGGAGAATTTTGTAAGAGCCAGGTGAGAGATGATATAGATGTGGACCAAGACAAGAATAGTGAATATGGGGGGGAGGGGGGGGAGGGGCTGTGGGATCAATTGCAATTGGTTTTTAAAGTAAGGAAGTGGGGGAATTGGGTTGGGGCGAGTGACGAATGATGACAGTGTGAGTGAATTAGCCATGGCTATAGCCATGGCTATGCTGTATAACAAATCACCCCAAAATTCAATGCCTGAAAACAACAATTTCTTCTCTTGGATCCGAAAGTTGGCTGTGGCTTGGCTAAACTCGGCTGGGCAGCTGGAAAAGCTCTCCTTTTCACTGAATGTCTGTGGTCTGGATGTGCTGCTTTGTGTGTGTCTCATTCTCTTCAAGCTAGCCAGACAGATGGCATGTGGCAGAGGTGAGAGACAGCAAGAAGAAACTCAAAGCTTCTTATGGGTAGGCTTAGGGAGGGCACGTTATCTGCTCTACCCATTTCCATCGGCCAAAGCCACATAGGTCCAAAGTCAACGGCAGGGAAGTGCGCCCCTCCCCCAGTTAGGCTATGACAATGGTATGGATGTGGGAGGGGTGAAGAATTAGGGCCAGTAACTCAATTTGTAATATTCTTTCATCTGGCCAGAATTATTCATATCCCTTTCCCATGTAAATTCACTCACTAACATCCCAGTACCCCTCAAATCTCATCAAGTCATGGCATCAGGCTCAAAGTCCAAGATTTGTGATCTATATCAAGCTCAGATGTGGCTCTTCTTAGCTTCTTAATTCTTATTAACTAATAAACAAGTTATCTGCCCCGTACATGCCCAACATATAATGGTGAAAACAGGAACGTGGTGACCCAGCAAACCCTCCCATTAGAAAAAGGAAAGAAAGGAAGACACATAGCACTGGCCTACAGCAGTTTTGAAATCTCATCTGGCAAATGTCAGGTCCTCCCCTAGGTAGGGAATGTGCCTTAAATAGACCAGGGTCCTTTTCTCTTCTTGGATTTTCGTTTCCCATTTTAAGATTTTTGGGGGTCATTTCCAAAGAGGAGTTTAGAAATGTGCCCATTTTATTGGCTAAGTTGCTTTCCAAGACTGTTACCTCTCTTGTAGGAGGTTAGGGGTCCAGAAGTCTCTACAAATTTTGATAAGTTTTGGTTTCTTTTCATACAGGCTGGCAGTTCTTTCTGGTAGATCTTTATTCACTGGCAGCTAAAAGTACTCATCTCATTCTTTAAACATTCTACAAAACTATCTTGCCCAAGTTCTTAAGTTCATTAAGTACCTGTTTATCTTCCAAGTTATCATAGGTAATAGTTTTAGCAAATGCTTTACCACTGCGTACAATAGATCACCATTATTTCAGCTTCTTCTAAGAATTTCTTTGATTCTGCCTGCCACCTAGTCCTAAAGCCAATAGTACATATAATGAGTTCTTATGAGAGCACTTCTTTCCCAGAACCAACTTTTACATAGGTTAGCTTTTGCTACAAAAACATCACCCTAAACTCAGTGGCTTAAAAAGACAATCATTTATCCCCATAGATATGAAATTTGACCAGCATATGGCTGATCAAGCCGCACTGGACTGCCCAGTGAGACCATGACTAAGATGTGGATTCAGAATGAGTACTGTTCACCATGATTTGTGAAGAGTGGGGAGAGCAGACTCGGGAGAAAGAAGAAGAACATCAATGGTGATGCCTGTGAGACACTCAGGAGGAAAAGACATGGGACAAGGAAAAGTCTCGGGGAATAGTCTTGGCTAGTGGGAGAGACAAAGAAAGTTACAGGGTCATCGGGTTGTGCCTAAGAACACGGGAACGGATGAGTACCTAAGGTGATCACATAAAGTGACAAAAGGCTCTATTACGAAACTTTAGGGTGCACTGACATTTACGCGGTATGGAAAAGAGGAGAAGCTCACAAAGGAAACTTTGATGGAATAGTGATGCAGGAGAGAATAGTCTCGCCAAAGGAGAAGAGTTCCGTTATTGTGGCAGTGACTTGCACAGCTAAAAATTGCAGAGTGGCCAAGTCACAGAAGAACAGAGAGGAATCTTTTGGATTTGGCAACTAGGAGATCACTGATAGAGAAACCAAATAGCTTATCTTCAAACTAGGACACACGTGAGAGTGCACAGAGGTGCTGTTAATAATTACAGCAGAACAACACGTGTCCTTGGGCAAACAAGGGCATGTGGTCACACTGGTCTCTGGGGACCTCTGCCAGACTGTTGGCTTAAGTGGAGTGTGAGCTCGATTGGCCGTGGACAGAAGAGCGATATGGGGGCAAGGAAAAGCTGAGGCAGCAAGAGTAGATTTCTTTCTAGGAGCTTGCTTGGGTAAGGAGGCGGACAAGAGGGGACAGTGACAAAACTGCGGGCTCTGTGCAGGTGTTCGAATATTCTTCTAGCAGAGGTGTCCTCAAACGGCTGGCTAGGAGGGTTGAGGAAGTAGAACCAGCTCAATGAGATCAGCCCCACATTTTTCTTTTGTTTTCCTTTTAAGCAATACGGGGGAAGATCTGTTGCTATCAGAGTAAGAAGATACCAGACAGTGGAAAAGAATAATCACCTGGGCTTGGGTTGGGATATTTTTCCGGCAAGAACAAAACCATCTTCGTATACGTAGCCTTGAAATAGTCTGTGGTCAGAAGACCTCAGTGTTATAGCAGTATGCACTGTGGAAAACCCAAGGTAAGTAAGTTTATTATGATACAAGTCAGTCCCGAATTGTGCAGAGAATAGGAAAACAATTCCGAGTATGATGGATAGCAGGAAGCAGCATAGTACTTCTTCGTTCTCTGCCCCTTCTAGCTTTCCCTCCAAGTCACTCCCCCTACCACCGCCAACACGCCCAATCTGCTGTTAAAAAATTATTCTAAAACCAGACTGATGGCACGGGTCCCAGTTTAACAAATGCTCTTTGTTAGCCGCATCAGTTGGCCCGGGAGCTCATGTGAGCAGGCATCAGGAATAATTTCGTGATAATCTAGGTTGAGTTTTCTCTTTCCCACCAGTGCCAGAGAGCGAGAGCGCCAGTTCCATTGACTTCAGGAGCCAGCGTGGGGCACAGGAGTGGGCTTTATCTGTGTAGTCATGTTTCTTTGACTGGGCTCTGTTGGGAGGAAAACAAAATCCCCGGGTCTCAGGCAACGCAGTGAATGATTCTGAGAGCCTTCCTCGATCTCAAACCCTATCAGCACATTTGCACACATTTGGGTTCTTTTTTTAGAATGCTTGCAGGTCGCTAGCAACTAACAGAATAACATTACATTTTGGCTAAGCAGAATGTGAGAAGCCCAGTTACATTCGGAAAAGAATCTTTTCTCTTGGGACATAAAAGACAACTGACTTCGTAATTGGCCATGGGAAACCATTTCATCTATAACAGAGTCCCAAATACGGGGGCTCACTTACTTGAAACGTTTCTTAATTCCGTTGAAATTTCAGGACTGTTTAGAAAAAAACTGGAAAGAGAGCTTTACAGGCAAATATGTGAGACGCAAATTGCTTCCTCCTATTATGGCAGATTGTGGACCATTGTTCCTATTCTTTTTGAGTGAGGAGGGGAACATGATCATCAGCTCTGGGTTCTCTGCATCAGCTTGGATTCACAGAATAGCACAAAGGCTAAGTTAGAGCTGCCTTCAAAGTCCCCGATCCACCTTCTGTTAGCTGTGTTACTTCGGGTAAGTTGATTAGGCTGTCTGTGTTTTATGTTTCCTCCTGAAGCAGGCTCCAGGCTCTGAGCTGTCAGCACAGAGCCCGAAGTGGGGCTCGAACTCACGGACCACGAGATCATGATCTGAGCCAAAGTCGGCCGCTTAACCGAGTGAGCCGCCCAGGCACCCCATGGTACAGGATACTTTATATCATAATACCAAAAGCCCGATAAATGTTAACTATATTATTGTTTCTCTTGTCATGGGCCCTCACTGAGAAAGTCCAGAAAATAACTTTCAGAACACTCTAGAAAATCCTAGTATTTAGGGTAAACTATTGCCACCTCCAAACCTCAGATCTGAACAATGGGGCATGTAAATGTTCAAGTTCAGGGAGCCCCAAGCGTGAGGGATATAGGAAGCCTAACTCATAACAGGACTTTGGCCTCAGACCCAGCTCAGGCCTGCCCTTAAGCAAGATTGGGATCTGGGTCCTGCCTGCTCCTTCGGTTGGAACTCTTCGAATTATTGGCCTGCTTCTCCCTCCATAACCCTTGAACCATTTGCTTTCTTGAGTCTTGGCTGCACAAGAGCTGTAATCACTGAGCCCTGGCCTTTCGGCCTAGTCTCCAAGTTCAGGCCTGCAGATCGTCTCATAACGATACTTACGCTTGACCTGCCATGCATGCCGCATGGGAGACCCTCTTCCACTAGGTGGGGAACTGTCTCAGTTCTGTGTAAGAACAGCACACTCTGTCACTAATGATAAGGGATCAAGTGACATACCGTGACGGAATAATGAACGTCATCCTCTGTAAACCAATCTCGCCAGTAGTAGGGTTTTTGGGGCTAGTTTGGCACAGTGTTTCTATGTCAGGCTTAAAACACGGTAGACGCAGCATGAAAACAGAAAAGTCGGTCTGCACATAACTGTTATGATTTAGGATTTGTTGTAGAACTGTTTAGTGTAAAGGACAATCCTAGAGGCTTTCTTTTTTGCTCTTGAGTTATCATTGAAGAGGAGATCGTGTGAAGGCCCGGTCTTGAGTTGTAGTCGAAGAGGAGATTGTGCAAAAACACTTTCTTCGTATGTTCAATAGAACAAACACGTTACACTTTACTGGAACTAAGCAGTATTGATGACACCATTCTACCCTCTAGGAGCATGTTTCATAGTGCTTCAAAAGTCACTTGTTCCAAAAAGTTTAGTTATTTTGAGAGAGAGAGTGTGCGCACACGTGTGAGTGGGGGAGGGACAGGGAGAGAGGGAGAGAGAGAATCCTAAGCAGGCTCTGTGCTGTCAGTAAGGAGCCAGACATGGGGCTTGATCCCGTGAACCGTGAGATCTTGACCTGAGCCAAAATCATTACTCCGACACTTAACTGACTGAACCGCCCAGCTGCCCCAAAAGTCTCTTTTAGAGTGTGCATTACCAGTTTTATAAGATATCCTGCAAGTTTTAAAACGTGTTTATACCTCTTTATCCAGAAATTCCAATCCTGGGGGATTATCCTACAGGAAATATTTATTGAATCCCTATCTGTTAAGAACTTCTCTGGGCATTTAAGATATCAAAGAAAATGACATTTATCACTGTTCTCTCTAAGCTGACTTTCTAGTAGGTGGACACAGACAAGAAAACAATGCACGTAATGAATAAATAAATTACAGAGTATGTCTGAGGGATTAGTGCTTTGAGGAAAAAAAAAAAAGAGTACAGTAGGTTGTGGGGATCAGGAATACGGAGGTGGAAAAGAACAGTTACAGGATAACTGGGGATCTTATACTGTAGCATCTTTTTTTTTTAAATTTTTTTTAACGTTTATTTATTTTTGAGACAGATAGAGATAGAGCATGAATGGGGGAGGGTCAGAGAGAGGGAGACACAGAATCCGAAACAGGCTCCAGGCTCTGAGCTGTCAGCACAGAGCCCGACGTGGGGCTCGAACTCACGGACCACGAGATCATGACCTGAGCCGAAGTCGGCCGCTTAACCGACTGAGCCACCCAGGCGGCCCTGTAGCATCGTTTTTAATGGCTGCATAGTATTCCATTGTTTGGAAACACCACAATTTGTTGACCAATTTGGTTTATCCCCAATTCATTGTTATAAATAAAGGTCCGACTTGACTCAGGTGATGATCTCGTGGTCCATGGGCTCGAGCTCGGCGTCGGCCTCTGTGCTGACAGCTCAGAGTCTGGAGCCGGCTTCGGATTCTGTGTCTCCCTCTCTCTGCCCCTCCCCTACTTGCACTGTGTGTGTGTGTCTCTCTCTCTCAAAAATAAATGAACATGAAAAAATTAAAAAATTAAAAAAATAAAACTCCAACAAACATCTTTATGTGTATGTATCTAAACACCTGTCTGACGGTTTTCTTGAAATTAATTTCTAGAAATTAAATTATGATGTCCAACGCCATAAGCAGATTTCAGGCTTACAGAAGGTCCGAGCCAATGTACTCTTCTCCTGGCACTAACACTTTTTACTCTTGCCCAGTTTCATCACCGAAAAATAATATCAACTACATTTGCACCATACACTCTAAGATGGCAAACGAGAAACAAAAAAGAATGTATGTGATGTAACACATTACATCATACACACATTCGACCAGATGTCAATACATGAGCATTTGACAGATTACTTTTCTTTCATATGATGCTATGTGTGTGTTTTGCTTCTTGCTTCACACTTTTCTCTATTTGCTAGGTTTTCTGCAGTCAACGTGAATTTCTTTTGCCTAATAGCTTTTGTTGTCACTACTGATAAAGACAGGGGTGCCTGGGTGGCTCCGTTGGTTAAGCTTCTGACTCTTGGTATCGGCCGAGGTCGTGCACTCGAGGTCGTGAGATTGAATCCCTGCTTGAGATTCTCTCTCTTTCCATCTCTCTCTCTCTCTGCCCCACCTTCTCCTCCTTCTCTCTCTCAAAACTAAATAAATGAAAATTAAAAAGAAAACTAAATGTAAATCCATTTTAAGTAGATAAATAACATAGGGAAGCTTTGTCGTGGTTTATTTCCGTTTCCCAGATCAGCAAGTACTATTTCCTCATTTCTTGTCCAGCTTCTAAAATAGTTAAGGTCTCTTAAAACACAAACCAACAATGCCTTCTGTCCTTCTGGCCAGACTGCTTTGCTGTTTGTTTCCATCGGAATAAGGCCCAGGCCTCTTTTGCTCTGTGACTTGCTCCTTAAGGTTTAGACATCAGTTTTCCTAAAAGACCGGGCTTAATTCAATTTAAGATGTGCCGATTGAGAGGGGGGATTTTACGGGGTCGTCCTACTCCTGAGTCTGCCCAAAGAAGTAGCTCATCCTTTTACCCAAAAACATTCTCTCAGAGAATCAATCCTGTCCCAAATGACCAAGTCAAGTGTCTATTTATTCATGCAACAAATATTTCCTGATGGACCGTTCTAAGTGCTGGGGACACAAAAGTGAATAACAGACAAAAACAAAAAAACAAAAAACTCTGCCCTTATAGAGCATCTATCCTAGTGGGAGAGACCCAGCAAAAAACAAGGTTAGTAAGTATATCATTGGCAGATCAGACAATGATATGTGCTAAGGGGGAAGGATGAGGCAGGAAACGGGGATCGGGAATACAGGAGATTGAAGAGATGCTGGAATTCGACATGGGGGGGGGGGGGCGGTTCCCGGAGAGGCAGCCTCACTGAGAAGCTGCGATGTTTTCAGTTTCCTGCTGTGACCTTGAGACATCTTGACATCAGGAGAATGACTGGGTTGCTGGAGTCCAGCTAATATAACCAGAGAAGTCCACTTGGGATCCAGCCCTCTTCTGTTAGGACACGTTGGTGGGTAATTAACCAACAAGGAAAAGGTAGCTGCAGGTATGGCTGAGAAGCTGGAGAGGAGAAGCCACGAGATAATCAAAGAATGTCCCTGAAGCAGGGAGAGAGGTCAGGGACATCTCTGGTTTTAAGTTGATTTGCCTCCCTTGGGTTCCCCCTCCTTTGCCTGCGCTTTGTAGTTCTTTGGCTTTGCTCCAGCCGCATTCAAGACACCCTCCAAAACAAATAACCAAGACTCCTCCATGTTCAGAAAACGCACAAGGTAAGAATGTTTTACTGAAAGGCAAATTCTGTGCCCTTGTAGCCCCCACTTATTGGCAAGTGCGATGTTTTCCTTTAAACACTGAAAACAAACAATGCTTTAAAGTGGCAGCGCGTTTTATGTGTAGAGAATACGTGTTAATGTAAAAGAACCCTTAGCTTTACGAGCGCGTCTTTCCTATGGGTCATTGACAAATCCTAAGCTCCACGCAAGCCCCGTCTTTAGCGAATGTGTTCATTCCTTCCCATTCCCACTTAAATATATGGTTGGTGCGGTGCTCCCAGCTTGTTATCCGGCTGCTTCTAAAGCAAGTATGTCCGTTACTTGTGAAATAATCGTATCTGTGACACCAACGACGAAGGTTCATGATGTAATGCAGGGAAAGGACGAAGATGATTTAATAATAAATATGAAATACATGTTTTTTGGATCATACGAAGGTATTTTTTACCCAAAAGTCCAAAAGCTTTTAAACTTTGAATTGTGGTCAAGTTTCTAGTTACTAACGTAAGGGCAACAAGGTGTGAAGTGCCCAAACTGGCAAATAATCCCCAACTCGTGTTTACTGGCTCTTGGATAGATTTTGTATGAATGTCATTATGTCTGATGTTCAGCTTTAATAAGCCCAATAAAATAGAGCCAAACTATGACTTAGGATGTTGGCAGGGTCGACAGTCTGTTTCTCCATTTTGATTCCATCTCAATCTCTACTTGTAAAGAATGCTCTGTTACGAAGACTTTGTGTTTCCATACATTTTGTTACCGTTTTATTTATTTTTGAGAGAGCGCACGTTGGTGGGGGAAGGACAGAAAGAGGGAGACAGAGGACGCAAAGTGGGCTCCATGCTGACGAGCCAGCCCAATGTAGGGCTAGAACTCCCAAACCGTGAGATCGTGACCTGAGCCAAATTTGGATGCTTAACCAACTGAGCCACCCAGGTGCCCCAAGACTTTGTAGCTACTTCAACTAGATTTCCCTCGAGCTTTCCCTAGAGAGTAAAAGTGCCCCAAGTATTGGAAGTACTCCATAAATGTTGAATGGCTTGGGTGGACTGAAACCTAACGAGTTGAATTACGGTAAAGGGAGTATTGAGATAAAGGGAGGAACTAACTAGAAGCAGTACTAACTCTTGATGGAAAGACGTGTGTGTATCACCCTTTTCAGGAAGACAAGCAATCGGGTTCTCCGGCACCACCCCGACATTATCACCTGTTTAACGGAGGCTGGTATGTAACACCCACTGTACAAGGAGACAGAGAAGAGAGGCTCAGGGAAGAACTCTGGGCTGTGTTTATACTCTAAACTGGAATATTTAAAGAGAATGTCTACCGTTATTAGAGCTTCGGTTGCCAACCTGGTCGTTTAAACCGTTGTGATCCTTTCCTTGTTGGCCAGTGTAGATGGCCTTGTGGAGCACTCGGGGCCCCCGTTGGTGCTCGTGGACGGATCCCGGCCATAGTTTCACTGACAGAACAAAAAGGCAACCTGATTCAGGTCAAATACAGAGTGGTGTGGGCTCAGCCAGCAGCCAGCAGCCAGCAGCCAGAATTATTCAAGGTCCGGTACATGGAGTGACCTACTACAAACTTACTGAAAAAGTTTTTGCTGTTGCACTCCTTGCTCTTGGTGGTTCCAACCGGCACAGTAAACCCCAGACCCTTTTAGAAATGGCTTTTGAAGGACTCCAAGCTATCCTGACGTTCCCGTGTCCATAATAAAGCTTGTTCCTCTCTGCGTTCACCCACGTTGGCGGCTGCAATAGGCACCAAGATATCGAGAGATTTCTTGGCTCTCTGAACCTTTTTTCTTTCCCTTGAGGGCACCCGGCTTAGATCACACCTTCTGTCAAGGTGCACGTGACAGGGCAAATCTTTTGCTTCCAGCCCAAGCTTGGTAGCTTAAGTGAATACATTTAGTTTTATGTAGATTCTGGTCTCCTGACCAGAAATCACTAGGAAGGAACAGGTTTGTCTAACATAGCTTCTAAGTGCCAGGTCCCTGCTGGACATTCTGCTGGTGTAGTGGGGTAGCGGGTTGACAATTGGACCTTATTCAAGTTTCACTGGGAGGAGAGGAATACAGGCTCAGAAAGTAAAGCTTAGAAGCACACCATTTCTGATTGTCCCGGAGAGACAAGAGAACAGTCTTGTCTATATTTTCCTTCTCCATTTTAAACTTCTTTAATAGGCAAGTGATTATAGATGTATATGTGTATTTATGTGCATGTGTCTATATGTGTGTCTGTATCTATATTTATGTAAAGAAAATCTCATATGAGTTCGAAGCTGAAGACTACTTGGCTGTTCCCAGCAAATTGTTGTTTTTATACTTGGCCGATGTGCCGAGAAAACATTGCCCCACTCCACCTGTCCAGATCCTATACAGCCTTTAATTTATGGTAAACAAGATTCTCCATGAAATTTTATTGTTCCCCATAGAAAAAAAGTGTATGTCTTCGCGTGTGTGTGTGTGTGTGTGTGTGTGTGTGTGTACATTGTATATGTGTATAAATTTGAACTTGCACAGAACCTTTTGGGCACCTATCACTTTCTCTCTGATGTAGTAGTTCCGTGTGCATCGCTCCTTGGTGATTCCAAGTTTTGAATGTTATGCATCTGCATACCCTACGGTACCTGTGTCTGCCTTATGCGGAATAAGTATACAGTGCGTAAGAGATGACTTCATTGAGTATGAAGGTGTAGGTAGCAGCTGCAGTAAGGGAGCTGTTCAAACTCTGGACTGTCTGTTGTGTGACCAGCTTGAGCTGTGTTTTTCCTGATTCAGCTATCCCGAATGAGTGGTTGCCCAACTGTGACAGCACATCAGTGTGACTTAAAAAAAAAAAAAAACCAAAACAACGACAGGGGCGCCCCTGGGTGACTCAGTCGGTTAAGCGTCCGACTTTGGCTCAGGTCATGATCTCACGGTTCGTAGGGTCGAGCCCCGCGTCGGGTTCTGTGCTGACAGCTCGGAGCCTGGAACCTGCTTCGGATTCCGTGTCTCCCTCTCTCTCTGCCCCTCCCCAGTTCACCCTCTGTCTGTCTGTGTCTCTCAAAAATAAACATTAAACAACAACAACAGCAACAAAACTGTCCAATGGCTACCCCTGACCTGGGCGTTTTGTCGCAAACAAGCAAACTGCCAAGTGAATAAACAAGTGGTTCTAACATGCAGCCTGAGGCATGAAACTCGGTGTTACAGAGTTGGTCTCCAGCAGTACTTCCGAGACATCCATATGCATGGGAATCACCTGGGATTAAGGTGGAGACTCTGGCACAGCAGTTCTGAGATGGGCCGGAAGTCCGTGTTGCGACAAACTCCCAGGCGATGCTGGTTCGTCTGGTCTGTAGACCAGGTGGCCTGTCCCCAGAAAACTCTGCTTTAGTAGTTTGAGGACAGAGCGGGTGAATTTACGTTTTTAACAAGCCACTCGAGGTCATTCTCGTTATTGGACACATTTTGGAAATGCTGGATTTTAGCGATGTTTTGCGACATTAGGTGTTCCCCAAAAAATCATCGGTTTGCTCTGCTAAGGTAGTGCCTCCCCCTTCTTAGGGCTCATTCCAGCTCTCAGGGACGGAGCCAGGACAACTACCGTGTAGAGGTCATTTACAGGTGCGCCTGAGGTTGAGGATCCCAGGAAGTGACAATAGGGCTTCCTGTACCGCAGGGACAGGAATGTCCTGGGGTGACGCATAGGGTTAATGGGGCCTGCAGAGAGAAAGGTTCATGGGCACCTGGGGAACGATTAGCCTTGCCACGGCAAATTGTCACATTCTGTTTCAATACCTGTTCTTCATCATATATATTTCATGGGCAACCATTCCACAGAAGCTTTAATAGAAGAAATTTGTTGTACATTGGTCAGTTCATTTGCCTGTTTATTTTCCAGTTCTCTCCCCTCTTGGTTATATAAATAAAACCTACAATGACTGAAAAGGGTTGGTCTGTCTCAGTGCCTTCTGCTATGAAAAGGGACTCGTTGTCCTTTGATCAGTTATAATATTGAAATTTCCCAAAGTGATAAAAATACAATTTTTCACCAGGGGAGAGATTATTGACATTAGTTGGGATTCTCCAAGGTATGACCAAGAACACTGGAAGTCCCGTTGTTGAATCTTATTTATTTGTATTATGTTTATAATCCAATAGCCCAAAGATGGTTCTGGTTCAGACAAACTTCCGAACAATGACAGGTAGTCAACAACAGAGTGGCCATGGCCTTTCGAAAAGGGAGGTTTTTGAGGGGAGGGTAGGTGATGATTATTGAGGAGGGCACTTTTTGGGATGAGCACTGGGTGTTGTATGGAAACCAATTTGACAATAAATTTCATATATTGAAAAAAAAAGGGAGGTTTTCTCACATAGGTGACGCTTAATTGGAAGCTAGCTCACCATCCTTCTGAGACGCAGATAGAGTGTAACTGTGGTCTCTAAACCTGGACATTCATGAAAACTGAGTGGAGTATTAGGAAAACACATTCTTTTAACATACAGAGCTACTGACTCAGTTTTTCCAAATGAAGTCAATAAATCGAAATTTTTCCACGTGATATCAAACCCACCTGTGGTCTGTA
The DNA here is from genome assembly GCF_028018385.1 of Neofelis nebulosa. Taxonomy (NCBI): domain Eukaryota; kingdom Metazoa; phylum Chordata; class Mammalia; order Carnivora; family Felidae; genus Neofelis; species Neofelis nebulosa. The sequence goes on along the minus strand of NC_080789.1, from coordinate 116,236,699 downwards.
CTCCAGCCAACATTAGCAACTAGACCATGCAACATCCTTCTGACTCTAGGATTCTAGGAAATCCTGAATGCTTTTGTAGAGATGTGATATGTGCTTTATCAGCTAGAGAGTGTAATGTAAACATAAAGCATTGTTAGTAATCCCCCCAAACCCTCAGGTTTTTACCATGTGTCCATGTGGGGCTGAACTTACAACCAAGAAGGTGAAATCAAGATGGAGTCTAAAGAAAGGCACTCCTGTGAGTGGCAAAGCTGGGTTTAGGTTGCTGTGGTCATAGGGACAGGAAATCCAAAGCAAAGCTTGAAGGATTCGGTAGGTATGAGGGGTTACAGGAAGATGCTAAGTCAGAATTGGGGCAAAGACAAAGGACATGGATGAGGAAAAGAAGGTGGGCAGAAGCCAGGCAGGTGGGACACACATCTCAGACAACAGAATGAGCTGGGAGACCCAAACCTGATAAACAGGAACCAGGAGACCCATAGGAGACCCTCCTCACCCGCCCTCCCCTCGAAAACCTCCCTTTTCGAAAGGCCATGGCCACTCTGTTGTTGACTACCTGTCATTGTTCGGAAGTTTGTCTGAACCAGAACCGACTTTGGGCTATCGGATTATAAACACAATACAAATAAATAAGATTCAACAACGGGACTTCCAGTGTTCTTGGTCATACCTTGGAGAATCCCAACTAATGTCAATAATCTCTCCCCTGGTGAAAAAGAAGCTCGAGGTGCAGGACGAACAAACACGAGAACTTCTCAAGATACCAGAACGAGGCCCTTTGATTACCGAGGCAATACTTCCCCAGGTTACTTTCTCCTCCTTAAATGCGGTTGGCTGAGGTCAGGGTAGAGTCTACTGGAGAGGGCACCCCAGCCAGAGGAAAAGTAGCCACAGGCAGGTTAATTCTGAAGCAGGCAGATCGTGCTCACCAGAAGAGTCAACAAGTCTGCTATCCCTTTAGGTCTGTAGGGTGTAAAACCCACACCCTGAAAGATTTGTGACGAATGTGAGCTCCTCGGCAAAGTGCAGCCAGGTCACAGGGGTGTGGACTACTGACTTCTCACAGTGACATATTTTTCACCGGCATATATTGTACAAATAGCACATCAACCGTGCCGTTATCATAGCAACAGCGCGGACTCTTCTTTCTTGATAAATAGGCTACACGGAAAGAGCGCATGCCCTAATTTTAGCTTTGCCAGTGTATAACCTTCAGCTTCCTGGGCCTCCATTTCTTATGAAGTTGAACTTTATCGAGTTGCCAACGTTTGTCTCTTGATCTACAGAAACCACGCTTTCACGCGGTTCAATTCAGTATGAAGAAAGATGAGTAGCCTTGATCAGCAGAACCATAGAAAAGCTTCATTTCTTTTTTTTTTTTTTTTTCTTTAATTTTTTTTTTCAACGTTTTTTTATTTATTTTTGGGACAGAGAGAGACAGAGCATGAACGGGGGAGGGGCAGAGAGAGAGGGAGACACAGAATCGGAAACAGGCTCCAGGCTCTGAGCCATCAGCCCAGAGCCTGACGCGGGGCTCGAACTCACGGACCGCGAGATCGTGACCTGGCTGAAGTCGGACGCTTAACCGACTGCGCCACCCAGGCGCCCCGAGAAGCTTCATTTCTGTTTGGATTTTTTTTTTTTAACATTTATTTATTTTTGAGACAGAGAGAGACAGAGCATGAACGGGGGAGGGTCAGAGAGAGAGGGAGACACAGAATCGGAAGCAGGCTCCAGGCTCTGAGCCATCAGCCCAGAGCCCGACACGGGGCCCGAACTCACGGACCGCGAGATCGTGACCTGAGCCGAAGTCGGCCGCTCAACCGACTGAGCCACCCAGGCGCCCTCTGTTTGGATTTTTAATACATATTGAATATCTCCCTGGGTCAGGCCCCGTATGAGGTTCCGTGGGCACAATGGGGAACAAAATAGTCTCGGTAACGCACCTCGCAGAGCTTACCATCTCCTGGAGTGCAGCTCCAATGATGATTTAAATGCTCCTAAAATAACATAGAAGTTGCCACATTCACGGATGAGGGAGAAACTTGCCATCTGGGGAAGAATTATTAAACTTTGTCCAGTCTCTACTGAAAAGATTAATTAAAGCCTTTGTCTGAATATACAGTTCAGGGAAGAATTCCAGAATGAACAAGCGACACCCTCAATGAACTTATTCAAAGGCTGAGATAATGGGACATCTTTATAATTCAGCTATCTGAGGGAATGAAGGGTGTGGTTATTGTATTTTACTCACCTTATGACATGGTCAATCAGGCAAATATGAGCCAAATATTACATTGTAAAACATGTGGCATGTACAACAGGAAGCGTTTTAAGGTTTGTTGAAATTCATATTGCTTTTAAAGCATAACAAATATAAGCAAAAAAAAAAAATGTAGCTTTCATATCGACAGACCCAACGTAACGCCAGGAAAAAAAAAACTGCAGGAATATTGGCTTTGGTAAAAACGTAATGAAATGAGCTTAACTAGTCATTTGTCAATAGCATCTTTTGAAAACTGTTGATTAATGACATAGAAATAATGAGTTTTATTGAGGCATGGTCTTTATACTTCAGGACTTTCAGAGTGATTTGTAATGATATGGAGAGTGGATGCATTTTAGATTTTGTAGGTTGCATCTCATGAAATGGAAGGTTTTCAACTACTTTTAACCTGTAAAAATCAGTCCGGTCAAATGGATCCTCCTAATACCTCATATGAAAGTTTGGGGCGCCTAGGTGGCGCAGTCGGTTAAGCGTCCGACTTCAGCCAGGTCACGATCTCGTGGTCCGTGAGTTCGAGCCCCGCGTCAGGCTCTGGGCTGATGGCTCGGAGCCTGGAGCCTGTTTCTGATTCTGTGTCTCCCTCTCTCTCTGCCCCTCCCCCGTTCATGCTCTGTCTCTCTCTGTCCCAAAAATAAAATAAAAAACGTTGAAAAAAAAAATTAAAGAAAAAAAAAAAAAAAAGAAAGTTCACTGGTTGTTTGTAGAGAGGAGATAGTATAAATTCCAAATGAGGATCCCTAGGGCCAATAAGGAAATCTCATCGATGCGAGGGCTCTTAAATTTATGATGACTGTGTCAGATGTTGCTAATGCATTGCGAATAGTTTTTAATAAGCTGAATGAGCTCAATTAGCAATGCTAGCTCACAATATGCTAACAACTTCTGAGCTGAGCATGATATTAAAAGTTCAGTTTTAGACTTGAGATGCAAAAGAGAATAAATTGCACTCTTCTGAAGCTCACTGAATGTCTGAAAGAAATAGGCACAGAACTGCGTCTTCTACTGTTGTTCCTTAAACCGCTGAAACGTTTCACTGTGTTGCAGGATACATCTGAATACTTTTTTTTCTGCCACAAATGGACAGATGAAATAGACGAAGGGTCTATACACCGACAGTGTCTAAATTACACGTGAACCATAGCAGAAGACTACTTGCAGCTGAAAGTAATAGAAAGCTCTATGAAAACTAGCTAATAAATTACAAGGACCATTTCTCGTTTCGTGTAACTGAAATTCTGAATGTCTTCACGCTGTCATCACGGACCCGGGTACCTTTGCTCCTTCTGTATCCTTCAAGTTTTGTTCAGGTCCTTGGGCTGAGCAGGCCATGGTTGCAATGGCTCCCCAGTTCAGGTGTCACAAGCCACCCGGGCAGGGTCTTGCTGAAGTCTTTTCTCAGATACCCTTCAGGGACATCCCCTTACGACTTACCTGTTTGGAAGCACTTAGTGTCACTTGCTTTATTGAGACTCTCAACTTCACCTTTTGAGAGTGAGGAAGATCCCAGCCTCTGTTGGAGGACCTGACCACTTTGCAAGAGGGTGAGCAAAACAGAGGTTCTGTTTGCAAGGAAGAAACAGAGGAATGCATGTAGGAGAAGGGGCCAAGAGGGACTATGTGGTCTTACTTTATGGAGCAAATATGTCCCCCCGCCCCACATTTACTCATAACCGTAAACTGAATTCTAGAAAAATTAATCTAATTTTTCCATTAATTTATTTTATAAAAAGTCTCTGCCACTTTTTCCTGAAGTCTTTTTTAAAAAATGTTCATTTATTTATTTTTGGGGGGGGGGGGGAAGAGAGAGAGCACCCAAGTAGGGGAGGGGCAGAGAGAGGAGAGAGAGAGAGAATCCCAAGCAGGCTCCAAACTGTAAGCGTGGAGCCCGACTCAGGAACCTGAGATCACGACCTGAGCCGAAATCAAGAGTCAGATGCTCAGCTGACTGAGCCACCCACATACCCCTCTTTCCTGTAGTCGTAGCTGAAAACGGTCCGTGAGCACGTAATTAAGAAACTCTTGCACAATATAGCAATCCATTCTCCTCGAAATGCTCCTAACTGTGAGCACTCTTCCTGACCCACCATCTGTCTTCCTTCAGTGCATCCAAACTCCACAGATATTGACTCCCATTATTTAGTACCAAGAAGCCTGCCTTTTTTAGGAGGCGGAGTGCATTTGCCTTGGAATGACAGAAACCTCCAGAGTTTCAGCGTTTTGGTAGCAAATAGAAAGACTATTAGGCACATCAGTGGATACCGAGTTCAATAACCTACGTTTAGATTTTAAGGCGGATTTTATTTATTCATTCATTCATTCATTCATTCATTTAAAAGCTGTTTCTTTTTTTATTTTTTTTCTAAAATTTTTTTTTTAAACGTTTATTTTTGAGACAGGGAGAGACAGCATGAACGGGGAAGGGTCAGAGAGAGAGGGAGACACAGAATCTGAAACAGGCTCCAGGCTCTGAGCTGTTAGCACAGAGCCTGATGCGGGGCTCGAACTCACGGACCGCGAGATCATGACCTGAGCCGAAGTCGGATGCTTAACTGACTGAGCCACCCAGGTGCCCCAAGCTGTTTCTTTTTTTAAACGGTTATTTGTTTATTTTTGACAGAGAGAGAGTGAGTGAGCAGGGGAGGGGCAGAGAAGGGGAGGCAGAGGATCTCAAGCAGGCCCTGCATTGTTCGCACAGAGCCTGATGCAGGGCTCAATCCCACGAACCGTGAGATCATGACCTGCGCCAAAATCGGGAGTTGGACTTTCGACCCGCTGAGCCACCCAGGCACCCCAAGGCTGGATTTTAATCACAGGAACTCAGAACGAGATCTCTGCAGTGAGCTTATCACCTGAAATGAAAGAAAGTGGCCGTAAGATGGGGACTCACATCAAGAGAGCGAATGGACTACTGTGGACGGATACCAAAGCAGACCCATGGGCGAAAAAACACTGGATGTTGACATAAGAAAGGAACGTGGTACAGGTTTAGGTTGGGCCTTTCTTTATGAATTCTGCGGAGTTAATAGTTAATAAGCAGGGTATAGCTACACCTTTATGTTATCTGTGGTTACTTAGTAAATGGTACACAGTTCATTCTGTATATGGGTCAGTTCTAAGCTCCGTATGTGTGTGTGTGCGTGTTTTCATTGCAAAACCTTAAGTTTAAAAAACATAACAAAACGAAGCCAAAACAACTCCTTCGGGGTTGCTGAAATGGGTTGACCCAAATGATTTTGTGGTTTTGCACCTGGACCCTGGAGTCGACAATAAACTGACATTAAGTGGGGGCATCTATAAGACCTTCTGTCATTTGTTTCTGCCATGGGATAACATGTACAAGTTTATAAACCGACCGAACATTTACAGGGGGTCTGTAGAGAGGAAGCATCCTTTTAAAGATTCTTTTTTTTTTTTTAATTTATTTATTTAACCAGAGCCGAGGTCAGATGAGCTGCCCAGGCGCCCCTAAAGATTCTTTTAAAGAAATCGCTTTTATATCGGTCAAATTAAAACAAAACAAAAAAACTGTTAAGAAAATTATTATATGTCTATTTTTCTTTTCCAGTGGGACCTTATATCTTAAGTCATTGTTTTAGTTTTCTTGCCAGGCAAGTGTAAAGCTTTTCACAAGGTTATGCATGACTGTCTGACATCCTTTTATCTCTTTATTTCCTACTTTACCTTAAGTTCTGCACATTCTGATACCTTTTCTGCCTTTCCAACAGAGATGAACCACTGATGCTCCAGTGTCTCTCCTCTACCCATGCCCCACCCCCTCCCCTCCAGAGGCCAGAGAGCCCATACTGCTCTCTTATTGACAAAACATTTCTTTTCAAGTGCGACATTGCTATTTCTATCCAAACCAAATGAGAATGAAAAGGAAAAGAGATACGTAAAGCACAGAAATCCTCAGACTTTGGAGATAGGCACCAAGCAGGAGGAATTAACATTTTGTACCCATAAGCAAATGGTATTTTTATTATGCGAAGAGTTCACAGCGATTAGCAAAGAAAAGATAAACCACCCAAGAAAACAAAGGGACAAAGGCTATGTACAACAAACAAACAAAAGGAAAAATCAGTAAACGTATTGAATGCTTTAAATCTCATGACCCACAAATGGAATACAAATTAAAGGATGACACCATTTTTTACGTATCAGACTGTCAAGGACCGAACAGCGTTATGTTCCCTAACGTTGACAAGAGTGGGAGGAGATGGGTGAGACGGGCATGTCATATCCTGCTACCAGGAATCCACACGTGTGCAGACTTTCCCTAGGGCATTTTGGTGGTGCCTATCAAAGCCTTAAACATGCTTAGTCTTTGAAGGAGGAGCACTTCCAGGACTTTATCCTAAGGAAATAATTAGAAATCGTGCATTTCTATGTGTCAGGATGCTCCGTGTAGTGCTATTTGTAATATTAAAAAAAAAAAAAAAGACATGTGACGTAACATTGGAGGTCCACTGGAGTTTAATAAATTATGTTGTTTCCATGGGATGAAAGAGAATGTTAAACAATAAGCACGTGTTCAGAGACTAGTTGATGCGAGGATGTGTACATTAAGTAACAAGGACCTTTTATGGCAGACAGAGAGAAGGGGGGCAACAAGGGTTTGGGGGTCAGATGATTGGGGTTTGAATTCCAACCTTTTCACTGATTATCGAGCTAACTTGTAAGATTTAAGACAATGTATATAAAATAGCTTTGCCAAGAACCTGATGCACAAAAAGCTTTCAATCAATAATGCTACTGACGTCACCCAAATATCATCAACACTCAAAGCTAATGCCTATGGATAATATGTAAATGAAATCTCATGAATATCACTATCGCTCCATTTATGCCCTTGCCCCCAGTTTCTCACACAGAACCTCCCATCTACCTTGAAAAGTACTCTCTCCGATAAATATCTCTAGGGGTCCCCCAAGTACATGCGAATTACTTTGCCATTTATTTTCACCAATCAGCTCCTGCCACATTGTTTGTGACTTCAGTTGTTATTTACTGATTCATCTATTCATTCATTCATTCATTCATTCATTCATTCAAATATAGCAAACACCTATTATTAAGCAGCTCTATGCTACTCCAATATACATTGTCCTGGGTTCTGCTTTCTTGGAGCTTACGCTCCCCTGCAGGGACAAGAAAACATACGTATTTACAAATGAATATGCACCTTGTATTTTGAATGCGCTGGATTCGGTTGTCCGGTGATCCTAGGTTTTCTGCTCATGTTTAAGTTTGGAGATTAAAAAGTTGATGATGCGCCTCATGGATATGGAGGGTGGGGGAGGGCTTGTCCCCATGGTCATCACTGGGAGGATCTGGCAGAACAACGTCAGGATCTGGTGGCGTTTTCTTTTGGTCAAGTCAGATTCCATTCTCCTATGGATGGCAAGTCTGCTGCCTGCCTTGCTGGGGTTTCAACATTCAGTAGGGCACCTCAGCTCTCAACCGTATTGGCATCCTTCCAGCTGTTTACCCCATGCAGAGAATGAACCTCCAGGATTCTGCCAGGCTGGAAAAAGGACAGTCACCCAGCTGCATTGAGTGCAGCTCTAGATTTGTGTTTTAAACACTTTGAACCAATTTGTATTTTAGTTTCACCTTTATGCCACTTCCAGAGGTACCTGGTGCCATCATTATCTGAGCCTTGTGGCTTCTTTGGTGCAATTAAAGTTATTTTTTCTTTCCTCAGTGGAAGCTAGGGTTCAATGTTCTCTGGCCTTCTAAATCAGTTACCAGTCATTCTTTTACTATTCAGCTTTTACTTTTTAGCAAAATTCAGTTGCTATCATCTCCTTTTCCTTCTTTCTTTCTTTCTTTCTTTCTTTCTTTCTTTCTTTCTTTCTTTCTTTCTTTCTTTTCCTTCCTTCCTTCTTTCTTTCTTCTCTTTTTCTTTCTTTCTTTCTTTCTTTCTTTCTTTCTTTCTTTCTTTCTTTCTTTCTTTCTTCCTTTTCCTTCCTTCCTTCTTTCCTTCCTCTCTTCCTTTCTTTTTCTTTCTTTCCTCTTTTTTAGAAAACTCCCTTCTGTCATTCCAGTGTTTTGAGAAGGAGCAGAGTTAAATGCAGATTTTTAATCCGTCATATTTAACTACAAGTCCAGAATTTAAGATTTTTCAAAGTTGGTTGGTTGGCAGGGGCTGCTCACAAGTTTTTAACGCGAGGGATTTTTGTTTGTTCACTTGTACATTTAGTTAGAGTAGATATTCTAGAGCTGTCCGTGTGCCAAGCCACATGGTGTGATATGGCAGGAAAGAAGAAAGACTCTCTTCCTCTTTTGAGTCATACAGTTTTACAGCAATGTGGTGGGACATTTCTTTGGGGCTTAATTTGCAGCTTTCTGTTTACAAAGGATTCTCCGATGAGTCACTGGAAGTTGGGGTCTGAGAGGAAATCCAGGTGACAGAGACTGTGATTCTGGCTGATTCTATCAGGCTCTTTCTTCCCTTAGGAATCTCCAACGTTTGTTTCTGTAGTTTCTCAGACATGGCTAGTCATATCTCAATCCCAAGAGAGGACACAATTTAGGCTGAAGTTGGGATTCTCACTACATGTATTTATTTAGGAGAAGACTTTTATTTTTTATTTAAAAAAAATTTTTTTTAACGTTTTATTTATTTTTGAGACAGGGAGAGACAGAGCATGAACAGGGGAGGGGCAGAGAGAGGGAGACACAGAATCTGAAACAGGCTCCAGGCTCTGAGCTGTCAGCACAGGGGCCCGATGCGGGGCTCGAACTCACAAACAGCGAGATCGTGACCTGAGCCGAAGTCAGTCGCTTAACCGACTGAGCCACCCAGGCGCCCCAGGAGAAGACTTTTAGATCATTTAGCCGACTTCTTCATTTTACAGGAAAGCAATCTGAGGTCCAAAAAGCTTTAATGACTTAATTAAAGTCAGATGGCTAAATAAGTAAGTGGTAGCATCTCATAGCTGGAGCTGTAATCAAAGAAGCTTAACAAAATTTGATATTCTTTAAGAAAGTGATATTCAGGAAACAAAAAAGTTATCTCACTGTGTAAGACATAAAAAGGCAAATTTACTTAGCTGATCCTAACTGTATAAAGGTAATGCCATGAAATGTGACCCTTCATGTTTTATCCACTTCTCCATCCAACAATGCAATTTTAAGACAAAATAACTCAGATTTGCCAGACTCTGAAAATTTCATTTCCTAATACCAGTGGAATGGAGGCTTTCTAAATGTACCAATCCGGGATATTTTTGGTTCCTCAAATCCAGTCCCCATCTCCTCATTCTTTCTGATCTTCCATTGTTATTCATTTACAGTAACTATTGTTTGTTTGCCTTTCTCTATTCATTTCTCTTTTTCTGTGATAGCTTTAATTTTCACTTTGGAACTCACCTCTGCTTATTCCCAGCCCCTGTACTCTGGGGGACCATGTGACTCTCCCCTGGCCATGGTGGTTGGTTAAGAGGTGGGCATTTTATTTCAACTATTATAATCAGAGGATAACCTAGCACTTCCACTAATGAAAGTAGGGCCAAGAAATGAAGGGAGGGAAATACCATGTGATGACTTTATTTGAGCTCTGGAGCAAGCTGTACCTGAAGCCAGAATACTTCTGACTTATAAGGTAATATGAAATAATAAATTTTCTCCCTTCTCCCTTTTTTTCTTAATCCAGCTTCAAATATGAGCAAAAATGTTTTCTGTCACTTGTGTGGAGGAGGAGAAATCATTTTCCCTCTACCCTTCTAGGTTCTTGCCTGAGACCCCTGAAATAGAACACAGGTTAATAGGAAAAAAAACCACAGAGGTTTAATAACATGCATACCTCCCGTATACATGGGAAAGACTTAGGAAAACTGAGCAACTCTCCAAAATGTCGCAAAACACCACCTTCAAAAACATCTGCAGGTAAAGACAAATGAAGCCATTAGGCTGGGGTGGGGAGCTGATTTTGGCAGGTAACCAGGAAAGCACGGTAAACAAGGGTAAGGTTGCTATTCAGATTTAAGTCAGGGCCTTCTCCACTGGTAAGAATTTCTAGAGGTTTAGAGTCCTCCTTCTCTTCTAGTACAGAGAGGGAGACACCCTTAAAAATGGAGATTTCCCTTATGAATATAAATTTTTCTCACAAAAGAGTAACTTCTCCTAAGTTTTCAGAGCTTTTCCTAGGTCTGATGTTTCTTTAAAAAAATCAGCCTAGGAGTGCCTGGATGGCTCACTCGGTTAAGCGGCCGACTTCGTCTCAGGTCATGGTCCCACAGTTCATGGGTTCGAACCCCACATCGGGCTCTGTGCTGACAGCTCAGAGCCTGGATCCTGCTTCAGATTCTGTGTCTCCCTCTCTCTGCCCCTCCCCCACTCATGCCCTCTGTCTTTCTCTCTGTCTCAAAAATAAATAAACATTAAAAAATTTTTTAAAATCAGCCTAAAATAATCTTTATGCCAAAGAGACATAGTTTAGGGTGACAACTTCTGCTCCCCTTCACTTGCAAACAAAGGAATCCTAACCATTAAATTTTTGGAACAAAACACTTGCATACACTTATTTCTTTAATTTAAAAAAAATTTTTAACATTTATTTATTATTAAGAGACAGAGAGAGACAGAGCATGAGCATGGGAAGGGCAGAGAGATGAGGAGACACGGAATCTGAAGCAGGCTCCAAGCTCCGAGCTGTCAGCACAGAGCCCGACATGGGGCTTGAGCTCACAAACCATGAGATCATGACCTGAGCTGAAGTCAGATGTTTAACTGACTGAGCCACCCAGGTACCCCTGCATACACTTATTTCTTAAGAACAAATATGAATTCTAAGTAACCATGTGATCTGTTTGCAAATGAAGACAGAGAAGATTTTCCTAAATGCATAATATTCATGGGCCTCTGCTCGCTCACCATAGGGATAGAGCTTCACATTATGAAACAGAGAATGACAGCCTTAACTTTGTTCATTTTCCAGCTTCTGAATTTTGGCCAAGTGGCTAGAAGTGTGTAGGAAATGTGAACTGTCAACACAGTTTTCAAACGGTGGGACCAACTGCTCCACTGATGGTCACTTCATGAAATTTCAGATACTGTAACTGAATCCAAGCCCATTCTGCTCACTGCACGATAGGCCAAGAGGTGGAGAGACAAGATGTTGGGAAGGAAAAGGGACTTATTCTGAAAGCCAGCAAACCAAGGAGATGGTGGACTATTGTCCCAAAGAACCTTCTCCCTGAACATGATATTTCAACTTCTTTTATGTTAGGAAGAGGGGGAGGCAGGAGGGAGTTGGAGTCAAAAGGTGACTGACATCTGTAAACATTGAGGGAAGTCAGGTAACTTCTTTGTCCTTGGTCAGTTGATCTTTGCATACAGGAATCTGGTAAATCTTAGCTATAACATGTCTACCTGCAAGGTTAAGCAGAAGTTTCTAAGCTATAGGTCACAGCAGCAAGGGAAATAGAAGACATGCTAAGTTTCTCCCTGGTACAATATAACGACTGAAATGACAGTCGTTTTTATAGAATGTCTGGGCACAGTTCAAACCCTGGTTTCCACAGTACTTTCTTCAAGTGAAGGGACAGAACTAATAGAAAAGGCTTATTATACCAGCGCCCCAATAAGCTACCCATCACCCCATCTAGGGTAGGGAACAGTTATACTTCTAACATGTCGGTAGCCAAACATTTTCTTTCAATTTTAGATTTTTCAATATTCAAACCTGTTAAGAAGAAACGGGTCCACAATGGAGTCACTTGTGCTAAGCTCAACAAGACTTAATACCTAACTTAATTACAGTTTCAGCTTCCCCAGGAATATAATCTTAACCAGTCGGTCTGGAGTTTTCTGGTCAGCACCAATGAGGTAATCTGCCCAATAGGCCCTTTCTTTGCCCCAAAGGAAAATGAGGTAATCTCCCTAATTGACCCTTTTGTCCCTGAAAGGAAGGTGACCTCACCTGAAACAATCCTTTTTCTTTCTTTCTTTTCTTTTTTTTTTTTTTTCCATTAATGACTTCCTTGCCCTGCCTATAAAAACCTTCCCCTTTCTGTAGCTCATTTCTATTACTAGATGGGATGCTGCCTGATTCATGAGTCATCATTCAATAAAGCCAATTAGATCTTTAGAATTTACCTGGTTAAAAAAAATTTTTTTAATGTTTATTTATTTTTGAGAGAGAAAGAGACAGAGCACAAGCAAGGGAGGGGCAGAGAGAGAGGGAGACACAGAATCCGAAGCAAGCTTCAGGCTCTGAGCCATCAGCACAGAGCCCAACGCCAGGCTCCAACTCACAAACCATGAAATCATGACCTGAGCCCAAGTCGGACGCTTAACCGACTGAGCCACCCAGGCACCCCTTACCTGGTTAGATTTTTGTTATTTAACACAACCCCCTTTTACCTATCTCAGGTTGTTTAAAGAACTGACCAGAGTGATGGAAGGAGTTCACACCACCCTTTGTGAGAACTTTCCAGAGTCCTGACAATCTACAAATAGCCAGAGAAGCCAGTTGATCACAAAATGAAGAACAGGTCTCTAAAGTCTATGGACCCATTAGCCAAACTGTATACTCAGGAAATACAGAGGCCTTATCAACATTGAGTACATGTTGTGTGTTCAAAATACTGGGATATATTAAATAATACACACCCGGAGAAGTCCCTCAAGAACGGAATTCCTACACGGGCATTGATTCATTAATTGAGACCTCCTCAAGTTTGGATTAAAGAGATGCAGGTCTTTTATGGTTGCTCTGGCAACCAGGTATGGAACAGAGGCAAGTCCCATGTGTGTCTCCTGAACCACTGCAGTGACAGACAGCAAGTGACACAAATGAGCTCCTTTAGGAGCTTATAATTCCTTTCATTTATTCAGACACTTAATTTCTATCTTCATTGGAGCATACTTCAAAACATTTCATGAATTATACTACTTTCATGGAAAGGTAGTTAACAGAAGTTAACCGGGTGAGCCTTTTCTCTCCAAGGTAGAACCAAGGCAAAGGACTGGTATTTCCTCACACCTGTGGAAGCTTAAAGGTCTTGATTTTGGTACAGAGTTAATGCCAAGGCACTGGCTTTTTCTACATGTAGTTCCCAGACCAGTGGTATCAGTATCACCGGGGAGCTTGAGAGAAATACAAAATCCTGGGTCCCACCCCAGACCTAGCAAGTCTGAGTTTGGGGAAGGGGAGCAGTCTGTGTTTGAATAAGCTTCCAGGGGGTTCTAATGCAGCCAAAGCTTGAGGACCACTGTCCCAAAAGCCTGCCATTGGTTCCTCCAGGAAGAAGCAGGCCATTAGCACCTGAGTTCTAAAACATTCATTCTGAGAGAATGGGCTGGGGTCGTTCAGGTGAGCGCAGGTAGATCAGCAGAAGCCCCACCCATGGGCAGGTCCCACCATAGTTTTGATCTAGACAAGAAGTCAACAATTGTTCCAGATTTCCTGGAATGAACGGGACTGTTGTTCGTGGTCAGAGCTTCCAGAGTTCAAGTGAATCACCATTCTCCCAGAGGTTTCTAGAAAAAAAAGAAAAATCCAAAAATTGGCAAAGTCCAAGAAAGACGGAATCTATGCTTATCACTTCGTCACTAGGTATGTACTGTGTGTTAGTAGTTATTTACAGCTCTAAGTGATTATCTGTGCTGTAGAAATTACTCCTCCCGCACAAAGGCTGCGGTGGGGCCCAGATGGGCCCAGAGCTTCTGCAGCACCTGTGAGGGGTGAGTGCTCAGACCCAGAGAACTCAGCGCTGGGCCTCCTGTCTTTTCTTAGACCAGCACCTTTCCCAGAGAGCAAGCTGCTGTTTTGGTGCTTCCTCTTTTTGTGGCCTGGAAGCAGGATGAGGGGGAGACATTAATCAATAGTGTCTGCACTCCTGTTTCTTAAACTGTGAACCTGGGACCACCTAAATCCAACACCCTTGGGAGAGGGGCGGGGAAATGGTGTTCATTAAAACACAGATTCCTAGGCCCTGCCTTAAAACTGGTGAGTCAGAATCTCCAGGTCTGTGTTGTGAGGCTCTTTGTTTTAATAAGCAATGCCTGCCTTCCCCTCTCCCCCAACCCCGTGCTCTTAGATTCGGTGACATTTGGGAACCACCGATCTGTGCCATCTGACTTTGCTTCTTTTTTCAGATTTTATTAGAATGTATAATCTGATTTTACCAATTAGAATTTCGGCCTATAGAAAGAATGTAAGCTTGGAAATGAGACTAATCCAGCTTCAAATGGATCCAGCCATGGTCAGAGGTAAGATTTCTGGCAGGTTGATGAAGTTGTTCGAATCTCAAGTTTTTCATCTGTGAAATGTGATGATTGTAATGTCCATAGTGTGAGAGCCCTGGGAAGAGTCAATGAGAAACTGGGAGCAAAGTATGTATATATAATAGGGATATCTAAACATATAAATATACTACATGTAATATATAATATATAATACATGATATATATTTATACATATACATATATGATACAAATAAACATATGCATGTTTTTAATACCAAAGTATGATTTAATAACACTTCATAGCAAATTCATCTGTTTTCTGGTCCCAGAAGATTATTGTCCTTAATCTTTTTCTAAGTATTCCAAGACACTTCTTTCCAAATGGCGGAAGGAAGAGGGCGCCTGAGTGGCTCAGTCAGTTAAGTGTTGGACTTTGGCTCAGGTCGTGAGCTCCCAGCTCATGAGTTTGAGCCCCGCGTCGGGCTCTGTGCTGGCAGCTCAGAGCCTGGAGCCTGCTTCGGATTCTGTGTCTCCCTCTCTCTGCCCCTCCCCCACTTGTGCTCTGTCCCTCTCTCTCAAAAATAAACATTAAAAAATTTTTTTTAAATAAAAAATTAAAAAAAAGAAACAAATGGAGGAAGGAAGGAAAGGAAAGGTATTGTAACATCTGATCTAATAATCACAACCTCCCTGCTTGGCAGGCGTTTTACCATCTGGAATTTACAGACGGGGCTGCTGAGCACCAGAGAGAGAAGAGAAACAGATTCCTCAGGCTCCAAACCTCAGGCTGTCTCGGGGTCCTCAAGGGCCAAGTCCCTCTCTGATGAACACCTGCTACCATGTAACCCTGTAACGACCTCCAGTCCCCGGAACTGTGGAGTTTTACCTGCACACCACAGGGACCTTGCCTGTGAGGGTTCAGCAGATGTGAGCCCAGAGTTGAAAGGCCACCAAACGTCAGGTTCCCTGTGCCCAGCCTCCCCAGAACTCAGGGTTTTTACCCTGCAAGGGATGCTTCAGTGCTTTCCTACCTGTAGCTAAAGAAACCGTGTTCTGATTACCACGCTGGCAGCGTGTGGCCTGAAAATAACATAAAATAACATAAAATAAAATGAAATAACCTAAAAACCTGTCTGCCCTTTGTGGCGACAGAAGTCTTCATCTACCTTTTAATGGCCTTAGTCATCCTATAGGAGTTATGTTGGCTTAAACTTTGTGTTGAATGTCAAACTTGATTCCAGTCTTAGATATGGCACCAGACCAGCCTATCAAAGCTTGACTGTGTGTTGCAAGAGGGGGAATTGGTATTTCGGGGCCCGAGAGAGCTGCAGATCAAATCAAATGCCCAGGTCATTGATTCCATCACAGGCACCGAATACTGTAACAGTCCTGGGAAAGGTCTCAATCCTTGTTTGGAATGTCCCAAGTCCATTTAGGGTAAAATACACCAACCAGTTCCCATGCAAACGTCTGCAAAGACTCTGTTCACAGACTATGAAAAGTCTAGGAATTGAAAACGGACACACTCAATGCAAACCAGGATTCTAGATCTTTTTTGACTTATTGGAGAAACAATGGAAAATAAACAATCCCCAGATAATCTAATATTGCAACAAAATTGGCAGTATCTTTTCCTTTCACGCAACGTCAACGCACAGAAGACAAGCTTCTCTTTTCCCTGTGGAAAAGTCAAGTAATTTGAAAATTCCCAAAGATGACAGTTTCTTCATACACAAGGGCCTTCCACAAATTTGGCCTGTCTTTTCAAAGCACAGATACAAGGCGATAGTATTTCATAGGTAGGTGTGGCCATCATTATGTCAGTGTGTGTGCATAATCACCCCATAGGTAACAATTTCCATGGAATAAATGGGCTAATAGCAAGAAGACAAGAAGACGCCCTAGTAATATAATTTTTATGGGCTCTTTCCTTCACTCACTGACTTCATAGAAAGATATCTGCTTAATCTTACTGCACAGCTCCTGGTAGCAACCTCTGCTTGTAGGGTTTGGCTCTGTGGTCTTATCTGTAATCCTAGGACACCCTCTTCCACCGTACCCAGCCTAGCCAGATGGAATCTGACAGAGAACAAAAAGTTTCAGGAGGTTTGCTTTCTGGCTCCCTTCTCAGAGCCAGGCAAAGCTGGGAGAGTCCTATTCTCATGGCCCATCCGTTTGGGGGAAATCCTCAACAAATCGCTCCTAAGCAGGGAAGGAACATCTCAATGATTTAGGGGGCTTTCCAGAGTCTCGAAAACCTGTCTGGAGTTATAGAAAGTGTAAAGGCGGTGAAGAAGCTGCTGAAGATTATCGGGCATGAGGTAAAGAATGAATTCTTGCCATGTTAACATCCATCGCCAAAGCAAATGGGACGATTTATGTTTTCCAGAAATGGCGGTTTGGAAAAATCTGATGTTCGGCCATCCTGGGCCCTGACACTTGTTTTGCATTATCAAATATCATCTCGGAGATGCATCGATACATGACTTGATAGAGAAATAACATGTATCCAAAAGTGTATGTTGTACGTGTGTGTGCAAAACGTTGAAATAACAAATCCTTGCTGGATTATGGGTACCATGTCAGAAACCAGCGTTTTGGGATATTAGACTCAGGTTTGGTTTAAAAGGGAAGTTTTGGGGCGCCTGGGTGGCGCAGTCGGTTACGCGTCCGACTTCAGCCAGGTCACGATCTCGCGCTCCGTGAGTTCGAGCCCCGCGTCGGGCTCTGGGCCGACGGCTCGGAGCCTGGAGCCTGCTTCCGAGTCTGTGTCTCCCTCGCTCTCTGCCCCTCCCCCGTTCATGCTCTGTCTCTCTCTGTCCCAAAAATAAATAAAAAACGTTGAAAAAAAAAATTAAAAAAAAAATAAATAAATAAAAGGGAAGTTTTGATGAGTATCCTCTTCTGAATACGACATAAAGGGGGAGTTTTGTTATGTCCGACTTCAGCCAGGTCACGATCTCGCGGTCCGTGAGTTCGAGCCCCACGTCGGGCTCTGGGCCGACGGCTCGGAGCCTGGAGCCTGTTTCCGCTTCTGTGCCTCCCTCTCTCTCTGCCCCTCCCCCGTTCATGCTCTGTCTCTCTCTGTCCCAAAAATAAATAAAAAACGTTGGAAAAAAAAATTTAAAAAAAAAAAAAAAAAAGAAAAGAAAAAAAAATAAAATAAAAGGGAAGTTTTGATGAGTATCCTCTTCTGAATACGACATAAAGGGGGAGTTTTGTTATGTCCGACTTCAGCCAGGTCACGATCTCGCGGTCCGTGAGTTCGAGCCCCGCGTCGGGCTCTGGGCCGACGGCTCGGAGCCTGGAGCCTGTTTCCGAGTCTGTGTCTCCCTCGCTCTCTGCCCCTCCCCCGTTCATGCTCTGTCTCTCTCTGTCCCAAAAATAAATAAAAAACGTTGGAAAAAAAAATTAAAAAAAAAAAAAAAAAAAAAAAAAAAAGAAAAGGGAAGTTTTGATGAGTATCCTCTTCTGAATACGACAGAAAGGGGGAGTTTTGTTATGTTTCCACTTGACTGTCTCCCTCAGAGGATGTATTTACTGCTCACTGAATCTTAACTAGTGCTCTCTCGACTCTGTATTTTTTCCTTCATAGCAGATCAGAGACTATTTATCTTCTGGTTTTTCACTCTACAGTGCAACCAAGCCCTATGAAAATAGGAACTTCAGAGAGTCTTCTTCATGTTATCCCCACTACCTAGCAGACTACCTGCTACATACATAGTAGGTGCTCAATAAACATTTGTTGAATTAATGGTCAATTGAGGCTGACTCTGGGTTAGGACATAAGAAGAGTATTTCTAGAATAGTGTGTACCTCTGTAACAGCATGTCTGGAAAGGAAAACTGAAAAATGAGAGATGCCAGGTAAACTCATTTCTAAAGTGAAGATTACTTTAGTTCGCCAATAAGGGATAAAACTTAAGTATAATGCATTTAGCTAAATCTGATTATTTGTGATATAAAGGATAAACTTAGGAACGAAATCCTCACATCTCTGCGGTGGACATACAGTGTCACTGAAGGATCGTGGGAATCTATTTCCTATGGCACTGAACCCATGCCAACCAGGACCTGTCATGTGTAAGGTATCCAGTTAGAACATAGGCAATGTAGTATGATGAGTGATTGCCCGTTCCAAGAAAAATGGGGTTCCTCTAAATGATAGGATTTAGAACACAAGGAAACCAGGCATTACTTTTTAGGGTCTCTCTCTCTCTCTCTGGGAATACAGGTGAGCCAAGGACAACCCAGCATAATTAGCTTGTTCTGAGGCAATTCCCAACATGGCACTGAAGGGAAACAATTTTTTATTAAGCCCATAGTGTGATTCCGGCATTTTATAGCCTTATCATAATTTATCTTCATGATAATGCATAGAGATCAGTGCTGTCTCTGTTTCTCAAAGGGGTAACTGAGGGTCAATGCCATCCACCTAAGGCTTGTAAGGATTAAATGAAGACTCTCTGACTCCAGACCTTTCTCTCCCGAGTGGTCAGCAGAACGACTGGGGGATCCATACTATTTGATTCACAATAAAATGAGCATCTCTGTAAAATGTCTGGAATGTTTGTCCTGGTTTAGTTTTGAATTTTTGCAGATCTACAAGGAGTCAGGTGGCCTGTGTTTTAATCCTAGATTGTACTTGTAAAGAGCACAGCCCCAAGCAGGTTGGAAATCAAGCATTCAGAGAGCAGGCAGAGCGTTAGGGCACGGAAGGAGCAACTCTATTTTCTAACATGTAAAATGGACACAGTTGGACCCAGTTCATGGTGCTCTTATGAGGCACAAATGAAGACAGAGCTTTGAAAAACATCGTGTCTTACCCAACGGAAGCTTATTTTCTCTTCCATGGAAATAAGTTTCTAAGTTAATTGAAGACAAAAATAATTAAATTTTTGTCCATTATTCTCCCAAGAGATCAAAGGTTGGCCTCTGCAGTTTTAAAGATGAAAAAAGCTACTTTCTCATCTAGTGCCTTTTTATTTGCATTTTCTGACTGTCTGATGAATACATGCCAGCAATTTCTTCACATTAGAGCTGTTGTTTTTTTCCCTTCTGGTGGCCTCTTACAGCTAATGGTGTTTAAGGGGAAAATCAGATGTTTGGAAAGTTCATTGGCTCAGGCTCACTAATAGGCCCTTCTCATTCTATTGTATCCTGCAGAAGAATTATAAACATGTCCTTCTCCGCCCCCACCCTCACCCCACGTCGCCTTGAAAAAACTTTTGAGAAAGACCAAGCTGCAAGAACACATTGTGGCTCGTCAAAAGCCGGCACCAATTTGACTAATGGTGTGCACTTTGTTTTCAGATTCTCTTAATACTTTAAGCACTTAACTGGAGCCTGTGTTCATCCTGAGCTCTAGCCTGTGGTTTCCAGGCAGAAGTAACCCACCTGACATTTAGTGCCCCTGTCTGTGAGTTGATAAGGCCGTCTGGAGTCTCTAAAGTCCTTTAAGTCTAAATGTCAAGCAGGAATGGGGTGCCTCCTGCTGAACAATGTGTGTTGTTTTAAAATGATTACTTAATATGAAGAGTTTTCCAAGCTCACTCATGTGAGGGGTATTTAAACAGGGTAATGGGGTATCTTTAAAATGCCTTTTTAGTTGGCAACTTAATAATCTCCCTCTTGTTCAAATATTATTTACACCGCAGCACATCTGATACTCTCCGAAAGTTAAACAAGCCATTCGGGAAAATGGGATTGAATTGTGACAAGCTGAAAAGAAGCCCTAAGAGGTCTCGAGCTCATTTCTTCACGTACGGTAAGGTACGCCTTTGCGTGTCTTTTGTCCGTCCAGCTCAGGAGACGGTGAGGAATTTCACCTCCAGATAAACAGGAAAACGAGACCCATCCAATGGCATCTATTAAGCCAGACTCTGGATATATAAAGAGCAATTTCTGCAGAAAGTTTCTTTTTTTTTTTTTTTTTAATTTTTTTTTTAACGTTTATTTTTGAGACAGAGAGAGACAGAGCATGAACGGGGGAGGGTCAGAGAGAGGGAGACACAGAATCGGAAACAGGCTCCAGGCTCTGAGCTGTCAGCACAGAGCCCGACGCGGGGCTCGAACTCACGGACCGTGAGATCATGACCTGAGCCGAAGTCAGACGCTTAACCGACTGAGCCACCCAGGCGCCCCAGAAAGTTTCTTTCTTTCTTTCTCGACGTAAATGCTCTGGAAATGATCACCTATGGGAGAATGGGCCATCTGATGCAAAACAAACAGACAAACAAACAAACAAACAAACAAACAAAAAATGGGGCAGAGAGAAGCCCAGGAACCCTTCTGCTCCGGAAGGCTGCAGTCCTTGGGGCCAGACCTGTGCAGATCTGAAGCCGTTATCGTGTGAAGCTGGTGGACAGTCACCACGTCACGACCCTCCCGCTATGGTGGTCACCTCATACATTTTAGGTGGCGACAACCCCTTTAGATATGTGCCCTTTCCTATTTTTCCCCCTAAATTACATTCATTCTTGATCACCTTTAGAAAATCTCTAATTAGGAAAGAAAGATCAGGATATCAGAATCTAAAGCCTATCATCCATATAGTCCAGAAGATGCTTCAGTTCTGAACTTAAATTAAAGATAAACATCCCGGGGGCATCTGGGTAGCTCAGTGGGTTGAGCGTCCAACTTCGGCTCAGGTCGTGATCTCGCAGTTTGCGAGTTCAAGCCCCGCGTCGGGCTTTGTGCTGTCAGCACAGAGCCTGCTTTAGATCCTCCGTCCCCCCTCTCTCTGTCTCTGCCCCGCTTGCCCTCTCCCAAAACTAAAACATAAATAAATGCATAAAAATAAAATAAATTTCTCATCACATGCAGAAACACGTATGTGTGTGTACGGACACACACACACACACACACACACACACACGTATTTCAGTTTCCAAAGAGAGACTAGAAGCTTGATGATACTCATTCTCTGGCTGTGACACTTCCGAGCATGTGAAGTTGCCAGTGAAAAGTCTCTTCCCTGTCTAGGGTGTTTTGGAAAGACTGCGCATTTGGCGCTCTGTTGGCAAAGCCTCTGTGATTGACGGGGGAGGGAGGACACGAGGAGGAGGAGAAAGTGCTGTGAGCCAGGTGACAGGCAGTCAGCCTTGAGCCTGGGCTTCCCAAAAGCTTGGCCCGTGACCTTGAACAAGTCCAGGGTGTTTGTTTTCTTATCTGTCAAATGAGGATCACAGAATCATGCCAGTGCCTTCCTTCCAGATGCGTGGTGTCACTGAAAGAGCAAAGCAGGGCGAAGGAGCCTACTCTGCTCCGATGCTCAAGATCCGTTGCGGTTTTGACCGCCCTTTCTGTTGAATGAGCCCCAGCCCTCAGGGGGCTGTGGCCGCTCCCCTCCGACGGCAGGTTGTGGGGAGGGAGGCCTCATAGGCGCATCCAGGGGCACCTGGGGATGGGCCACTGGGTCTGTTGCTGTTACCAGTAACAACCATCTAGGGGGGATTTCCCTCAAGGGTTAGAGCCCTTTCCTACATGGTTTCTCCCTTGACCCCAAATCAGGGCCCCCCAGCCCCGGCAAACAAACAACCGCCACCATATTCGTGGGCCGGGTGGGCCCGGCGTTGCTGGGGGTGAGGAGTGTGAGCCCCGACAGCTCCAGGGCTGTCAGTCCGGTCCCTTCCTGCACCCCCGTGACCAGATGTGGAGCCGTAAGTGAGCTGGAGCACGAAGCCCATTCCCCCCGCTCCTCAGTCCAGGGCTCAGCATCACCCTACAGGCCGAGCAAGGTGAAGGGACGTACCCAAGATGCTGCGGAACGGAGTGCCGGCTTTGTGGCCAAGATGGGGGCCTGGGCCTCCTGGCTTCCAGGTTCCTGCTCTTTCCAGCAGAATATACAGTATCACTGGAACCACTTTGGTGAGGGTGCGAAGTCCCCAAGGCCTCAATTTCAGCCGCGGGGAGCTGGGACTAGCACGAAATTGGTACTGGGAGGAAAAGCTGTACTCCACCAGGGAAGAGGGCAATTTTCGACTCCTTGGCACCTAGAAGAGGCCTCCAGTGACGGCCGGCAGCCTCTGAAAACCCTTCCCAGCTGCTGGCACGAGAATTTGCCCGGCCTAGGTGGAAGTCATTCGATCCTGGGGGGCTATGCAGCAATTGTAAAAGCTGTTCCAACAGTCCAGAGGGCACCAGATCTGTTTCTAGCATATCAGTCAGGTAGCAGAGAAGCCGCTGCATGGTCCTCTCATGGTGGGAGCTGCCCCTGAGATCTCAGGGGGCCCCAGGTGCCTGGTGTCCACCCCAGGCTCCTTCCTCGGGAGACGCTCGGTAACTGTTCTTTGTCCCGCAGGCCCTGGCGTCCGTGGCCGCGTCTCTGCTCCTCTACGTCTGAACCCACACCAGTGCCTGCGTCAGGAGGCAGCAGGCCAGGCCAGGCTCTGTACTGCTGCCCGTAGCTGGGTCCCGCCCCTGGAAGGTCGGCTGCACTTGCCTGGGCAATATTTCTGTGGTTCGCTCTACTTGGGCCCCGGGCGCCTCATGGGGGAGCAGCCCCTCATGTCCCTCTGTTCAGTGCCCCACAGCCGTGGCTTCCGGGCCCAGCCCAGCTCCATCCAGCTGCGTCCAGGCCAGCTCAGGGCCCTGGGAATGTAGATGGTCCGCATGCCAGGATCACCATGGCAGGGTCCCGGTCACCACTTAAGGGCACATGAGATTGCAGAGTGACCCTGCCCAACTGGTTGAGGCACATTTCTATGTAAAACATTAACGTAGGGTGATTTTTAGCCTTAAGATACAAGAAAACATTCCACAAAAGGGTTCAAAATCCTGGCACCATTGATTCATGTCCAGTTGGCCCTGAAAGTTGTTTTGCCCTCATTTGGGCAAACAACTCCAACTCTTAAGTAGGATAAACGTCACTTTCCATTCATTCTATCTCCTTGGTGTCAGCCTATGCACCAGTGAGGCACAATGTCTCTTTTATAATTTTCTCCAGGGGTCCAGTGCTGCCAGCAGGAAAAATTATAGCCTCCCCCGTTACTAAATCCAAAAGTCTGGTCCAATGACCTTTGCTTGGAGACTAAATTTCTCACCGCTGCACCAAAAAATCCAGCAAAGGGCTTTGATCCTGAAAAGCATTAAAAGAAAACAACACTCAAAACAAACAAACAAGTCAGCCCAGCCCAGCCTGGGCAAAGGGAGTTTCTTTTCATGTGGTTTCCTTTGCGCCTACATGCTGTGACAGGTTCAGGATGTCTCTGACTGTAGAACATTGGGATTTGATGTTTGAAGAGAGGAAAGCTGACCGCCCAGCACAGAGCTGTATTCAGAATCCGTCGGAGGGCCCCAACCCTCGCCTGGCAGCCGGCCTTGCCACGCCAGCCACCGGGCATCTCTCCCATCTCTTTGAGCTCATCAATGCAGGATGGTTCTTGCAGCCCATTCAGGGGTCTTAGAGCAGAGTTGAGGTGAGGGTGGGTGAGGTATGAGCCAGCGGGACAGAGCGCTGTGGGTGTGCGCGACGTCCCCTGCTGGTTCTGCGGCCACAGTGGTCTTGTGTGTCACTCTCATGCTTTCTGCCCCAGACCCCTCTTGTTCAGGGACTGGTTTCTGCAGGGACTGGGGCTGGGTTGATCAGGGTTGTCAGGAGCCTGAGCCAAGAGTGGGGAGGAAAAGTCAGGGTTCCACCATTCGTACAATCTTTACGTTGGTTGAAGGAAATTTTGAACTCATGTCTGAGTTCTCTGACAAGGGCGTGTGGTGGGATACAAGTGTCAAAAGTTTTATGAAAACGTGGAACACAGCTACGCTGCTTCGATTCACATATTAGAGCATGATGTCTGTCCCAAAGGGAAGAGAGGCACTTGTCCCTCCTTGTTACCCTGGAGGTGTCTCAGGCATGGTGTGTGCCAGGTGTAAAGTGACCCATTGGGAGATGCCCACCGTGAGACAGCAGAGCAGCTGGGGTCCCCACAGGACCAGGTATGTCTTCTTCCACAAACACAAACCTCCCAGAGACTCTCAAATATTTGAGGAGACTCTTCAGAGGATGAAGACCTCCTACTTGGGCAGGGAAAGACATTAGTCAATGACATGTGGGCCATTACTGTTGATGCTTCTCCACTTCAATCCACAGACCCCTGAGACTTGAGGAGGTGCTGGTTTTAAAAATTATGTCCCAAGCTGATGGTCCTGCCAGTCAACTGTGAGAAGCCATAATTCAAATTACACTCAGGCCCACAGTGCAGACTTAGAGTAAATAGACATTAAAATGAAACTCTACGGCAGGGACCGCAAAGCTCTGGACAATGGAATTAATACTAAGCATCCCCACATCCTACGAGATTGCAGAACCACATCAGGACAAAGATGAACACCAGCCTGTGAAAGACAGTCTGAAGAGCTGAGAGAGAAAGATCTTTACAGAAGAGAGTGCTGGTGTGCTAATGTGTATCCCCCAACATGGGGAAAGGAAGGAGGACTTCCCCGTCAAATCAAGGCAAGTGATAGACTCCTTGGCATTGAACTCGTGTCCTCTGGAGTTTGACGCACAAACTCGGGAGTCTGATTCTATCAAATAAATAACAACAACAACAAAATGGTTTTGCTGGGATGTGGGTTTAACTCCATCATCAACATGACAGAGACACCTGTGTTTTTCCCATGAGTCCACTGGATCCATGGCAAGGAGATGGCTCAGAGACATGGGACAAGAATCTGTCTTGGAAGGGAATTCTCCTGGAAGAGAAGTGTTGAAATCTAGGAAATCCAGCAGCTGGCCTGAATCAAGGCACCAGAGATGAGGGCTCCCGGCCAGAGGAAGAAGAGACTCCACACGTTGGCTACTCAGGGGCCCCAACGCCAGAGGATGACTGCATGTGAGGCTGGCCTAGACCTAACCTTCTACTGATCCAGTTGTGAAAAGGGTCAGAAACTGGGGCTGAGAGATGGAGAAGGAATGGAAGATCAACAGCAGGGACTAAAAGAAAGCCAACCACCCCCACCTCCTTCCCTGCAGGCTTTACAAGGGGGAACACTTTAATTTTAAGTGAAGTTTGGAGTTTTGATTATTATACAAGTCTGAATATTTTAAGTGCTGAAATGAGATTGTTTATGAGACTAAAAGGGCTTGGAAAAGCTATGTGATCTGCTTGAGATTTCATTTAGGCACATTGAAGAACAGCCTGGCCTTCAGGATGACTTTAATGGGGAAAGGTGAGAAGAATGCTTTTTTTTCTGAACCTAGTGAATTCAGCTCATTCAATAAAACATTTACACCATGAGAAGAAATATCCTGATCAAACCCAAACAGTGATCATCCTGACCAAGGAAGGAAAAAGGAGGGGGCTGTGTTAGTCTGCTAGGGTGGTCATAACAAAGCACCACAGGCTGGGAGGCTTAAACAACAGAAACTTACTCCCTTATGGTTCTGGAGGCTAGAAGTCCCAGATCAACTTTGGGTTGGTTTCTTCTGCAGCTACTCTCCTTGGCTTGTGGATGGCCATCTTCTCCTTGTGTCTTCACATGGTCCTCCCTCTGTGTATGTATATGTGTCTATATATCTAAATGTCCTTGCTTCTTGTAAGAACTCCAGTCATATTGGATTAGGACCCATCCTAATGACCTCATTTTAACTAGATTATCTCTTTGGAGAACCCCTTTCCAGACATGGTTACTATTTCCACCACCAGTCTCATTACAATTATTGATGATTTTCATATTCTTCCAATTATAATTTTTCAAAAAGTTAAAAGCACAACTCTCATAAAAATACAGAATGAACTCATGTTAAAAAGTATCATTTCAATAATGAAATCAATAAGATGATAAAGCTGATTCTACGAGCACTTTGAGGATCTGTCCATTTATATATGTTTTGAAAAAACATTGGAAAAGTTAAAGTAGGATTGCTAGGTTGGGTACAAAACTGGTTAATGTCCTACAGACTCATAAAAACTATCATCTTTGAGGTTATCTCTTTCCTGGACAAAAATCTACAAGTTAACGTGTAACTTTACAGTGTCTGGGTTCTAATCAAATAATAAATAGCAAACTCAAACACAGATACATTCTCCTAGATAATGCAATGATCTGCAGATAAGCTAGTAAAACATGTTCCAGTATGACACTGAAGAAACACGTCACCCACATTTACCTTATTTCCCAGTTTTTGATAATGTATCTGAATATTTACCATGGCTGATTGTTTCCAACACCGGGGCCTCTCTGAGATTCCATGTCTTCATCTTCTCTGATGACCTTGTTCTCCCCTGTTCTACCTCTTGTCCCAACAGTTCTTGTCTCCCAACCATGTCATAGCCATCACTACAGCCCCTCCTTTATCTCAGTTGAGAACATCCCACTTTCCAACTGCCATCTGCAATTTTCTGGCTTACTCCCTCTACTTTCCTAATCCAACCATTTTTTTTTTTTTTTTTTTTTAGTTCCACCAGGAACAATAATCCATTGATCCCATCACCTTGGCGGGTCTCTTATCACCCTCTTATCTCCACATCCTCTTTCACTCAGTTTAAATTCCATCATCCATCACTTCCTTTGAGAGAACATCAAATTCTTTGCCAGTTCTTACTTTTCCCCACTCCCTTGGCTAAACCACAGCCATAATTAAGTGCAGCTCTTTTCCTACTTTGTGCCTGTCCCTATGCAGCTAAACACTGCTGCTGAAAAATACCAGCATTTTGCCTTCTCTCACTTGAAATTCATGACCTCTACCCTTCATGATCACTAACTTTCCAGATTTCAGTTTAGTAAGTACAAGACTCTTCTATTCAGACTGTTGTGGGGAACCAAAGTATGATCCCTGTGGCTGCTTTCTTTTTTGAAACAAGAAATTGGCTTCCAAATTATTCCATGTGATTCTAGAATCATCTTTCTTTCAAAGACCTTATTCAGTGCTCATATACTCAGTCCATGGGTATTTAAATTCCACAAGGAAAATTTGATTCAAATTGGCTATGTCTGTTTATGTAACATGTCCATCTAGGAGTGGGTTCCTCTGCCTTTTGCGTTTGTTTTGGGGTATGGGTATGAGATTCTGGCTGGGTCCTCTACAGCAAGCCTATTTTCCAGGGCCATTTTTATTGGCAAAAACTTTATTATGCCAATCTAAATGGACTGATGAAATTATTTTGAAAATAATCTTTAAAGGTAATCAATAATACAGGTCGGACTTTATGGAGATCAGTTTCCTCACTCCCCGTCTAGCAATCCAGACTGTCAATCATAACCTGAAAGCAGTCAATGTTTTTTGTACTAGTAAGAAGAGGAGCCAGAGCCACAGAAATGCCGTGAAAAGTTTGACTTCAGGCAGGAGAAGCAAACATCTTTCCACTCAAGTATCAGAATAAAGGGCATGGATCTCATGGAAAACGGAAAGAGTGTCTTTATTAGTGTAATGTGATCCCTAAAGGAGACCAGTCACACCGTCTGTCTCGGGTTGATCTAAAAACTACATTTTCCCATCTTGAGGTCTACCTTTTCCTCATATTGAAGGACATCTTCTGGAGCACTTGCAGATGTGGTGGGCGCTGGGTCTATGACCACTCAAACCACCAATCAACTCAGTGAAAGCATTACTCAAAGTGGCTGTGTGAGATCTTTTAGGCCAAAGAAGCTTTTGGTTGACTGCACTTTTCAGTTGTCAGCAGACGGTGCCGGCAGTAGTTTTTCTGCAAGGTTGTAGCAACCATTTTCTGATTAAGGAAGGCGGTCTTTTGGTTGAGTCCCGTTGAACCCACTGCCAAGCTGTTTGGTGACTTATCTAGGTTTTCTCTAACTACACAATCTAGCAGGCACTGGGGACCGGGATTGGGAGCCTGAAGAAACCGAACGAGCTCCAGAGGGACAAGAAGTAGGCAGTAGAACAATCTCATGGCCCGAATGGTCTGGTCTGGAGGTCGCCACTATGATAAGTGGCCTCCCACACTTCTCTTTTTTCTTCTATCAGCCTTAGAGTCTACATCTCAAAGTCTACTGAAACATGCTGGTATGAGAGGAAGGGGCGATCAAGCACTGCATCCCCAGGAAAATCAGAGTGTTGTTAGGAGACTGAGTGTACATATAGTGATTTTCATATAATGCCCCACAGAAGAATAATAAATGCATTTTAGATACTTAACTGTATTGGTAATCTATTGCTGTAGAACAAAAATCTCCCAAACCTTAGTGGCTAAAAGCAACACACATTTTTGATGTCCCAGTTTCTGTGGGTCAGCCATCCAGGCATGGCTCAATAGGGTCTCCTACTGCCTCTGGCTCTTTTGCAAGACTGCAGTCAAGGTGTCAGTCAGAAGTAAGGTCTATGCAGTTTCGGCCAAGAAAGGGCCTGCTTCCAAGTTAATTTACTTGGCTCTTGGTGGGGTTCAGATCCTGGAGAGTTGAGGGAACTGAGACCCTCAGTCCTTGCTGGCTGTTGGCTGGAGGCTGTATTTAATTCCTTGCCATGTGAGCCTCTCCAACAGGTCAACTTGCTTCATCCAAGCCAGCAAAAGAGTCTTATAGGAAGAGGGAAATTAGTTTTTTGTAACTTCATCATGAAAGTTATAGCCCATAAGTGGTGCTGTATTCTATTGGTTAGAAGCAAGTTACTCAGGGAGATGGGATCATCAAGGGTGTGAATGCCAAGAATGATTTGGAGCCATCTTAGAGACTGCTTACCACATAAACACAATGATTATGTCATATTAAGTTGCACTAAGCAGATAAACACTCAGTAATTTGATCCGTTGTTCTGGCTTTGTGCAGAGAGAGCATAGGTACAAATCCCAAATCAGCAACAGGAGTCAGGAGATAGTCTACAGCAAGCAGGAATAGGCAG
Organism: Neofelis nebulosa; assembly: GCF_028018385.1. NCBI lineage: Eukaryota > Metazoa > Chordata > Mammalia > Carnivora > Felidae > Neofelis > Neofelis nebulosa. Next base: position 116,207,430 of record NC_080789.1, on the reverse strand, counting down.
GTCCAAGAATGATATGGCGAACTTTGACCAGAACACTGACTCCACTCAGGGTCTCAGCGTCTGCTGGCCACCGAGGAGGTCAGCCCATATAGTTCCTGAAGCCATGTGATCCCAGGGTCTTGCTTGGGTGCTTGAGGCCAGCTATGCCCTTTGAGCCTCACATTTCTTTCATGCTTACTCAAGCAGAGCATCAGCTCCTTCTGTTATACCATTCCCCTGTACCTTTATATTCATACTATTCTGTTCTTCCTCTCCTATGCCCCAACCTCCCTCCACCTCACTTCCTTTATCTGTCTTCTTTGTAGACTTACGTCCCATGCTAGACAAACTCTTATCCTTAGCCTCTTCCCATATACCTGTTGTGTCTGGAATGCTCTTCTCTCCCCAAAGTAACTCATCTTGCTTCTCTCAGCTTAATTATCGTTGGTTGTTAGAGGGCAGGTTTTTGCGACCTGTCCTGCCAGGTTAAGTTCTCATGGTTTAGATATATAACCACACTGCCCATTAGAGTTTTTCTCATAGTACTTGTCCCAACTCTAATTAAATAGCTCCTTTGGTCATTTTTTTTTTTTTTTTTTTAGCTTCATGAATGCTTTTCTTAGACTATAAACCCATGGGAGCAGGAACTATACATTTATTTTAGATCACTGCATCACCATCTAGCAGTGGTCTCAGAGGGCACAGGTGGGTGGAGCGGTGTCTCTTTTCTTGTACTAAACAAATGTTTTAAAGTGTTCCACTCCTCTTGTATCTCAGAAAACTTGGTTGGCTCTTTTCTAAGGACCCACTGGCCCAGCAAACCGCTTGCAGAAAAGTACTCATTCTCCTGAGAGCCCAGAGGCCAGTAGGTCTCTTCTTGTTCTCCGGATCTGCTCCCATAACCATCACTCATCTGTCATCATGTAAAAATCACCATTCCTTTGAAACTCTTGTCATCCACCCACACCACTCCTCTTAATCCCTCACAGCTGTAATCTTTGGACTTCTTAGTCATTTGCTCACTCACAGTCCTCAAACTCTTTATCACTTCACGTGCATTGTTTTCTCTTGTACGATTTGTGCCTTGGAAATTTACCCAGCAGATCTGGGTATGTCAGGAGTACCTAACAAAGATCAAGTCAGATCACAGATCTTTGACCTGGGCTGCTTCAATCTTCCCTCTAATTCAGCTGACACCACCCATAGCTACTTGGGACTATCTGCCATTGACACCTTAAACTCCAGTTGTCCCCTGGCCATCTGATCAATCCCCTTGTGCTTCTGGTCTCCTCTTTTGCTGACCTTCACCCTTTCTTCTTTGATCCTATCAAGATATCCAAACTCGGGGGTGACTGGGTGGCTTAGTGAGGGTAAACGTCTGTCTCTTGACTTCTTCTCACAGCTCATGGGTTTGATCCCTGCATCAGGCTCTGCACTGGCAGTGTGGAGCCTGCTTGGGGTTCTCTCTGTCTCCCTCTTTCTGCCCGGTCCCAGCTCACATGTTCTGTGTCACTCTCAAACTAAATAAACTTAAAAAAAAAAAAAAAAGATATCCAATCTCTCTGGCACCATACGTGCTACAGAAATTCATTTTATTTTGTTATACATCCCATCCATTGTCTGTCACTTAGTGGGGGCTCTGCGGTCAGATAGTACCAATTTGAATATGGATAACACTACTTACAGCTGTATAACTTGAAACGAGTTGTTTAACGTGTCTGAGTTACTCTGTTTTCGTCTGAAGATGGGGACGACAAGATTATCTATTTCATAGATTTGTTCAAGATTGAATGAGATCCATCATGAATGCAAATGGCCAACAAATAATAATGTGAAATAAACTGTGCTGTTCGGAGCACGGTGGCGGTGGTAGTGTTTCTCGCCAATATCTTCTACCCACTTTTTTTCCTCATACCTAACGCAGCAGTCTCTGCTCTGTATCCCACTCCCTTCCACTCTTCAAGGCCTTTCTCTAACGAATATTTCCTCCTTCAGCTATGTGCTTTCTATTGCCCCTGAGTATACAACATGGTGTGGTCTTACCCACGTTAAACAAATAAGAAGAAGGCTTCCTCAGTTCTATGTCTCCCTCGTCTTTCTTTTTCTCATTTCTGAAGCAAAGTTCTTGAAAGACCGTGTCTTTATCCTAATTGTTCTTTTGGAACTGCTTTTAGGGAAATCACTGCCCTCTTCCTGGCTTCCTGGGAGGGAAAGCCTCTTCTAAGCCATAAAACAATTCTAGTTATCACCACCTCCCAGGGAAATGGACACCTTCCCTCCTTATGGTCATGACACTTTGATGATTCTTCTCTGGACAGAGAAGATCTACTCCAAAGTGATGGTGGCTCTCTCAATGGAGTAACCCTAGAAATGGCTGATATCTTTCAAAAAGCATGGGCGGGCACGCGCGGGCGCACATGCACACACACACATACATACACACAATCTCCTTCACTCAGGCTTTAAATCCCCACTGCGTTGATATCACTTTTTCTGGCTACCTTTTAATCGCTTCCTCCACCTGCCAGGACATCTCTTGATATTTACCATAACTCAACTTTCTGTGTGTGTATGAGTGTGTGTGTGTGTGTGTGTGTGTGTATGTGTGTGTGTCTGTTTGTGTGTGCGTTTTAGGAGGTGAGAAGGAGGGCAAGGACAGAAACCCAGGCTGTTACAGCCAGCTTTTCTCAATCGCCCGTAAAGATGCTAGCCTTCCCCTCTTATTGAAATCTTCCTCAGCGCCCCCCGCCCTTGAAATCTTTCCCAGACACCGTGGCCTGCGCTTATCTTGCTTTATGATCACAGCATGGGAAGGAGGCACCCACGTCGGAAGCTGGCTGTTTTGTGTCATGTTTATGTCATTTTGGGCCCTGATCAACAGTGAGCCCTTTGAGAAAGGGCCCACGCTCCTGCTTTTCACTCTTCCATCCCTAGCACTCTGGGCTGAGCATAGTAGGAATTTAATGAAAATTTGTTGATAGATTAATAGCATCTGCTACCTTGTCCTGTGATAAGAGCAGAGGCTTGTCTCTCTGAGCCCTGACTTTCTTGCTTTAAAAGTCCCTCCAGTTAGACAGAGAGAGAGGAGGCCAGAAGCCTGAGCCCCTGGAAAGCCCCACAGACCTCCCCATTGCCACGATCAAGGAGAGAGGATAGAAGCTTGCCCGTTCTCTGTTCCAGATCTGTGCCCTCTGGTCTTTACACCATCCCTGCTTCATGCCTCTTGCAGTCCCTGCTTCTGTCAGCCTCGGGCGCAAATACCGTCCCCAACTTCTCCTGCCCTAACCTTCTAGAGGGTAAAGGCTGGGGCAGGGGTTCCCTTCACCTGGGCTGGGATGCAGGAGACCTTGGTCCTGGCCCTGGGCCGGATACCAGGCTCAGAGAGCTGGTGCCGTCTCCCGGCGAATAAGCATTGGGATTTTCTGAGGATGTGGGAGCTGGATCTCCTCATCTCTACTGGTCATGAATCACCTGAAATCCTTGCAGGTCAGGTTTGGGTTCAGGGGCCGGGGTGGAGCCTGCAGACAAGAAGCACATCTGATCAGGGCAATGTGGGGAACACTGGTTTAGATGACTTGCAAGCCTCTTCTAGAAGCTCAGGTGCCTTAACATGGAGCTTTGGAACAGAGGTCATTCACCGTGGGTCACCTTTGTGATTGTTGCCGCGTTTGTGTGCTCCATGTATACAAACTGACAAGTTTCCTGTTTGTCTTTAAATTATCCTACGTTAAAAGAAAGCTTCTTTAGCCCCTTATGGGTAAAATCACTGTTTTGAGGCGCTATTTCTCCCTCATATATGCTAATACGAATATATAATTCAAATTCAAAATGTCAACCCTTGCACCTACAAAACTCACTTCAAACACTGCCCCGCTCTATGTGGACTACACTTCGGAGACACTACTTAAGAATGCCCACACGGTCAGAAGGTACCCTTGGGGTAGGGGAAGGCTGTGAGACCACAATGGGGCAGACCGTCCCCTGGGGGTTGGCGTGAGGGGCTGTGAGACCACCACGGGGTGGGGGACCTTTCCAGAAGCTGGCCAGGTTCTCTGTCTTGACCTGACTTGTGGTTACAAAGGAGTTGCTTTGTAGTTAGCCTTTAAACAATACATTATGTTCTATACACTCTTGATTTAGCTCAGAAATAAATAAATAAATAAATAAATAAATAAATAAATAAAAGAATTGAAACAGTTAAAACACTTGAGTGGTTCTAAGAGCAGCCGATTTAGTTGGCATTCCCCTCCACAGACATTGAAACCCTTTTCAGCCTGCAATCAGAATGCAGTAGCCCAATAACCCCAGGCTGGGGTGGGAGCCGCCCAGGGAGGGGGGGGGGGGGCGGGCGTCTGGGCAGTTTCCAGAAGCTTTGTGTTGTGTGCCCCCGACCCTTATCTCTGGAATTAAATTGCTGAGCATAGATGAGACTGACACAGAAAAGCTCTGTTTAGTCACAACCCCTAGCAGAGTTGCTGGTGGTGTTACTTTGGGAAAAGAAGAATGCACAGCAGCCAGGCATTGTACAATAGTGTTCCCGGTATTGTCGTATCCCTGCCTCCTTTCCACTTTACACACACAGACACACACACACACACACACACACACACACACACACGGGCCCGTCTTTGAAAGAAATCCAGTGAAGGTAAGCATGATACCTTAAAAGCAAAGCCTTATCTTTGCTCTCCATCAGGCTCCCTTGAAAGAGCAATGCTGTCTGGCTAGTAGATCTCTAGGAATCTGCTTTCTTTGAGGCAGCTGCTGAACCTAATGAATCAGGCCAATAAACTATTTTGACAGCATCTGCTTTTTCTATGCTTCCCTCTCTCCGATCCCCGTCCCAATCTGAAAGGCTCAGACACCACCCCCTCCCACCCCCACGCTGAAGGCAGACAGCCTCTGTAACCCGTTAATGGTGCCATTCTTTAGCAGATCAGAAAGCCTTGGCTGGAGTCCAGGGAGGAATCAAGTTCTGCTTTCCAATCAACGCACTGATGGAGGCCTTCACCAGACTGGGGCACCAGCAGGGCGCGCGGTGGCCGGCAAGGCTGGTTGAGCCCAGACACGTCCTTCTACTTTGTCACCACGTCTGGCAGTCAACCACTCCTTCTGTTGAGCTTTGTTTTTGCTTGGTCTTCGGTGTTTTAGTCTTTCAGAGTTTTCCGTCCAGAGCCGAATTCCCAGAGACACATAGAACACCAGTCAACACCTGACTGGTTGAGTCAGTACCTGGCCAAGTCGCTGGGAAGGGGGGTCCTAGGTTACCTGGACAGCAGAGCTCAGGAAAGGAGAGCTGGTTAAGGATCACAGTGGGGAGACACCAGAAGGCACACAGGCCTCTCCTGTCTCATGTTTGGCCAACCTGGTTTGGGCAAGCACAATTTAGCAGTGCCACCAGGAACGTGTTGTCTGTGTGAGGATGGCTTGAATTCTGTAGGAAAGAAGAAGCTGCTCACTTCCTAAGCACCCATCTCAATTTTTTAAATGTGGAGACAATGCCAAGACTCAGTCATTGTTACAACACGTAGATGATTTGGTTTCTAGGACAGTATCTTTACCAGATAGTGAGACGACTACAGTCTTGATTTTTAACAGAGGAACTTACAGACTGGTAATGGAAAAGACAGATATGCAAATAAAAGAAAAGGGGACAAAAGGGAAGGAGCCTCTGCCTTTGACTCTGGGGTAGGCTTGCCCAGCACCAGCCCTGCTGGTATCGGCGAAACATCCGTGGGGCTCCTGCCACATCCCTAGAAGCACAGCACCTTGTGCATGATGGAAATTCCAGGAATATGGGTTGGACGTATGAGTGGGCTTGACACATAAAGTAAACCCAGAGGGCAGGGAAGCTGACGCAGCTCTCTTTGTCTGTGCCAAGACTCTGGGCACATATCTTTGTAGGGAAAGCTGGCTACAACCATTATTTAACTTATTAAAACCATAGACATCCTGACTGTGTTCACCGACATAGGCTTCCATCAGTGTTTCCCCTCATAACCCTGGGTGCAGCAAGAGGCAATTAAAACAATAACACCGATGAGGTGAGGGCCTCATGCTCATCTACACATTGGAGGAGGAGGTTCCAGAGCCTGGCACATTACCGATTCTGAACAAGTAGCACATTTGTGCGCTGACTGAGCAGTGTCCACCGTTGGCCATCGTCCACCATCCACTGTCAGAATTCTATTCGTCGTGACATAGTTATGAAGCCAAGATCGTGTTCCTGGACCCTGAGAAGTGAATAGGCCTGGAGTAAGAGCAGACCTTGCACCTGAAGAAGAGACACAATGCACGGAGGGAAAGACGGCTGAGAGTAACCCGCAGGAAGTGTCAATGTTCCATTTGGGAAGTGTCTAAATGTACAAGTGGAAAAAACAAAGGCTTGGATACAGTATGGCCCATCAGACCCCAGGAAGCAGAAAGGAAGGTGCAAGATCAGGCTGCGAGGTAGTTTTGTGCAGGGTTCACATCCCAGTTTTGGAGTGTAATTCAAAACAAAGTCGACCTCACAGCCGCCATACTTAGAATTCACTTGTTACGCAAGGTGGATAAAGGATGTGGTGGGCCTGCCCAGAGGTAGCAGCATACTGATTTGGTTGGGCGCTTGGGCAGAACCGCCAAGGTTTTCTAAAGCATGTTGTAGACCGTGAATGCACTAGTTGAGGTGCTCCTGAACTCCCTGTCATGCCGCTCGATTGAATGAACCCAACTGACTTCTAGCTTAAGAGGTGGCTCCAACTTCAGAAGTGAGCAAGAGTTTCTCTCTGTTTGAACTCAGAGAGGCTTTGGTGTAGATGCTTATTTTGAACCAAGAACTAACAGTACATGTTATCAACTTGCTGGTGCTGCCATAACAAAATACATGGCTGGCTTAAACAACGGAACATACCATATTTTCATGGTTCTGGAGGTCTGAATCCAAGATCGAGGTGTCAGCAGGTATGATTCTTTCTGAGGACTCTCTCTTTGGCTTGCAGATGGCCACTTTTTGCTGTATCATTTCTGTAGTCTTTGCTCTGTGTGCCCTAATCTTTTCTTACCATAAGGACGCCAGTTGGTTGGATGAGGGCTCATCCTAATGGGCTCGTTTTAACTTAATTGTCTCCTTAAAGGCCCTGTCTTTCAGCCCATGAATTTTGGTGGGGGACACAATTCAGTCCATAACAGTAGGGAAAACTAGGGAGGATACCAGATGTGCACTTTTCTCCTGGACGTGTTTTCAGTGTCCTGCTTCTCCCTAAGGATCGCCTTTCCTGGACTGTAGACAGAGATGGCTTCAGTCTCCTGATGTGCCCACCCTAGACTCTTCCTTGACACCTTCCTTCCTCATGATTATGGGAACAATCCAAAACAGTCTCCCTGACTTGTAGCAGGAAAAACCCAATGCAATATAAATATTGCGTAGACTTAGCGCGACATGTAAATATTTTATAGAATCTAAAGTAAATAATGTATATATTTGAAAAGTCAGTTTGTAAATATTTTATAGGCTGCAGTACAACTGGCCAGTGTGGAACCTGGTGTGCTTGGAGCCTCACACAGGACCAATGGCAGGAAGGGGCAAGGCCAAAGGAAATCAGAATTGGACATCTTGTATGATGCATCAGAAAACATCTCTCTTTTTCTGCCTCTGCCTGGCCATTTCTTTTTTTTTTTTTTTTTTAACATTTATTTAGCTTTGAGACAGAGAGCATGAACAGGGGAGGGTCAGAGAAAGAGGGAGACATAGAATCTGAAACAGGCTCCAGGCTCTGAGCTGTCAGCACACAGCCCGATGCGGGGCTCGAACCCATGGACCGCGAGATCATGACCTGAGCTGAAGTCGGACGCTTAACCGACTGAGCCACCCAGGCGCCCCCTGGCCATTTCTTTGAACACAAAACCTATTCTCAAATGAACTTTCTACAGCAGCTCAGGACCAACTCTTTCAGCCTGAGAAGCTGCCGGAAAGAGAACGGAACTGGGTCAAGAGCAGCACGTAAGACCCTTAATGACTACCTCAAATTCTATTCATGTGTTTCTTTATTGTCTGCCTCCCTTACAGAATGCAAATTCCAGGAAGGTTGATTTTACATATCCCCAGTGCCCAACGGTGCAGATCCATACTAGGTGGTCAGTGACTATCGCTTAAATGAAAACGTGGTGAGATTTGACATCAAATTGAATGCCTCTTCCACCGCACAAGTTTCAAAACACTGCAGTCAGCATCTAGGAGGCCCCATCCCGAAAAGGTCAACATTTTTAATCCATAACTCAGGTAAACATTTGTGCATTTATCCACCTCGATTATCGAAATAGCCGCAGTCACCTGTGTGAGGAGATGTTGTTGCTGTTTGCTTGGAATTAGAAGGAGGTATTTTGGGTCACAGGGCCCCAGGGTGGATGCCACCGTAGTGGAGAGTCATTCTGGAGGCCTTGGGAGGAGCGAGAGGCACGCTGCAGATGGGGAGGGAGGGGCAAAGCCAAGACAGGAGGGAAATTGGAAGATCCTAGAAGATCTTTACTGCCTTCGCAAGTTTGCCCCCGAAGTACCCCTTTGCGAGCATAACCGTTAAAGCAGCTATGAATCGTTCCAGAATCTGTACTCCATTTTGAATGCAACCTGTAATAATAGGAAACACGTAGTACTTACCACATTCCAGGCACTGTTCAAACTGCTTTACATCGATTAATTCGTTTCATCCTTAGAACAACCCCGTGAGTAGTAGAAAGTAAAGGTGCAACAGAAATGCGAAAGATTATGTGCCTGGATTATCTGGGGATTTTAATTAACCATGCTCCTTTCACCCATGAGTATCAAACACTGGTGTCAGTGGTTCAAACGTGTTCCTCCTGGGGGCGCCTGGGTGCCTCAGTCGGTTAAGCGTCCGACTCTTGGTTTCTGCCCAGGTCATGATCTCACACTTTGTGGGTTCGAGTCCTGCTTTGGGCTCCGTGCTGACAGAGCCTGCTTGGGATTCTCTGTCTCCTTCTCTCTCTGCCCCTCCCCTGCTCTCTGTCTCTCTCTCTCCCTCTCCCCAAAATGAACTTAACAACAACAACAACAACAACATGTTCCTCCTTCTAGATACTGACTGCTTATTCCTGTGTGTGTGTGTGTGTGTGTGTGCGCGCATCACGTGGCTGGCCCTCAGTTTGTTAGTTGCCCGTGAAACCACGTGATGCCCTGAACTGCATCCAGTAGCAGATTTTCCCTCAGTGTTCACAGCACGGTGACTATCAGCTGGCTTTTTTTTTTTTTCAATGTTTATTTATTTATTTATTTTGAGAGAGCAAGGGTATGCGTGGGGGAGGGGCAGAGAGAGAAGGAGAAAGAGAACCCCAAGCAGGATCTGCGCTGTCAGCCCAGAGCCCCACAGTATGGGGCAAGCAAGGGACAAGGGAAGAGACAAAGAAAGAAGAGGAAAAAAAAAATTTGTTTCATTTCTGACATCGCTGTTAGAAGAGCACAGGCAATTGGCAATCACGGCCAAGCTTTATAAAAATTCTTTTCTCAACTTGAAACCAAAGCCGTAGATCCTCTGCAGCGGGGGACCGACGGAGATCTGTGCTGCCTTATACGTGTTCGACGGAAAGAACAGCGGTCTTCCCACATCCTACCTGGTGATATTCTGAGATGGGCATGAGATGCGATGCAAACCACGGTGTGCCTGTCCCACAGGTCACACTGCTGGGAGGACTGTCCCCACCCACTGTGCCACTCTACCCCGGCTCCAGAATGCTGTACACAGGGCCACAAGTGAGCTAGACATCTCATGGGATGGGATGGAGGCATGTCGTGGACCTGTGTTTCGTTTGCGATGCCGGAGAAGGCGACGGGACTCCCAGAGCTCTGAATTTACACCATGGGCCTTTCCCCAAGGGCAGCTGCCGAGGAGGGGACACGCTGCTCCCTGCTCCTCTTGGTTCTGTGACCAGGCCCTTGAGTCCTGCCACCGAGTCCAGACAAATGGAACACATTTCCTCCTCCTTCTACGCGTATAGCAGTAGCCTGCGCTAGGCTTCGGCATCACCTTGCTTCTTCCTCGGGTCATTTATTCTTGACAGGTTCTAACTCAGGTGGAGCCCTGTACATTCCACATCGCTGCCGGGTAACCCCGGGCTTTGGAGCCGAACACAGCTCGGCTTTGTTAATATCCTGAGCCCCCAGAAACATTTAACTGTCACGGAACCGCACTTGTACGTGGATGCCTTTTACTGACGCTTTCAAGGGCATGGAATTGAACACAAAGTGTTTTGTTTTCTTTGTGTTTTACTTTTCCTTTGCCTTATTTTTTTCTTTGGTCTTATTTTCGTTGACTTTGCCCGCCTTAACCTCGTGAGGCTGAAAACACCAGGAACAAGAGGATCGCTTTTTGTTTTGTTTGGATAAACAAACACTAAATGAGCGACTACTGGTTGCTAGATTTATGTCACCTCTATGGACTGAGAGCTGGATCGAACACCCGTTCTACCCCTATTATGTGGCAATCGCTAGAAAAACTTTGTGTCCGGGGAGCAACAGGAGGAAGGACAAGAGGTTCCCAGCTCGGACAGAGCCTGGAGAAGGTGGCTGGAGAAGTTCCGGCTGATGGAGTTTCTGCATTTGTATTCTCAGTGTACCGCCTTGACACCCTCAGATTTAGAGTGACCCGGGGCTGGGTTCAAATGCCAGCCCTGACTCTTACTATCTGCATGAGTCAGGGACAAGGGAAGAGACAAAGAAAGAAGAGGAAAAAAAAAATTTGTCTCTGTCTCTCTCTCTCCCTCTCCCCAAAATGAACTTAACAACAACAACAACAACAACATGTTCCTCCTCCAGAGGGCTGGAGCACATTCCCCGCATCTCAAAGGCCACGTCGGCAATCCCTGCCATACTAGCAAGGTCGTCGCAACCAAGTCACCAAAGTGCTGTGAATACTGGACACCGTGGCTATGACTACAGCTTCGACCTCCTGGGTAAAGCGAGGACTCCTATGCTTGGAGGCCTGCATGCTTCTTTGTCACCTGGAAGCACTTCAGTCACCTGGTGCCCTAGTCACATCAGGCAACTGGTCAGCAAGCATCTGATGTGCATGGGTCTGGGAATCCAGCTGTGGTCTCTGTCCTGACGGAGAGGCACCGCGTCCTCAGAAGAGACTACAATGTATCGCGTGGCTTCCTGGGTATCCTCATCTTGAAGAATCCTTTACAGTAAATTGTATGCGTGTTAAGAGAGCATCAAGTATTTCCCCCTTTCTTTAAGCAGATTAATTTAAGCAGATTGCTTCTAACCTTTGGATCTCAGGTGTTTTCTTGGAGCCCTGAAACGTTACTCTTTTTTTTTTTTTTCGCACCTGGGGAATAACAAAAGACCAGGTCAATAAGGAATGACCTTGCCCTGCTGTGTTGCTTCCAGAGTGTGAGGTCGTCCAACATAAAATACTCCAGATACGCTTCCTGGTACAACACGCCTCGAAAATTATATGCTTTCAACTCAAGGCATAATTGGATACAAGAAACTAATGTTCGTGCTGTTTTATAACATGTTTCTCATAGCCTGTGGCCTTTCCTCCCACCTTCCTCCCCCTTCTTAAGCGCACAACTGTTTCAGAGAAGAGATTAAACCTCAAAAGAATCTGGGTGTAATCTCTGAGCGGCGATGGATTTGTCAGGAAAACCCTGTCTCCACAGCAGGCTGGATACTATTACCCTGCACCCCATTTGTCACTGAATCCGGACTGCCAGTGTTTTTACAGACAGTCTGGATGAAAAAACAAAAAAAAGAAAGAAAGAAAGAAAGAAAGAAAGAAAGAAAGAAAGAAAGAAGAAAGAAAGAAAGAAAGAAAGAAAGAAAGAAAGAAAGAAAGAAAGAAAGAAAGATAAAATTTATGGATGCCCCAGGGTCCTCCCCGTAATCTGACGATGCTAATCTTTGGTGTTAACGGTGCGGAAGCTACGGAGTTGCCCCTTTGGAAACTGAAAACAAGGGCATGTAAAAGAAATCAAAGAGCTAATATCAAACAAGCCATACCGTTTCTCTCATCCATTCTGTTGTCGGAGTACCCTCCACGCTTTAGTCTGAGAGATCACTTGAGATTCTGGGGGCCTTTCAGGAGATTATCGGTATCAGTTAAAGCTTTGAAGTAGGGGCTGCTGGCATCTCATTACTGACAGAGATCAAAAACCAAAGCTGGAGTGCAGTCCCCGGCCTGTAGGGCCTCATTCACACGCCACAGAAGCACTAAATTATCAAAGCGGGGGACAATCTTTCCGTGCTACCTGCTTGGCTCCGAATAGCTCTTCCCGCCTCCCACTGCCATTCCCTCTACTCTTCCTAAATCGAACAAGTCTTAAAATTTTTTTTTTTTTCAACGTTTTTTATTTATTTTTGGGACAGAGAGAGACAGAGCATGAACGGGGGAGGGGCAGAGAGAGAGAGGGAGACACAGAATCGTTAGCAGGCTCCAGGCTCCGAGCCATCGGCCCAGAGCCCGACGCGGGGCTCGAACTCACGGACCGCGAGATCGTGACCTGGCTGAAGTCGGACGCTTAACCGACTGCGCCACCCAGGCGCCCCTCGAACAAGTCTTAAAAGTTGGAATGGCAGTTCTCCTCAAAGTGGAGAACGTATTTTCAACACGTTTGCACAAGACACAAATGAAGGCTCCGCGAGGTTGAATGATTTAAGTGAATGTGCTTTTGATGGAAAAATGTTCGCTTTCCTTGTGGAAAAGGAAAAGGCCCTGGTACCGAAGGGGCCCAAAGTGTACGTAAGCTTTACCTCACCGTGTTTGTGAATCTAGACCGGTAGTTAGCACAGAGTCTCCTACCCTCAGTGCTATGAACTGGTGGGCAGTTTGCTAGGAAGGGAGGACGAGATAGGAAATCTAAGCAGCTGTCCTGACTGCTGTTCAGATCGTCCAGAAAACTTTTTACCTCTGGGAGGCAAGGTGAAGGTCAGGTTATCATGGAACAATGATGCAAGCCATTGTGAAAACTTTCTCCTACCTTGGCTTTCTTCTTCTTGCCTCCTTTGCTATTCTGGCCCTGCTCTTCTTTCGTAAGATGCCAATTATTGCTGTTGTATGGAGGTCAGATTCACTCAAGAAAACACCAACCCTGAATCAATCCATCCACCTTCTCAAATCCCGTACCTCCCCTGTCAGATGAATCCTGCCCCTCGACTGTCAGATGCTGCTGGAGAAAGTCACATAACTATATTTTCATGGTCTCCAGCGTCAGTCTGGTCGTGCAGAACTTCTGTGTTTCTTCAGCTAGCTCCCTGCCATTCTCCACCTTGAAAACCTTTCCTCTCTTCTTAATGTCTATTTAACCACCTCCCCCCAATACTCTTGACTAATGAACTTGTGCTTCACCGTGATGAAAACAAAAGCCATTGGGCAGGGTCTCCCTCAAATTCTAACCCACCCCATCTCTCTGACCTGTACATTTTCTCGCACTCTGTCTGAACTTGTTCCTTCTTTCAAGTTTCCATAAGATGTAAGTTCTTCCTCTTGACCATGGCCATCGCCAACCGTTTTGTTGCTCAAGACTCAACCCCTCCCCACTTACAGGAGTTTCAACCCATCCTTCCTCCTCCTATATTTGCAGTGTCTCCCATTCACCTGGCTCTTTCTCACTTGCATTTGTATGTGTTCAGATGTCTTCCACCTGAAGAGCAGCAAACAAACCCATTCTTTGACCCCATGTTTCCTTGCAGTCACTGTTTTTTGACCCTGATTTTCTTCTCAGTCAAGATTCTTTTTTTTTTTTAATTTTTTTTTAATGTTTATTTATTTTTGAGACAGAGAGAGACAGAGCATGAATGGGGGAGGGGCAGAGAGAGAGGGAGACACAGAATCGGAAGCAGGCTCCAGGCTCTGAGCCATCAGCCCAGAGCCTGACGCGGGGCTCGAACTCACGAACCGTGAGATCGTGACCTGAGCTGAAGTCGGACGTTCAACCGACTGAGCCACCCAGGCGCCCCATCAGTCAAGATTCTTAAAGAGCTATCCAAACCAAGTGTCTCCATTTCCTCATCTTCTACCTACTCCTCGTCCAATCACAGTTTTGTCTTAGCTACCACCATGCCACTGAAACTCTTCTCCCTAAGGAAAGCATTGCCTGTCTTCCATCCAACCCAACAGTTGCTTTAGTTTGTATCTGACTTGTCTTCTCATTGGCATTCACCATAATTAAAAGTCCTTTCTCCCTGGAAGACTTTGTCTCCTTGGCTTTCTTTGATGCCAAGTTCTCTTTATTTTTTCTTTTATCTCCCTGGTGTTCCCCAGAGAAGATTCCACAACATAGTAGGTGGCTAATAGATTTTTGAACAAAGAACTTGCATTTTGGGTCCTTTTGTTTCCTGTTTCCTATTCTTTTCTCTTTCTTTTTTATTCCCCTCTACTGTGCCATGGATCTATCAGCTTCCTGCTCTCTGGTGGGAGATGGGAAGGAACTCTGGCCTTTACCCTACCTTGCATGATGTAAACCCAGTGGTCTGAATATATATATATATATATATATATATATATATATATATATATATAGTAAGTACCCAATAGAGCCCTGGCCTGGGCCCTGATATGTGATCAGGAAACTACCTGAAGGGAAGGTGCCATTGAATGCAAGTTCATGAGCTGGATCATAATTGCTCAGGAAATGAAGAGGCCTTTTGGCAACATGCTATCAACTCATCAAAACTAGGGGCCCCTAGGGGACATATCTGCTTTCTTTTTTGAAGCCACTCAAAATACTTATTATTTCTGCATATTTTTTGGTGGCTGAATCCCCTCCACATGTGACTCTATATGGAAATTATGAGATGCAACTTTAAGCCTAATTTTTGGAAAAGTCAACATTTTCTTTCTATTAACAGAACCAGGATGTCTGTGGCCAAATGGAGGCAAGCAAGAAGTTTTGCTTGCATAACTCTACCTCTTGTTTTTCCTTCCTTCCTTCCTTCCTTTCTCTTCCTTCCTTCCTTCCTTCCTTTTTCTTCCTTCCTTCCTTCCTTTCCCTTCCTTCCTTCCTTCCTTCCTTTTCCTTCCTTCCTTCCTTCCTTCCTTCCTTCCTTCCTTCCTTCCTCCCTCCCTCCCTCCCTTCCTTCCTTCCTTCCTTCCTTCCTTCTTTCCTCCCTTCCTTCCTTCCTTCCTTCCTTCCTTCCTTCCTTCCTTTCCCTTCCTTCCTTCCTTCCTTCCTTCCTTCCTTCCTTCCTTCCTCCCTTCCTTCCTTTTTCTTCCTTCCTTCCTTCCTTTTCCTTCCTTCCTTCCTTCCTTCCTTCCTTCCTTCCTTCCTTCCTTTTCCTTCCTTCCTTCCTTCCTTCCTTCCTTCCTTCCTTCCTTCCTTCTTTCCTTCCTCCCTCCCTCCCTCCCTTCCTTCCTTCCTTCCTTATTTCCTCCTTTCCTTCCTTCCTTCCTTCCTTCCTTCCTTCCTTCCTTCCTTCCTTTTCCTTCCTTCCTTCCTTCCTTCCTTCCTTCCTTCCTTCTTCTTCCTTCCTTCCTTCCTTCCTTCCTTCCTTCCTTCCTTCCTTTTCCTTCCTTCCTTCCTTCCTTCCTTCCTTCCTTCCTTCCTTCTTCTTCCTTCCTTCCTTCCTTCCTTCCTTCCTTCCTTCCTTCCTTCCTTTTCCTTCCTTCCTTCCTTCCTTCCTTCCTTCCTTCCTTCCTTCCTTCCTCTTTCTTTCTTTCTTTCCTTCTTTCTTTCATTTTGCTAGCACTATAATTGCCTCTGGTCATGGGGGAGAAGACAGCACAAATAAGTAAACTAAAAATATATTTGAATTATGAAGGGCATACTTTGTGCCAAGGGCCATGCTATGTGCTTTACATCTATCAGGCTAACCTTCACATCTGTAAGGTAAATATTATTATGTCCATTTTACAAATAAAAAACCCAAAAAACCTGAGGTTAGAGAAGAGCCATGTAGGCCATGTAGGTGGCAAGTCAGAAAGCCAGGATTTGAACCAGCTCAGATGGTCTCACAGTCACTTCATGGCCTCATAGGCCTCCACATGCTACTCTCATCAAGGTCAGCTCTGACCATCATATTGATGAACCCACCAGATACAATGTTCAGGATCAGTATATTTAGCCAGTAATGCTGCTGCATTTATACTTAACTACCACAGATCATCTCATGTCCTGTTCCTCTCTGTGGTGCTAAGAACAACAAAAGAGTAAATAAAGGAGGAAGAAAAAAGAGGGTAGATCCTTTCTCAGTGTAGATCCTCATTCAGTCATTCAATTAAACTTTTTTTTTTTTTTTTGAGAGAGAGAGAGAGAGCATGAGATGGGGAGAGGGGGCAGAGGAAGAGAGAATCCCAAACAGGCTCCACACCCAGCACCTTGTGGGGCTCGATCCCACGACCCTGGGATCATGGCCTGAGCCAAAATCAAGAGGCGGAGGGAGGCTCAACCAACTGAGCCACTCAGGCACCCCAATAAAACCATTTATTGAGCAAGGCATTTTACTAGGTACTTGGGAGACACAAAGATAAAGAAAAGCCATCAGGGAATTTACAATTTAGAAGAGGAGATAAGGCATGTGTCCAGAATCACAAAATTATGAGGAAGGATGTGATCTAAGCCAAGGAGAAGTTCAAAGGGCTCTGCAGGTGAGGAGAGTAGAATGATATTCAGGAGATGCGGGTTCAGGTTCACATCATCAAGAATGGACACTTCCAAAAGCACAGAACATTCTCTGTGCTTGGGGGGAATGCAGTCCCATGTGAGAACAAAACCATAGATGGAAGAACAGAAATAGTGGAAAAGAAAGTGTGGCAGGGAGAAACCAGTATTGAGTATAAAGTTAAATTACATTTTACGATATTCTGAAACTATTTTTTTGTCTCTCTCCCTCTCTGTGCCTGCGAAAGACAGCCATGTATGAAGGGGGAGGGGAGAGAACACACACACATAAAGATCTGAATCAGAGCAAATCTTTGGCCACCAAAGCCCTCTGGCCGAGATGAGAGATGCCACAACCCCTCCAGTGTTTGACTGCCACGGGGGCAGGGCCCTCAGGAATGTGCCACCAGGAGGAAATGGAGCCTGGTTCAAGTAACTCTGAAGCCAGATTTGGGCTGAGATTGCCCCGAGGGTGCCCGGAAAAACAGGAGCAAAAGGAGATAATAAGCAAAATGGCTTGGCGGGTTTTTTTCACTCCCTCCTTCTATCATGGAGCTTAACAGACAGGCCTTTCTGTGTCAGTGCACACACTTCCCTGGGGTCTAGCAGGGGAGGGGGCGGGGGCTTATGAAACTGAGATTGGATCTGAAGGGTATGTAGTTTCTATTGTGGGGTTGTCGGGACAATGAGGGTGAACAAAGAGGAAGATAACGGGCATCCGGAGCATTTGCTGAAGCGTGAAGAAGGGCCAAAAATATCCCTACCGATTGCACCCCTGTCGGATTTGTGCCACTTTCTAATGTCAGTGAATCACTTCTGCTTGTTGAACCATAAACCCCAGACAAAGTGCATGCCCCAGAGTCTCCAGGTAGCCCTGTTTGGGCTGCCTGTAAGGATGCTTTGAAGATAGAGCTCCCAGATATGCGGCACACTAACAGTAGTGGGGAGGAAGTACATCTGCCCCATTTGGGCATGATGTGCCGTTTCTAGGATTAGGGCAAAATATGTATGTGGGAGGAGAGTGGTGTTTCCTCATTAGCTACGTTCGAAACTGGAGGGCGTCTTATTGAGGGAGGGCTCGTTTCTGTCCCCGCTATGTAAGATGTTGAAGGGAAAGGTAGGGCAACAGCTGAAGGGCTGATGCGTTTGTTGGGCCAAAACTGGGCCCAGCAAATAGCTGACCGGTTCTAAACTTGTCCTTTTGCTCTCTGGCTCTCTCCCAAAAGAGAGCTGCATGTTTTATTGCTGTCATCTGTTTGTGTTTCAGACACTTATCGCTCGGGGAGGCTCACACTGCCAAACTTGGTGGTTCGTGCCCAAAGCTCCTCTCTGGGGGGAAGAACAACTTTTGTCAAACCGTGAACTGTCTTCTAAACAAGACTGATCTATGAATACAGAAGTGGATCCTCAAAGCCTTGGCTCGAATTGCGGTCAGACTAACGTGGAGGGCATTTGGACTGAAGTCCAGTCTCATGCAGAGTTCCTGGCATAATCCCAGTCCTCCCTGCTTCCTGAGCTGCCTTCAGGTTCAGCTCTGGTCACATCTTCCAGACTGAGAGCCGGTGATGCCCTTCCCCCACCGCACCTAGCCTCTCTGGGTCTCTCTGAAATGGTTCCTTGGTCAAGAAGGTAAGAGGTCAAGGACCTCACATGTGAAGGTGGCAAAAACAGTTGTGGGATGAAAGATGAAGGGACAGTGTGTATACTTCCCTTAGGGCTCATGGCCAAGGAGAGAGGAATCAACTTGTTCCAAGAAGGTAAGATGATTCTGGATGAGGTTCAGTAGCTACAAGCCTAACCCTTAGTATCTCAGGGCTCTCAGAAGACCGGAAAATATCTTTGTGCAGGAAGTACATATTATGCTAAGGGACAAAAGTCCTTGTACTTCAAAATGTATACGTATATGTGTGTATCAATGAAAATAATATTGGGTCAGTTTCTGCATGGCATACAATCATTCATTCAACAAATAATTACTGAATGCCTACTAAGTACCAAGCACTGTTCTGTGCTGTGAGGATACGACAGTGACCAAAACAAAAATTTTTCCCTCAAGGAGGCAGGAGAGGGGAATAAACAAATCATCAATTATGGTACTTCATATGACATTCAGTAATAAATTTAAGGAGAAAACAAAACCACAGAGAGCTGTAGAGAATTCTAGGGGCCAAAGAAGACTTGAAATTTTAAAAATGATGGTTGGGGCAGGCCTCACAGAGGAGGTGGCATTTGACAGAGATATAAGTGGAGAGGAACAGCCATGCAGCTATCTGGAGAAAGGACTTTCTGGATGTTCATTCATAATAAAATGCATCTCAAAGCAGCCAACAAAATACAGTTTTTTCATCAGTGGCCCCAAGTCTAAAAACTTCACCTATCTCTTTGAGGCCTCCTATTTTGCAAAGATACTGAGACAGAGGGGCTGGCCACACCCTGGGCAGGGGGAGTCCCTCTCCAAATAAAACAGAACGTGTCACAGGGAAGAATCAGGAAGTTTCTGGGTGGCCAGGGGCAGAGCGCAGCAACTGTGTGTCTCCAAGCAAAACCACATACACATCAAGCAACCAAATTAAATGATGGAAATAGGAAAGGGGCTCCCACCAAACAGTCACTTTTTATATCCTCTTCCTTCCTCCTTTCATCCAATTTTCAATAATGTTCAGTCCGATTCAGATATAAACTATTAGCAAATGTGTGAATAAATGGCTCCCAGTATCACACCCAATTGTGTACGTTGTTCTCTAGACACTTGAATGCAAAACAGAGGAAAGAACACATGACTAGTCTAGGTCTTGTCTCCAAGGAGAGGCCAACAGAATTAACTCCAGAGAGTAACCTTTGTAGTTAGTAAAAATGAGCAGCCCTCATCCTCTACTCTAAAAACCTATGGAACTTGGTCTCTCTCTCTGGCTTTCATTGTCACATGAGAGGAGAACACAGTGGCTCCATTCTGCTGTTGAGGTCCCACGACATCTAGCATGAGATGAATGGCACTCTGAGCACCATGACCTCTTTCAGAGGCCTTAGGATTCACTTCTCTGCCCCTAGCCTGACAACCATCAACCAAATAAATGCAGGCAACACCCCCACTGCTCAACGTTAACAATCCACACAGGGTGCCCTGATGTAAAAACTCATGTGATCAGAATCCATGGCAGGTAAGAACCCACATAAGAATCTTCCTTTAATAGGTACAATGGAGCTATCCAGCCCGAGGTAAGGAATGGTGTGTGTGTGTGTGTGTGTGTGTGTGTGTGTGTGTGTGGCAGGGTGGGGGTGGGGGGGTGGTTTGTGACTGGAAGGGGATTTGTGGGGATTTGTGAGAAGAACCTCAAATTCTATCCTCACCCCTACTCTAGCAGAGTCCCTTTGGTAATTTGCTGGATCTTTATTTGCCTCAGTTTCTTCATCTATAAAAAAGACCATGAAAATAGGCCTACCTTATCATACTGTTATGAGAGTTAAATGAGTTAATATTTGTAAGGCACAACAGTTCCTGGAATATAGTAAGCACTTCATAATAAGTCTTTTTATTATTCTCAAGGAACAAGAAAAGATCTGTATCTCTATTCTCTGCCTTCCTGTGTATTTTTTTTTTCATTTTATGAAACCCAATCTCAGATTCTGCTGAAGAGGGACTGCAATATGAAAAAGGAAAGGCATAGCTCTCTCCATGGAAGACAGAACCTGATGGAATGTCTTATTGAGTCATGTTTTAAACACACTTCCTTCTCCTCCTCTTCCTCCTCCTCCTCCTCTTTCTCCTCCTCCTTCTCCTTCCCTCTCCTCTTCTTCTTCTTAGAGAGGAAGGAGGTGGGAATTGTAATTCTATACATATTTTAAAGTGTACCAAACAGGGGCGCCTGGGGGGCTCAGTTGGTTAAGCAACCGACTTCGGCTCAGGTCACGATCTCATGGTCTGTGGGTTTGAGCCCTGCATCGGGCTCTTGCTGACAGCTCAGAGCCTGGAGCCTGCTTCAGATTCTGTGTCTCCCTCTCCCTCTCTGCCTTCCCCGCCCCCTGCCCCAGCACACTCTATCTCTCTCTTTCTCTCTCACAAATAAAGTAAAAACATAAAAAAAATTTTTTTAAGTGTACCAAACAGTAGCAGTATTGTTCTGTACAGTCTATTTTACTTTAGATTTGCCCACATATTTACCATGCTCATTGTTTTCCATTGCTTCCTATATCTCCAACCTTCTATTTGAGATTATTTTCTTTCTAATCCTCACTTCTATATTTTCTATTCATTTGACTCTCTGTTCTTCATTCTATATATTTTCTTCTGGTTTATCTTCCACTTCACTAATACTTTCTTCAGCTGTGTCTAAACTGCTCTTATACCCATTTTTTAAGCTCATAATTTTGGCTTTATATTTTTCAGTTCTAGAGTTTCTATTTGCTTCCTTTTCAAATATTTTTTCATCATCTTTCACGCTTTCTAATTTTTTTTCTAAAGTTTTTGAATTTTTGGTCTTTTTTCCCCCTTGAACACACAAATAAAGTTACCTTAAGGAATATTTCTGGTAATTTCACCACCTGGAGTCCCTCTGCATTTATGTCTCCTTTGCATTGTTCCTTGCAGTTTTCATTTATGTTGTCTAGTCTCTTTTTTTGCTTTGATATCTTCTATTTCTGTACTGGATATTGTATTTGAAAATCTATAAAAATTAAATGAGAGCTTTTCTTCCAGCAAAGTTTTTTTTCTTTTTTTCCAGGCATCTGGGTACACTAGATGTATTGGATCATCTTAATCCAATTTCAGGGTCTAGGATTTTCTGTGCCACCCAGATTATTTGAAGCTGAGTTACATCCATTTGAGGACTAATTTACCTTTCTCTGGGTATTTCTCCTTCCTAGGTCTTCAAGATTGAAGGGTTTTTCAGGGCCTCCCACACATGGTAAGCCTTGGACATCTTTTATTTGTTCCCCCATCCCCCTGAGGCTTCTGTCCTATTCTTGATTGGGTTTGACTAAATCTTATTTTGATTAGCTTTTAGATACCTTCAAGAAGATGTTTTAAATAGTTTTTCAGATTTTCGGATTGTCTTCAGCAAGCAAATTTGTTCAAATTGTCCCAAGGATACTATTATTTGTTACTTCTTCCACTGAAACATTTTACTGGGGTGCTGTAAATGGTATGGCTGAAAGATCTATACACAAGTCCTGTCTTTACTGCTAATAAACAGTATGCACTTGGGCAAATAACCTTAGTTTTTTGGATTCTATTTCTCTTTTACATCAGGAAATTTAATTAGATGATGCTTAATGTTCCTTCAAAGCCCAAAATTTTATGACTTCTTGGTTTAGGACTTTCCAAAGAGAAAAGTAGAATACATTAAGAACAGAGTTCTTAAACTTGTAGAAGTTTAAACTAACTAAAAGTATCAAATATGTTTGCATTATTCTAATCCCAGCATGTTTTTTAGGAAAATGTTTCTTAATATTAAAGCTAGTGACTGATTTCAACATTCTTTTTTTTTTTAAGCTCATTTGTTTATTTTGAGAAAGAGAGAGAGAGAGAAAGAGAGCAGGTGAGGGGCAGAGAGAGAGAGGCAGAGAATCCTAAACAGGCTCCAGGTGGTCAGCAAAGAGCCTGACACGGTGCTGGATCCCACCACTGTGAGGTTATGACCTGAGCTGAAATCAAGATTCAGTTGCTTAACCGACTGAGCCACCCAGTTGCCCCTCATCATTCGTTTATCTAAGGATGTAGGAAGCCTGAAGCCTATCTGTGTCATCAAGATCCACTTGTATGGTAGCAACCACTCCAGTTTTTTAGAAGAGAAAATCAAGTGTAAGTGATTGTTGGCCAGGGACTGGGGAATTCTAAAGGCAAAAAACCGAGCTTGAAGTCACTAACTGCTTTGTTGCAGGTACCTCCCTTGGAGCTGGAGGATCAAAGAAAAGAGGACGGAATTACTGAAGCATAGAAGCTTGGAAGAAGGGTCTGTGGAGACAAAACTCAGACCTCTGCACAGAGGACCTGCTGGTGGCTCATGTCTCAGGAACTTTGAGGAAAATCTCCGGGGACTAGGACTCAGCCTTGAGGAGAGTCCCTGTTGGCTAGTCGGGGGTTGCTGAGGGAGCACAATTAGGCTGGTTCTAGGAGTGCTGAAGAGCAGCCAACTAGAATCAATGGCTGCTACAGGAACAAACCGCTTCTGTCCAGGGAAAGACACACACAAAAAGGAGCCAGTCTCTTCTCTCTCATCCAGCCTTACGGCTTCTCTCTACTGCCCGCAGCTGGCAGAGCCTCACACAGAACCTGCAGGCAAAGGAGAAACCCTGCCCCAGCATCACAAAGCCGATTATAAAAGGATAGGTTTAAACTTGACCGACAATATTTTAATAACCAGTACGCCATCTTATCAACCTGCAGTGGCTCTGGTTTATTTTGTTATGCTGTCGCTGTGGATTATTGGAATTTTAAATAATAACCTGTGTTTATGTTCCAGGTGTTTATGTTGCTTTACCTGGACACGGTATGTCTACGTCAAACATGGGTGCCCTAATACATAGCAAAAGAAGTCAAACTTCCAGAGCAATAATTGACAAGGTAACCACTTTAAGAAGCAAAAGCTTGGGGCGCCTGGGTGGCGCAGTCGGTTAAGCGTCCGACTTCAGCCAGGTCACGATCTCGCGGTCTGTGAGTTCGAGCCCCGCGTCAGGCTCTGGGCTGACGGCCCGGAGCCTGGAGCCTGTTTCCGATTCTGTGTCTCCCTCTCTCTCTGCCCCTCCCCCGTTCATGCTCTGTCTCTCTCTGTCCCAAAAATAAATAAAAAACGTTGAAAAAAAAAAAAAAATTAAAAAAAAAAAAAAAAAAAAAAAAAAAAAAGAAGCAAAAGCTTATTTTTTATTCCTGTTTTCAACCTTTCTATATTTTGCTATTTAATAAATTATCTTGGGCTGCCTGGGTGGCTCAGTCATTTGAGCAACCAACTCTTGATATCAGCTCAGGTCATGATCTCATGGTGCACGGGATTGAGCCCATGTCTGGCTCTGTGTTGACTGCATGGAGACTGCTTGGGATTCTCTCTCTCTCTCCCTCTCTCTCTGTCTCTCTCTCTCTGCCCCTCCCTTACTAGTGTGAGCTCTCTCTCTCTCTCTCTCATAATAAATAAATTTAAAAAAATTACCATACCTTAGCTTGTACAACACTCATTCGCTGTACTGTAATATACCATTAGAAAACAATTCTTGCCCCTATATCCCCAAGCTAGCAACATCTGAAACATCAGTTTATTGTACTGAGTCTCCGAAGGGTCTCTGTGATTCATACACTCTAACATGAGCTTCTGCCTAAATACAGACAGATTCCAAGGGAGTCTTTCCTCGAGTGACCTGTGATTAATCTGGTTACTTGTAAACAAATAAGCTTCCTTCTGCTTTAGTTTGCTGCATTTCTCCGTCCCTTCCTTTCTTTGCCACCATAAAAGGACTGGCTCACATTGTGTTAAAAGTCACATTTCATTACAATGCACTCCGCAGTGGGGTTTAAGTTATTTTTATTATTGTGGAATTTGTTATCTCTAGTGATGTTTCTTGCTAATCAACTATCTTAATTAGGTTTCCCAAATCCTTATGTTACCCTGAGACTCATTGAAACATCCATGTTTGTTTTGTAATAAATGAGTTATTTCTATATGGTGGAATGCTCTGGGTTTTTTCCAAATCAGCTGAAGAGATGAGAGCTGAAACTTATACCCCCAAAATCAACATGAGAACTAACATCTATGCAGCTTGATATCCTGATATGTTTACCAACATAGAGCAACCGGCATCAACCAAGACCAAAGCAGAGCAAACATTATATCAATGAAATATAGGCTTTGCTATCTGTTAAGAATCATGACACTAAGAAAGACATCAAGGCATGACGTTGCTTGGCACCAGCAACCAGTTAATCAGATTTCTCCAGTTGCAAACAATAGACATCTTCTTCAGTAAGTGTAAGTTGACACAGAATTTATGATAAAATATTTAACAGTGCGCAGCTTCTCTGAAGGGGCCACGGCAACAGTCTTGGAGGCAATGCATCCAGGAACAGTGCCCAAATCACACACTAGAACCACTGTGGTGAAAAACGCGATGGCCCTTGAATTACAGGGCATACAATTGCAGTTAAGCAAGATGAATAAGCTCTAGAAATCTGTACAACATTGTACCTATGGCCAACAATGGTGCATGGCACATTTAAAAAAATTAGGAGGGTAGGTTTTATGTTAGGTGCTCTTACCACAGTAAAATTCAAAATTTTTCAATAAATAAAAAATAAAAGGAGTCCAAGGAACAGACACTGTAAATTGTCCTTTTGATACTGAGTTCTGGCCTCTACAAGTAGAAATGCTGCTTCTATCATGTCCGGAAGCCTGAAGCTTTCTGCTTTGTCTGTGGGTTCTGGGCAGCATTTCTTCCTGATATAGTCCTATGTGACCGCGTCTGGTTGGTTGAGTCTAGCTCACATCCCCTGTGCCCTGGCTGCCAAAGAGGCTGAAAAAGCATGTTTTTGCCTGCACGGAAGGCTGAAGGAGCGAGTCTGGGAGGCACTGACTCATAAGATAGGGAATTCCCAAGTACAAGATGAATGTTTAAATGTACTGGCTCTCAAAAGGAATGGAAAACGCCCAAGTCATTTTTCCACGTGTGATCCTTAACATCTACATCCTCATATCTCAGGGTGCTGGTGAAAATGAAGATTTCTGGGTCCTATGGCCAAACCCAACGAACTGGAATCTCTGCAGGGGAATTGCCACCTCTGCTCCCCATAGGCTTCTCAGATCATGGTGATGAATGCTACTGAGTGAGAAGCTTACGCAGTTTACATTTCCAAAAGCACTGTGAAAAGTTGTACTCGGTAGACTTGGAGCGGATAAGATAAAACTATCCCTGCTACCTCAGTCAGAGATCAAAATCTCTGCAATTCTATACAGAAAAGCCTTCTGCTATGGACAAGAGAAACGGTCAATATCTTCTCTTCTTTCCAGGCAGGAGCATCAAAGGAGAGAAAAGAAGATAGTGCGACAGTGTGTTTGGGAGCATGGGCTCTGAAGCTGGACTGCTTGGGTTTGAATACACTCTATCCCAACTAGCAGTGTGTGGCAGCCTGTATTTTCCAAAGCTGGCCACAGCAGCATCTCCCATCGCACGTGCTGTTCTAGAATCTTCCACACGCTGACATTGCCCCAGCAAGACATGGAGGAGGCAGTTTCTCCTCCTCTTGAATCAGGGCGGGCTGCTTCAACCAACGGAACATAACCAAAGTCATGCTTTGTGACTTCTGAGACAAACTCATACAAATCTTGTGCATTTCTACCTGGTCCTCTGGGGACACTCACTCTGGGAATCTAGCCATCATGCTCTGAGGAAGCCCAAGCAACCCATAGACAGACCGACACAGAAGGGAACTGTGGCCCCTGGCTCGCAGCCCTGGCCGATCTCCCCCGTGACTTGCCAGCCATATGAGTCATCTTGAAAGTGGATCCTCCAGCTCCCCAGTGAGCTGTCCTACGTGATACCATCTAGAGCAAAGACCAGTCTTTCCTGCTGATCCTTAAAAACATAGTAGATCTGGGGCGCCTGGGTGGCGCAGTCGGTTAGGCGTCCGACTTCAGCCAGGTCACGATCTCGCGGTCTGTGAGTTCGAGCCCCGCGTCAGGCTCTGGGCTGATGGCTCGGAGCCTGGAGCCTGTTTCCGATTCTGTGTCTCCCTCTCTCTCTGCCCCTCCCCCGTTCATGCTCTGTCTCTCTCTGTCCCAAAAATAAATAAAAAAAAAAAAAAAACAAAAAAAAAACAAAAAAAAAAAACATAGTAGATCAGTGAAAAAAAACTAAGCAACTGCAATTGTTTTAAGCCGCGAAATCAGGCTGGTTTCTTATGTAGCAAGAGATCACTGATAAGGAGATGAGTTAATTAACGTCTTTGAGCTTCAGTGTCTCCGTGTGTAAAATGGGGAGTAAGAATTGTATCAACCTCATAGAATTGTAGTGAGCACCAAATGTTATTAAATGTAAAGCGCTCAGAAAATAGCCTGACTTACAATATGTGCTATCGTTGGTTTGAGAAAAGGGTTGAGGGTGGATGGGATGAAAAACAAGGACATAGGCGATCCAGAATTCCTTTGGACACGAAGTCAGATTTGCTCCAAATTTCACATATCCCAGGTGGGGCATTTTAAATTAGTTAGTACCCAAATGATAACTTTTCTTAGAACGAAAAATGAGCTTCACTTCGAATTTTCCCTATAATTTCAGCTAAACCGATTTTAATAAATACTGATTTAATCAAACAGTATTATTTATTCCTAACCACGAATCATTTATTTTATCATTTCCAAAGCAGTCTTCAGAGTCTAGATACCTGGTGTTTTTTCAAATCTCTCTTTTCCTTAGTGAATGACCTTAGCCAAGTACCTCAGTTCTCTCCAAAGACTTAGTAATTTCCAAATAAACATTTGGAAAATAAATAATCACGTATGGTACAAATGTTGCCTCTTCCTGTTTTTCCAGCGCATGGTTGTTTACCAGGAAAATAACCTGTTGGGAATAACAGAGCTGAGAATCAGAAAATCTGGCACTGCAGTTCAAATACGGGCACTAAAATGTCACAGGAACAAGGTGCCAGGGGATGGACCATTGCTCAGGGAGACAGCGGGCAAAATTAGAAGGATCTAGAAAGGCAGGTCACCCTCCTAGGGTCAGAGTCATATAAACTTCCATCACCTAGCAGATGTCTCTGGGACAGGGACAGATTACCTAGTTAACATGAGTCCTCTCTTTTTCCCACTATCTCAAAATACCTTTAAGATATTGTATTTCCTTTCCAAGCGTTGCATAGAAGAATGCTCCCCAAAACTTATTATCTTGCAGTTTCTGGAGGTCAGGAATTAAGGATAGGTTTAGCTGGGTGGCCCAAGGTCTTACAGGAGGTTGCACTCAAGCCACTGGCTGGGGTTCCAGTCCCAGCTGAGAGCATGACGCAGGAGGATCTTCTTCCAAGATCCCTCATATGGTTGGAGGCCAGAAGCCCCAGTTCCTTGGCAAATAGGCCTCTCCATGCGACTACTCACAACATGGCAGCTTGCTTCCCATAGAGCAAGTGGCTCATGAGTGAGAGACGGAGAAACTTAGAAGGAAGCTGAAGTAGTTTCATAACCTAATCTTGCATGTGTTATGCCACCCCTGCTACAGTATTGTATCTGTGTCACTGAATAACCCTGGCGCCGTGTGGGGTAGGACCACACAAGGGTATGGATACCAGGGGACAGGGATCACTGGGGCCATTTTCAAGACTACCACAGCCGTCCCTGTGTGAAAAGCTTTCCTTTGTGTTCCTTTCAAGTCTTCTCTCGACGTTCATCTGAATCACATTTCATCTGTGTCAAAGTCTGGGAGGTAAGCTAGAGAAGGCACAAAGCCCACGGAAAGCACCCAGTCAAGTCACGTCAATGGCTCTCTAGCCAGGGGCCACCACGTATGTGGCTCTGAGCTGGACGCCACATGGGCTGCAGACACAAACAGCTGTGGCATCTGTTCCCTGAGAGCTATCGTTCTTCTGGGACAAACAAGTCAGATTGTGCACAAGACAAGGCAAAATATAGCAAATACACAATAAAGAAGTTGTGTTAACACCAAGAATATAGTGAAGTGTTATTTTGGTCATTTAAGTTTTAATTAGTAAACTGAATAAAGACATTAGCCTAGGTGATCTCAGGAATCTATTCAACTTTCAGTTTCTTGAGGATTGTATGCCCACAGAGTATGGAGAGTGGAAGGAACCCCAGCCTGGCCTCTAGGATCAAGAAGCTTCCAGAGTCGGCCAAGATGGTCTCCAGGTCCTCAAGGAACTGTGGCATGTGTGGGCTAAGAAGGGAAAGAGTGGAGGTTGAGGGATGCAGTTCATTTCCATAATTTCATTATACTTTAGTACAAAATGACGTAAGTCATTTCGCAATTTCAAGAAGCTTTTCTTGCGTCCATTTCAAGATAAAGGTTTGGACTTACATTTCTCCTTGTCCTTTGAAAATTATACATTAATGATGCATTGCTCAGGTCTATAAGGCCATGCCTATTTTTTCCCAGGATTCTTATTTTCTTTCTTGCAAATTGGTATTTATATTGCTGCTTATTCTGAAAAGTCAACCCACTTTATTTAAAATGCTAGAGTTTTGTTCCTGTTGGTGTGGGTAATAGTGAGCACTCAAGCAACATCCTGGCAAATCTGTAAAATAAAATAAAAATCCACCCAAACTGAAAAACCAGTAAGCTGGATGAGTGAAAATCATGCTGAATGTGTCCTTTCTCCTTCCGCTAAACTTCTGTATTTTAAGAAATCGATTTTAATAGTGAGTAGTTTTAAGAAGTCTTTTCTTTCTCATTGTATTAGCCTATGTCTTCACTTCTTTATATCGATGGCTTTAAAAAAACAGGTGCCTTCTGCAAGTTGTGCTCTGTAAATACCTTTGCTACGGGGGAAAGCCATTGTGCCCTAGACTCTGTTTCCTGGGGACAGCATCAGCGGTAACTGGGATCTTGCAGGTGTCATCCTAGACCTACCGAATCAAAATCTGCATTTTTTTTTTTTTTTTTTTTTAATTTTTGGGACAGAGAGAGACAGAGCATGAACAGGGGAGGGGCAGAGAGAGAGAGGGAGACACAGAATCGGAAACAGGCTCCAGGCTCCGAGCCATCAGCCCAGAGCCTGACGCGGGGCTCGAACTCACCGACCGCGAGATCGTGACCTGGCTGAAGTCGGACGCTTAACCGACTGCGCCACCCAGGCGCCCCAAAATCTGCATTTTTAACAGGAGTCCCAGGTGGCTGGTATGCGCATTAAAGTTGAGAAGGTCTGTTCTAGGACCATCGCTGAGAGCAGAGGGTTACTTGTATCTCTCGATGGTATATATGCATCCAGACCAAGCTGGCAGATGGACATGGTGAGTACTTGGAACTTTCAGAGATCTCTTTCTTCCTCCTTCCCTCTTTTTCTTTCTCCTTCTTTTTCTTCCTCCCTTCCTCCCTTCCTTCCTGCCTTTCTTCCTTCCTTCTTTCTTTCCTCCCTGCCTCAACTCTCTCTCTCTCTCTCCATCCCCCCTCCCTCCATTCCTTTCTTTCTCCCTCCCCTTTACCTGCACTGACATTATCTTTTTTATTTTTCTATGGAAATATTGAAACGATTGAGACTTGTTTTTGTTTTTCTCCATCACATGAAGCTGATCCCTTTCATCTTTGATTCAGCCAATTCCCTTCAAAGCTAAATATTAAACAGATCTGTCTCCTGACAGCTGACCCCAAATTGGGACATGCCGTGGTCCTCCCCTTGGGGGTTGAGAGCTGAGCCGACAAAGGTGGAGGAGAGACAGGATGGAGCCAGTTCCTGTCCCCTGGGGAAGCCTGAAAGTTGTGTCTCTGCCTTCACATCAGCCAAACAGCCAATAGCCAAACAACCAATAGCTTCTGGAAGGCATTCTTGTAGAAATTCCTCCTTTTGCCAGAGGGTGAAAGGGTTGCTAATTGATTTTGTCTGCCTTTCAGATGGACTTAGAGAGACATAGGGTTTGAATTCTAATAGACAGATAATGTTTTTAGATACTGGAGCAAAGTTTTTTATGTACACCATGTGACCTAGCTTGACATATAAGTACTTTTTTTGTTTTGTTTTGTTTTGTTTTTACCAGCTTGTCATTCTGTTCAGTGAAATAGAAGCAGTAAAGTTTATCGGTTTGACCACCTTCTCAAAAACGTATTTGGTTCAAAAACCATGACTTATTCACAGCAAATTAATAAAAGAAAGTCGACTCTTCCCAAATGCTTTGAGACACAGGTGGCCCGGCCTCCTACCGTAGAGATGGGTGGAGGGTGCCGACCTGACGACAGACCTCTGGCCAAAGAGAATCCGCCTCGGACTGTCTGCTGTTTCCAGGGCTGGTGCCCAAACACAGTGTGCTTTTGGCTTCACATCTGATGTGCTGTGTGTTGACACATAAAATATGGAAGACAGGAGTCAGAGAGAAGAGAAATGCCAAAGCATCAGTTTACCTTACCATTTCGTGCGCAAATGAGAGCGAGAGATTAATCTCATTCAGAGCTCCAATTTATTCCCTTTTGTTTTTCTACATCACCTTCTTCTAGCTTTCTATAATTTACATATTCCCCTAATGGGCCTAAAATCTTCTTAGATCAGGCAAGAATATGACCTTGTTGTTTCGATAACTGTTCAAAATTAATTTTTACATTTTTTTTTTTTAAACCTGAAGTTACTCTTGAGGTCGGCGACCAGTGGTTTTGTAACTATTATTAAAAACCAAGGGCTCCTCCTAGCGATACTGCTAAATCAATGTTACTAATCCATACTAGATCATACTACTAATTCCAGCTGCATTTGTTTTTGTTGTTTTTGTCGCCTAACAGGTCCGTTACCCTTACCAAACACACACTGAGAAGAATCAATCTATTGAGTTTTCGGAGACCAATAATGGATGTATTTTAGCACCCTGCAGTAACTCCTTCCGACCACTAGGGGCCATTTGACTAAATTATCTTCCCGCTTCAAGGGACAGTTCCCCAGCAGACCCCTAGGGGGCAGAAAGAGGACCTGCTCCAAATCTCCAAAGTGGGATATTCTTAGGGGTAGAATCAGGCTCGTGGTATTCCATGGTTCAGTATTTCTCGAATCGGTTTTAATCCTAGAACCAGTTACTGTACAGGAGCGATGCATCTACAAGGAAACTGCACTGGCAAAAGTGGAGTAGAATGAAAACGAAGTCTTATCTGCTTTAGGCAAATATCGGTCGCCTGCTCCTTCCCCTAAAAAAGAAATGCAGCCAAAATCGCTACTGCCCTCCCCTCCGCCCCCTTCCAAACCCTCCATCCGCGGTCCCCTCTTATCCTCTGGCTAAGATGAAAAAGTGCACCAGGTGCTCAACGCGGGGGTGGGGGAGGGGGAGGGTTATATTCTTTCTCCTTCCATGCCTGCGATTATGTATTAAGCAGTACCATTCCGGGCCAGGTACACCAGGCACCAGGAGCTTTTTGAACGTGATTAGCAGATTTTGGAAGACACCATCTTGCTGGGTTTTACCGATGTCCAGCACCAGGAAAGACTGTTGGACGCCACCGGCTAACTGCACGGGTCCTGGCTACCTACCCAGGGGGCTGTGCGGCATTGGACGGAGCGACACCAGGGCCCGGCTGCCTGGAGGAAGGCCCCGCCTTTCTTCTGATGAGGTTGTAAGATGGTTCGTTTGCGAATGTGTGGAAAAAGCTTTAAAGGAAAGTACTGCAGGCTCGTTTGTTGTAATTGCATTTGAGTACTGTTGAATGTAAAATTGACACAGCCTCCTCATAATTAGAGTTGTCATCTCCAGGTCTTATTCAGAGTTTTCATCGCGCTTGAACTCGCGGCTTTGCCTGAAAGCTGAGATGTTTCATCTCAAAAGGCAACTGGCTGTGTGAGTAGAACAGAGAACCCAGTGGCAAGCTAGAGTTTTCTTCCATAAAGCGTTGTGTTACCGCAACGCAGTCCGGGTCATCCGGACAGCCTGTTCCTGCCACGCACGGTGATTGCTAAAGAAAGGATTTCCGGACTGGTGGATAGTTCCCCTTCTTCTAATGCCCATCGTGTTGGGATATCAGGGTGAGGGCTGAATCTTCCCGGTTGGAGTCTTCCAGTGGTTTCAGCTTTTTCATTCTGGTACATGGAATTGCGGGGGAAAGTCAAGTTTGAGCTTCAGGATATGGACAGCAGGCGGGAACTCTGCCTGTAAATTACAGTAAGAGGTCTGAACTCACAGGGCTTGGCAAGCAGTCGAGGTGGCCACGGTTGGCTTGGGCCCCAAGCCAAGGCCCCTACAGCGCAGGAGCCTAGCTGGGGCTTCCTCCCAGGGCCACCGCAGCTCAGCCTGTGCTTAGATGACAGACGAGCTCCTTGCTGCTTCTCCTGAATCATGGAAACAAACGGGCTGGGCCAGCATGGAATAAATGAAGCTGAAGATTAAAGAACATTTTAAGAGAGATGTGAATTAGCGATCTGGAGAGGCCCGTTTGGTCTTTCCCACTCTCTCGTATTTCAAAGTACCATCTTGTTTGGCCTTCTCCTTTCAGCCTTGGGACAGGGTGGCTGGTCAGGCAGCTTAGATCTTTTCAAGGACTTCTGGAAGCCGAAGTGCAGGAAGGACCTGGAGCCAGCAAAGGGAGAAGGCAAAGCCTTGTGTATAGACTTCTTCATCCATACCAAGAAGGTGCTCAGGCTTTGTACCTACTGCAGCCCTGAATCTTCCTGGAGACCTGAAAGTAAAGAACAGGGACACTCACAGAGCCCTAAGTTTCCCCGGTTGGTTCTACACTCTGCTCCTCTCCCCCTCCAAATTCCAACCCCCTGGATGTCAGGTTTTTTCAAGATCCATTTGAGCTCACCATAAACTGCCCATGGCAAGAACATTAATCTGTCTGTCTCTTGAGACGGTCTCGGGTGTGTTTATGAAATGAGCCCTGAAGAGTCCAGTTTCACAATCAACCATGCGCCTAAAAATAGGAGAAGTTTTGTTCCAAGATAATTTTGTCTTTAAACAGCAAGATCAACAAAAGATGCCTTCAGGGAACTGGTGGTCCTACACTCAAGCCTAATGAAACTCTGCACGGCCTCTCAGAGAAAGGAGGTGGGGGAGGGGGTGGATGTGGCTCCAACACGATTCTCTTCTCATCTTCTCACGCTGACCAACAGTTGAGATGAAGCCCCAGACAGTACATTATAACTATAAGCCATTAGGACCCTATCACCTGGGTCTGCTCATCCTATTTAATGAGGTATCTCAGGGCATGACAAGGCCCATGGTATAATTGGTCGGAAAGCGTTTTGTGAAGCCCAGAATGCTGGTTGCCAAGACTCTTTTCCTCCAAATTTTCAAATCCCTGGCTAATTCCCTGAAAATGTAATCCGGATGTTTCTAACTCATGTATTTCTAAACCTGTCCCCTTGTTGCTTTCAAAAAAGCATTTGATAGAAATTCAGAGTGAGCAGTTTTGTGTTCACCCAATCAAAAACTCCTGTAAATCAGGCTCCCCCAAGCCAGCCTGGGCTGTTGCAAAGTCTGACTACTTCTGTCTTATGTTTGTTTGCTTCTTTCTTACCGATCTTGTTAAATTCCCTCAGAAGCCCCGGAAGAGAGGTAGTATCCCACAGCGTACCATTCTGCCTTCAGGCTGGAGCATCCTTCCTCCAAGCTGGCAAACCGGGATCGCATCAGTAAGCAGGGAGGTCGTATGGAGTTGCTTAGGGAAGGGAGTGAAAAAGAATAAAGCAGAACTGAGTATCAGTTCTAAGGTTCTTGCTGCACGGTAGGGAGGGCTCTCTATATCAGCTGGTCGATAGGGAGACAGTTGGGCCTGGCTGCTATGTCAGTAGGGAACAGATTCCCCAGACACAACTCAGATTCAGCGTGAGGTCTCGGAGTCAAAGATGTATAGGGGAGATCTCATAGTCGGTAGGGAAGAGAGCCAACAGTTACTAAGAACTCATCGACTGTGTGCCGTATCCTGTAATACTCCCTTTACTAAGGCTGCCATTTTGTGTGTGTGTGCGGTCTGATGGACTTTGTTGGAATGTTCTAGCAAAAGACCTGAAGAAACGTCCTTAGAAAAACATCTACCCTTTTCCCTGGAGAAGATTGTCCTCATCCACCAAGCACACAGGTTTGAGAAAGATGCATATAGAACGATGAGTGAGGAAAGAGGCAAGGACCTAGGAGAAAGATTTTTCTTTTTCTTTTTTCTTTATTTCTGCCAATGGCAAGGTTTCGAAAGCTTTTCGAAAACAGAGCAATTGGCTGTGTTCAAAAGGCTGTGTTGGTAGTTAAGTAGGTGCTCTGTGCCCCCAAAGATTCCAGAATCCCACATGGTCTGTATTAGGTCATCCTGATTCAATTCCCTTGGTTCTGATGGAGAGGAGAGAGAGCTCTCTGCAGAGATATGTGTTCTAGAAGTCTCTCGACTGCCCTGATTTTAAAAAGAAACATGTTTGGGGGTCCCTGGATGGCTCAGTGGGTCAAGCATCTGACGTCGGCTCAGGCCATGATCTCATGACTTGTGGGTTTGAGCCCCACATCAGGCTCTGTGCCAACATCTAAGAGCCTTGAGCCTGCTTTGGAATCTGTGTCTGCCTCTCTCTGCCCCTCCCCTGCTTGCACTGTGTTTCTCTCTGTCTCTCAAAAATAAATAAACGCTAAAAAAATTTAAAAAAAACAACACATGTTTGCAGGATTGAGCTAAGATGCTGTAATAAGAAGGGATGGTGTAGTTACAACAGATAGAAATATGAATAAAAGAGCTCACAAAAGTGGGAATGCTTTTTTTTTTTTTTCTTAACAGTTGACTCACACAAGAGAGAAACCCCAGAGCCATGTTCACATTATGGACTTTTTAGGCCATTGCTTCCTAAGAGATGGTGGTTTCCATTTAGCTGAATCCACTGGAGCATACATTAATCTCCTTTTTATTTTTAGGAGGAAGAGAAACACATGACAGAAAAGATATGAAGTGATTGAAATGTCCTGTGCTGCTCCCCAAAACACGATTAAACATAAGATTAACCTCATAATATTATCTTATAAATATTTGTGTTTGACATGAATCATAATAACGATGACAGTAGTAAGTTCTCGTTGAGCACTTATTCTGGCCCTTTGACATAATTACTTCATTTAATCTTCTCAGTAATCCCTCCAAAAAAATTGAGGCTCAGGTTTTACATAATTTTTCTAAGACCACATTCATAATGCAGAGAGTTGAATCCCATGTCTCTTTGACTCCAAAATCCACACTAATCCACACCTCTTGTCTTTAAAATCACGTTGACCTATAAAAGGCAAGGGAACAGTGGATGAAGGGGCAGAGCCCTTGGCATTCGTTCAGGACCTGCTCTAGATCAGGTATTTTAAATATCTTTTCAAACGTCCAGGTTTACGTGATTAATAACTAGGTGAGCTGGGACTTAACACCAAGTGGATTTGCTTCTATAGTCCCGCCACGTTCTCTCGCCTGAACTCGCAGCCTAATATCCTTGAACCCAATGTGAATGTTTACATCGCAATGTGTGTTAAAGTTCTATTAGGAACCACCTAATTCTGAATCTAACTAGAAGCAATATTGGGAATTAAATTTCAAACACTAATGTTCTGGCTATCCATTGCTGCATAACAAATCATCCCAAAGTAGAGTGGCTTAAGAATAACAATTTATTCTTGTCGTAATCCAGATTCTGTGAGTCATAAATTCAGGCAGAGCAGAGCAGACGTGACCCTGGTTTTCTCCGTGACATCTGGGGCCTCAGCTGGGAAGACCTGAATGGCTGGAGAGCAGAGAGACTAAGGACCGAATAGCCATTTCTCTGTCTCCGTCTCTCTGTCTCTGTCTCTGTCTCTGTCTCTCTCTCAGGCTAGTTGGACTCCTTAAATGGTAGCTCAGAGCCTCAAAAGCAAGTGTTGCAAGGAACAGGAAGTGAAAGCTACCAGTCCGTTAAGGCCAAGAGCCAGAAGTGGGGTCCATGTTTCGTTTCTACTAGAGTCTAGCATATTTTGTTTGTTGACACAGCTACAGAGCCCACCCTGATTCAAAGGGGGGAGAATAGTGACCCTATCTCTCGATGGAAGGAGTACCCAAGATTTGGGGGTCAATTTTTAACCCACCACAGTAAGCTTTAAAATCGTCCAAACACATTAATGTTGGCTGAATTGCTGACGTCATTGTAACAGACGACACCCTGAACTGTTTTTCCCTCCAGGCATTGTCCAAATTTGTCAACAGATATTAATATTAGACAACTACTATAGATATAAATCATCATTTGGCTTTTCTTACACCTACAGGTGAAGATCTTAGAATGTATTTTAAGGGAGGAGCAAAGGAATATTTACTGGTAGACCACCATGCCCAAAGTAATCAGGGTAGGCAGTTTGCCTACCTCTTAATCCTCTTAATTACTTGAATGCATTATACCCATTTTACAGATG
This sequence comes from Neofelis nebulosa, assembly GCF_028018385.1. Taxonomy (NCBI): domain Eukaryota; kingdom Metazoa; phylum Chordata; class Mammalia; order Carnivora; family Felidae; genus Neofelis; species Neofelis nebulosa. Next base: position 116,170,858 of record NC_080789.1, on the reverse strand, counting down.
AGGAAGCCAAGCCTCAAAGAGGCCCAAAGGGGTTTCCAAATATCAACATCCTTGTTGCCTCCACATCCTGCAAACATTCAGTGTCATTCGTTTAACACTCAAATTCGAATCACAATGACCCCTCTCTGGCCCCATGTGTAAGAGGACTCCACCACCCTCTGAAGACTCTTGAAGACTTATGTCTCTCCCTTGCTCGAATGTCCTGTTTCTACCTAATTCTTGGTCAGGTCTTGTCTCCACTTACTGGTCACATCTTTTCACAACCGCCCTCACCCTGAATGTGAACCCCAGACCCCTTTCTACTGATTCCATCCAACTCTTGTTACTACAAGGTTATTTTGAACATATCTGGGTTGTTCTGAAGGTTTGAAGGGAGTGGGGGGGTCCCTTCCCACTTGGCGGGGAAATAGCTTTTAAGTGAATACTAGGAAACACCGTTTTTAAAAGTACCTAAGCCATTTCAGTCCCTGGGAATTTCTCACTGGTCATTTGCTCCCGGCATGAACCACGGGCTCTCCTGCCATTGTCCTCTTGGTCTCTGACTCCCTATAGCTTCCTTTCCACCCCCCAGCCCCCCCTTCTGGCTGCTGTTAGAAATGAATATTCCACCAACCAGCTTTATGCACAGCAATCAGTTCCCCCTCTCGCTTGCCCTGGACCTCGGCAGCCATATCTTCACCTGGTGGGGTCTCTTTTCAACATCCAGAGGGGCCATCAAAATATTTTCATACACCATGACATTTCTCTTCGCAACAATTCTACTGTTCCCTTTTATAAAAAACAAGCATTCTCCCCTGCCCTTACTACACCAAAATTAAACACAAGCCAACCTGAGTCTCTCTAGCCGGTGATCCCGTCTCTCTGTCCTGCTGCCTTGGAGAATCAGAGCTAAGGCACAGGTGATTCAATGTAAGCACTGGGGTTTGTTGGCAATGTTCATGTGATGGATATGCCTTTGGATTTAGCTTCGATTCGAATGACTGTTTTTTGATTTTGGTGTTGTTTTTGTTTTTTTACATTTACTGATTTTTGAGAGACAGAGTGAGACAGAGCACGAGCAGGGGAGGGGCAGAGAGAGAGGGAGACACAGAATCGGAAGCAGGTTCCAGGCTCTGAGCTGTCCGCACAGAGCCCGACCCGGGGCCCGAACGCATGAACCGTGAGATCATGACCTGAGCCGAAGTCGGACGCCCATCCGACCGAGCCACCCGGGCGCCCCTCAAATGACTGTTTTTAAAATCTAAAATTCACTTAGCACATAAATATGCTCCACATGTAATAGATATTTAATAAATATGTGGAGAGTGAGTAAGTCAGTGCTAATGAATAAGGAGCCATAATGTTGAGAAAGCTTCAGTCCTTAGTCTCATGGCTTAGCAAGTAAACTAGCAAAATGAGTGAAATTCAGTGAAGGAAAACATGAAATCACATCAAAACACACCAAGCTCAGCTAAGGGAGATCAAGGAAAATTATCAATGGCCACAGGATGAGGCGGAAGAAAAGAAAAGGTAGCAAAGTCTACAGAAATTAGTTTCGGTTGGATATTTTTTAAAGCTTCCTTAATAAATACTTGAAAGAATAAATGTTTAATAAAGCTCCCTATTATTTGCAAAGTGCTGTGAATGTCAGGAAGTCATAATGCAGTAAGAGATTACCTAGAGAACTACGAGAAAGACTGTTCTTGGAGTTTAGGCAAAGTAATATTAGACTAAGGCAGCGCTGAATGGAGACGGAACCACCCCAGGAGGAAAACAATGGAATCATTTAAATCCGCATGCAATTAAAAGCTAACACATCCCTCTTTTTGTGAATATGTGTTTTCCTTAGGAGCTCCGTCCTGCTATAACGTTGCTGAGCTCACTTTTGCTGAGTGACTTCGTTACACAAGATGGTGATCATGGAAACTCTGGAAACCATGCCCCGTCTTTAGCTCTGTCAATAACCGTCCTCGGTTTACACGAAGTACACAGTGTGGGCTGATATGTGGAAAGCAAGTTTTCCCACAATACCCAATTAAGTTAAATTTGGAGGTCTCAGTCACTTTTTCCCCCAAGGGCTTAGAGCGAGCCTATTGGAAAGCATCTCGATCCTAGATATCCTACATCCCTCCTGAGTTGGAAACCGTGGATCTCCTGTGACAGGGAGCACTGCTGAGGTCACCCCACTCCTCTGACCACTCATAAATTTAGCGCTTCCCTTTTCTATGTCAACAGATCCTGGAGAGTGATTTTCGTTATTTCAGTACATTTTCTAATCACAAAGGAGGACAAACGAAAAGTAGCTCCAGTGAGAAGCTATAATAATGCAAGAGACAACTTATTTCCATATTAAATTAAACCCACTTGGGAAACTCACATTTTAGGACATGCTATCATAAGTACGCGTGTATACCTTATTTTAGAATTCTTAGTCCTCCCAGAATTGCTAAAAACATACCAGTTCGGGAAGCGAACACCCTTATTTTTGCTATTATTTTTTTATACAAAGCAAACGAAAATCAATACTTAACACATTTACAAAGCAATGTTAAGGGGCACCTGTGTGGCTCAGTTGGTTGAGCGTTAAACTTGTGATTTCAGCTCAGACTACGATCCCAGGGATTAAACCTCAAGTCGGGCTTCACTGGGCCCCTCGCACCCGTGCACGTGCTGTATAAATCAATCAATCGATCAGTCAATCAATCAATCAATCAATCAATAATTTCTTTTTTAAAAAGCCAGTGTTAAGAATGTTTTATCTTGTAGGAAAGTCTAAGTCTGGAATATATGCTGCCTGGCTCATTGAGACAATTTTTAACTTCTTTTTTAATGTTTATTTATTTTTGAGAGAGAGAGAGAGACAGAATGTGAGCGGGTGAGGGGCAGAGAGGGAGGGAGACACAAAATCCGATGCAGGCTCCAAGCTGTCAGCATAGAGTCCAACGCAGGGCTCGAACTCACGAACCTGACCTGAGCTGAAGTCCAGCACCTAACGGACTGAGCCACCCAGGTGCCCCTAGACAATTTTTAAAAGTCACTTAATCTCCTCAATTCCACCCCATCTGGTGGCTGACTTTATTTTCCCTGGATGTATTTTTAGTGTTGCCCTCCCGAATTTTGTTTGGGGTGTAAAAAGCCTTTTTTCTTTCTTCTTTCTTCTTTCTCTCCCTCTTTTTTTATTTTGCGTTTTCTGTAAAATGTATAAGGGCCCATTGGATACAACCCTCTTAAAATTTAGTAACAGGAAACGCATGCATCTTCCGAAGCAGTGAAATGCTCCCTTTCATCAGATGCTGAAAACAATGTAACCCATTGTGTTTCCTCTTTCCCTAAACTGCCAGGAAGCTCGGAATTAAATTTAATGTTAAGTTACAGTAACTATTTTAAATCTTCCCCTTTTGTATGCTGATTTTCTATTTTTAACGGGCCGTATTTGTGAATGCACATTTTATTCAAAACTGCCTAAGATATTTTCTGAAAGAAGGAAGACTGTAACTTATTCTTTAAAACAAAACAGAACAAAATCCCAATTACATCGGAATGTACGGGTTATTTTAGATGAAAATCCACAGGTCAGTCACAAATCCTTACTCAGTGGGGAGATCTCTGTCCCTAAAACACCACACTGGGAAAAGTGGAGAGGCCATTTGGAATTTGACTTCTTGATGAAAATCTACTTTCTGATTTGATTCTCTGCTAAGCTTGTTCCTGGCATGAAGAGCAGAAAAAACGCCACCCAAGTGTCATTTTTTTTTCTCCCTAAGATATTCCCAAGTAACAGTGGCGTTCCTCGCACCAGACTAGCACCTTGTAGGAATCCTTGCCTTGATGCAAGGGGTTCTGGGAATGAAAAACCAGACCAAGGGCTTTTATATGCACCTTTACCAAGAGATGCTAATTCTGGCTGGCTCCTGGAGAGGTTTAAAATGTTGTCCAGTCGGCCTTTCCGGTAATGATATTAGTACTCGAATATCTGATATTACAAATTCCAAAGGGCTAAAAAATACAGTCCAAGAAAGCCAACCAAATTGCTCTAAAGCTTTAAAAATAAACATTTGCATTTCAATTATGGGTAATGGCCTGGGAAAGAAGAGAAGAATCTGCAAAAGTATTTAAATTAAATCAGTTTGCCCACCTCTGAATCACATCCTCAGACCAGTGAGACACATGGTGGGGGGGGGGGGGGGGAGGGGGTTGTAAATTCCTGGTCATTGTGTGGCAAATAATGCCTTCTGAAAAGATCTTATGGGTTGTGAGGGAATCTAATGCCGAAGCCCTACACTTCCTTTAAAAAAATGTCCTCAGCGAATCCTTCTTTAGAACACAGAGCCTGGGAAAAAATTAAGAAAGGTCACCTAGGACTTTGTGGAATTGGTAACCAATCAGAGAGCCTCAGATAAAAACCCGTTCGTGTTCAGTAGGACTTAAAGAACGTTTGGAAAATTTAATCAACCTGGAGCAGAGTGATTTGAAATCCCGGTGATAAATAAAATGGTTAAATTCCACGCATTCCTGCATCCATGCAGAGCTCTTGGCCTGGGCCTTATCTCTGAACACAACACCTAAACCCACAGATCTGATGGTATCTGATGCCCGGGAGCGTAGGCAGGCTGTGGGAGAAGGGAGAGATTAACGTGCCTTACCTTCCACAATTTGTGCTTTCTACCAAACCTGTCGCCTTTTACTTCTCTCCAAACTGGAAATTAAGAAGCAGGGCCTTCCAGACTGGTGGAGGGCTACTGATGTTGGGAAGAAATACATCAATAAAAACGGAAACAAGGATAACACATGAAAACAAGCTCCCGAAATGCTCGGCTCACTCAACCCTCCCTAAATAGACAACAGACTTATTAATTTAAAGGTAACTTGCCAGATGTTTGGATTTCTTTTTTTAAAGAAAAACCTCAATATATTCTAATATTCCTTTTTTAGAATAAGAACACTTCGTCTGCTGTAAAGAATATTTAAATATATGAGCTAAGTACTTTTCAAGCACAATGCCATGTTCTTATGACACTAAACCATCGCTAGGCCAACAGGAACTGCCCTGCTTGATGGTGTTTTTATTGTAATCTACAGCCATGATTTCTCTTTGCCCTTTAGAAAGTGCTGGAAAGCTTGTCACCTGGCACAGGGAGGAGAGGGACGGCTGCTTTCTTTAAAAAAAAAAATGGTTTTTTTTCTTTACATTTATTTATTTTTGAGAGACAGAGTACAAGTGGGGGAAGAGCAGACAGAGAGGGAGACACAGAATCCGAAGCAGGCTCCAGGCTCTGAGCCATCAGCACAGAGCCCGACGTGGGGCTCAAACTCACCAACGGTGAGATCATGACCTGAGCCACAGTCAGACGCTTAACGGACTGAGCCACCCAGGTGCCCGGAACAGCTGCTTTCTGTGCCTGCAAGGGAATTTCATTTGGCTGTTTCTCTGCCTGTCCATGCTCTCTCCGATCAGACCACCGTCGCCTTTGCACAGAGGGCATCTGGGAAGAACAGTAAGTTACCAGGTGCCAGTTTGTATCACATTATTCAATAATAATAAATGCTAAATCTTCGGCTTCTTTCGATCCGTCTCTTCTGCTTTTCCCCCCGGGGTGTTAAGCACGAAACATGCTCTTCACTATAGATCTAAGCAAACTGTCTGCCAAAAATGCGATTCCTTTCATGATAAGCAGAGGCGTAAAATGCTAGTAAACACATACTTTACTGTTTGAATTGAACATTAGGTTCCACTGGTTTTGAGGATGTGCGGTCTTCCTGGGGACGGGCAGCTCCTAACATGGCAGTCCTGGGTCCCTGAACCTTGCACCCTGCATAGATAGGTGTGCACAGGGGTGAGGGTGCAGGTGCCCAGCGATGAGGGAGGATCTATGGGTGCATGGTCACCGTAACTACGGTCAGCATATTTACAAATGGCGTTTGATAGGTAAACTCATAAACGCCAAGGGATAACCAGAGTTTTATGTGCTAGAAGCCAATGGTGTGCTGCTGTTTCTCCATTTCCTGTCTAGATCCTCTTTCTGTGTTTCTCTGCTCTCCTCTGTGCCCTGGAAACTGACCTCTGCAGAAGCCCTTGGCTGGGGCATCCATTGCCTCATGACTTCCTGCGGTTTCAGCCAATGGCAGCACCTCTCAGCAGATCAGCTGGGGGCTACAGTCCCCCACAGAAAGCCACAGCACTTATTTTGTGATCCTAGAGCGCTTGTTACATTCTGAAACCCCTTTTATCCCTGCTGTTTAGGCTGGGAAGAGACAGTGACTTCCCAGCGTTGGTCGAGTCAGTGGTGCTTCGTTGCCCCTGGTTGGTTTCTCTGCCATGGCATTGGATAAAATTCTTCTCTCAAAGTCTTTGCAGTTACCACTTTTCAGTGACATCTTTCCCGGACACACGCAGAGCTGTGTCGATCAGGCAGGATGGCTGTACTTACAAAATCAGTAAACCAGACTTCTCATTCATCTGGTTCCTTCCTTCCATACCTCGGTCCCATGTATTATGCAATATTGAAATATGAAGGTAATTAATAAGGGCTAACCATATCATGTATTGAGTATTTAGGTACTTAGTGTTCTATGTATAATATCTCATTCAATCCTTACTATCGCCTTAGAAGGTGAGTGTTATTATCCCCCTTTTCCACACCAGGAATCTGGGGCATAGAAGTGTTAAGTCACCCACTGGGCTCTAGATCCTGTGGTCTTCACTCCATGTGCAAAATCACCAGGTGATTTCCTGGGCTCAGAGAGGTGGTTCTTAAACCCACTGACTGTCTTTGCTTCTACACTTTGTTTGTACCTTTCTGGCTTTCCTTCTGTCTTCCATCTCGTTTTCTTGCTTTGCCTTGTATTTTCACGCCATTACCTTCCCCCGCTCCTCCTCATTTGCTCTCGCATGAGCTGGATCCTTGACTCTTGTGCAACACAAGATAAATGCCAACAAGCACACATTGTTTTAGGAGTAAGACATAGCTGTTAAAAATCACAGCTTATGGAAAGTTCTTAATGGCATGGAAAAGCTGGATCATGAACTCCCTAAAGCAGGACTCACCTTGGTCGCTGTGTTTCCCAGAGCCTAGCTCAGGTCAGGTGCCCAGATGACCTTCAGTGCACCTTTATTTAAGGAATGCAGTATTGAGCTTAGAAAGCAGGTCATGAAGCTAGCACATACGACAGTCTCAGGAACAAAGCATGAGTGTAGCATGAAGATTGGAAGGGTAGGTGCCCATATCGTATCAGTAGTTTGTTTGAGATCATGGCTTTTCAGGCGTTTATCTGCATCTTTAATTCTCCTGTCTTTTCCCAATTTTTCACACTGGGCATGTGCTATTTTTGGGGTCTTAAAAGTAACAAAACAAAGCAAAAAGATTCCATATAACTGGATAACAAGTCCTGACCCTCCTGGTGGGGCTGGGCTCTGCCCCCAGGCAGTTTACCTGCACCTGACAGCCCTTCCATGCACCTCTTGTGTGGAATCACAGGTACCATGTCCCACAGGGCCTGTGGGGTTATCTAGTCTGACCTAGAACTGTAAGTGACTTTACCCAACGTCAGGCAGAGAGTCTGGGGCAACACAGGCTACGACCCTGGTCACCGGGATCCTAATCCAGGGCTCTCTCTGGTTTAGTTACAGCTACCTGACTGGGAGAATCATGTTCAAGGCTTGCTGTAAAGCGTTTTTGTTCAACAAATGTTGGCTGTGATTTCTATTCTTGGGATCAGGCACTACTGAAAAGACACGAACGTGTCTGGTCCTCAAGGCACTCAAGTGAAAGAGGCCACCTCACGATGTTTCCAGGTACAGTTGCCAATGATTGGCAAGGGATGCCGTCTTATGACAGGAATCCCATTGCTTCCGGCTGCAGGATGAATGTAATTTCCCGTCTGCAGGCAGAACGGGGATGCAGCAGCGTGAAGCCAGCATAGAGTGCCGTGTCTGAGCCCTACGTCGTCCGGCTGATGACTTCTTCTCCGCAGAGCCTCTGTGGAAAGGACGTATAACTGCCTTGAGCTAGCCTGATGTGTTTGGGACACACACTCAGTGGCTGGCCCTGTTTGTCACAAACAGGAAGATTTTTTTTAATTTTTAAAAAAAAAATTTTTTTTTTTTTAATGTTTATTTATTTTTGAGACAGAGAGAGACAGAGCATGAACGGGGGAGGGTCAGAGAGAGAGGGAGACACAGAATCGGAAACAGGCTCCAGGGTCTGAGCCATCAGCACAGAGCCCGACGCGGGGCTCGAACTCACGGACCGCGAGATCAGGACCTGAGCCGAAGTCGGCCGCTTAACCGACTGAGCCACCCAGGCGCCCCACAAACAGGAAGATTTTGTTGAGCATGTCCATAGTTCTTGATATACGAATACCATCTCTTGCATCATCTTAAGAAAGGTTTTATCCTTTAAAGAGAAGGAGCACACAATTTAGAAATGATGGTCCGTTTAGGACCCTGCCCACAGATCCTCTCTTTCCAAGGATGTGTCCTGGGCACAGAGACGGCAGGAAGTAGAGATGGACAGCCGAAGCTTGACCCAAAAGTCTTCAGATGAAAAGCATCTTCAGGGACAAGGGAATTCTCCCCAGGACCCCTGGTGTCTGAAAATTCCTGAAATTGAAAGAAAATAAATCAAAAAGCTAGCGCTCTCTAGTCATGAACAGGAACAGATCTCGCAAACAAGGTCTGTCGTATTTTTAAATGGGTTGCCGGGGTGCCTGGGTGGCTCAGTCGGTTGAGTGTCTGACTCTGGCTCAGGTCTAGATCTCTCAGTCGGTGAGTTCGATCCCCACGTGGGCTCTGTGCTGACAGCTCGGAGCCCGGAGCCTGCTTTGGGTTCTCCCCCACTCGCACTCTGTCTCTCTCTCTCTGTCTCAAAAATGAGTAAGAACATTTTTCAAAAATGGGTTGTTTTCCTCCTAAAGGCACCCTTCCCGTTTTTGATTTCTTCTTGGGGGCTCCTTTCTTGCTGTCTGATGCATTCTCTTTCAGACACCCGGAAAGTGATGTAAGATGTGGTTAAGGGGAAACATGGAAGGAGCCACACTGAGGAATGCATTGTGCTCTGGTGTAGTCACATTTAGTTAACTAGGTCTATTAGATTAGAGAGGCTCCTGAGGGCAGAGATCAGTTTTTTAATTTGTATTTGTAGTCTCTTATGGTGCGGCTATGTCTAAACTCTAGTACACTCTGAAAACAAAACCTGCCGAAAGAAAAGAAAATGAACGTATTACTTCACTGCTGTGTAGTTGTTCTCTTTTTTAAGCTCAGAAAGTGTCCTCCTTCTCTCTGTTGACAAAAGCTTGCTATCCACGTTACCATACGGTTTTGGAAATCCGGAAAAATGCCCCGGGGAAAAAAGGAGCTGAACTGGGCAAGAGATGAACTTTAAGTGAGTTTACAAAAAAGAAAATTGTAGGGTTTTGGTTGATTGGATTTACCGTGAATCAGGGTTAAACACAAATTCTTCTTCAGTCCGTTTAGACCCATAGATGTTTATAGAAGCATATCCTATGCGCAGGAATTGTGCGGCCCTGGTGGAAAACAAGGATGAGCAGGAGAAAGTCCTTGCCCTCAGGGGGCTCACTGGGTTCAGCCGCCAAAGCTTTAGATTCAAGCTTTAGGTTTTCCTACTGAGAGACTTGCCTGCGAAGATAACCGTGCATCGTGTTCACGACTGGAGTTCATCTTTATTTGTGCAGGATTGTAGGTCATCTTTCACAACATAGATCCTCATGAAATCGATCAAGCCCCAGACTCATTCATTCAGTGCCTGCCTGACACTTCCACTTGGTTTCCGTGCCTGGAACCGAATGGTGATCCCCACCCCCCATTTCTGTTCCTCCCGCCGCTGTGCCTACCACCAAACAGCGACCCCAGCCTCTGCTGGAGTGACCGCTCTGGCCCTTCCACTGTGACATGCCTGTTGCGGTTGGCTCCGGGCGTGGGGGTGGGGAGGTGTCTCTGCTCCACTCTCACCCCCACCCCTCAACACTATTCCCGACACTGCAACCAGAGCGGTCCCTTTAAGAGGTCAGATCACCACCCGTCAGCTGCTATGGCTTTCAATGTCCGTCCAATGACCTCTAAGTTGTCACACGGTCTGGTCCCCTCACCCCCTCCCACAGCGCATCTCCTGCCACTCTCCGCTGGTCCCTGAAAATACCAAGCCCTCTTCAGAGCCTTTTTACATTTGCTGTTCCCTTTATCTAGAATGTTCTTTCTTGGCTCATTTCCCATTCGCTTCCATCAGTGCTCCGCTTGCATGTCATCCTCCCTAACCAATCTACATAAATGGCACCCCTTACTCCTTGCCTACTATGTCCCATCTCTTCTTTGAGTTTGCTTTTCTAACCTAGAGCTTGTAGACTGACACACTGTATGTTCGCTTGTTATATCATCTGCCTTTCTTCCCCTCCTCCATTGTATCTCACCTCTTGCATATAAGGGCAGGGCCCCAGTCTGTGTTGTCCCCTGCTCTGTCCCCTGAACTTAAGTAGTAACTAGCATGCCAAATGTATTGCCAGTTCCAAGTCTGAGGAAATGTAGAGCCTCGGCTGCCTCTGTACACACCTCCGGAACTCACAGATTCTGTTCTGATTAAGCCCATTCGGTGGGTCTCCTTTCACATCAAATCGATTCTAAATTCTGGATTCTGATCGTTTGAGGGAGTCATTGCCTCAGACTATTTTGACACTTAAAAAATGACAAAGTCGAGCTAGCAACATAACACTCTGTGTCTTCGTTCTCCAAATGACTTCCCCAAACTTCTTTCAAGTTCATGATGGTGTGGAATAGCAGTTCAGAGTTTCAGAGAGACCAGAATATTACCTTTGTTACTGATAAATGGAATACTGGGAAAATGTGGCTTTCATCTGCAAACAAGCTGAGTCCCTGGTACTGAATCCCAAAACCCAAGAGGTTTATCCAGCCAGTCACAGATAGTACCGGTCTACCCCAGGCCTAGCCTGTGCAGACCGGCTGCTATGAGGCACCCACAGGAACAGTGGGGAATGTCTGCTCACTTCCAAGAGAAAGGGCAGAGAAAGGACTGGGCTGCACATACCCAGTTCCTTGTCTGAAACTCAGCAGTAAAACCAGCTCCTCCTTTCCTAGACAGATGATCACCATACTAGTGAAGCTCCCTCCGTATGCAAATACAAAAGTGTTCTCCCTGCAAAGTTTCTCAGAGTTACCTCCAATAAAAGCCAAGGACAGCCTCATCCAGAGCACTCCTGGGATGCTCTCATTTGATCCCGGAAAGAATTTAGAATCCTTCCAGGAGTGGACAAATAATGTGTCCAAATAGTCTTCCCTTTCCATGTGGTTATTGAATGACAGCTCTATGACAGACATTTATGTGCTGGGAACACAATGATGACTAAGTAAACTGACACTGGGCGCACAAGTGTATGATTGCAAGCAGTGATAAATGCCACGAAACGGGTGCAGGCAACCTTGAGTGTATTCAGTAGGAAACGGCTCTATTGGAAATTCTAGGAATTCTTTCTGGAGGACACAGACTTTGAGCTGAATTTTAAAGGATGCCTACATAACAGAGGAACAGCATCAGGGAGAGGGAATGTCACTTGTACAAGCTTAGAGGTGAGAGGAGTGTGACATGGTGGAGAAAGGTAGAAAAGGCAAAGGGCAGGGGGGAGGGGAGAACAAAGAGACAAGGTTGTGCAGGCGTATGGGGGGCTTTAACCTTCATCCTCAAAGCAATGGTTTTAAACAGAAAGGGTGACATGGGATCAGTTTTACACGCAGACTTTGATGAGTGCTGACCAGCAGACCGACTCTACCTTTTTATACCTGGATGAGAATCCCATGTTTGTGTTTGATGATGGACCAATGGCATATCATTCTGCTAGTGGGTTACGTTGCCTAGCTTGTGATTTTTCTCCCCAGAAGCACTGCCTACCATCTCACACAGAGGTGTCTGCAACTATTTCATAAAAGACAAGTTTATATAATTTTCAGAACTTACACAACTATTCAGTTGGATCCTTTTATGCATTCACATTTTGGGTTTTGGCAGAGAAGGTGCAGACTTGGATCTCTTCTTTTTTTTTTTTTTTTTTTTTTTTTTTTTTCCCAAAAGCGATTGTATCTTTAGCCCACTTTTAATACAGTTAAATATGGCTTACAAAAATATATAAATTTGGGGCACCTGGGTGGCTTAGTCGGTTAGGCGACCAACTCTTGATTTCAGCTTAGGTCATGATATCATGGTTGTGAGATCGATCCCCACATCCGGCTCTGTACCGGGCGTGGAGCCTGCTTGGGATTCTCTCTCTCCTTCTCCCTCTGCTGGTCCCCACTTGCATGTTTGCACACTATGTTGTTGAATAAAAACAAAATATACAAATATGTGACTAAGGAAATCCCGATGAGGGAGGTGCAAGGACAGGTAATTGCAGTGAACTAGTATTGCAGCCAACAGCCCACACTAGCCTTGGTGTGGGATGGGGTGGGAGTGGGGCTCAGACAGTTCTTCGGAATGTCTGGTTCTGAGCATCACGGCCTTGTGCTATCCTTGCCTGAGTGTTTTGACTGCAATATATACCTCTGGCAGCTGACAGTGCTGAAGTGATGGCATTTGGAGAATATGCGTACAAGATAGTAATTTTCACTATGTCATAATCAGCATTACGCCATTATTTCAGGCAGGAACCAAGTCACCTTAAAGATCACTCCAGGTCTAGCTATGTAAAATGTTTCATCAGCCCGTGGAAAGGCATTTTTCTTCCCCTGGTAGATAGCTATGCATGCAATGAATCTAAAAGAGTTTTTGATGATTAAGGTGGAAATAATAAGGGATCCGAACTCAAATGTTTTACACCTACTTGAAAGCATCTCATCTATCTAGAGTTTAACCCAGTTGGTCTTGATTCCTGGGGTAGAATTAAAGTATAGGTTTTGTAGGAGCTGTTGTAGTCAACTCCTAGAACTTGGCCAGACTGTAGAAGCCCCTGAGGATAAAGGGCTAGCTAGAGGTGAGTGAGAGATACAAGTGATCTCAGCTTTAAGGTGGACTTATCCATAAAATTAGAAGATATAAAAGTAACTCCTCATGAAAACCTCTTGCTCCTTGAGTAAGAGTCTCATTACATTTTTAGAAATATCAGAGAAATTATTAGATTAAAAAAAATTTTATGTTTATTTGTGTGTGTGTGAGAGAGAGAGAGAGAGAGAGAGAGAGAGAGAGAGAGAATCTGAAGCAGGCTCCAGGCTTTGAGCTGTCAGCACAGAGCCTGACGTGGGTCTCGAACTCACAGACCGTGAAATCATGACCTGAGCTGAAGTCAGATGCTCAACCGACTGAGCCACCCAGGCGCCCCTAGATTTTTTTTGAAAGCAGACAACCAAAAACTATTTGCACTCTGTATCTATCATTCAGCATACTTTCCATCCTTCCAAGCTTCATGTTGCCTGTAAGTGTAGTGAGGGTATTTCCACGTATTCACCTGGATCACTGATAGCAGAGCTAAATAAGATCGGGCTGGGAACTATCCCTCTGAAAAGACTATTCTGCAAGGGGACATCGTTCAGCATCCTTTGTACCCTTGGTTCTCCACCAGCTACTCATGCACCTAATTATTTTAGCTTTCAATACATAGGTTTCTATCTTGTCTACAAAATAACATGAAATATGTTGTCACCTGCCTTGGGGAAGATCAAGTGTGCCCAGTGTTTACCCCTAGAGGCCCGTTTAATAAGCTTGTCCGAAGTGGAAATTGATAGTGGTTAGATGTGGCACATCCTTAGTAAACTCTGATTTCCCTTCATTTTCCAAGATTTTCCTTTAAGAATTTATCTAGAATTCTGCCCTTACCAAACTAGGTTAAAGACAACCTTAGATCTAGATTTCATTTATTTGTTTGTTGGTTGGTTGGTTGGTTTATTTAAAGCCCCAATGCAGGGGCTTCAACTCATGACCCTGAGATCAAGACCTGAGCTGAAATCAAGAGTCAGCTGCTTAACCGACTGAGCCACCCAGGATTCTAATTATTTTTATGTGACCCTAGCAAGAACAGTTTGCCAACACATTGGATTTTATTGGCTTTCTATTTGACCTTTGTCAGTTTCAACCAGACTACCTATGAATTGACCCAAATAAATACCATTACGCCAAAATTACGGATCTAATACAAGATTAAATCAAAGTTTATCATTCAAAGACATTTATGGTTTTCCCAAGTTGGTTTTGACAAAGGCATTCACGCGCACACACACACACACACACACACACACACCCTGGGGCAAGGTACAATAAATTTGTTCCTATATATTTTTCCAGTATGTCTCTTCATTCTTCTGCAAGACTTTTTTTTTTTTTTTTTTTTGAGAGAGAGAGAGAGTGTGCTTCTGCAAGACTTTTTTTTTTTTTTTGAGAGAGAGAGAGAGTGTGCGCATGCATAGGAGGGCAGAGAGAAAGGGAGACAGAGGATCCGAAGCAGGCTCTGGGGCTGTCAGTGCAGAGTTCAATGTAAAGCTCGAACTCAGGACTCAGGAACCTTGAGATCATGATCTGGGTCGAAGTCAGACCCTTAACCGACTGAGCTAACCAGGCGCCTATGTGAGACCTTTTCACTTTGTTTTCACTTCTGACTCTCCAGGAACTTTCTTATTACTCAAGTTTCCACATCTTCAGACCTTTATTGAAATCCTTATATTGGCCTGACTGAGGAGTTTTCTACTCATGAATAATTATTCAACACGCATGTCTGTAGTGAGACGTTGGTTGTTTATCTGCTGCTTTTTGTGGGCCACAAGTGTAAGCCGGCCTGTCCTTAATTTTCTAAAGATAAAAGAATAGTACCTGCTGATTTTTGTTCCTATTGTAAAACAACTTTACTATTACTTTGTGGAATGGCCGGAACCCATTCCCAAATAAATGCAGCATTTTGTTTTTGTTTTTGTTTTTGTTTGGATTCCTAGTGATGGTGTTTCTGCCAGATTCTTGCAAATATTGTGTCTCATTATGTGAAGTTTCATGAACTGGCTGAGATGGGCACTTCTCGGTTTCTTTGTTTTTCTCAGTTTGCCACGTACATTTCAATAATAGTATCCCCAAACCAAACCAAAAAACCCAAATGGGCAAACGCAGTCTGTTAAGGGTTAATGTGTGTCTGGCTCCTGCTGGCGCCAAAAGAAACAGCTTAGTGTGAGCAAAAAGCCGAAACTACCAGACAGGGTCATCTGCGTAGATTGGGACCGCAGAATCGTATATCCCTGAGCTTCTGCCGTCAAGGTGGCGGACCGGCTTACCCTTCCGCTAGAACAGCTCTCTAGCCCAAAAGTCCCTGCCTGTTTTATCTTCATGGAATTGTTGGTGCTGGTCCAGTCCAGCCCCAAGATAAACCTCTGAGGTTTAATGCCAGTTGGGAGAGCAGCACAGCGGCAAATTCCAAGGGAAGCCCAGGGTTATCACAAGCCCCGTGGCCGCATTATGTCACATTGCCAACTTCAACAGAGCTTGACCTCAGGCTGAACTCCGCTTTGCCAGGCTGCAGAGAACGAAGCCGAGCAGCTCTATCAAGCCTAGATAGACCTTCCCAGCCAAGCAGGAGCCACCTAAACAAACCTATCGCCTGTTCCCAAGAGAACTTCCTGATTGTTTATAAATAAGGTAATGCTGTGGTCTCCAGACTTCTGGCTTGGGGGAGGGTGGCGGTCAAGCTGTGTCGTTCTACGTTCAGGGTGTGTCGGGGACCCCCAAACTCCCAGTCTGTACTGACCAGGAGTGGCTCCTTCTCCTCTTGGGCCCCCAGAACCTTGGGATCCAGGCAGATAGGAGAACGACCTCAATTTACTAACAGCTAATGGGAGTCTTATTCTGCTGTTAATTAGACAAGGAGGCCATCACACAGAGGTGATTCTAATGCCCTGGTGCCCTACATAAGCAAACCCAAATCTAAGCCTCTAACTGCCTCAAGGTCAGGAAATTGAAACCTACAGACAACCAATCACAAACAGCCAACTAGGCTTTAAGCCCTAACCGGTCAATAATTTCCTAGCCTTGCTTTTGCCTTTTCTCCGTGAACGTCTCTCCCGAAGCTCTAGTTGGTGGATGTCTCTCCCTAGCCGCTTCTGGTTTGGCGTTGCCCAATTCCAATTGATTTTTGCCCAGATAAACTCTTCAAATTTTAATGTGCCTCCGTTTACCCTTTAACGCTTCTTTTTCTCCTGGGGGATGGGGGAAGAAAGTCCTTGGATTCAGTTTCCAGATCCGACGTCCTAAGATGACAGCTACCTTTATTATGGGCCAGGTGCTGTCCTGAGCACGGGGCAACGACATATTAACACAAGTTAACGCGTGAATCCTCAGGGCCGTTTCTCCAGGGCCATTTCTCAAGGGCATATTACGATAAGCTCCATTCACAGGAAAATCCGGGCGCAGAAAGGGTGAGTCACTTTCCCAGCTAACAAGCAGCGGTGGCAGGAGGTAATCTCAGGCAGGGAAAGTGCGGAGTCTACAGCTTTATAGTCATTCTGTGTGATTATAGGTCATAGGGCAGAAGGGAGCTGGACTCGGAATTCTGAGCCAGGTGGGCTGGGAAAGTCTAGGCATTTCCAAATCTTTACATCCAGAGGAATGGGAGGAAAACAACCAAAGGGACCACAGCATGGGCTCCCGGCAGAATTCAGACCAGACTAAGAGGGTTAAGTGGATAGATGGAATCTACCTTTTTTTTTTTTTTTTTTGCCATCCCAGCCCTAACCCCAGCCTGCAGGCAGAATCCAATTGTAAAGGCATTCCTATTCAGAGGCTTGGCCCTAATTATATTCAATTCCTGGTGGCCATAAATCCTGATTTACCTAAAACCAGCCCTGTCAGTGTAGAGAATGCCCTCATTCTTTCCTATAGTCTCCCTGCCGGTTTGGACATATGGCACCCTCAGGACTGCCCCTCACCCACCCTGCTCTCTCACTGCACTTTGCCAAGCTGCCCTGCCTGGGAGCTCTGGCAGCTGGTATGTTCCGCTGGTTGCTTAAGTCTTCCCTACAAAGAAAGCTGACGCTCATAAGGTGACTTTGATCTCCGGCAAGGTCTGGGCAGTCTCCAATGCCCATCAAATCTTCAACTGTGAACATAACTTTTGTTTGGAAGATCATTTTCATGTAGGGTTTTCGAAAATTGGCATCGTATGGGACACACCGAATACAGTAGCCTAATTATTTTCTGAAACCACTCTCCTGCCCCCCTTTATTTTTTATTTATTTTTATTTTTATTTTTTTAAATTTTTGTTAACGTTTATTTATTTTTGAGACAGAGAGACACAGAGCATGAACGGGGGAGGGGCAGAGAGAGAGGGAGACACAGAATCTGAAACAGGCTCCAGGCTCTGAGCCATCAGCACAGAACCCGACGCGGGGCTCGAACTCACGGACCGCAAGATCATGACCTGAGCCGAAGTCGGACGCTTAACTGACTGAGCCACCCAGGTGCCCCTCCTGCCCCCCTTTAAAGGCTCACCCTCTTCATAGGCATAGCCCCCATTCCGCTAGTGAAGCATAACGAATATCGGTGATACCAGAAGAGTGACTCCAAATACCACTTGGATCAGCCAGCTTAAATACCTCAAGCTGAAAGTGTGTCCAAGTGATCCGTGGATCTTCTTAAGATGCAGATTCCAATTCAGTAGCCCTGGGGTGCAGTCTGAGATTCTGCGTTTCTGGCATGCTTCTGGGTCACAGTATTGGTCACGGACTATGCTTTGAGGAGCAAGACCCTAAAAGTTTCATTTATCTGGAGACTCTGTGCCCCTGACTGATGTTGCACAAACGGATACAACCCAGAATCTTGTGGAGGACATGTTTCTTATTAGTGATATCCCAGGGAGGAAAATGAAATCTTCCTGAGCCGTTAGGATGGGAGGGTCTTTTTAGATGATGCTGGTTTTAAAATTCGTGTCCGAGTGCTTTCCCTTTACTGGGAAAATGTATCCGAGTTGACTGGTTTTCTGTATTAATATAAGCATCTCTACCTCAAAGGGACTCTCTGTCTCTGAGTTTAAGCAGAATAAGACTTTTTAAGGGCTTTGTGGTTGGTTATTTCATGTCTCTGCATGTGGGTTGCAGGATCTGGCTGAACTGGGCTGAAACAAATGTTCACTCTATTAAAATTGGAGCGATTGAATCAAGAACTTTAAGCTTTTTGAGGACAGCACCTCATCTAACCCCAAATGCGCCAACAGCATAAGACGCAATACAGCAAAGAGGCAAGACCCAAAGCTTTGAGGAAACAGAGATCCCCATTCAAATTTGAGTTCTGGGAACCACAAGAGTTGTCACATTGGGTAAATTACCTAACCTTAGATTCCTTAACCATAAAACAAGTGAGTGTCATGAGCCAGAGAGCAAAGTGAGAGAGATGGCAAGACATAGGTCAAACTTGCATATCTCACAGTTTTGCCTGGAGTGAGGTCTTGATGGGCCCCATCAGGGTGTCCTGACACCAAAGGTTATTAGCCTCTCATGGGGAGAATCTGACTTTTGATGTCCTACAGAAAGGTCCTAAGAAAGCAGAGAGTCATGAGATCATTTGACAGAATTCCATCTGGATTTTCTCGGTGGGGCAACTCCATCCCTTTGATTGGTGGCAAGTCTCCATAAGCTCACAGAAAACTTGGTATTGGCTGTATTCTGCAATCCCCACTAGTTGATGGTGGCTTATTGTACCACATAAGAAAAACATATTTCTAAGACACCTTTTAAACTTTGCTTCTTGGAAAAACAAACCTAAAAATAGGTTTCCCTGTTTACATTTCTTGGCTGAATGCTTCCCTATTCCTTAGAAAATGTTTCTTGTTTGGATTTTTTTAAAAAAAATCTTAATATAGTTATCTCTATCTCAAAGGAATTGATTAAAGTGATAGGTTGAGGGGCGCCTGGGTGGCTCAGTCGGTTAGACGTCCGACTTCGGCCCAGGTCACGATCTCACGGTCCGTGAGTTCGAGCCCCACGTCGGGCTCTGGGCTGATGGCTCAGAGCCTGGATCCTGCTTCTGATTCTGTGTCTCCCTCTCTCTCTGCCCCTCCCCCGTTCATGCTCTGTCTCTCTCTCTCTCTCAAAAATAAATAAACGTTAAAAAAAAATTAAAAAAAAAATAAAGTGATAGGTTGAGCATCACTCATCTACCCCTCCAGCCTGGAGTCCTGTCAAAATGCACTTTCTAGTTCTGTAGATCTGGATTAAGGCATGAGAGTCTCCATTTCCAACCAAGTCTGAGGCAATCAGATGCTACTGGTCCACAGGACACACACTATGGGTAGCAGGGCACCAGCAATAGCTCCTTACAGAGTGAAAAGCAAACACTTTAAGCTGTCACCAAGGACCTCCTCCTTGCATGAGTCTCATCTACATGTGCTTCTCTCGAGCTAGGAACTCTTGGCTGAGTACCTGACTTTTTTTTTTTTTTAATGTTTATTTGTTTTAGAGACAGAGAGAGTGACAGTATGAGCGGTGAAGGGACAGAGAGAGGGGGGGACAGAGAGTCTGAAGCAGGCTCTGCACCACCAGCTTAAAGCCCAACGTGGGGCTCGATCCCATGAACCATGAGATCACGACCTGAGTCGAAGTCAGATGTTCAACCAACTGAGCCACCCAGGTTCCCCTGAGTACCTCATTTTAATCCCCACTTCTTGTCCCTCCTTGACCTTATATCCTCCCTGCCAACCTAGTCTGGGCTGAGTCTCTCTTGCCTGATTTATGGTCTATAGCCCATACCTCCAGTTTGGCACCTTCAGTGTCTTACTGAGGAATCTCCAATATAGCCTTCATCTTCTTTGCCAGCGCTTTGTCCCAGCCTATTCTGAGTGCCTGAAGGCAGGTGCATTAGAACCTCACCATGGTCACCCCTGCAAGAATTGGGCTATCCACAACAGGACTCCTGGGACCGACTACATGTCTTGAACACTAAGGAAGAAGGCTAAATTTGACAAGCCTGAGGATCATAGCATTTTAAAAATGAAAAGAATCTTGGAGGCGGTCTTACACAAAATCAGCATTATGAAGGAAATCAAGGTCAATAATAACAATGACCACTTACTGAACATTTTCTGTATGGTCTTTAATCTTTACCCTACCCTCATGAAATAGGTACGATTATTATGCCCATTTTATAGGTGATAAAACTGAGACTTGGAGCGGTTGAGTAACCCGTCCAATATCACTCAGCTTATAAATGATGCAAACCTAGGTTTCTTTGATTCCACACTCAAGCTCCTAACTAAGCCTGAGCAAGGCTTTCAACCAAGAGAAGCAGAGAAATTCTCTCTGCAGATACACAGTAATATCCAGGACTAGAATCTATGTCATCTGACTCATGGACCTTTCCCCTGGTCAATAGGATGTCTTTATCTTAAAACAAGTTTAATGTCACATTTTTCTGGCCCCGAGTCTTGAATTTGAGTACAGTTACAGTAATGAAACAGTTATTCTTTCACGAAGCATTCATGACTGAGTATACAATAATATAGAAACAACATGCAAATCACGTCACAAGGCAGATGAAAGGCTTAGTTCTACAAGTTCCTTTTTGAAAGGGCACATCAGATTTCCTACTGTGTCTGAAATTTGTATGTGTGGTAACCAATACTGAATACACAATGCCTCAATGACATCGCATTTTTGGTTAGCATTGCCATACATACGTTATGTCTACCTAACTTCAAAAGAATTTATTGAAAAAAAATTTTCAGGCCAATGAATGAGTTGTTTGATGTTTTATGTGACAAAGACCTTTCTTAAACTGACTAATCTTTTAAATAACAGACTGGCTTTTTGTATTGTAAATGCCACTGCAATGTCATGTTCCTCCTGAGGCGCTGAAATTCTGGAGTTGTGGACTAGATGTTTTGTCCAGGTTAGTAAGGGGATAGGAGTTTAATGGGCTGGAGGTAGGGGCAGTTAGGAAAAAGAAATAGTGAGAGATTACCTGAACTTGTTAGAGAATCCAGAACAAAAATTGTTGACTCTCACGCGACAACAACTTCCTACAGAGTGTCCCGAGCCTACTGAATGTCTTTGACGGTTACCTCAGCAAGGCTTGGGGGTTGTGAAGGTGGAGGAGTGGTAGACAGGGATCTGGAAAGACTCCTTATCTATACCTACAGAAATCTCCAACTTTTTTCTTCTCTGTAAGGCACTGGGGTCTAATGAAATTTCTTGCCTCATTAACAACAGTCTTCTTTAAGCTCTGCTATGATCTGCTCCCAAACAAGGCTGGCTTAGTGCATCACTTCCCAAGACCCAGGCCTGGCCGGTGCATCCCTGCAGCCTCTGCCTCCCCCTAACCATGACCACAGGGTGTACTCACCTGTCCGTCAGTGAGGATTTAAGCTATGGGGTCCACACGTCAATATAGCCATAAAGTCCCCCGATCTTCGAATGTTAGAATGGGTGAGGCCTTCGACAGTGTCCAGAAGCTTTCAAGCTGTCCTATGGTAGTATTTTGTACACAGCAAAAATCTTTATTCAAAACAAATCCTGCTCAGCCACCATCTACAAGAGAGGTCAGGCCAGGGATGCTCAGGGTGATACAGAGGGCAGGTAGAGAGGCTCACCCAGGCTTCTCTCTCGATTCCTATAACCTTGAGTTTCTTCCAAAAAAAAAAAAAATCCAACAATTCTCCAGAGGACTGTCCAAAAACCTCTAATAATACAAACTTCAAACTCGGAGGATACTTTACCAAGATCCGGGAGCCCATGAGGGTCTGAATAGTGCCTATGTCTCCCATCACCTGGCACAGAATTTATAACCGTTTGACTCCTAGCTCTCTTGAAGAAATGCCTTGATTCTGTCCAAGAGCAGGACGGCTCATCTGAGCCACTCAGGGAAACTCCTTACTCAGGAAGTGTCCAGGAATACCTTTGAAGTTCCCGGAGGCCTGAGGGCAGAGTTTCTCTATGGAGCTGACTTTCTTCCCTGACCCTGATGTCCAGACTACTGGGTTGACATCTAGATGCTACAGTCTGGTGTCCAAGCTGTAAGCATATATTTGGATAATGAAACAAAAGCAAACCAAGACCCTGCTTGGTCTGTTATATGGTGGATACGTTTGAACTAACCAGAGCTTTTATGGAAATTCTGGGGCTTCGCTGTCTGTGGGCAGAGCTCTTCTGCTTGAACGTGCAACTTGTTCGTACTGCTCTTGGCAGCTGTGAGCGTGGAGTTTCAGCAGGTGTCGGACAACGCTGGCTTCCATGAGGTGGCCTTTATTTACACGACAAGGAGGAAATGCATGGCCTCTTCGGCAGATGTTAATAGCAGTGGCTGAAACACCACAAGGAACACCCTGGACACAGGAGTAGCCTAGACAGTGGTGGAGGAACAACACACCGGGGCCCTGGGAGACGGGAAGTCGTTGTGCACAAAGCCCCAGAGTGTTCTTTCACACGGGCCCCGCACAAAAGGCATTGTTTCAATACCCTGGACACATCTACGGCTCATTCTAGCTCATGACAATAACTTAATTAAACAATATAAAGCTTGACAACTAGTGCCCCCAAATCCCTATGGCTTCATAAAAGATTATAGCACAGGGCTTTATGTGTGAACCCATTGTTTGCTCAAAGCCACTTCTACTGGGAGCTTCTGTGTCCTTCCCTCCCTCGTCTAACAAAAAGGAGCCCAGCGGATGGGGTGCATTCTTGCAGTAATGCACCAGCTGTATCCCCCGTGTGTCTGAGGGAGCTGATGTCTTCCATCACACGTGACATCTGAAGATGTGGCCAAAAGGATGGGCTGAGTCAGGGGAGCCCTGGGTAGTGTGGACTCCAGCAGAGAAAGCTAAAAGTGGGCTCAGCAGGGCTTGTAGGAGCTTGCATAAGATGCACGGGAGGTAGGTCGAGGCTGGGCTAAGAGAAAATGGAATGGAGAAACAGAAGTCAAATAGACATTATGTAGTTCTGCAGTCTGCAATGAATAATAACAGCCTTATCTACACTGCCATTCCCCAAAAGAGACTGGCCTGCAAAGGTTCCAAGTCTCGAAATACCCCAGTAGCCTGTCCTGCCAAAACTCCAGGAAGCCTGTGCACCAAGAGGATTCAATTCTCCCTTTTTGAAGGCAGGGTGGATTCAGTTTCTTCTTAGGAAGAGGCAGGAAATTGGGGATTCTCTAAGGGCACTTTGAGAAAATTGAACACAGAACCTTTTATCAGTGAATGCATAGACCAGCTTTAGCCCACAGCCCTCACATTCATCAGAAGCACTTGAGGGAGAGAAAATTAATGATAATCCCAAGTACATAATGACTTTCTGGAGACCAGAAGGCTCCACTCTGATGGTTTGACTGGAGGCTTGCCTCACAGTAATGAAAGATGCTGCCTATGCGCTTGACCCTGATATTGGTTCATGCTTCCGAGCAAAGAGCTGCAAAGTTGGTATAGACCACTTAATCTCTTTCCTGGTAACTGAAAGCGACTCAGTTTGGGACGGTTGGTAATAGTGTTGGATTCGGTCGTTAAAAAAAAAAAGAAGAAGAAGAAGAAAGAAAGAAAAAACTCCTTGTTTTCAGTACTTCTTTTTAAACATAAAATCAGAGCCCTAAGAGAATATTATACCAATTACAAAATAACAGGTTATTGTGCAAAAAGGACTCAAACATGGGTGCACCCTTCCTGTTAGAGCACACTAGTTCAATGGCATGCCTGCAGACAGAAACCAATTACTCCTGGCCTAGTGTGTAAGTGAAATTGGTGTTTTGCACTTTCCAGAACATGACTTTTGCAGCTATTACCCAGCAAGACAGTTTAAAATGGATTTGGTACGTGCTGCCTTTCTCCTCGATGTTGATATCAGGGGTGATTGTTTTTGTTCAGTTCTGTAAACTCAGAGTGGTTGTCACACACTAGACTTTAAAACAAAATTTTAAGGAATTCTCACTAAGGTGTACATGACTGATACCAGCGTTTATTCCCGAAATCAGGCGGGGAGGGAGAAGTCTGGAGCTCACCGGGCACCTGAAATGGGACAAGAGTTTTGTGGAGCTGTTCAGAAATTGTTGTTCCAGGGGGAGACTGGACACAGGTAGAGGGCTTCACAGATTTGTTGAAGTGGCCCTCACTGAGTTATTTTGCTACAAAGAAAGGATCTTGGGAAAAATAAAGCCACATCCTAGATTGCCTGAAGCAAACTCCTGTTGCCTGAGCTGGTTGACTCATCCAGACCGCCCTTCCTGGTTCTTCTGGGGAGTTGGGCTAGGCCATTTAATTTTCATCTCTAATTACTTGTGTCTGTATTCTTGTCATTAGAGTGTAAACAGGTTTATAATGGGCCTGAGTTTTCTGTGCTGAGATCAAAGGCCAGCCAGTTGGAAGATGACAAAGAGAGGGAGTGGGGAGAGGAAGAGAGAGGACAGGGTAGTTCTGGCATTTCTACTGCTCCATGGCAGGGTTGGGCCTGCAATGGCATGGTAATGCTCATCAGTTCTTTAGAAGCCAAAGCCCTGGCTTGCCCTGAGCCACTCTTGCTAGGGTTAAGGGGTTGCCTTTGTCTGATGCCTCAGGAAGCTGTTCACTTACTCCTTCCAAGGGCCAGGGGCCTTTGAGGTTTGAGAACCAGCATTTCCCAAGGAAGGAAGGAAGCAGGAGCAGTGGGGGCATTAACTTACTGGGGAAGGCTGCCAGTCCACAGCCCTTGCCCTTGGCTGTGAGAGTTTCTAGAAAAGCACAAGCAGGGCTGTTCTGTCCTCTCTTAGATAATGCCCGGAACCAGAGCACCTTTTACAGAGGGTCACCTGCTTTGGTGCCACATCCATGACTCTGCACTCTGTCTCCCTTTCCTTTTAAAACCTTAGGTGCTACATACGACACATGGATTCTTCTTCACCTGGTGTCCTCGAACCTCAGCTACTGTAAAGGAGGAAAAGTTTGTCTCTACCCTCTTAAATCCCTCAGCTACATCCTGCACATTAGACTGACCAAAACAAACAAACAAACAAACAAAAAACAAAAGCAAAAACAAAAAACCCACAATAGATTAAGAAAAAGCATACAGATTTTATTTGATGATAATATTTTAAAGTTTATGTGCATTGAGGACTTCACAGAAAAGAAATGAACTCCCAAAGAAGTGGTTAAACTTGGAATGCTTATGTACCATTTTAACAAAGGGCAGTAAATTGTGGGGAAGTGACAAGACAAAGGGAAAGTGGGTTGGGCTTATAGGAGCAGTAAATTGTGGGAAGGTAAACATATGGGGTAAACTGGTGGAAGTCAAGTCTTCTGATGGGGACCAAGGGTCAACTAGCTAGTTCAAGGGCATAACTAGAGCATAATTAAGCACATGGGTGAGGACTGGAGCAGGCCCTCAAAGCCAAAGCCACACCATTTAAAATGTAGCTATCCAGGGGCACCTGGTGGCTCAGTCAGTTAAGTGTACAACTCTTGGTCTCTGCACAGGTCTTGATCTCAGGGTTGTGAATTTCAGTCCCACACTGAGCTCTCCACTTGGATGTGAAGACTACTTAAATAAAATTTTAAAAATAAATAAAAGGTAGCCATCCAGGCCATAGCACTTGCTTTTTTTTTTTTTTTAAATACTATTTAAAAATTTTTTATTGGGGTATAATTTTATACTTAAAATAGCTACCTCTTATGTGTAGATTTGTGTAGTTTTCCCTAATGTATATACTTTTGCAAACAGCACTGAAAAAAGATTTAAAACATTTCCACCACCCCAGAAATGATCTTTGTAGTCACTCTCCCATGTCAAAGGTGATCACTGTTCTGATTTCTGTTTCTCTCATCCTTTGTCTACCCAAGCAGTGACCCTAATGGTGGAGCTTTCATGTTTCATCGTAGACCTGAACCTTGACTCGGCCCCTTCTCTGCCAGGTCTGCATTTGCTCGAATATACTAGGTGTGGGCAGGGTGATAGGAAAGTGGATGGCTGAGATAATAATTTTTTTTTAAATGATTATTTTTGAGAGAGACATAGAGAGAATGCGAGTAGGTTAGGGGCAGAGAGAGGAGACACAGAATCCAAAGCAGGCTCCAGGCTCTGAGCTGTCAGCACCAGAGCCTGACGTGGGGCTTGAACTCGTGAGCTGTGAGATCATGACCTGAGCTGAAGTCAGACGCTCAACCGACTGAGCCACCCAGGCGCCCCAAGATGGCTGAGATAATCAAGGGGAATGATAGGGAACTGAAAGAGAAGAATGGTACTGTTATTGCTCTGCCCATGGAAGGTGCTCAGCTGGATTCTGATTGACCAGGATGGGAGGGAGATCTTGCTGATTAAGGAGGGAAGTGTGCAGAGGAGAAGAGAAGATGGATGAGAAAAATCTGTCCATGGGGTGGAAGGCAGTATGGTCTCAGAGAAAACACACTCTGGGGTTAGGCAGACCTGATTCTGGATCCTCACTCACTAGCTTTATGATCTTGAAATGTTCCCAGCTTCCTCATCAGTCAAATTGAAGCTATAATTTAGAGGCTACTAATCAAGGATGGAATGAGATTTAAATGAGATCATGTATGTGAAGGACCTCATGCAGTGCCTGACAATCATGATGATAGGTACTTCATATATACTTGAAGCTTATTATTGCTTCCAGGTAATATCAACTTTTGGTAAATTTTTTTTATTTTTTTTTAATTTTTTTTTTTAACCTTTATTTATTTTTGGGACAGAGAGAGACCCATGAACGGGGGAGTGGCAGAGAGAGAGGGAGACACAGAATCGGAAACAGGCTCCAGGCTCCGAGCCGTCAGCCCAGAGCCCGACGCGGGGCTCGAACTCACGGACCGCGGGATCGTGACCTGAGCTGAAGTCGGACGCTTAACCGACTGAGCCACCCAGGCGCCCCAACTTTTGGTAAATTTTAATTGTTTCTTTTTTTTTTTTTTTTTTTTTGAAGCTCAAAATGGTCAACAGGGTATGGATCTGCTAAGATCAGAGAAGAGGCTTTCAGTTTACGATGATACACTAGCATTCTCTTATCATGGCCAAATTCTACAGCGGTCACAGGATGTGCTAATTTGTGCCTTACAAGTGAGTAAAGTCACATGTTTCCTATTAGTACTTACTGCCACTGTGAGGAAACAAGTAACATAATTTTGTATAACTACATTAACCACAGTACATTTCCACTTAGCCAATAAAATGACGAATCATTCAGGATTTATAGGTCCTGTTTTTAAACATATAAAAAGTCATTATTAAAGAGTGTTTGTCTGTTACCATGAGCTGGGCTTCTTCTAAACTTTTATTTCCACAAGAGACCACCAAGTCAAAAACAAAACAAAACAAAAACTAATGGATATGTGTTCAAAAACAAAACAAACGAGCAACTGCCCTCCCGAGTCCCAGTTAGGCAACTCAGTAATCAAATGAGCACAGAAATACTAGATGCATATGGATCCATCTATTCTGGAAAAAAAAAAAAAAAGATGACACAATCCAAGTCCAGAGTGTAAGCCAGACCAGACAAAGCTGGTTGAGCACATGGAAAGTTTTTCTGGATGTTTATTTGGCTTAATGTTCAAAATTCAGAGAGAAGAAATAAGCCACTGTACAGTGGGAATTGCTGTGTCAACTTCAGCCAGAGACAATCACACATAGACACATAGACGATAAAAAACACCCACACAAAACTATGTTGGTGGGAGAGTTCCCAAGTAAGTAGCATCAGCAGGGAATTAGGCAGGATGGTCCCTACATTTCCTTCCAAGTCTCAAAATCCCAGTTCTCTGTCCCAGCCCTCCCAGCCCTCATGAAAGTTAGGCAAACTCAATGGAAAATGGAATTTCCTCTATGACAAGAGAACTAAACTTCTGTGAGAAAGTGACTCATTTCATTTTCTATAAAATGGCATAATAAGAGAAAGGTTTAGGGTACCTCTGCTTCTGATTCTGATGTAGAAAGTACAAAGAGGCTGCCACTCTTACCGTAACAACCAAAAAAGGTGAATCAGTGGGAAGAGGAGAAAGATACTCTAAATGGTAGAGAGAAATCTACCAAACTTGTAAGAAATTGTAGTGGGTTTGAGATAATGTGAAAAATTAGAATGCCAAAGAGGCCCAGCCACAGAGTGAATCTGTTCCCACCCTTCAACTTTTTAATATAGGTTTTCACCAAGTTAATGGGCAATGTGCTGAAGGTTGGGGGCAGAGAACTGAGACAGATTCCCCCATGAGGCATGAGAGATCTTACCCAAGTGGGATGCAGCTGCCTTCTAAGGGTGGGGGGCAGGGTGGGAGAGCTGAGAGAGCATCTGAGGCACTGTGAACTTTCAATAACTAAATGGGCAAGGGAACAGTAACTCTAGGCTTTCACATTTCAGCAGAACAGAAACCTGAGAGTAGTTCCAGAGAGCTTACCAGTGACCCCAACACCAGGCAAAGAAAGATCTCCTGTGGCTTAGAACACTGTCATCTTTGGGTATACCATAAAGAAATCTCTGGACTCTCTCAGGTGCTCAGATTCTAAGATCTGCCAAAGGGAAAAAGTAACGTCTCTCAAAACATTTGAAACCAGTGGGGAACTGAATCAGACTAAAACTGAAACAAGTTCGGACCCAAGCTGACTACATATCACATGGACTCAGCTCTCCAAGTTTGGAGCCTCACAGAAGAGATAGGATATTTCTTAGAAATATTATTTACTTCTTTTGCTAGTGTCCTGTTATATAAAATGTTCAGCATACACTAAAAACCATGACACATTTGAAGATGAAAAAAGGGACCTATGGTCAATAGAGGTCATAGCCAATAGAAACACACCTGCAAATGGCACAGGTAGGAATTTTTAAATAACAGTGATAAATATGCAAAAGGATATAGCGCAAAAGGAAACGACATGGAGAAAAAGATGTGAATTTCAGTAGAGGGATGGCAACAATGATAAAGAAGCAAAAAAAATGCTAGTGAGATTCTACTTATAACCGAGATGGAGTAACACGGACTAGATTTACCCTTCTGTGTGAAACAAAAAAAAAAAAACTGGGAAAAAAATACATAAAACAAAGGTTTTCAAGACACTGGGCATTAAGCATCAGAAAACAGTAATTCCTCAAACACAGAAAATAAGTGGTGAGTCCTAGGAATGGCCAGGTTTTGCCTTATAAATAAATGTTTTCAGCCCGTGACATGGGGAAGGACAACCCAAATAGAACCCAGAAGACTCTGAATTTATTTTTTTTTTTAAATTTTTTTTTTCAACGTTTTTTATTTATTTTTGGGACAGAGAGAGACAGAGCATGAACGGGGGAGGGTCAGAGAGAGGGAGACACAGAATCGGAAACAGGCTCCAGGCTCCGAGCTATCAGCCCAGAGCCTGACGCGGGGCTCGAACTCACGGACCGCGAGATCGTGACCTGGCTGAAGTCGGATGCTTAACCGACTGCGCCACCCAGGCGCCCCCAGAAGACTCTGAATTTAGGAGATGGAGCTGAACATTCAAGGAGAGCAAGTTAGCTCCCGTTGGTAAGATAGAGTACCAGAGCGGACAGCTGCATAAAGAAAGAACTCTGGATGGCTGCAGAGGCTCCTCCATGAGTATTCCGCAGAGTACTGATCAGTGCATGAGGCTGTGAATTCTCTGAGGCGGGGTGGGGGGGGGGGGCGGGGAGGGAATCACCTGAAAATAAATATATAAGGTAAAATTCATAATTAATCCAATATAAAATTACCAGGCATGTAAAAGAAATCAAGAAAATATGACACATATAATAAAATGTAAAAGAAATCAAGAAAACATGACACACATAATAAAAAAAAAATAAATGAATCCATTAAAAGTGACCCAGGAAAGATACATTTAAAATTATCATAAATGGATATTAAAACAATTATTATACCTGTATTGCACAGTTCAAAAAAATAGACACATGGAAGATATTTAAAAAAACAAACAAACACTAAATCAGACTTTTAGAAATGAAAACTACAACGTCTGACATGAAAACACACTGGTGGTATTAATGACAGATTGGACATATCAGAACAAAAGATTAGAAGGCTTGAGGATATGTTAATAGCAGCCATTCAAAATGAGACACAAAGAGATAAAAAAATAAAAAAATGAAGAGTGCATCCGTGAATGATAGAAAAACTGTGAGTCAACTAATACATATGTAATTGCAGTCCCTGAAGAGGAAGAGACAGTGAAAGGTAGAAAAAAATATGTGAAAAAATAATAGAAAACAAAATAAATCCAATTGTATGAAAACTATAATCTCCCACATCCAAGAAACTCAACAAACTCCTAGCACAAAAGGCATAAAGAAAATTAAAAACCACATCATCATCAAATGGCGTCAGACCAATGATATAGAGAAAAGCTGAAAAGCAGCCCCCCCAAAAAACAAGTTATATACAGAGAACAAAGGTAAAGATGACAGCAGATTTCTTATTGGGAAGAACGCAAGTGAGAAGAAAGTACAGCAACATCTTTAATTTGTAGAAAGGAAAAAAAAAAGAAAAAAGAAAACAAAACTGTCAACCAAGGATTCCATACCCAGTGGAAAAATAATTTGAAAGTGTTGGCAAATAAATCTTTTTTTTTTTCAGACTTAGAAAAAGTAAGAATAATACAAGAAATACCAACAGGAGTCTTTCAGGCTAAAGGCAAATGATACCAGAGGGAATTATATTCTACACAAAGAAAAGAAGACTGTCGATAGTAAATCATGAGGAAGACAATACTATTTTATTGAGATCTTTTTATTTTTTTTTTTACTTTTTAATGCTTATTTATTTTTGAGAGAGAGAGAAACAGAGTATGATCAGGGGAGGGGCAGAGAGAGAGGGAGACACAGAATCTGAAGCAGGCTCCAGGCTCTGAGCTGTCAGCACAGAGCCTGACGCAGGGCCTGAACCCAGGAACTGGGAGATCATGACTTGAGCTGAAGTTGGACGCTCAAGGGGTGCCTGGGTGGCGCAGTCGGTTAAGCGTCCGACTTCAGCCAGGTCACGATCTCGCGGTCCGTGAGTTCGAGCCCCGCGTCAGGCTCTGGGCTGATGGCTCGGAGCCTGGAGCCTGTTTCTGATTCTGTGTCTCCCTCTCTCTCTGCCCCTCCCCCGTTCATGCTCTGTCTCTCTCTGTCCCAAAAATAAATAAAAAACGTTGAAAAAAAAAATTAAAAAAAAAAAAAGTTGGACGCTCAAGTGACTGAGCCACCCAGGCAACCCTAATGTTTTATTTATGTATTTATGTATTTATTTATTTATTTATTTATTCGTTCATTCATTCATTCATTTACTTATTTATTTATTTTAAAAAATTAATGTTTATTTGAGAGAGATAGATAGAGAGAGACAGAGTGTGAGTGGGGGAGGGACAGAGAGAGAGGGAGACACAGAATCTGAATCAGGCTCCAGGCTCTGAGCTGTCAGCACAGAGCCCGACACGGGGCTCGAACTCAAAAGCTATGAGATCATGACCTGAGCAGAAGTTGGAGGCTCAACCGACTGAGCCACGCAGGCACCCTATTTAGATCTTTTTAAAAGTAATCTATTGTTTAATGAAAATAAAGAGGGAAATTTTAACATGTGAAAGTAAAATGCATGACAATTGACCAAAGGCCAGGAGAGAAGGAAAGGAAACACACTGTTATAAAGTATAGAACACATAAAGTGGTATAATATTATCTGAAAGTGATAAGTTAGAGGTTTATACTAAAACCCTAAAAAACCCACTAAAATAAGACATTTACAAGGACATTTAAGGCCCACCTAGACAATTCTAAACAATCTCCTCACCTCAAGACTTTTAACTTAATCACATCTGCAAATATCCCTTTGTCAAGATTTTTAACTTAATCACATCTGCAAATATCCCATTCAATAGGTTCTGGAGAGTAAGAAATGGACATATATTTGTGGCTACCACAGCCCACTACATCAAAGTTCTGATATGGAGGCTTGACTGGGGAAGGATCTGTTTACAAACTCACACATTTTTTGGCAGAATTCAGTTCTTTGCGGCTTCTATTTCTTTTCTTTTTTTTTTTTTATTAAGTAAATTTAATTTATTTTTTTAATTGAAATCCAAGCTAGTTAACATATAGTATAATAATGATTTTAGGAATAGAATTTAGTAATTCATCACTTACATATAACACCCAGTGCTCATCCCAGCAAGTGCCCTCCTTAATACCCATCACCCATTTAGACCATCCCCTGGCCCAATACCTCACCAGCAACCCTCAGTTTGTTCTCTGTATTTAAGTCTCTTATGGTTTGTCTCCCTCTCTGTTTTTATCTTATTCTTGGTTCCCTTCTCCTATATTCATCTGGGCTTTTTTCTTAAATTCCACATATGAGTGAAATCATATGAGATTTGTCTTTTTCTGACTGACCTATTTTTCTTAGTATAATACACTCTAGTCCCATCCATGTTGCTGCGAATGGCAAGATTTTATTCTTTTTGATTGTCAGGTAATATTCCATTATATATATATATATATATATATATATATATATATATATATTTCATCAGTTGATGAATATTTCGGCCCTTTCCATACTTTGGCTATTGTTGCTAGTGCTGCTATAAACATTGGGGTTCATGTGCCCCTTCAAATCAGCACTCCTGTATCTTTTGGATAAATACCTAGTAGTGCAATTCCTGGGTCATAGGATAGTTCTATTTTTAATTTTTTGAGGAACCTCCATACTGTTTTCCAGAGTGGTTGCATGAGTTTACATTCCCACCAGCAGTACAAAAGGGTTCCTCTTTTTTTTTTTATAATAGATTTAAAAATATATATATTTTAATGTTTATTTATTTTTGAGAAAGAGAGACAGAGTGTGCATGGGGGAGGGGCAGAGAGAGAGACACACAGAATCTGAAATAGGCTCCAGGCTCTGAGCTGTCAGCACAGAGCCTGACAAGTGACTCAAACTCAGGAACAGTGAGATCATGACCTAAGCCAAAGTTAGATGCTTAACCAACTGAGCCACCCAGGCACCCCCAAAAGGGTTCCTCTTTCTCCACATCCTAACATCTGTTGTTGCCTGAGTTGTTAATTTTAGCCATTCTGATAGGTGTGAGGTGGTATCTCATTGTGGTTTTGATTTGTATTTCCCTGATGATGAGTGACATTGAGCATCTTTTCACGTGTCTGTTAGCCAAAAGGATGTCTTCTTTGGAAAAGGATCTATTCATGTCTTTTGCCCATTTCTTCACTGGATTACTTGTTTTTCTGGGTGTTGAGTTTGATAACTTCTTTCTAGATTTCAGATACTAACACTTTACGAGATATGTCATTTGCAAATATCTTCTTCCATTCCATCGGTTGCCTTTTAATTTTGCTGATCGTTTCCTTTGCTGTGCAGAAGCTTTTTATTTTGATGAGGTCCCAATAGTTCATTTTTGCTTTTGTTTCCCTTGCCTCCAGAGACATGTTGAGGAAGAAGTTGCTGCAGCTGAGGTCAAAGAGGTCATTGCCTGTTTTCTCCTCTAGAATTTTGAGAGCTTCCTGTCTTATATTTAAGTCTTTCATCCATTTTGAGGGTTTTTTTGTGTGTATGGTGTAAGAAAGTTGTCAAGGTTCATTCTTCTGCATGTCACTGTCCAGTTTTCCCAACATGATTTGCAGAAGAGACTGTCTTTGCTCTGAGAAGCCACCCACAGTTCTTGGCCATCAGAAATTTCTCCAGACGGCCATTTTCTTCTTCAAATCCAGCAAGGCAGTGAGAGACTCCAGAGAAACAGGTGATACAGTCTTATGTAATATAATCATACACATGAAATCACATACATTCCACCATCTCTACCATATTTTATGCATTAGGAGGAAGTCACAGGTCCCATCCATGTTCAAGGTGGGGGGGGGGGGGAAATAATGCAAGAGTATGAATATAGGTAGTAGGGATCATCAAAGTCCGTCTGCCACTGTCTTCTCTCTGGCCCTTAATGATTCATGTCCCTTCCATATATAAAATATATTTACCCATCCCCCAAATCCCCGGAAATCTAATCTTTTTATAGCAACTGTTCCAAGCCCAAAACTGCATTATCTGAATTAGGCTAGGTATAGGTGAGGCCCTTGGGCATGGTTCCTCTGTAAACCTGTAAAGTAGAGATACAAATTATCTTCCCCCAACACACCAAACGGATAATTGTGGGAGAGGCATAAGGCAACAGCTAAAAACATTCTTGTTCAAAAAGGAGAAAATGGAAGGTAAAAAGGAGTCATTGGTCCACAGTAATTCTGAAATTTAGCTGGGAAAATGTTGAGTTCTTTGATTAGATTTCAATGATTGGGAATATTTCTCCATGGCTCTAGACTCGGCTTCCTAGGAACTTAGTTCTATCTTCTGAATTATTCTTCCTTTTTTAAATGAAAGGTCACACATTGTGATATTGTGACTTATAGAAAGAAATATATATTTGGTCTTTGTATCCACTTATTCATCCCCATTTCAGAGCTCATAAAACTCTTGAAATTTCCAAAATGATGAGGGTAATAAAGCTTTCTTTTGTTATGTTAATGAGGTGACTTTTGGAAAGTCCCCATGTAACAAAAGGATGGGGGATGATTGCCAGGGGAGCCAATATGTGACTAGAATTTTGGAATTTTTGGTCTGACCTTTGTTCCCAACTCCCTAACCTACTGAGAGGGGAGAGGGGTTGGAGATTGATTTAAAAAAACAATGGCCAGTGATTGAATCAATCACACCTATGAAATGAAGCCTCCATAAAAATTAAAAGGAAAGGGTTCAGATAGCTTCTGGGCTGGTGAACACGGTGACATTTGGGGAGAGTGGTGTGCTTGGAGAGAGCACAGAAGCTCCACACCATTTCCCCATACAATGCCTTATTTATCTCTTCCATCTAGCTCTTCCTGGGTTATATCTGTCCTGTAATAAGCTGGAGATCTAGTAAGTAAAAAGTTTCTCTGAGTTTTGTGAGCCATTCTGGCAAATTAATCAAACCTAACGAGGAGGTCCTCACTCAAACTCAGGAACTGTGAGATGATGACCTGAGCCGAAATCAAGAGTCAGATGCTTAACCAACTGAACCACCCAGGCACCCCTGACCTTCCTTTCTTGATATAGAGTTCTGGGCAAATTATTTCAGTTTATCTTTTGGCACTTTGAAGACATAATTCCATTTTCTTCATGCTTCCAGAGCTTGATTTTTTTCTGTGTGGTTGTTCCAACTTTCTGTGCTCCCTGCCCCCCCTCCCCTTCTGGGTACTTTTAAGACTTGTTCTTTATCTTTGTTTCTTAGCAATTTGACTATAATATTTATCCTGCATTGAACTCATTGAGTTTCTTGAATCTGTAGGTTATGTCTTTCTTCAATCTTACCAATTTTTTTTTTGCTGGATCTTTTCAAATATTTCTTTTGTTCTGTTCTCACTTTCCTCCTTTCCTCTCTTCATGGACTCCAAGTACATGTATAAAAGATTGCTTGATATTGCCCCACAGATCTCAGAGACATTGTTGTCTCTTTTTGTCTATCTCTGTCTCTTTCTCTCACTCCCTCTCCTTATCCTATGGGAAAATCATTCTGTGTTTCATTATTAAGCATAATGGTTAGCTGGAGGCTCTGTTGTAGATGCCCTTTATCAAATTGAGAAAGTTCATTTGTATTTCCAGTGCTAAGAACTTTTATTCAAAATGAGTTTTAGATTTCTTAAAATATTTTTTCTGTAATTATGGAGATGAGCCAGTGGTTTTTCTTTGTAGTTTGTTAATATGGGAAATTACATTGATTAATTGTTGAATATTAAACTGGCCTTGAATTATAAGGATACAGCCTACTTGGTCACTGTGGCAGACAGATACAGGGTGGTCTCTAGAATCCCTACTTTCTGGTATTCATACTCTTACATCGTCTCCTTCCCTTGACTGAAGACATGAACTGTGACTTGCTTTCACCAATAAAATGCAGCAAAGGTGGTGGGATGCATATGATGATGTGTATATTATTATGTGATTACACTACATAAAATTGTAGCACTCATCTTACAGGAATCTCTCACTCCCTTGAGGCTCTGAGGAAACCAACGGCCATGTTGCTTCCCCACATGGCAAGAAACTGCAGCTCACCACTGGAGCTGAGGGCAATTTCTGGCCAGCAGCCACCAGGAAACAGAATTCCTCAGTATTACAGTCACAAAGAACTGAAATCTACCAACAAATGCATGATTTTGGAAGCATATACCTCCCCAGATGAGAACCTATTCCTGGCCAACAGCTTGATTACAGAGGCCAGCTAAACCATGCCCAGGCTCCTGATCCACCGGCATTGAAAGATAATATGTGTGTGTGTTGTGTTCTAAGTTGCTAAGTTTGTGGTGATGTTATGTTGCATAAGATGACTGATACAGCATTTGGTAATGGAAGTAGAGTGTCAATTTAACAAATGTCTAAAAATGGGGGAGTGGCTTTGGAGTGGCAGTGGCTGGAGGAATTTGGAAGGGCACGGCCGAGAAAGCTTAAATCGTTCTGGACAGACTGTTAATAGAAATCTGGACATTAAGGATATGCCAGTGAGGACTCAAAAGGAAGTGAGGAACATGTTAGAAACTGGAAGAAGGAGGACCCTGGTTAGATAGTGACAGAGAGCTTAGCACAGCCGTCTTCTGAAATTCTGCGGAAAGTGGAACTTGCAAGTGATGAACTCAGTTATCTAAGGATACTTCCAGGCAAAGTGTTGAAGATGCTACTTGGTTTCTTCTTGCTACTTAGAATAAAGTGTGTAAAAAGAGAGATAGATTGAAAAAACTGTTGAACTACCAAGATATGGTGATTTTGAAAATTCTTAGCCTCTTCAAACAGTAAAACATGATAATATTGAGAGCTTCCGAACACTCTAAGAAAAAGTGCACTCCAGAGAAAAAGCTGAGGATGTGGCTATGCGATCTTTTACTAAAATTTCAGAAAGATCAAAAGTCATAGTGTTCAGCCAAGTAAAGAGCCTTTTCAGGAGATTAAGGGTGTGCCTTACAGGCCTTAATCAAACCACAGATCCTCTAGGAAATCTAAGGGCGTTGCCCCTCAACCATCTCTCTCAGAAGAAGCCCAAGATGGAATAGAGCTTTTTCAAAAAAAAAATCTGTGAGTGCAGCTTTTGTCTAAAGGAATGAACCCAGGAAAATCTATGGTTTTTGAGACTATTGCTTCAAAAGGAGCACTGTCAACTTGGACTAAAAATAGAGTAAAATGATAGGAGACTATTACAGCCCCAAATTCTACTGATAAGAAGCAGGCCGATAAAACTACAGCTGCAAAGATGTCTACAATTATTCTGCACCCAATTCCAATATGGGGGGCAGGGTTTCCCCACATCAACAAGCAAATCTCTGACACCAGCTGGGTGTCATACAACTGAACTCAATTCTAATACTACCTACCTGGATGTAATCTCACATGCCACAGGTTAAAAGATCAGCCCCACAAGACCACCGACTTTCTAGTTCAGATTCCTGCCTTGTTATAGGTTGGAGGTTCCAATGACCCCCTCCTTAGGTTTGATTAATTTGCTGATGGTGCAGAGCCCGCTTGGGATTCTCTTTCTCTCCCCTCTCTTTGCCCCTCCCCTGCTTGCTCTCTCTCTCAAAATAAATAAATTAATTAAAAAAATTTTTTTTTCAAAAAGAAAGTCAAATAAAGACAATTTCAAAAAAAATAAAAAGCAGAGAGAATTCATCTTAACAGACCCATTGTACAAAAATAATGAAGTTTTTCAGGCTGAAAAACTTATATGTATATTATATATATACGTATATACGTATATATATAATATATAATTTTTATATGTGTATATATGTATATATACATATATATATAAATATATATGTATATATAATATATAATTTAAAAAGTATATAATTTAAAATATATAATACATAATATATATTATACATATGAAATATAAAACAAAAAAAATCACAGGGTGTGAAGAGGTTAAATTGAATTATATTTTTTTAAAGTTCTTATATTTCTCCATGAAGTACTATAATATTATGTAAAAATAGATAGTGAACCTAAATCTTCATATCATAATTTCTAGGACAAACATAAAGAGATATAGTCTAAGCGTCAATAGATGAGCTTAAAAAAAACAGTCAATAGAGGAGCTAAAACAGAATACTAAAAACTATTTATCCAAGGAAAACAGAAAAATAGGACTAGAGAAATATATCTATTTACATTGTATATAAATGTATATATGTATCATGAGGAATTAATACATACTTATTAGAGGAATATATATGTATCATATATAGCTCAAAAATATGGCATATGTAGCTTGATTTCCTTCCTCTTGGGAGCAAGCTTTTCCATAGAACACGTGAGTTACCATCTGTTCCTCCAATCCTCAGTCTTACTGGACAAGACTCAGTAGGTGGTGGGATCCTAAACCAGTTCAACATTGCCTTATTGGGAGGATAATTCTGCCCAATTATGGAGTTCAGCGAATACACCCATCAGCTATCACACTACATGACCGTCCCCAATTTAGTGACATCAATAATAAAAATGATATTTTAGACTCCTATTTACTCTATTATTTTATATTCCAACATATATAACCCCTGGTGGAATGTAGGGATGCTGGTTATTATGGGTCTCCTTGGAAATTCCAGAACCTATCTGATAATGATTTGTAAAGATTCTGCAAAATGGGAAAGCGATACAGTAGAGTGATTAAAATGGAAGGCTTTGATACCAGTCTATTATAATTTTAATCCCAATTTTAGTCCTTCCTCGTAGTGTCCTTAGGCATTAAATCTCTTTGCCTCAGTGTTCTCATCCGTAAAATGTGGGGAAAAACAGTACCTGCCTTATAGGGTGATTTTGTAGGTTATATGAATTGCTAGGTGGGACACTTGGAATAGTGCCTAGTATGTTGTCAGTAACTGGTAAATGTCTACTACCATTACCAAATTTTATAGTGTGGTCACATGCAATATTTGTATTTGAGTAAGCATTTAAGAACTTATAGCTCTTATCATCACCACTTTAGTGGCCAATACAGAAGAGATATTTGTGTTATTTAGGATAAGTAGGCAGAGTATAAGGATATGCTACACCAAGTAGACCCAAATAGCCAACGGCTCAGAGAAGTTTATTTTGCACTCATGTAACAGCCCCGAGAAGGGAAGATATACATGCGCATAAAATCTGTACCTGAAGGTTTATGTCAGCCTTATTCATAATGGTCCCAAATTAGAAACAACAAAGATGTTTTTCAGTAGGTGCATGGTCAAACAAACTGTTATACATCATACCATGGATTGCTATTCAGTAATAAAAAAGCAGGAACTATTAATACACCTAACTGGGATGAATCTCCAAAGAATCAGGCCGAGAAAAAAAAAAATCCAAAAAGATTATATTCAGTATGATTCTGTTGATAACATTCTTGAAAAGACAAAATTATAGAAATGGAAAACAAATTAATGGTTGCCAAGGGTGACAGAGGGGTGGCAGTGAAAAAAAAGTGGGTGTGGCTATAAAAGGGCAACGTGAGGGATCCATGCGGCAGTGGGAATGTTCTGTAATTACTTCATCAGTGTTAATATCCTGGCTGTTTTATTGTACCATAGCTTTGCAAGATACTACTATGGAGGAGAACTGGGAAAAGTACACTCTGGGTGTCTATATTATTTCTTACAACTGCATATGAATCTGCAATTATCTCTAAAGAAACAGTTTAATTAAAAAATCTCATGATTTATTTCCTAAAAATAAAACAACAAAAGGGTAAAAAACATAACTTGCATGCTTAACTCCTACCTGATTTTAAAAGACAGTTCAAAACTGTGTCTTAGAAGAAGAAAACTCCTCACCGGAAAGCTTATCCTCAATGAAGAAATATAAACACATTTGGGTTTTTTGTTTTTGTTTTTGTTTTTTAGCGTTTTTCTATTTTTGAGAGAGAGAGACAGAATGTGAGCAGGGGAGGGGCAGAGAGAGACGGAGACACGGAATCTGAAGTAGACTCTAGGCTCCGAGGCATCAGCACAGAGCCTGACGCGGCGCTCGAACTCACGAACTGCGAGATCATGACCTGAGCTGAAGTCGGCCACCTAACCGACTGAGCCACCCAGGCACCCCAGCTATTCTCTCTTATCCCCTCTTCAAGGAAACGATGATAATAGCTAATGTTTAGAGAAGGAACAACTGTTGTCATCCTTCACTTAATCCTCCATTGACTCCTCTGAGACAGTTGCTAATATTATCTTTATTTAACACATACAAAATTGAGGTTTACAGACGCTGTATAATACCCTAGGGTCATGCAGCTAGAAGAGGCAGAACTTGAACCCCATTTGCTGGAGCTCCTACTTCCCAGCACTAATCTATCTCCAGAAAAAAATGGCGTTCCCCACCTGAGTACGCTGTCAAGCTCTTTTCTGGGCAGCATCTTGACTCTGCTTAACCACGTGAACCACGGGATTGGCAGGAAGGATTACTAAATCCTTCTGTTGCAGGTATTCTCCCATGGTAGCTACTAGCTAGCTCTTAAGAGTAATGATCAGATTGTAGAAATAAAACACTCTAACAGGTTGGACTCTGGTTTGCAACCGTGGGCACAATTCCTACTCCGCTGGTCTGAACTCTGTGACCCTAAGTAACAGTTTCCTTAGTTTTCTTCATCTCATTTTTACTCTTTGCAAAACAGGGCTAATAATGGTACCTCTATCTAAAAGTTGTATCAGAAATTTATGATTGGACCTAAGTCTACCAATAGTCGGGTGCATGGCGCATTTCCTTGTTGAGTTTTGCACAAGGTAAAGAATGGATCGTGTCGTTTTCACAAGATTCTCAAAACCCTAAGTACCTTATAATCACACCTCCATTAACTAGCCCCCTTTCCAGACTAAACTGTCCTAATCTTGGAAATCTTGCTTCCTTTGGAGCTAGAATCACAAGTACCAAAGTAGAAAGAAAAACACTCTCTTCATCATTTATGAGGAAAAGTGCTTGCAAAGTGCTCGTTCTCAGCAGAGCCCTTCCTGTGGAAAGATTGAAAAATCAAGGCAGAGAAGTTCAAAGACTCAGAGCCGCCGAATAAAAACAAAATCCCTTAAAATTACACTGATGGTTCTTCCAGATAAGCAGGTAATTCTCCGAGGTAATTTGGAGAGAATTCAACAGTGTTTATTACAGGTTCACTTAAGAAAGCCAAAACATTCAGCCTTAAAAGCAATTTCAAAGCAGAACTCTAAACAGTATTTTAAAATAGGGGTGAAATTATGTGTACAATCTTACCTCCCAGGGGTTTTGAAGGATTAATGAGGGGAAAATAGAAGCTTTGGGGGGAATGACGGGAAATTTAAGAAATTCACCATAAATGGGACAGTTGGATGAGATATAATGTCCGTAATGTGATTTTTAATAGACATTAAATAAATACTTGTAGGTAGATTGACTTCCTGCCCAAAGGTACCACAACATTTGGGGAGGCATGATCAAGTGGAGCTAGAATTACTATAGAAAATGGAAACTGATTTAAGCACACATTAATTGTTTTTCTTCTTTGAGTCTAAACATCAAGGGAGTCTTAGTATTTATCCTAAAAGAATATCTCAATAATTTCTTGGGGTTGTAAGTCAGGCTATTGTATGTACTGAGAAAATACATATAAAATGTCAGATTTTATAATACTTTCTATGATACACCACAGTAAGTGCCTCTAATGGGGAAAAAAAAAAACCAACATTATTCTCCAATTAGGATAGAAAATATGAAAATACTCAGCATTCCTAATAATGATAAACAGACAATGGGTGAATCTAATGCCTTTCATAACTATGAAATACGGATATATTATGTTATTCTAAGGCTTCATGTGAGTTTTTCTGGGGAAGATTGAAAAGTGGGATGGGCTCCTCTCTTTGGAATACTGTGGGGAACCCCCAAGACTCTGATCTTTCTGGAAGCCACTGTCTCAAGGCCTTTCTTCTTCATGTCACTTTTGTAGTAGTTGCCCTTAGAAAGCCATTTCTCCGTGCACATGGAGCGACATGGTGGTTGTTGGTCTATGCTTTACCAAGGGCAGTTGTATATACCAGCGTGAGTCAAGGCTCTGGACCTAAAGGCCTGAGCTCCATCTTCTTTGAAGTCAGGGGTTTAGAGTCAATATAGTATAGTCAGAAGCACCCACACTTGGGAATCGAAGTGATCTGGGTTTGAATCCATCCTCAGCACTTCACCAGGTGTACAGTGTTAGACAAGTTACTTACCTCTTCATCTCCAGTTCCTCACCTTCAGGATGGGTAAAGTAAGCACTTCCATAGCAAGGTTGTTATAATGAAGACTGTGGTATCTGTGTCATTGTTGATATGGTGGTTGTCATTGTTCCAGACCAAAACACTTAGCCTGTGGAGGTACTGTAAACACCACATTGACCTTGAGCAATAGATTAGTGACAGTGTTGTCCTAGAGTTGGCACTTTCTCCCAAAAAATGAGCTTATTTTTCTTCCAGTGCCAGACTTACTGGTTCCCTGGTTCCTTCCTTCCTTCCTTCCTTCCTTCCTTCCTTCCTTCCTTCCTTCCTTCCTTCCTTCCTTCTTTCCTTATGTTCCTTACTGGTTCCTTACTTACATAACCATTTTTGTTGTAGAACCACTATGTTTTGAAGCTTGTCCAAGGTCAACTTGCCAACAGTGGTCACCAAATATGAGGACCCCACTACATCAATAATTTATTGCTTTTCTT
Source organism: Neofelis nebulosa (assembly GCF_028018385.1). Classification (NCBI taxonomy): domain Eukaryota; kingdom Metazoa; phylum Chordata; class Mammalia; order Carnivora; family Felidae; genus Neofelis; species Neofelis nebulosa. The sequence continues at coordinate 116,128,250 of NC_080789.1, read as the reverse complement.
TTATCACATTTATCATATATAAGTATATATGTAAGTATATTTAAGTAATATATAAGTATATTTTCAGAAAAGAACACTTAATCCATATAGACTCAAAGTTTAGAATTTTACAATATGAGATGCCTCTTTCATTTTAAGTGCATGTTGGGTTTTTTCAGTGACTGTTTTTTAAATTGGCCTGATTGCAGTGAAGCATTCTTATATCCATGTGCTGTACTCAATCACAGGAGTGATACATCAGAGCTATATTATTTCTCTGTGGGAAGAATGTTGGGGATCCTGATAATCACTTCACTTGAAGAGATTCCATTTTAGAAGAGTTTTTCCTTCCACTTAATTAAATAAGAGGAAAGTATAATTAAGAGGTGTTTCTCAAAGCATTGTGAATTTTGGAACAAGATTCTCAAGAATGAAAAATTTATGACAGCTCTCAGAATGGTAGGTGAAAAGAAAATTGCTTGATAATTGTGTGCTTATTTAAAAGTTACTTTTTCTCCATACTTCAACATCTCATTTTGTTAGAATGTATGCTGAATGCCTGGAGTCTTTCTTTTGCAAAAGAAAAAAAAAATCTTGTTGAAGGAATAATATTCCCTGGGATAAGACCCAGCACTGCTAACTACTCCATAAAGAGATCAAAAAAAGGAAATCAAGGCAAAATAAAAGGGGAGACACGTGGTTACCAACATCATGGATCCCACTAACATCGTTTCACTTAAAATATCATTGTCTTTTGTCTAGGAGAAAATTAGTTTGGGAATTAACTGTTATCTAAACTCCATTTCTTATTTTGCTATTGCTTCCCTGGGTGGCCATGAAAAATACATTTTGTCTTTTGTACTTGTATAATTTTAACAACTATAAAATTATTTAATAATTTTAATGGATTTTCTGATAGTTATCTACTGCTGCATAACAACTTGCATCCAAACTTAGAAGCTAAAAACAACTAACATTTATCATGTCACAGTTTCTGTGAGTACATGTCTATGGAATCTAGATATGGCTTATTTGGGTGACTTTGCCTCAAAGTCACTCAAAGTCTGCAATAAAGGTGTCAGCTGGAGCTGCCATTTCATCTGAAGGCTCAACTGAGAGAGAGTCTACTGCTAAGCTCACTCATATGGTTGTTGGCATGATTCAATTCCTTCCAGACTATTGGATTGAGAGCCTTACTTCTTTGACGTCTCTTGATTGGTGGGATCACTTTCAGTCCCTTGCCATGTGGGTGTCTCCACAGGGCAGATCACAATGTGGCATCTACCTTCCAGCAGAGTGAGCAAATGAGAGAGTAAGGGCAGTTTGCAAGAGAAAAACCACTGATCTCAGAAGTGACATCCTGTTACTTTTGTCATGTTTTATTCATGAGAAGCTAACTTCCGGGTCCAGCCATACTCCAGAGGAAGGGATTACAAACAGGCGTGACCAGAGGGGACAGGGATTGTTAAGGCCATCCTGGATGCTGCTTTCCATAGACTTAGTCATAGCCAATCTCAAGGGTCACAGAGAACCACGCGTCTAGACCATAAGGAGTCTCTGAAATTTCACCCTTTCCCTTGCATAGGACAACATTTAGCCATTCATTCAAAACCACATACCTTTTCTTTTCATTCACTCATTTGGAAATATTTACTGTGTGCCTGTTATTTACAAGGTACTGTGGAGAGTGGTTCAGAAAGGCCAAAGAAGTGAACATTCAGGTAGCAAAAAAATACGCCACTCTTCTATCAGTGGAAACCTTGGAAAGGGCTCTGGAATGGGGAGGATATCGTCTGCCTGCTTTAAACCACGATTAGGGAAGCTTTCGAAGAAGTTCTCAACACTGTTCCTGGGTAAATGCAAGGTGCCATCTGGTTAGTCACTCTTTTCCGGGGCCCAGATGGTGGCCTGTGGTTCCTGTATACTGGGAAGTGGGGATAACAATCTCCCCCTGGCACCTTACCCAACACTGCTCCTTGTATTGCACTGTTATCTAAATCCAGACTTCTTACTTGACTTCTGTATGCGTCCTCCTGTTTTCCCAACTAGGAAACCGATTTAGGAGGAACAAACCTAGGATCATCAGTCGAAGGGCTTCTAGGGGCACAGTCTTACGCATGTCTTCTTTTGGACTCTTTTCTTCCGCTCTGGCTCTCCTTGAGTTTTAGGTTAACCTTTTCCTCTCAAACCTTTTTCTCATGGATTCCTTTCTGTCATGCTTTGCCCGAACTGAGCCTCTGCTCTTGCAACAGCCCTCACCTGCGGGGCAGTGGGCACCAGGGCCTCTCCCAAGAAGGAAGAAAAGAAGAAATATTCTGCCAGCCAGAGAGCGCTCACAGGCCCTTCCAGAAGCACAAACATAGGCTGACCCCTTTGCCTATTCTTTCGGTACTTTTCAGTGTTTTTCTATTTAAACACAGGGACCTAAGTCTACTATGATAGCAGTAGGCATTTTAATGCTCAAATATCTTTATTCCACTTTGGGAATGCGTTTCCTGTTTTGACTTGTTCTCTAAATATATATAATTTTTAAATTATAGGTTTACGTCAGAAGGACAATTTAGTCAAATATAACTTTCTTCATGAAACACGTCCTCGTTGTAGCACATAAACTGTGGAATGTGAGCAGGCTCAGAGAACGCACGGATCAAGTCACCGTCTCCCCCATGCCCCTGTGCCAACATTTTAAAAACCTATCTCTTTTCTTTCCTATAGCACCTAAATCTATAAAAGGAGCTGCTCTGCAAGCATATGTAGTAGGGACTCAAACCTTAACTGGTGTCCCCCAAATAGAAAAGCAAAAATCAAAATTTGGTCAGAGATATAGAAAATTCCTTGAGCAGGAAGAACTTTTAGGTCAAGAGCAGTGGATGCACTTCACCTACCATCCCTTAGACCGTTTGCTTAGTGGGTGCCTGAGTTTCTAAAGGGCAGAGTGGAAAGGTGACATCTTGGAGAGCTGGGCTGTGTTACTCATCCTGCGCTTGTACATCAATGCAACCCAAGAGCCTTTCTTTTTCTGCATCTCCCTTTATCTCTAGAGTGTCCATTTGTGAAGCCAGAGGAGGAATATTTTTCCTTGGAACCTAAAATCATAGGTGTTAAAATTGAGAGCCCTTACCTCAGATTAGAAAACAACAAAATGCCATAAGTGGATTTGTTTACTAAAGGTTAAGTCCAAGCAGAAACATTTAAATAGGTTGAGATAGGGGCGCCTGGGTGGCGCAGTCGGTTAAGCGGCCGACTTCAGCCAGGTCACGATCTCGCGGTCCGTGAGTTCGAGCCCCGCGTCGGGCTCTGTGCTGACGGCTCGGAGCCTGGAGCCTGTTTCCGATTCTGTGTCTCCCTCTCTCTCTGACCCTCCCCCGTTCATGCTCTGTCTCTCTCTGTCCCAAAAATAAAAAACGTTGAAAAAAAAAATTAAAAAAAAAAATAGGCTGAGATATAGAGAACACAGACTGAAGGATAGATTTCCACTATGTTGTAGGTTGGGGGTTCCTGGAAACGGATTTTGAGATGGAGATTTGTATGCAAATGGCTTATTTGGGGAGTGCGCCCTGGGGAAGGATACCTGAAAGAGACAGGAGGGAAAAAGAACTTGGCAAAGGAGGAAGCAGGGCTCCAATGTAGTAGTAACAGAGGGCTCAGCGGGTCTCACAGGGAGCACTGGCGCTGGGTGGCCCTTCACAGTTGTCACAAACCGGGCATAGGGGCATAAGTAAGGGTTAGGTCCTATAATCCCTTCTGCACTTTCCTCACACTTTGCCATTGTGCTGCCCTAATGACAAGGGAGAAGGGGAGACATCATGGAAAACACAGCTCCTTTTATGCTGAGGGTAGTTCCCTAAGAGGAACTTGGCTGTGAGCCGAGGGCAGCCCACACGCCCCGGCTGCTGAGGGAAGGATTACCTAGTTCCAGGGATGGGAATGGGCGAAGCTCTATTGTAAACTAAGAAAAAGAAGATCAGACAAAAATCTGGGACTTGAGACAGAAAAAGAGTGAATGTTTATGTATTTTCACTTTATTATATATTATTTTATTACTATATATTCTATAATATTTAATTATTACATGTATTATTAAAAAATTAAACAAACTAAATCAAAGTAACTAAAAAGTAACTCATAGGTGGGTAGAAAGGAATCAGAAAACTCCAGCGATGTAGCTTTCTGTTGAACATAGGCAGATTCCAAACCATCCACCACAATCAAAGGAGAACTTTAATAGCGGGATGTTGTTAACAATGGTGGATAAGGTGGATGATTTCTGAATAACGTGCACGTGTCCTCCAAACAATGGTCAACAGGAAGATACTTCTTTTCATGCTTGAATTTGGAGAGGTCAGTGAGATGCAGGGGATATAACAATGACCTCAGGATGATTTACAGAGAGACTCCATGAGCATCTGACCAATGGCATGAGTAGGCACATTCACACACTCAGAATTTCCAGTTTTTGCAGTGATTTGTGCCAAACGCTTAGAAACAGAAAAACATCAGCAGTGAAAGAGTTGATGAAGTCTGTGTCATTGGGCAGAGTGCTTCTGGATATGTAAAAGTTTTGACTCTTAGTAATTACAGACAACTAGATGTGGAACTCTTATATTGGTTAACCAGGCAGAAGACCTGCATAGGACCTGTTAAGAAGCAGAGGCCAAAGAGCGCTGTGGATCAAAGAAGATGGGGGAAGGGTGTGTGGGCCCAGCTAAGCCAGGCACCATTGGAAGTGGTCCCTGGGAAGGAAAAGCATAGAAAGCATAAGTTGGCAGCCTTGATTTAGCTATTGTGGTTTTTACCTTTTATATCCCATATAGAGTATGATTTCTCTCATAGAGGACATGTAGTTCTTCTCAATGAATCTCTTAGTGTTTTTCTTAGAGTCTCAAGTAAAAAAAAAAACAAAAAACTTTTGGGGCAAGGGGTGGTAAAGAGTAGGTAAATTCACCCAACTTTTGTTGTCACTGTTCTGGTCTCTCAATGGGCAGACCAGAAAAACAGCATCCTTTAGAAAATGCCTCTGCAGAATGGATTTATGGGTGTGCCAATCGCTTATAATGTAATATCTTCACATATCCCATCTGAAGGGTAAAGAAGCGCAGGGCTATGTATTGGAAGCAAGTATAATTCTTTTTTTTTTTTTTAATTTTCATTTTAAACAGACAGAAAACATGAGTGGGGGCAGATGGAGAGAGAGAAAGAATCGTTTATTTATTTATTTTTTTCACATTTGTTTATTGTTGAGAGACAGAGAGAGACAGAGCATGAGCGGGGGAGGGGTAGAGAGAGGGAAACAGAATCGGAAACAGGCTCCAGGCTCTGAGCCGTCAGCCCAGATCCCGACGTGGGGCTCGAACTCACGGACCACGAGATCGTGACCTGAGCCGAAGTCGGATGCTCAACCGACTGAGCCACGCAGGCGCCCCGAGAAAGAGAATGTTAAGCAAGCTCCACACTCAGGGCCAAGCCCAACATGGGGCTCGAAATTCGATGGAGACTGAATTTCAAAGACAAGGTCATATTAGAATAAAAATTGCCCTGGACCTGGAATCAGAAGACCTGGCTCTGGGGTCCAGCTCTACTTCTTCTCCCTGATGTCCTCTGGTGGCCACTGGTGTCCTGTGCCTACCCCTTGAATGGGATGCCATTGCTGGCCTTGCAGTATATGTAGGGATGAAATAAAAATGAAAACTCGAAAAGGGTTCTGTAAACTGCAGAGCTCAATGCAAAATGTTATGCGTCACGGTACCCCTTTACCTTTGTTTCCAGGGATGTTTGCTGAATGAGTTGTGATGGATATTGATAATCGCATGGGGGAGTGAGGAGGTAATAAGGTCCCTTCTGCACTTTAGGATTAGCCCCATTGCCCTAGATCTCCTCCCTGACTTAGCACTTGTAGACATAATGTGGAACAATGAAATGTGTGAGCCTGAGGTTCCAACACTTTGGCCAGTTGTGATTCTCCCTGGAGATCGTATTTCCAGTTTTATGTTTTACACACAGGATCCTGACCTGGAAGGGGGACCTGGCCTAGCCCCTGGCTTTCTGTTCCTCCCTGTTAGAACAGGCCTGTAGGCAGATAGGGGGGAGAGGGCACACAGGCACAGAGGAAGGGCTGAAAAGGAGCAGGGAGTCCCCACAGGCAAACATCCACACTGTAATTTGGGTCCTCAAAGCTTTGAGGCAGGAGATCTAGTCCCATTATTTTGTGGGCCGGAAGGAATGCCAGGAAGCAGAGAAGGCAAAGGAATTTTCGACAAGTTTTTCAGTTCTGATCCCAAAACAAAGGGCGAGAAGGCTCACTTTGAAATATTTGTACCTTTTAACTCCTGACATTTCACATTCACAACAATTAGCCATTCACAAACTTCCCTTCCCAGAATCGTTTAAATGCAAAAGCTATTATTATTATCTCTACACCTCTCGTGTTTCAGGCTGTCAAGGCAGCCTCAGAGGTATTAGGGCTAGAAAAAAAGCTAGAGCTAGATCTCTGCTCTAATCAAAGACAGAGGCAAGGCCTCTTCCTTGAGAACCCCTGCTCCTCCAGAGAGCCCTGCACTGCCTAAAGTAACATCATTCCTCTCTTCTGGGTGAACCCCAGAAAGTGTCCAAGCCTGGAGGTCGAGTCCTGGGTTCTAACCTAGCTCTGTGTGGTGAACTCCGGGCCACTTCTCTTTGGCTCGGTCTCCTTGGCAATGTAAAGCATTGGATTAGATTCCAATAGTGGTTCTCAAACTTGGTTGCCCAGGAAAATCACCTAGGGAGTTTTAAAAATCCCTGATGCCTGGCATTTAACTCAAAAGATCTGGAGTGGGAGGAGTTTTTACAGCTCCCCTAAGTGACTCCGATGTTCAGCCAGTTGAGAAGTAGTGATTTAGAAGGTCAGTGGTTCTCCACTCTAGCTGTGCATGAGAATCACCTAAGGAACTTTAAAATACAGAGCACAGAGTCCCAGCCTAGAAAAATTACAAGAGAAATCTCTGGGGTTGGTCTCAGGTATGGTGTGCTCTCAGCTATTCCCGAAAGATTCTATTGTATAGCTAGGTAGACAGACCTCCAGGTTAGGTGATCTGCATGGATGCTCCTTGATCGAAGGTTCTAAGCTTCTATGAGTCTGTACTTATGGGGCTTTAAGCATGTGTACCACCCTCTCAGGAAACTATTTGCTCCAACTGTTCTTAGCAGCTGCAAGTTAAGCAACTCTGTCCGACTCTGAGGAACAAGGTGATATTTTCCTCCCACATCTTGAGTCTTCATCTTGAGTCTTGACGATCCGGAAGGACCCTCCGCCTTATTTACAATCCATGCAAAGGTCACCCTCAGTCTGATCTAGAGTCCATCATAACAGTACAAGGCAGAGTTCTTCACCTTGTTGGTTACACCAGCCCCTTCAAGAACCTCATGAAAGCTATAAATCCTCTCATAAGAAAAACTCATGTCTGCATTTGTACATCAAATTGAGCATACCATTTTAATGAGCCCCTGATGGAAAGAAAATTCTATTTAATTTCACCATAATATAAAAGTGGAAAATTGCCATACCCCAGGAAAGCAGAAATCCTGACATAGTAGAAGAGCCTGACTGAACATTAAGAGTCCTGAGTTCTAATCCTGGTTCTACCTCTAACCAATTGACATTTAGGAGTCCAGCATCACTTTGCCTCAGTTTGCCCATATGTCCAGTTAAGAATCATAACACCTGCTCTGCCACGTTTCCGCCTCACCTTCCACTCTCATAAAGAATTGGCACATTCCTCACAGGCATACACTCCGCCCCAACCGTCTTTGGGAACATAACACCAAAGTGTGTTTATTTGCTAACTTACTCTGAGTGCCTGTGTTGACCAAGAGGCCGTGGAGATCACGGTATGTAAGGGCCTTAACAGCCTGGAAGAGACTGGGCAAAGGGATTGCATTCGATGTCCTTCTACTTGGAGTACAGCTCCAAATCTGACCTCCGGAGGGACAAGTGGAGAGCCCATGAATCCACCATGCACCAGCCACAGTCCTTGGTGGGGAAAGGCTGGAACTGGAACCAGATGTCTGAGAAGCAATCTCCCAGACTTCACAGTAACTGCCAAGTTGGCCACGGGTTTGGCAGAAACTATCTGACCGGTGAGTGCCAAGTGGTTTGGAGAGAGCAGGAGCGCGGCCTGGCGTCTGAGCAGAGGCATCCGGGAGCATCTGTGTTCCCTGCCTCATAGGCTGCTCGGGCCGTCAGAGCTCTAATCTGACAAGTGTGCCAATCAGTCCCTGCCAGGAGGGTGGGCTCCCCAGCTCTGAGGGGCTCCATGCTTGCTGTCTTACCAGGAGGGCACAGGAGTTTTCTTCCATTAGCTTGGGGAAGAGGTTGGCCATGATAGGAAAGGAAGAGTGGGGGCTGTGCTCCTGGTCAATCTCCCCACTTCCCATTCTGCCCCCAGCCCATCTTCTCTAACTTCTAGACAATCCTTATAGAAGTAGAAGATGGGTGAGAGAGGAAGGTCGTAGTTTCTGTCTTGGGCTCTAAGTTTCTACTCAGTATGTTCACTGAGAGACAAAAGAGAAGCTCCTGATGCCTCAGGAGAGCTTTGCCTCTTGAACAGTATTGAAAAAACAATGAAGGAAGCCTCTAACTGGAAGTGGTGTCGTGTGTGCATACGGTGAAACTATCTGGAGATTCTCAGGGAGGTGAGGAAATCTCAGTGTGCTCCTGGGGACAGAGGAAGAGTAAGGAGGGCAAAGGAGCCTAGAATTTGGACAGGACTCTGTCTGTCACATACAATGTGAAGCAAACACACACACACACACACGCACACGCACACGCACACGCACACGCACACACATGTGCATACACACAAAACTCCCTCCCCTCCCCTTCTTCTTTCTCTTTCTTGGGAGCCCTGAAGGACTGACTGCAGGTTCAGTTCTAGGGCTACTTTGGGAGTGCTTTTGTTTTATGTCAGCTACATACCACACACACGCATCTGGCTACTGGATAAACTGGGCTGTCAGGGGGAGCTGCCAGATCACTCAGCAGAAGGTTCCCATCCCCTCCCTCGGGAATCAGAGAAATCACGGGATGGGGAGGGAGTTGTCCAGGGAAGAGTCATGCCAATGTCTAAGTTCCACACCCCAAAGTGGTCCTTCCACTCCCTGGACGCTCAACAGAGCTGTCACCGATGGCTGACAGCTTGTTACAATCACAGGGGAGATGGTGGTGCAGCGGGGCTACAGTTTCTCATCCCCAACTCCCCTGGGCTTCAAGGAATGAAACAACTGCACGCTCACATCCCTCCAGCACATGGTTTCTTCTTGTTTGGTCCTGGTAGAAGGGAAGAATTCCTAGCAACATGTGACGGCAGGGCACTGTGGCTTTCTCTTTTATTTTCTTGCAATTCTTTAGTTGCTGCTCCTAGAATGTTTTGCAACTACTGTTTCCAGCTGGGGGAGAGGAATATACACAAGCAGTATAGTTTTAAAAATATTTACTTCATTGAAAATAAAGATACGCATCTCATAGTTCCTTCCCATAAACCAAGTGATTCGTGTCTCCAAGCTGGGGCATTTGTCACTGTCTTTATAGATCTGACAGATGGATGGGTTTCTACCACAGATTCTTTTTTTATTTTTCACACCAGTTTTCTGGAGAGAAGATTCCATGCTCTGCACAAGATTGTTTTCTGGTATATTTAAATCACAGTGAGAAGACACAAACTTTTGTTGATGAGCATAATGGGAGATGGATAGTACCATTAGATAGTTGCTTTGAGGTTTTCTCTCTTGATGATTTGGCAAAGTCTAAATGGGACCACTGGGCTGAGGAGGCCAAGGAGAACCATTTTGAGACCCAAGAAGTTACAGGCTTTCTTGTTTGCAGTAGCTCAAGTCCACAACCCTGATGAGGTGAAACGCATTACCTTTGATGGTGAAATTGCACCCAACGTTCTTTGCAAACCTAGGAAGAAACTGAACAATGCTCTCACACACCCTCCACCGTTGAGGAAGTTGCCATGCAAGGTTGTCCTTCTTCACTCCTGCTGTGGTGGGGTGGGGCATGGATGTCTCTGAGTCCCCTGTCACTGTTCAGAAGAGACTATGCTTCTTTTCTGTATCAGCCAGAGTCCTACCAGGAGCCACAAACCACAGCAGTGAGTCTAACAAAGAATTTACTATAAAGAATTGTTAACCATATATTTTGAAGAACTAAAGAAGCAAACATAGGACACTTGCATATTAAGAAGATAGAAACTGGGGGCACCTGGTGGTTCAGTCAGTTAAGCATCAGACTTCCACTCAGGTCATGGACTTCTGCTCAGGTCATGATCTCACAGTTGGTGAGTTTGAGTCTCACGTATCTGGCTCTGTGCTGACAGCCTGTCAACTCAGAGCCTGCTTCAGATCCTCTGCCCCCTTCTCTGACCCTCCCCAACTTGCACTCCCCCAAAATAAGTAAATAGATAGATAGGTAGATAGATGATAGATACATAGATAGATACAAAGAAGATAGAAACTGGAGGAAGCAAATCCTACCCTAGTGCTGAGGGCTAGAAGGAAGAGGTTGAAATTACTTAGACGTAGAACTTTGAGGAGGGCCCCGGTTGGAGCTGGAACTCTGACCTCGGAGAACGTGATGCCATCCGGCTAGAGAAGCTGTTGCTCAGGGGATGCAAAGAGTCGGTTGGTCCCGGAAACACTGCAAGCAGGACTCCACCAGTGCTCTTGGAAGGGACTGCTACAGCCAGGGCGAGGTACTGCTGTTGATTGACCCTGACAGGAACAGAAAGCAGGGGAATGAAGGTGTCCCTTCTTCCTCCGCAAGCCTCTCTCTGGCGCCCCCTACTGGCAGCACCTACCAGGCGACAACTGGTAAAGAAGAACTGTAACTCGTAGCTCCCAGCCCATCACCAAAGGTGGAGAACTGAGTCTGAGAGGCAACCGTTGAAATAACTAGAATACCTAGCGAGGTCTCCAATGCTTTATCACCATTGACCCACTCTTCCCCTTTCCCTCATCCACCATTATGGCTCCCTTTGTTTTCTTTAAATGGCTATGCTTCGGCGGAAAGTGGATTTGGGGGAAACCTCGTATTTAGAGGATACCAGCATGCTCTGACTCAGGGTTTCTCAACCTCAGCTCTACTGACATTTGGGGCTGGATAATTCCCTGTTGCAAGGGACTGTTCTATGCCTTGATGTTGAGCAGCACCCCTGGACTCTACCCACTAGATGCATGTAGCATATCCCCACTCCTGTCCCCAGTCAACCAAAAATGACAACCAAAACAGTCTCCAAACATTGCTTATGTCCCTCTGGGGAGCAAATCTCCACCAGCTGAGAATCATTGTTCTAACCTCTCAACATTGCAACCCTGAGTCTCCTGGCCTCTGAATTAGAACAGCAAGGATGACTCGCTGTACTACTCTACAGTTTTCAGAGCCCTTTCTCTGCTTTATTTAAACTTATTTAAATAGCCCCAGGAGGCAAGGAGGGACAGTTACTATTGTGTCTACTTCACAGACAAGCCAACTATGATTCAGAAAGGTTGACTGACTTCCTTAGGAAACTCTATCAAGGCAGAAGCCATGCCACTCTGAGAGCCCTCATCGTCAAATTTTTGGAGGGGACCAGGGGTGGCTGGACAGCTGACTGGCAGAGAAGGGAACACCCCCCTCCCCAAGTTACCAATAATGTTCCTTTTATTTTTCTTTTAACGTGTCCAGCTGTTGCCAGGAATACCATATAAAACAGCTTTATGAAGTGAACACAGGCCCCAGCAGCTTATACAAGCTGGCTCTGTCCAGGGCACCAGTGTTTCTAATTAATGCTTGGGTCCAGTGTTCCATGCGAGCCCTACCTGCTCCCTCTCCCTCAGGTTTTGACTTCTGGCTAACCTGCACGGGGGCCCTTGTGCCTGTGACTAATAAACTCTCCTGACATTTCTCACTGGGTCTGGGAGGGCAGAAATAAAAGTCACTTCCAACTGACTGTGTTCCAGCCCGAGCATGGTCCATTCAGAGCAGGCACGGAGGAGAGAGCTGCCTTGCGCTGTGCCGTCCAGCCAAGCGGCATCAGCAAATGAGTGCCTCTCCGTGGTCGGGCCTCCTCATTTTGGGTACGCTTAGCATCAGGTGTGGTCACTCCCGTGGCCTTTGGGAGACAGCAGAAGGAGTCTCCTCACCACCCTATAGAGAAACCCGGCTCAAATTTTCGTTTGGTGTCTTCACAGTCCTCCCCATTATGGAGATTTCTGGGGTGCCCTTAGAAGCCAAGGGTGAGAACGACATCATCAGACAGGACCAAATAGGAGCAGGTATGAAATACCTCGTGTGCCTTCCTGCATGCATGTGCGTGTCCGTGCACGTGTGCGTACGTATGTACCCGAAACCTCTCAGGGGGAACCGATGGAGACCGAGGTGATGGAAGCGTAGGCCCTTTGCAGACCCTGTGGTCTAACAGGCTAACTTCCTGGCTCATCGATTAATGGGAGTGACAGGGCATTGCAGCTCAAAGGAGACTCAAAGATCATTTTGCCCGACCTTCTCTTTTTACTCGTGAAATTAAGATCCCGTGACATTAGGTGGGAACTCAAGTGCACGAGCCACCGCCAGTTGGAAATGCTCCGAGCTAAGACTCTCCAGGCAGACAGTTTTCGTCCCGCATCCCCGCACCACCCCTTCCCAGCCACTCTCTACAACAGCTGTGTTCAGGGTTGATGGATGCAGGTTGTATGACCTGACCCTCCGGAAGGAAGAAACTGTTTGGTTAGTGTTTGCACGTGTCCACTCCCGTCCCCCTTCCTGCCCCTATTCCTCCAGTGGACTGTCACCAGCCCCCACTGCAGAAGATCAGATCCTGGCCACTGGGAGAGGCCGAGCATTTTTTTTTTTAATTTATTGTCAAATTGGTTTCCATATAACACCCAGTGCTCATCCCAAAAGGTGCCCTCCTCAATACCCATCACCCACCCTCCCCTCCCTCCCACCCCCCATCAGCCCTCAGTTTGTTCTCAGTTTTTAAGAGTGGAGAGGCCGAGCTTTGAGTGAGAAATCATAAATTGTAACCCAGTCCTTCTGTTCCTGGTAGAGAAAAAAAAAAGCCGTGAAAAATACCTAGATGTGTCATACAAATACTTGGAAATATTCAGATAAGTTACTATATTCCCCCCTTGTTATTGATGTTGAGCATTTTTTAATAAAATCTAGATCTGGGTTTTTGTAGCGCAGAATTCATAATTAAATAGGGAGCCTGTTTTGGCAAGGCTTGTGCGATAATTTTCTTGAATTTCTCATGGCACTTAGCATAATTCCAGAATGGCAAGAGAACTAGCATTCCAATGACACTTGTTACTTAAATTGGAATAATGTAAAAATAAAGATGCTCACTTTTTAAATGGCAAGTTGACATCCAGGGTCCGAGCCTTCCCAAACAGTATAAGGGGGTTTTTCTGATCTCTTTGTGATCTCCCAGCACACCAGGGTGCGCCCAAAGACTTTTGTGAAGCTGTGGGCATATGCTAAATTGACAAGGACAGTTATGACCTCAAACTTGAAAGGAGGTTCATTTATGTGAAGTTTCTCATTGATCCTGCAAGGCAATGAGAGTTTGGAGTTCACTTCCTAACTATGTGACCCAAGGGAACTCACTAGCCGTTTCTAAAATCGGAGTGATCAAATCAGTAGTCACATTCAAGGTTGGGATGAGATCAAAGAAGATGATGTAGAACACCATGCAAACTGTAGAGTACTGTCCAACAGGTGGTGGTTCTCAATGTGGGACTCGAGTTAAACCATCCAAACTAAGGAAAATGGACTCTCCGTGCATTTAAGGAGGTAGCCCAAAGCCACGTGAGCACACGTTTTCAGGCAGGATGTAGTGACACGGTGACAGCTCTGAGGGCTGAGACTCAGGAGGCGCCTCATCGCAAAACGAGCTTCCTAATTCAAATATAAATTTTAGTGAATGCAATCATAAAGAGAAAGCACTAACTAGCTACTGGTCTGTCTGGGAATCGTGAAATCAGCATTCTTAGAAGTTTGCTTTATGAGGAAACCAACTTACAGCAACAAAGAAGCGATGGGTTTATAAAAGGAAACCGATGTGTGAAATAGAGAAGAAAATAACCGTCCGAATTCCTAGTTCCCTAGAATTAATCGCCTTTATTTTTCATATTTGTTTCCAGACTCTTTTATGATTTAAAAAATATTAAGGGGCGCCTGGGTGGCTCAGCGGGTTGAGCGTCCGACTTCGGCTCAGGTCATGATCTCACGGTTCGTGAGTTCAAGCCCCACGTCGGGCTCTGTGCTGACGGCTCAGAGCCTGGAGCCTGCTTCGGATTCTGTGTCTCCCTCTCTCTCTCTGCCCCTCCTACACTCACGCATTGTTTCTCTCTCTCTCAAAAAGAAACATTAAAAATTAAAAAAAAAAATCAAACGTAATGGCAGACATGATCCATAGTCAAGACAAAGAATACATACGAAGGACACAGTGACCACAGTGAGGGAAATATTGGGCTAAGTACAACACCCTGTTTTCTGGATGAAAAGCAGTGGGTCAAGATCTTCTCACTCAAAGGTCAGCCTACTAAAGTGTTAGGAACACGTCTGATGAATCTTTCAACAGCCAGCACCCCTGAAGACTTGTATAACCCATGATGAGGTTGGATCATCCCACATGGGGACTCTCCGTGGAGTAGCTTCTTTGCAGCATGTTGGCCTTACTACTCACTAGGAAATACTGTGAGGACTCTGAGGACCACAAGTACTATGAGAGTACTGGGTACTCTGCTTTAATACTTGCCCCATTTCCTGCTTCACTTAATCACGAGTGTGGCCAAGAAGTTTGTAACCAGGAACCTTTCCTAAGTGCCTGATTCAGGAAGGCTGGAAGAAATGAAGCTCTGACCAGTGGCTGAACTGGCTCCCTCTGTCCCGCAGGAAGGGAGCAGCAGCTGGGGGGAAAAGAGGGGTCCCGAGAGAGGAGCAGGGTGTACCTGGGCTTCCGTCAGCTCTGCTAAAGTGGCCTCCTTATTTCATTTGAAAGACAACCTTGGAACCAGAAACACATTCCAAAGCCTCAGGTAACTAACTGCCTATTTTTCCAGCTGCCCGGAATCACCAGTGATGCTTCTTTACTGTAATGAGTGCAGATAAGTAGCTGCTAAAGTGGGACCTATTTTCCATTGTTCCAAACGCACCAGTGTTGGGACTCTGTCTTGCCTGCTTGGAAAGAAAGCAGGATAAACAAGCCTAGAAAAATAACCCAGCGAGTACATTATGGACTAAGATAAAGTATAAGACATTAAGTTAGAAACAGTTTCTACCACTTTGAAGTCTTAAGAATATATTTTTGAAAGAATACAGAACAAACAAATGCATGTCTATATACTGCGATATACAATATCTCATTTGCACCAATATATTGCGGGAGGGGGGGGACTCAACAAATGGAAATTTCTCCTAAAATCTGGCAAAAAGCCACCTCGCCACTCTGATTTGGAAAAGAAGATTGTAAACAATGTGGTTGTGTCTGGTTTTACATTACAGATTATTTGCAGATATCTTTGATTTTAGTTTAGCCTTTTAGATTTTTATCACAGAAATTTATTTCAAAGAGCCCCAGCGTGGTGATGATGGTAGAGAAGCTTATAAAACAAATTCTTGGGCGCCTTTAAGTATAAAGGAAATAAACTAAAAACATTGGACAAGCGGAGGAAACCCCCTCGCCGGTTCATGCCTCTGGGTTTTGTCCAGTATTGGCCAGTTCCTTGCGCCCCGCAAGCGGACTGTGCACTCACGAGGGTGAGCTGTGCATGATGGAAACAACGTAAGCCTGCGGGAAGAGTCCATTCAGCACCCAGACCCCAAATGGTCCGGAAAGGGTGGCTCAAGCTGGCTGGGTGGCAACAGAGAAGCTAACAGAGACAAAGGTCCATTTTCCTCTAACACGGCAAGGCGGGGTTCATTCATAGCTGGGCACAGAGCCCAGGGCGCACCCCCCCCCCCCCCCCCACACACACTCATGGGCTGGAGAAGGGACGTGGACATCAAAAGCAGCCCCGAGGAAGGGCAGTCACAGAAATACAATGCTGCCCCAAAAGGGGGTAGGGTGGGAACAGCTTGAACAGGAGACCCACCCGGCTTGCCAGACAGCCAGGGCAGAGCAAGTTTGGTCTCCAGCTTTCGTGCAGGGTGACGCCTCTGACGCTGGCTTTCTAGCCACCACAGCCCCGCCCCCTGTGGCTTCAGATTGCTTCCTGTGTCTTCCCTAGGGTGGTTTCTGACCTCACCAATGAATGCACAGATATGGAGGACCCATCGCGCCGTCGTCATGTGCTAAGCATTAAAAGCAGAAAGGGTAAGAGTGAATTCGGGGCAGGGGACAAGATCAGAGCTTGCTAATCTTTGGAGGCCCTGTCCCTAGCCTTTCTCCCACTT
This sequence comes from Neofelis nebulosa, assembly GCF_028018385.1. Lineage (NCBI taxonomy): Eukaryota > Metazoa > Chordata > Mammalia > Carnivora > Felidae > Neofelis > Neofelis nebulosa. The sequence continues at coordinate 116,111,860 of NC_080789.1, read as the reverse complement.
TGTCCAGCCTTGCCCTCCCTCACAAACCCATGCCCTGACACTCTCCCTACCTGTCCTAACAGCATCTCTCGGCTTTTCCCTTCCGTGGAGCTCTGCAAGCTTTCCAAAGCCAAGCACGGGAATCTTAGGCAAATGAAGAGTGAAAGTCTGAGTATCGGTGAGAAGATGCTTTCTGCCGGGAGGTGGGGGGTGGTCCCACCTGGTGTCTGTGAAATTAGGTGCACAGGGGAGGCCACCCTTGCTGGGAGGAAACCTGTCATAAGTGTGAGGCCCAGGGGCTGCCCTTGAAGAGCTTATAGTTTAACATGGCCAAGGGCACCATGTGGAAATCTCTGTGGAGATAGATGGGCAATCCAGGACCTCCATCTTGGCTGTTGTCATTTTCTAGCCATGGGAACCTATCAAGTCACTTCGCTTCTCTGAGCCTTAGTTCCCTCACCTGAAAGACAGCCCTGTGGATCCCAGCCCTCTCTATGTGTATGAGGCCATGGATATGAACGCACAGAGTTACACGCGGTTACGGAAATAGTTGATGTTATTAGTGAATCACAGAACACGGAAGTCCCCAAGGCGGTCCCGTATGCACACTGTCTTGGAACGTGGACGTTCTGGCTCAGCTGTTGCTGCGAGTGACATTTCACCGTGTGGCCCACCCAAAAGGGTCAGAAAGCAGCCTTTCCCCGAGACGGGGCCAGGCGCCTAGTCAAGCTGCCACACTAATTTCCTTCTCAGGGTTTTGAGGGCAAGTGCCTCCATTTTCTGTGCAATCAGCCTGAACTGAAACACATATCCCTTTGCGCCAAGTTCTGGGGGCTTGAGTTTCTTTTCCTGAGGGCAGTCCTCCCATGAGTCAGTGGGAACCAGACCAGTGGGAGCTTAGCGGTTTTACTTGAGGGGAACCTACAGGAAATCACTTAAGAAGATAATAAGGGGGGATTTTTCCTGTCTAGAAATGAGGCCCATGGGTCTTTGTAGATGACATTATTCTTTCATATTCAGTAATAAATGCAGAAAAAGAGCCTCGGCTGGTACCTAAGTCAGAATAATCAACTATACACAGACCCTCCTGGAGCGCAATGGGGATTTAATGCCTTCCGGTTGGCCCAGGGTCCCGGGGCCCACAGAACATTCGGATTGGCTTTGGGACCCTCTTCCCAGAATCCAGTGATCGAGTGCAATCTGGGTCCCTGCTTTGGCCTGCCTGAGCCTGCACCCCCATTCTCCTGCCCACCCCACTAGATATGCCCAGTTGTTCGGTACTTGATTATCTTTGCAACTAAAATTATAAATTAAATCCCACTGAGGTAGAGGGTAATGGCTTGGTGTGGCACCCTCTACCCCGTACCGAATTTTCATTGGAACCAATGGGGGGGTGGGGGTGGCCTCCAAAAGGTGACCAGTTTCGAAATTTAGCATTCCGGGCTGCCTTCCCACGAATTTGTGTTTGGGAAAGGAGAGCCATTGGGTAGATACCTAGAAAAGAGGTACCTCTTTTGATTCCGGAACAGTGGGGCATGGAGTAAAAGCCTAATCCGATCTCTTTATGTCCCAGGCCCTAAGCTCGGTGACTGTTAGAGGAATAAATGAATCCCTGAATGAATGAGGGAATGGAACCAGAGATCACCTAGGGTTCTAGGCCTTAATGCCCGACTTTCTGAAACAACGAGCTCAGGCTGCCAGAGTCTTCGACCTACTCAGGTGAAGCCACAATCAGTGGTGAAGGAAGGACAAAGGCCCAAGTCTCCGGATCCCCAATTTCTCTGTAGAAGAGGCCCTCTCACCCCCGGAGCTCCCAACAAAGGCCTGAGCCAGGTGAGAGACCCCAGGCTGCCTCCCTTGCTCTCAGCACCCTCTCCAATGTCACCAAGACCTGCTGTGAGGTGGGCAGGGTGGTTTTCGTCACTCCCGCAACTCATATGAGGGAAGCATAATAATATTAGTCTGGGAGAGGAGCCCCTTGGTTTGGTTCCCACGATTCCCCTTTCCTCGTCCCTGGCAGCCATCCTATCTCTGGTCAGTCTCCAGTAAACAGAAAAGAGCCTGCTTTATGCCATCACAGATTAAGTGACACCAGTTAAGGGCTCCATCTTTCACTCTTTCTTTGAAATGAATCCTCCCACCCATCGCTGCTTTCCGTCCTGTGAGAGGAATGTTGGGGGCGGGCTGGGGGGGGGTTGGGGAGCGGGTTTCTTTTTCACATCCAAACACAGAGACGTGCAGAGCTCCTGCTTCTGGGGGTGGCTGTGTTGGGCGGTCTGGAAGGATTAAAGCGACACTTCATTTTAGGGCATTTCCAGTCTTTAGCGCTCTGTCTCTGTAGCCATGGAATGATCATCCCAGAGGGAAGGCGGGGCGGCTTCCAGAGTGGTCCCAGCGAGTCGGGATCCAGGATGTGGGCAGAACTCTCTCGGGCCAAGGGCGGGGGGGGGGGGGGGGGGGGGGGGATGGTTACTATTTGCTTCATTTCGTATTTCGGGGCCATATCCTCAAGTCATAATTGCTTTCGCTATCCTTGATTTCTGAAATACCTCGGGGGCCTGCAAAGACCGGAACCTTAATTTTCCAGGGGTGGGGATAGGAGACAGGGAGCCCACCTCACTGCCCCCTGGAAAGACAAGGTACAGCTACTGGAGGGAGCGCTGAACCCCGCACGCCCGGCCACCACCCCCTCGGAGCATGTGAAAGCCTTTCCACTTTCTGTGTGCAGTTAGAGTCCCAAACTCCACTTGCTAAACTGTACGTTGGACCCATTCATACAGAAAAAGTAACAAAGTCTAATGATTACACTACTTAACCTCACCTGAAAACCAGGTCGCTCACGGTTTTGCCCGTCATCAACCTGTGGTATACAGAAAACGTCACCCACAGGGAAGGAGGCTGGGCATAAAGGTGGGGTGTGGGTGAGGCCAAAAGCCTGGGAGGCTCAGTAACTCTGTCCAATGCGTATTAAATCTGCTCCCGGTACCTAGTGGCATAGTAGGCATGCCTCAAAAATCCAGCTTCACTGGAAGAAAAGGCTTTAGAGTGGGGAAGGTGATGGGTTCTGTGTCCCTTGATGGTCAAACCACAGCTTCAGGACCTGATTTTTTTTTTTTTTTCTGTTAGGCAACTTTTCATAATACAAATTGGATATAAGAAGTCCATTCACTGTGGAGTTTTTTTTTGCACTATGGGACTTGCACATAGACTAGGCTGATGGTGTGGTCCCCACCGGTCCCCAGTGGGAGGTTGGTCTGCATTTTTCACAGGTAGCCTGGGGCACACTGGTGACGGCACGGGAGGCATGGTTTCCCCCCTGCTGTCAGTGCTGCTGCCATGGATTTTTCTGGCCTTGACACTTGTTGGTTTTTATTTGAGCTTACATGCAACTCAGGATTTGCTCTGTTTACTTTCCTTTTTTCTCCCCCTCCAGTTTTGATAAACCTGTTTATTATTTTTAGGTTGCAGAAACAAAATAAGCTTACAAAGCTATCTTTGTTGCTGGAATCCCTGCCGAAAATAAATAACTTAGCTGGCAGCCTGAAACCCTAGCTCCTGCCCACTCCCTCCACTGCTCCCCCCACAACAGGCTTCTTCTCATTGAGATGACCCACATAGAATACGATCACAACCTAACAACAGGAAGTGTTTAGGAACGAAGCTTTTCTTTTAGAACAGCCGTTGGCTGGGGGAATTATAATTTGGAAACATTTTGATGAGCAGAAGTGAATTAAAAAACCAAAAGGGTGAAGGGTCTAGAAACCATTTTGGGAGGGCGCAGGGAGGAGTGAGGATGTCGAGCCACAGAGGAGTCACAGGTTTGCCATGTGATACGTCCTTTAGACGAAACCTGTGTGTTCGCCAGATGTGGGAGAAGACCACAAGGTCAGTGTTAGAGGGACTCAGACTTCTAATCGTTAGAATTTCTCAACAAGGAATGGGCAGCCTTGTAAGGGGGCGATCTTCTCATCAGTGACAGAATTCAAGCAAGGGCTGGGTGACCCCCTGTCAAGAAGATTCAGAAAGGGGTTCCTCCGGTAATGTTAAGATGTGGCATTCTTCACTGGGATCTCAGGAGGGTCAGGGATGCCCTCGGGAGGGGTCAGGGCCAGATGAACAAGGAGGGAGCAATGAGGAACACGTTGGGTAAACACGGGACACCGGAAACTATCTCAGAGGAAGAGCCTATCATAGTCACTGTCCTCCAGCTTTCTACCCTCCTGGTCATACCTTTGAGTCACTCCCCTAGAAGAATATGAAGTCTTCTCCAGCTGGCTCCCACTGCATGCTCCGTGTTCTGATCCCACAGGAACAGACCCCACTGGGGGCCACTGGGGAAGCCACGCATGAAGGAAAGCTTCCTGAGGAAGCTCACCCCGTCACGTTCATTTGGGCCCTGGCTCACTCGGTGCAAAGCTTTGTGCGGTGATCGCTGCAAACCTCACTAGGCCGCCTGGTGGTGTGAAAGGAAGTCCTTGGTGTGTCTGGGGGTGAGACTCCAACCAGTCGGTTTGAGAAACTCCAACCACATGAAGGCAGATGCTGGGCCCCTTGGTTTCTTCAATCCCTTTGTGCTCTAGGGGACTCCTAATCCACATGTTTCCTCCTAATTTACCCTTCATTCGTCAAAATATTATTTTGTAAGAGCTTTTTGATGTCTAAAAAGCCTGATGAGTCGCTTAAGCCCTTTCCCGGTTTGCACCATGAAATTGTGTGCTCCTGGCACTTAATGGGACCAGGAGCCAGCAAGGCTAAAGTCTGTGCTTACAGCCCTGGAGCTATGAGAACAGCCTTGCAGACAGTGCCCTGGCCAATACCACAGGCCAGCTGTGGTTACGCCAGGAGGTAAGAGGGCAAGCCATCGTTCTTTGCGTTATTCTTTAGGTCCCGCCTCCAGGGATGGCCCGACTCCAGTGGAGACTCAGTAAGTCATATCGTTCCTTCATTCCCTCTCGGAACAGCTATTTAATGACTACAGACTACGCACCAGCCAGTGGACGAGTGTTAGGCAATCAAATAGAAACAATGTTCTGTTCTTGCCCTTGAAGAGCTCACATCCTAGGGGAGAAGCTAATTACATAAATGGACCATTCCAAGAAGGGTGGTAAGTATAATATCCATAGAGTGCAGAGTTCTGTAGAATTAAGGAGGGTCACCTAATTCAGTCTGACGTGGAAAAGAGGTAGTCCGGGAAGACCCTTGAGGCTCCCCAGAGACAATGAAGTCGTCTTGTGATACAAGGTATAAATCCTCAGCTGTCTCTCCCACCAACCAAATGCAATATTTTATAGACAAAAGAACGAAGGGGAGAAGAAAAGGAGGAGCACAGGAGCATTCAATAGTCAAGGCCTGACCTGGGTGTTTCAAGTGAGGGATATGCCCAACTGGTTCAGGCCATGATCTCACCGCTTGTGGGTTCAAGCCCCGTGTTGGACTCTGTCTGACAGCTCGGAGCCTGGAGCCTGCTTCAGAGTCTCTGTCTCCCCTTCTCTCAGCCCCTCCCCTGTTCGTCATGCTCTGTCTCTCTCTCTCTCAAAAAAATAAATAAACGTTAAAAAAATTTTTTTTAAGTAAGGGACACCCTCAGTTCCATGCGTGTGATAACAAATCTGATTTTTTTACAGAAGCGCAAGCTGTGACCCTCTGACAGTCGCAAGTTCGCCCTGGGTTCCAGTTCAGGCTGAATGGGGACCCAGGGCACCAAGTCTATAACCCAGAGCTTCCCTGCAGCTGGAGGCCTGTTGGCTGGCTGAGCATTCATGGGGGCTTCACATGCTGGTATGTCGTGTGTGTAATTCAAGGGCAATGTCAAGAAAGCTCATTTCTTCCTTTCCTAGGTGAGTTAGAGATATTTGGTGCCGGTTTCCATTTCCATCTTGATCTATCTGCCTCAGTTGCTACCAGATTTTCTCATTACCTTTTTCTGATGACAAAAGCCATGCCTTTACTGTAGGAATTTTAGTTCATTGGGTAAAAATGCAAAGAAGAACATAAAAGTTGCCCAAATAGCCAATTAAACATTTTAGGGATTTGCCTCTCTGAACACCTCTGATTAAATCAAACACTGTGTTCGTTGAAGCGTATGACTATTTTAAGCGTCATTGGCAAAGCATTCTGTACTCTCAGGTCTCAAGGTCAAAAATTGCCCTGACCTAACCATGAATTCCTTCACCTGAGCAATGGCCAGCTGATTGGCGAGATCCAACCCCAAAAGGGAGAGGGCATGGCAGTGCACGGCAGGTTTACAACTTTCAGCCTCCCTGGATCCAATGTGTTCTTTGCCTGCAGGACCTTGCCACCACTCCCCCATGGCCACTGAGGCCAGATCTTGAATTCTGGAAGGGTCATCGCATCCTACCCCACTTTAAATACTTGAACTTGAAATGTTACCGACTCTTCAGAGGGTCTAGAAAAGGAGAGCCCTGTTTTCCATCTCAAAGGAAACAGTCATGAGATTTTTCTTGTGATGTAGGAGGGAAGACAGAAGGCAGAACGTTCTTCTTTTTTTTCTAAGCACTAAGAGGAAAGCCAGCTTCTCTCCTTTCAAAGCATGAAAAATTGCTGTATTGCCTTTCTTCTCAAAAGGCGAATACCGTTTTTCTCTGTGCTAGGATGCTAATATGTTCTTTGTGGTCTGGTCGGGGTCAAAACTTGAATTAGCCTTGCAAAAATGACCTTAAAGTTTAGCTCCGATCTTGTTGAAATGCTTTCTCGCTCAGAATTCAGTGTCACTCAGATGTAGACCCTGAATAACTCAGAACTGGACGTCACTCAACACATATCCTGCTCTAAAAAGTGGCAAAGAAGTAGCTGTGACCAAAGGGAGAAATGGAAAGACAGATGCTGTGAGCCTCCCTGAGTCTCAGTTTCCTCAGTGTGAAATGGGGATAATAAGAGTACCTGCTTATAGGGGGTGGCAAAATGCCCACAGTTCTTTATTCTTTGTATCCAAATCTTTTGCCATGTGACTCTGCTGCTTCTTTCATCAACCAGGTAAAGCCTGTTTCCCAGTCCTTTAATTTGATCTGAACTTGTAAATTTCTACGGGCAGTAAAACGTGCCGGTTCTAAGCTTAATTTTGAAAGGGACTGGACGGCTTGCCCTCCCTCTCAACCCAGCCACCACGTGAACAAGTCCGGGCTAGTTTGTTCCGCAATGAGAGAGTACATCTCAAGTACTCCAAAGCTCTCTGGGACCAGTCAGCCCCCAGGCAAACACTATCTGACCACTTATGCAAGGGAGGTGTCCAGTCAAGATCGGAACTACCCAGCTGAGCTCGGCCCAAATGACGGAAGAGCAGAATTGTGAGCTAAGACATGATTTTTGTTTTATGCCATTAAGCTTTGAGGTAGTTTGTTACACAGTGGTTGCTAATTGATACATTATACCATAAAGGCTACTGAGAAGTTTAAAATACTAGCATTTGTAAAATACTTGTAACTGTTCCTAGTGTTATGTAAACTCTAAATGTTTGTTTTCATAATCATTATCGCTATTAATGTTTTTTTAATGTTTATTTATTTTTGAGAGAGAGAGAGAGAGAGAGAGAGAGGGCAAGCTGGGGAGGGGCAGAGAGAGAGGGAGACGGAGGATCTGAGAGCACTGATAGTGCAGAGCCTGATGTGGGGCTTGAACTCATGAACTGTGAGTTCATGACCTGAGCTGAAGTAGGACGCTTAACCACTGAGCCATCTGGGCACCCCTATCACTGTTAATGTTTTAAGAAATCCTTACACTTCCATAATCTATTTGGAAACAAAGCAAAAAAAGAAGTTTCAAATATTGGCTTTTGTAGGGTATTTTAACTGTACAAATGATCAGCAAATTAGATTTATCTGTTCCAATACTTTTGTTGTAACGGTAACAGTTACAGTTTAACTGGGATCTTTTGGCATACGAGCAAGTATTTTTGCTGAATGACAGGGCTTTAAATTTACAAGCACCTACTCTTTTGCCAGGGGAATTGTAATTGTTCGAACTTTTTAAAAACAAGCACCGTTTTGATTTGCTTAGACTTCCCCTGGTTAGAAGTGTATTGTGTTGAGACAAGACATATCGTAGGCCAGATCTACTCATTTCACTATGTGTGCTGGAAATCAGCTGAATCATTCAAAGTGAAGTTGAATATAATTTCAGAGTTGAAAAATAGTTCTTGTTCTTTCCTGTGATAACAATTACTTATATATTTGGTATAATTATTCATATTCATATTCATTATTCATACTGTTAGATTATAACAATTACTGTTCTTATGATCATAGTTTTCTCACAACTTGTCAGGAGTGATTTTATAGGATTACCTGTGTAACAGAAAATCTAGGGAATCATGAACCATGAATCCTGGATCAAGAAATTGCATACCTGGGATTGTTTGTTTGTTTTTTTTTCCCCCAGAAATTCTGGATACTAGAGACATCTTTCTGGTTGTCTTTAAAAAATTCACAAGATTGCCAAGGGCTGCTAGAATACATCTCATTTGCTAAGTATTTCTTTATATGTTTTCTTGATTGTCACCTGTTAGTAAAGCAAATTTCACTTTATAAATAAGAAGACCTTACAACTGTCTCATTGGTTTTGGCTTACAAAATACTTGTATACATCATGTCGTTGTCATCTTAAGCTCCCGAATATCTACAGAAGTAGACCAGACGTATGCAATTATCTCCTTTTTACAAAACAAGCAAATGAGAGAGAGAATTAGTATACCCAAGTCACCTACTCAGTAAGTGTCATCATGGGTGAAATCCTGATGTTCTGATTCCAAGTGCTGGGCTCCTTCCATAGCATTACATCTAGTTCCCCACAGTGCCACTGATGGATGGAAAGACATGGCCAAAGGACCATCAGACACATCTAATTTTGAATCCTGCCTTGTCCATGTATTAGCTAGGTGACATTGGACAAGTTATTTAACTTTTACGAACCTCATTTTTTATACATATGGAAGAGGGATAATATTACATACCTCATGGGCTTTTATGTGAGATTAAATAATCTATGTAAAGAGCTTGGCATTACAAGTATTTTATAAACGTTGAATGTTACTGTTTTGGTATTATTATTGCTATTATTGGCTTGGTAATAGGATGAGGTAGCTTAGAATACCACTTGAGATTTCAGGGTTTGAGATTGTTCTTAGACTTCCTGTGGATTGCCAATTCCCCTATTCTCTTGATCGGATGTTGGCTAACTGTACAATTTTACCACAAAATGGAATGGACAAAGATGAGACTTAATAAAGATTGTGCTTAACTATCTTTGTGGTTGGTTTGCCAGGAGTATGGAAGCAGTTAAGGAATAAAGGAAAGAAATTTCCCCTCCAGCTGCTCCTGTTTAATTGTATGAAAGATTGTATTTTCAGTAGAGTTAGATGTGTGATGGGATCAATTTAATCCATTCTTAGGCGCCTTCCGAAGGATATCGAGTTTGATAACAGCCCATCATCACGCAACCAAAAGTTAGCAGTGCTAGGAGTCTCTGAGGCGGGTATTTTCCATTGAAAATTGCTATGTAGGTTCTAAGGAACAAAAGAAGATCATGCTTGTATTTGTTTGATCCCCATCCTACTGTACTCTCTCCTCTTACATGCACATAGAACTTAGCTATTGCTATTTATTCCCATCTTAAACATTTCTCAGTTGCTTAGAGAATTTTCAACTGTTTCAACTGTTTTCAACTGTTTTCAACTGTTGGTCAGTTCCTGTAGACCCTGGGTGTGCACACATGAGTCTGTGTGTGTGTGTGTGTGTGTGTGTGTGTGTGTGTCGGGGGGGGGGGGCTGGGGGTAGATAGAGAGGTGTGTATGTATTGTCTCTATGCTTACAATGTTCACCCCACTCCACAACCTGGCTAGTTCCACCTCGTTCTTTAAGATTTATTTTAGGCATCACCTTCTCTAGAGTCTCTCGCAACATCATCTCTGTCCCATGTTCTCCCCCGACCATAGTTGGAGTTGGAGTCTTCCTTTGGACATTATCAAAATCCCTCATGCATTTTCTACCTTGTTCCTCACCACACGGTGTTAATTTACCTTTTTGTATATCTGTTTGAGGTACTCAGCTGAGAACTTGGGGGGCAGCAACTGGGTCTTATTCACCTTTGTAATCTCCTACTGGTAGAGTGCCTAGCACAGAGTAAGTGTTCCATATGTAATCTTTAAATGAATATACTCAACTGTCAGATGATTTCCTTGAGTAGCAGATTTGAACTAATTACTTAGTATCTAATTCCACTTCTTTATTCTCTTTCCCAAGAGTATATGGTGAATTTCTAGCTTCTAATTTATAGCTCATATAGCGGCAAAGTCTTCTAGCCTACACAGGTAACATTTTGACTATTGTTGCTAAGGAACACCTGCATTATGTATCCATATACATGTGTATCTGTACAACTATCTATATACATTTTTACAGTTTCTCATCAATGTTCTGAAACTGACAGGCTGTAGCTTTGGGTACCTGAGAAAGTTCCTTGTTTATTCAGGCTTTATTTAGCCTTACTGAATCTTTCTGAGAACACTGAAGTGGCAAAGTTACTCAGAGCCCCAGCTGCTTGGCATGTCTGCTTTTCCCCACTTCCCAGGGTCTCTGCCACAGCAGTCAGCTATTAAGGCATTCAGAAGTTCTAAACCTCCCATCTCACCAAGACACCTGCTAGGATATTGTTATTTCCTCTTCTCGGGGAGAAAAATATAGAAAAACAAACTATCTCTGCTTCTCCGTATGTATTCAAATCACCTTGCATAAGGGAGACAGAGAAAGCTGGAGATCTCTGAGCAGTCAGATCTCACAGCCTTGTGTCTACTGTTGTTTCAGCCACATTTCCTGATGACAACTGCTATGTCAGGGAGGGAGCCCTAGGGTCAGACTCAGTGAGCTAAGTGAGACAACTGTGGGAGCTCATTTTTCCTTCCAAGGGGACCCATGAATCCTCATCAAGGTGTTTTCCTAAATCTAAGAACCAGATTGGAATTAGTTGATCTCCCCACAAAACAGAAAGCATTGCTGCCCTTCCCCCCCCCCCCTTCTTACTATTCACATATGCACAACGCCAGACCTAGTGATTGGCACACTGAAAATGTTGAATTTAATTAAAGGAATGGAAGTGTTGAATTTGAGAATTGTGGGGAAAGGAAAGGAAAATGACATCCAATTGAAATGTTTCTTCTTAAAACGTTGGACCTGGACTACTTTATTTTCTTTTTTAGAATGACAGAGAAGACCATCTGTTGGTTAAGAGAAAAACTCTGAAAAAGGGACCCGGGACTTTGACCTCACGAGAGGATTGCAGGCTGTTCCCCAGAGTTTAATCTAATCTTGTGGAATAATAGCTCCGAATTACTCTGGAGGTTTGGATTTTCTATTTTTGTTTTCTTTCATCCAAAAATCTTAAGATCCTCTACTTTCTTACGTCTATAACTCAAGAACCGGGTTGGCCTTCTCATCTACAGCCTTTGAGCTTAGGCGTCAGTAAAAACAGAGCAATTCTGGGTCTGAAATCACGTTTTTATTACAGAGGGCTGAGGCAATGGGAGAAGAGGGAGTGTGTTTTGCAAAATGATTTTACATTAATGTGTGACCACTTTTCACCTTATCTGTGGTTGTTAATGTTAAACCCCAAATGGACTGCAAGGCTGAGTTCGAATAATGGTCTATTTATGTTAGAGCAGCTGCCTTCTTTGGTTGGTCACTAGCACCTTCTTGTGTCAAATCATCCACAGATAATTTTTTTTAATCTCCAGATACATAAGAATGTGTCTCTGTAGCGAAAGTATTGTGGGAACTCTGGAATTCATTTGCTTGCTTCCAAAACTGCTGAATGTGGAAGTGGTTTGAGATGCTAGAGGACCGTTTTGAGGGCTTGTCCCCATTTTCCAACAGATACACAAGAGAGTAGAGGGGTACCCAGGCAAAGGTAGGAAAGGGCTGGGATACATGTGAACTTTATTCCCAAATAACCTTTCTAAAAAGTCAAATGCAGCTACAAATGTGATAATTGGGGGCAGCTGAGTGGCTCAGTTGGTTAAGCGTCTGACTCTTGATTTTCACTCAGGTCAGGATCTCATGGTTTGTGAGTTCGAGCCCCATGTCGGACTCCAAGCTGATGGCATGGAGTGTGCTTGGGATTCTCTCTCTCTGCTCCTTCTCCTACTCACTCACACACTCTCTCTCAAAACAAATAAAAAAGCGAATGTGATAATCGACTCAGGCAATAATCACTAATGGGTAGCAAGACCATTGGCTGAAAGTTATTGGGGAAGGGATAGTCACAGGGTCGCAAAATGCTATCCCTCAGGTTGTTAATTATTTACAGAGAAGGAAAGTTACCTTCAAGTGGAAAAATCTGTTGGACAAGCAGTAAAACATAGCAAATATAATGGAGCACATTTTGTGTGGTTCTGGTATGATACGCAGAGTTAAGATTCAGCCTCATGCATGTGGCATTCTTCCCTCAAAACACATAAACAAAACATATACATCTAATCAATACGAAACAATCAGCCATATCCAAAGTCTGTGTCCTTACGCATATTCAAACTATATGACATTCCATAAACAAGCAAAATTGTTGCTTCAATTCTGTCAATGTCAAAATTGTCGGCATCATCAAAAAGAAAGAAATGCAAAGGAATTTTCTGGATTAAAGGAGAATAAAGAGACAAGGCAAATAAATGCAATGTGTCATCTTTGGTTGATCCTAGACCACCCCTCCCCACCCCCAAAACCATAAAGTGTCAAATACACATTAGATAATATTATTGATTCAATCTTAAACTTCTTGAGTTAATAATAGCATTGTGATTATGCTATTCTATAAGGTCCCAAGACCTTATTCTTGGGAGATACTGCTGAAGTATTTGGGGGTGATAGCCATAATGTCTGCAACTTACTTTTAAATGGTTAAGCGAATGTGTATGCATAAACGTGTGTATATATACACACAAAACCGTGCATACATGTGTGTCTGGAGAGAGAGAAAATAGGCTAAAGCTCACCTGACAGGGCCTGTATGGAGATGCTCAGGGCTTGGCAATGACCTGGCTCCTAGAAGAGGTCCGATGGTCAACACTAGCTTACCACATGGTGAAAGATGGCTAATGTCTTCTTAACTTCCATGCTGTCTCTTCAAGACATTTCAGATTTTGCTCATAAAATATGGCTCCCAGAACTTCTTAATTAATCTATCTTCTTCTTAATCTTAATCTTAATCTATCCTAGATTACCTCCTTAAAAGATTAACTTCTTAATCTATCTAGATTAACTTCTTTTTTTTTTTTAACGTTTATTTATTTTTGAGACAGAGAGAGACAGAGCATGAATGGGGAAGGGTCAGAGAGAGAGGGAGACACAGAATCTGAAACAGGCTCCAGGCTCTGAGCAGTCAGCACAGAGCCCGACGCGGGGCTCGAACTCACATACTGCGAGATCGTGACCTGAGCCGAAGTCGGACGCTTAACCGACTGAGCCACCCAGGTGCTCCTAGATTAACTTCTTAATCTATCCTAGATTAAATGTGCTTTCTTGCTGTTAAAAAAAAAAAAATTCTATCATTTTACTTTTGAAACTGTTTGGATGAACCATTGAAGTTAAAGTTGGATCTCATTCTCTAGCCATCCCCAAGCATAATTGTATACTACAACTTGACAATTAGTAGAGACGATATAAAAGTGCATTTGTAGACACTCAAAGCATTGTTTATGAAGTTTGACTTTTATTTTTAAGTTTTGAATTTTTAAAGGTAATTTTATACTTACATAAGGTTGAAAAATTACTACAGAGTCCTCATACACGCTTCGCACTGCTTCCTTCAGCGATAGCTTACATAATCATAGTTCATTATCAATTATCACGACTTTATTTGGATGATACCACTTTTCACATGTATCAGTTGTGGGTGTGGGTGTATGGACATCAGCTTTGATCACACGCATATTTACAGGTGCACGTAACTATCAGCACAATAAAAATGCGGAACATTCCATGACTCCATCACAACAAGGAAACTCTCTCATTCTGTCCCATTACAATCATTCCTTCTTGTCCAGTCACCTACTCTAGCAACCACTGGTCCATCCTCTTCCTCCATAATTATGTCATTTTGAGAATGTCATATACAGAGAATCATACGTTTTGAGATTGGCTTTTTTCACTGAAAGCCTATATTTATCCCCGTCTTTCAAGCACCCTGCTCCCCTAGAAGGTGATGTGAATGGCCACATCGAATCGGTGGGTGAAGAGTGGTATCTCAAAAGGAGAAAAGTGTTCTGTGTCAGTAATTTGGTCTACTAAACCTGAAAAGTAGGTAACAGATTCAATATTGTGATGGAGATCTGTCACGAAAATTTTGTCCAGTCACCTACTCTCTAGCAACCACTGGTCCATTGGAAATTGTGGATCCATTGGGGTCCATTGGAAAATTTTTCCAATCATTTGGCATCTCTGTACTCCTTGTAGCGGTATCTTCAGGAAATAAAAACCACATTCCTACCTCTGCCTCTGTCTCCCACATCCACTCTTCCACCTTCAACCAAGCCACCATGTCCCCTCACCTGACCACCTCCCGTGAGTCTCTTAATCTCCCCCATCCACATTTTGGTTTTATCCTTCTAAAACCCACTCCCCAGAGCCCATTCATGGCCTCTTTGATGCTTGCATAGTCTCAGGTCTCTCTTTAGAGAGACTTTTCTGACAATCTGATCACCTCCTCCTCCCCAACCCCTCCAAACAAGTACCTACCAAGTCACTCTGTTTTATTTTGTTCACACACTTATGAAGAATTTCATAGTATCTATCTTTTTGATTTATAGTCATTTATGGCTTATTTGTCTTCTTCCTTTCTATAAAATCATGCTAAAGGCAGCAAGTTCCTAGCATCTGGGACATTTGGCATAGCCTCCGATCTCAGTAAATATTTACTGCCTAAACAAATGACTGAATGAACATTCATGTGGCTTAAAAAAATGCTCTGAAGGAGCATCTGGGCGGCTCAGTTGGTTAAGCTTTTGATAATGGCTCAGGTCGTGGTCTCGCTGTTGTGAGATCCAGCCAGGAGTCGGGCTCCACGCTAACCATGGAGCCTGCTTGGGATTTTCTCTCTGCTCCTCCCGCACTTGCTTGCTCTCTCTCTCTCTCTCCCTCAAAATAAATAAATAACCGTTAAAAAAAAATTTTTTTTAATGTGAAAAACTTCCCTAAAAATGGAGGAAGTAAGACGGCTGTCCTTACAATTGCGCAGAAAACGCAGAAGAAAACTGAGATGTGCTGCAAGCAGCTGGGGTTACACAGACTGGCAGGATACTGTTGATGATTTTAAAAACCATCAACATGCTGAGTTCAAAACCTCAACGCTGTGGAAAATGCTGTTGGACTTTGCACGGTCACAGTGGTTAGGATGTTGGCTATCACCTGAACTGCCTGGAGAAGAAATATCTCTCTCTCTGCTCTCTTGCTGTTGCCTTATTTGATTTCTTTATATGTATAGTGATCAGCCACTTGCAAACTCCTAAGCCAGATGCCAACGGGAAGCACATGGCAAAGAGAGGCGAGTTTCACACCAGTGCAGTGGAGGAACTACCCCAAATCAACTCAAGTTGGTAGGTTCACCTGAGGCACAGCACTCTATTTGGCTCTAACATCCCAATGGTAAGACCAGCCAGCTCAATTGGATTGAATATTTCCTGCTTCAGCGAGAAATTTGTGTACTGGCCCATTGATGGAGGCTGTGGGAAGAGGTTGATATTTGGCATTTGGGACAAAAAAACCAAATCTGGTTCATATTTCATAAGAATAAGATTTTTTCTCAATAAAAAATAATGTAGAGGCTTCTTCCTTCAAAGAAAAGAGTGAAATGAGATTGGCTGGTAATCCAGGGAAAAAAAATGGTCTTCCGAATAAAATAGTTCTGTACTTTTCTGATAAGACCAGGGCTGATCTTTAGCATGAATGAAATATCTGTCCATTCAGATAATATCTGGTTTCTGAAGGATAAAACTACTTAAATAAAAAAGTGCTTCTCCCTACTGAGCAGGAGTTCCTTGGGGTGCCAGCTGAGGGACATCGCATTAAGGACACGTCTATATTCCCAGGGAGTCATAGCTCATGGGCAACCTAAGGCATCAGAGGAAGCCAATTTATCTAATTAGGCATCTTGTTATCTGGACGACAGGGCCTTTGGGGAAATGGCATCCAGGGTGGGGAGAGTGCAATCCAGAGTGGAGTTATTCTTCCTCCATTCTGTGCCTTCTTTCTTCCACCATCAAATATTGACTGATCTACTATGAGAGTAAAGGAAAATGGACTGGGTGGTATGGGGGATACCATGATGAGTGGGACCAGTTCCTGTCTTCAAAACATGTATCACCTAGGTACAGAAGAGAAAAGCATGAATGGATAGCTCGAGGACCACATGGAGAAAAGCCACAAGAAGGTTACAGGTAAGGTATTATGAAAGTCCGGAAAAGATAGAACTCATTTTACCTGGTTGAGATAGGAAATGGGGAGAAGAGGTGAATCAGAACATTGTTTGTGGAAGAGCTGACATCTGCAAGGGAACTTGCAAGATGGGTAGGGTTTGGCCAAGAGGATCTGAGGCCAAAAGGGATTCCTTACAGGTGGAAACATCCACAAACCCCAGCAGAGGAGCATATCCCTGAGGAGGCAGCAGGAGAAATGGAGAAACTTGGTTTAATCTGTTCTGAAAAGAGCAGAGAAGAAGCTGTAGACAAAGGCACACTTCTTTGAATCACAATCAGCTGTGATATCAGCCCTGAGTCACAATATACAGACCAAGACTGTATACAAGACCCCAAAGTTCAGTCCAGCAAAACACAGCTCAGGAGACAAATCAATAAATACCCTGAAGACTTTTGCATCCCAGACTCAGAATTGCCTCAAACTGGGTGTGAGCTCACGGCGACTTCATGGATGCACCTCTAGGTGAATTCTCTGAGCTACATCACTGGCTTCTCCTGAATTATGAATGAGATCATTAAAATCCAACTTTGGGAATATCCTGGAGTCTCTAGAGGCAGAAACTCATAGTGGCTGGGAGCATGGGCTTTTGGAGTCAGCTTGTTCATATTTTAGTCATATCATCTCCTCCTACTTGCTTTGTAAACTTAGACAAACGATCTAACCTGTCCAAGGCCATTTCCTCATATCTAAAGATGGAGACAAAAACACTCTACACATCATGTGCTTAATACTTAAAGGTTAAATCAGAACATTTGTGTAAAGACACTATTCTAATTTGGGCACCTAGGTTAGCTATATTATGAGTGAGTAAACAGTGGTCGCTAATCAGGGGGTTCGTGATGCATTATACATTGCTACAGATGAAAGCCTTATGAGGAGGGTAATTAACTGACCCAAGAGATCTAGGATATCATGGTGTCCTTTGATGACTTAGAATATAGAATAAACCAGCTTAAATGGATCAACATCTCTTAGCTGGAGTTTTCTGGTTGAGTGAAAAGTCAAAAGGGATGACATTTAAAGAGGAGCTAGAAAATACCATTCAACTGGAAAAATTTGAAACTAGAAAATCCTTCTCTCTCTTTCTCTCTCTCTCTCTCTCTCTCCCCCTGTCAACATTCTGGGAAGTGACCCCTTCTTATGCTGAAATTTGGAACATAACAGAGTTCTCCAGGAGTAGTCATTTCACTTGTCATTGGAAGCAGCCATTTCATCATTGCCAACGGAGTTCCATTATTCATGTCTTTCAAATAAAATATGAAGCTCCCAGGGCTTATTTGCCTTAGGGTTTTCCCTGTGATTTTTTTCGTTCAAGATGTCCACTGAATAATCAGGCAGGCTATTCACGCATTGGGCTCTTACAAACGGAACTTCCAAGCTTTTGGTACCACCCCACGCGTGGGTCATTATTATAATATTCTGTCTCACTGGAATTTTAATATCTTCAATTAAAACAAGAAGTTAGGCAACTTTATACAGGGTATTTTAGATCCTATACGTGTCTCACCCAACACTCTCCTCAGAGCTCACTTTCTCTTGCCTATGGGGATGGGATAAAATATACAGTTTATTCAGGAAGAGTCATGCCAAAGGGAGATATAGCACTTTGTTTAAAAAGCAGGTATCTTCTTACTTATAACCCTCACCTTCTGGCCCAGCCTAATGCCATGATTACTCTCTTAAATTTCCCTTTATTTAACATCATCCATCCTGTCTTCTTTTGTTACCATTACTTAACTAACTAAACAGACCTAATACAATACCAAGGGCGAAAGGAGGCATGAATCCAACCAGTGGAAATCTGCTTTTAATTTAGGATTATGGGGCCAGTTTCCTAGAAATTGCCACATTTTAAAGAAAATGGATTTTCCTTCTTTATGTCAAGAGATGGTTGATCTAATTAAATTTGGTTTAATCTAATAATGAGTCATGTTAGTGCTGTCTTCAAAATTAACGTTTTAGTTCCAAATCCAAACTTGAATCATCAGATGCTTATTCTTCCTACTCTAAAATCAAAAATTGATGATCAGATTCCCACAAGAACTCTCTCCACTCTCCTAGAGACCTGTTGGAAGGTATGCAGATGAAAAGAGAAAACAAAGTTACATTGGCCCCTATGCAATATTTTCCCTTCTAAAGAGACCCTGAAATTAAAAAAAAAAAAAAAAAAAAAAAAAAAAATATATATATATATATATATATATATATATATATATATATATATACTGCTGGGAAATCAGGAAGCTCTGCATAAATGTAAGCTCCTGGAGGGTAAACGGTATGATTAATTTTTGCATGCTTCCCAGAGCATCACACACAAAGTTGCTGCTCAGTAAGTGAGTGCTGAATACATACAGACTTCCACCTTGAAAGTACCTAGCTAAAAGTCAGATTGACCCAAGAGGGAAGACTCTTTTTTCTGTTTTGCTCTCTATTACACTTAGCACGTGCTCAAGAACCTTTCATTGGGTGAATGAATTAGTGACCCTGAAGCTGACCGGACACCCCTGATTGGTTTGCTGTATCAAGTTCGTATGGAACCTTCAGGCCACGAGCAAACCATCCTGAGACACCAGACAACAAGTAATAGAGCAGGATGCTGGACCTGCCTCCCAGTGCAAGACCTCAGGGAACCAAGAAAATGACAATTTAACATTACAGCACTTTGACCATTAGGAAGCCTAAGTTTTCTGCCAAGTTTGACGGTTTACAAATGTAATGAGTAGTCCAAGTTCCCCTCCTTGTTCTATTAATAATAAGAAAAGGAAGGCAGCGTATAGAGAACTAAAGAAATCACAGTGAACTGTAGGAAAGCTCCACCTTAAACACGTGAGGCAACTTTAGAACTGTCTGTTAAATGGTGGGACTATGCCCCGACCCAGGACGAATTGTTTGGGAAGTCTTGACTTTCTCTGGGGTGCTCTTGCGGCCTCGGTGCACAGAGACAGCTATTGTTCTGTGTTTATCCAGAGTGAAGCACATTCTTTTTCACACCAATAATACAGCTCCCAAAAGATGCGTAGTTTTCACAGGTTGCTTAGACCAACCAGATGCAAAAAGCATCTCTCACTGGAGACATCAAAATGGAAAGCCTCTACCTCAATCCTTGTATTCCCCTAAGTCTGAAAAATGCCATCTTGACTTGGGTGGAATGATATTGCAGAGAGGGGCTGGAGGCACTGTAAAGATAAATGAAACTGAGAATAGTCCTAGATTTAAGCAGAGAATAACAGCAACGACCACAAAATCGCAGAATTCAACAATTATTATAGAAATGTGGTCACAGGGATTGACTCATGTATCTCGACTCTTCATTAGCAGCACTGGCTTTGTTTATGGAAACTGGATTTTAATGACACTAGCCCTTCTTCAAGTTTTCAAATAATTTCATAAAGATAAAAGTTGATCAGCATGTGGAATATATACATATTCTACCACATAGTTACGTGGATTTGTGTGCAAAAACATGCATACCAGGAAAGAAGGCTAACCATGTTGGCCTCTAAAACGGAGCTGTGTTGGGGGAGAAACACAATAGACGTTGAACTGAACAAATCAAAATTGTTTAATGGCTTTCTGACGTGCCTTCAGGCAATGGAGAATAGCATGTCCAATTGGAAGCGCAGGGAGAATTTTGAGGCAGTCAAAAAAGAAATGAATCCTTCTCTTTCTCTTTTTCTTTTTGAACTCTATAATATAATTTTTCAACATTGTCCTTTTGAAGTCTGACATTCGGATGAAAATTCCTGGAGGATTGTGAGACACTGGAATGCATTACAAAGGAGGGCACAGAATGTCCTTTAATGTGGATCTTTCGGAGAGCAGATGACAGAATATTTAGATCCCTCACGGTTCTCTAATTCCAACATCCTACAAAACTGGATTTTAACTCTGTCTGACTAGTGCGAACAGAACAAAACAAAAACACTCACTTCCTAGTTGTTTCTACTCTTACCCCTGGTATTCTAAGCAAGCTCCTCAGTGACAGGAACACTCTTTTGTCCTGTTTTGCTCCCCCTCGTCTCTTTACACACATTCATTCGCAAGGGCTCTGAACTTCCCTGCTCCTGTACCCTTTTGATGAGTTCAACCACAGATTCCCAAGCCTCAGAGCAGGACTGGCATCTGCTTTCTCTCTGGGCAGTGGGCTGACCACAGCCTTGGGTCTTCGTTCTCATGCATGTGGGATGACCCATTACGTCCCTCATCCCCATTCAGTTCTGTCGCCCAGTTCTCGTCAGGACTACTCCCAATCTCTATCCTCCTCATGCCTTCTGGTGTGGAAATTCATTTCCATGGGATAGTGAGACCAAGCCCTAAGGCCAGGTCCTCAGTGCCCCCCTCCCCCCAGGTAGGGCAACCCTATTGGTAACCTCCACCCCCACCCGGGCCATGACCTCCTGCTGTTAGGGCAAACAGGCCTCTGGGTGTGAGCTCCGTTGGCTTCTGACCCTCTGTCTGTACACTCATGCACCTCCATACTAGGCTTGGTCTGCTGCCAGTATCAGAAAATGAGCCGTGCTTCCTCCTGTTCAAGATCATACAGCCCTCTGGACCCTGGGCCTCAGGCTTCCTATTGGATTTGCTCAGCATTCCTCTCTTTCACATTTTCCATTTTGCCCTCTCCTCCATCTTTCCAACCTCCCTAATTTCCCCCATGGCTTATGAAATTGTTTAAATCAGTCTCATCTGATTTAATTCTCATAATTCTTCAAAAAATAATAAAAATAAGTTCCATTGACTTTCCTACCCTTTGTTTCTAACAACCCCTTTCTCATCTAAACTTCATGAAGGGACAGTTCTTCACTTTGTCTCCCTTTTGACACCTCTCACTCGCTCCTCAAGCCACCCCTCACTGTCTCAGTTCCCAGCAAGGCTACCCTTTTCCCTAAGGACATCAGGGACCTTTATAATAATTATACCCCAGATTACTAAACATGTACTTCATCTGACACTGTTGACCTCTCCCTGCCTCTTGAAATGTTCTCTTGACTTCCTTCTGGGGCCCTGCACACTTCCTGAGCTCTGTGGGTTGTTTTTTTTTTTTCCTCCTCTGTGGGTTTTTCTCCTCTGTGGGTTCCTCCTTTTCCCCCATTCCTCTAAATGATGGTGTTCTTCCAGGGTTTGGTCCCTGGCCCTATCTTCACTCTATACTGTCCTTGGCTGAGCACGCCTGATCTCATAGACTTGGCAGTCAGTTACATATAAAGGATGGGTAATTCCCTCTTTCTTTGCCACATTTCCCCACCCCACTCCCAGCTTCAGATTCCTACATACTCCTGCCTCGTGATATTTTCCTTTCGGTATCAATTAGCATGTCCAACTCAACATGTCCAGAGCTTTCCCTGGATTTGTACTCCCTCTATATTTTGTCTTAGAGGCGACAGTGTCAGTGTCTTAGTGGCTGCGTTACCTGGCTGCAAGTGAACTTTGCTCTTCCGCCCGCCTGCTTTGTGCCACCACACTGCCAACCAGCCACCGAGTGCTTTGAGTCTGCTCAACGCATCTAAAATCTGCTCCCCCTCTTGACAACCAATGCCCTAGCTGAAGTACACATCGTCTCCCACGAGGATCAGTGCAACGGGCTGCAAATGCATCTTCCCGTACTTGGTTTCATCCCCCTGAGATACATCCATTATACACCCCCCCCCCCCAGAAAGATCCATGACCCAAACTGACCTGTCATTCACCTCCCTGCTAGCTACAAGATAAAGTTTAAACTCTTCAGCTGGCTACTTCGAGGAATGCAGCACAGTATCTCCAATCAAGAAAAGCTGAAACAGGCTAACACCACGAACGCCACCTCCCCCATATGGTGAAAACCTGACATGTCAGCCTGTTTACTTGTAATCGCAGTCAAATTATTTGCATGTGTGCTTATCTTCCAGCCTAGACTGTCTCGGGAAAAAAGAGGCTGGCCCTGGGGAAACAGGCACGGTGCCTGCAAAACAATGGGAATTTAGTAAGTGTTTATTTTTGAAGTGGGCATGGAGATACCTTGCCGAACTTGCTAAGGTTCCCTGGAATTTGCTTCCAGAAATCCGAAGGGCTGGAGGGAAAGTGGTGGGTAGATATTCAAGGCAACGGGATGAAGAGGAATCCGTGACCGGAGGAACAAGAGACAATGGGGATCTGATTCCATGTGACTGATTTTAAGAACAGAGGTGCCTCTGGATTAGCATGAAGGGCTCAGCTACACCAAAGAAAAGGAGAGGCAGAGAGGCAAAGGAAAGAGTCGGTTTTTAGACCTGACCTTGCCCTGTGCTGATAAGGCCAGAATGTACATTGGAATCTCTTGCTATATATATATGTCTGTCATTGGGAGAGCGCACTGTCATCTCCGTAGCCTTGACCTGAAATATCAGCTGCTTACCATATAGGTGTTAGTGTTCTGGGGACATGCTTAAACCCAAGAAGTGTCTGCTTTCAAGGAATAATGAGCTGACGTGTGATGCGGCCTCCCACACAATCTGAAGAACCTTTCCTTAGTAGGCAAATACCTTTCCAATCTCTTCATAACACTTCCAGAGGGAGCTAGAAGATAGAGCTTCTATCTCTGTGTATACTTAAGCTCCAAAAGGTCCCACAAAGACCAGCAGTTAAGTCCCTAAAAGGAAGTCTTGAGTCCTTTATCACATTACTGGCATTTTCCTGCTTATCTCAATGTAACAACCCCTCCCGCCTCCCCCCACAGATACTGTCTTTCTGTATTCTTAAATCCATGTGAATACAGATGGTGAAGTAAAAACTGTAGACAGATCTTGGGCATTACTTCATTACTATTATCAAAAACTTCCTGTGCTCATAGGCAAATAATAATAATAATAAAAAAATTCCTCTTTTGAACCTAACTGCTTTTAAGAAAAGGAACTTCTCTTGTTTGTCATTCTCCTTGCCTATGGATTGGTTCCTTCTTTTTCCGGAATCCTAATTTTCTGATTATTATTAAAATTCTCAAAGGGCTTCCCTGGTACTGCCCGTAAGGCCAAACTTTTGTGGTACATTAGAAAATCATATTGTGTAAAGCCCCAAGAGCCGACATTCAGAATGATGGTCAAACGTGACGATCAACGCCATGATGATGTTCCCGATTCAGAGTACATAATTTCTCTGTTTTTTTAAGTTTATTTATTTATTTTGAGAGAGAGCGAGAGAAAGAGAGCGCGAGCAGGGGAGGGCCAGAGCGAGGGGGAAAGAAAGAATCCCAAGCAGGTTCTGAGCATCAGCATGGAGCCCGATGTGGGGCTTGATCTCACAAACCGTGAGGTCATGACTTGAGTCAAAATCAAGAGTTGGACGCTCAACCAACTGAGCCACCCAGGTGCCCCCAGAGTACATAATTTCAAAAAAAAAAAAAAAAAAGCAACGAAGGGAACTATAATTTGTACAAAATTTCTCTTTATCCTTCTTTGTTATTTGGTTGTTTTTACACTTGGATATTGTTTTCCCATTTATTTCCATCTATGGTGGGGGGTTATGTATTCATTGCTCACCTTATGGTAATTCTTTTCATCTTGATTGCACCCAGTCACACCAGGTTTCTAAGTTGAAGGAGAGGTTCAGGAAAGATTCAGATTAAGGATCAGGAGAAGAATCTTTGTCTCACTGTTGGTGGATATCACCTGCTCCTTTTATCCTACTCTAATGTAATTAAAAAGAACCCTATGATTGTGATCCCATAAGTTATTCCTATGGCCACTCCCGATGGTAATTTGGCAATGTATGAAAAGTTTAAATATGTTCCCTTTGACCCGAGAAAAAATACAGGAATGCGTCTAGAAGGATATTCTTTGATCATTGCATCATTTTTTAAACCAAAAAAAAAAAAAAAAAAATCTGGAAACAACCTAAAGAGGGTATCATTCAAAAAGAGAACAAAGAACAACTAGGCAGTCATTAGAAGTGGCCTCCTGGTTTGCTCAACTGGTTAAGCATCCGACTTCAGCTCAGGTCATGATCTCACGGTTCCGGGGTTTGAGCCTCATGTTGGGTTCTGTGCTGACAGCTCAGACCCTAAAGCCCGCTTTGGATTCTGTGTGTGTGTGTGTGTGTGTGTGTGTGTGTGCCCCTCCCCCACTCATGCCCTGTCTCTCTCTGTTTCTCAAAAATGAATAAACGTTAAAAAGGTTTTTTTAAAGTGATGATATTCATAGTAGAAGAGAAAAAACTATTATCAAAAGGATGTAGAGTAAAATCTTCCCCTTTGTTAAACTGTGTCCGTACAGTAAAAAAAAAAAATTAAGTTTATTTATTTATTTTGATAGAGGCAGAGAGAGAGAAAGTGGGGGAGGGGCAGAAAAAGAGGGAGAGAGAGAATCCCAAGCAGGCTCCGGGGCTGTCAGCACAAAGCCCAATATGGGGCTCAAGCTCATGAACCATGAGATCATGACCTGAGCTGAAACCAAGAGCCGACGCTTAGCCGACGGAACCGCCCAGGTACCCCTGTGTGTGTGCACTTTTAAAAGTCCCTAAGAATATTCAAAATGTTACCAGTACTTATCACTGGGAACCGTAATGTGAAATTATTCCTCGTTTGAGGAAAGAAAGTGCTAAACTTTGACCCCAGAACTTTGGTAAGGTCCGCGACAGCGCACATCCACAGGGCCCCAGGAAGAGTTCAGGAGACACAAGGGCTTTCCCCTAAACCTGCTTGCATGGAACATTCGCTGAGTCACCTTGGCTCCCCTGAGCAGCTGAGATCCGGACAGGTCACACTGGCAAACGCGTTCCGTGAGGGAGGCGGCACCGTCTCTGGCTCACTGCCAGAGAGGATTCGAGAAAACCCAGGACCTGGGAATGGTGGTGCCAGCTTAGCAGATCACACGACACCCATATGAGACCAGGGTCATGAGCCGGCCCAGAACATGGCCTGAGAGCTGAGTTCCCGGCGAGGCTGGAGAGACTGTAGGAACCACTGGTGAACAGGGTGATCTGCCCCCTGCTCCTTCCGGCCTCACCCCTCAGGGTTGACAGTGGCTTCTGACCACACGCTCAGGGACAGACAACCTAGGGTTTCCTGGTGTAAATATTCTGTGCATGCTAGACGGTACTTTCAAAACCAAACAAAACTTGATTTAAAATAATAAACCTCCCATTGATGTTGATAATGAAGGAGATCTATTTACTCGGTCTTGCCTAATTTTGGACTCTTAAAAGTAAGTCTCAGCATGTGGGACCAGTTATTTTATAATAAATAAATGATTCGAGCGATTTCTCCTTAGACCCCACAACAAGCTTTTCTGGTTTGGGGTTTGTTTTAACAACAGTAGCATGACACGATTCTCTCAGATTTCCCAGCCAGCGGGAAGGAGTCGCTGACTGAATCTGGACGCAGCCCCAGAGGCGGCAGCGGCCGGCTGGTCACCCCAACGCCGGACACACGGCCCGTTCCCAGGGCTTCGGTCTCCTCGTCCTCCTAGGTCATCGCGAGTGTCCAGTTCTGGGCTCCTCTGCCTCCCGTCCCCTTAGCAGAGGCCAGGCAGTGGCATCTCAGTGTTCCAGATCGAAGAGACCCTCAGCCAAAGCGGCTGCCCGAAAGGCTACGGGGGGAGAGGCCCACCTCCTCGGAAGAAGCATGGGGCCATTCTTGATGGGTGAGGAAGTGGGGGGAGCACGGGAATCCGAGGAAGAGTGGACGGGTGTTCCTCGGGCCTGAGATGTTGGGCACGTGGCGGGAGAGTGAGGACGGGGGGAGGGAGGAGGTGCTGCCTGAGCTCTGCCCACGTCTAAGGGGCTTCAAAGGAGAGCTGACGCTGCGCCGGGTGCTTTACACCGGCCACCCGCCGAGCGAGTGCAGCCACGGTCCCCTACGATCAGCACCCTTATGCCCGTCGGACTGGACAGAAAGCCGAAGCTTAGTGGTCACACGGCTGTCGGCTGCAGGCAAGTCCCACCCGGCACCTGAGCGCCTGACCATTGGCCGAACTACAGCGTGCCCCTGGGCCGCTCAGAGGAGGCAGCCAGGCCGGCCCAGAGTCCCGTGGCTGATACGGCAGCAAAGGGGGGATCTGAAACCAGCTCTGGTGCCGAAACACACGACCCGTTTGCCACGCATGAGGCCTCCCCAGATCCCGGCGGGGAAGGAAGACTCTCGGCCCGCTTGGCAATTTCACCCACGTGTCTCCACGTAGAGTCTTAGTGACGGGGTCTAGCCTTAAACCCAAAATACACTTGAGGGGGAAAAAAAAAAAAAAAGATACATGGGTCTGTGTGACCAATAAGCCACACTAACCAAGACGGTCTTAGACTAAGTTTCGGAGATCTTAAGACACATGCTGTAACTTCTGTGGTATTTCCTTCTGCTCTGTTTTGCCTTTTCTATGCACCTTTAGGTTGCTGACTTCACCGGCATCAAAGCCAACAAGGAGGGGAACAAATTACTGGGCTCGAGAGTCAGCAAAAGGCCCAGGCCTCAGTACAACCCTCAAGTGAGGGATTTTTTTTTTTTTTTTAAATCTGCTTTTGCTGGAAGGACCCCTCTTTTTTTCCTCCCTGTTCCGTGAGAAACCCGCGCTTAGGCACCGTGACGGGCCTGGCAATATCACTGATAGCACACTATCCTGACACCCCAATTGCCCAGTGACCGACTGGGCAATGAGCAATTGGGGGAGTCACGTGGGAGCAACATGTGCTCGCGAGCGAGTGTGTCTGACCCAATCTCCACGTCTCCCCAGTTTTGTCTGTGTCTCATGTGCTCTGGGCCAGATTCTCAGCCGGTCACGGGTTCCTTTGGTCTCCCTTTGCCCACCCGTCCCCCCTTGTCTGGCCCCAGTGAACCATGGTGGGTGGTCACTGTTCTCTTCGTGTCGGGAAGCACCGCCGTTAGCGCCGGGAAGATGCTTCTAGCGAGAGCAGAAAGGTGTCCCACCTCTCCTTCAGGCTGCCCCGTCCAGATACGTCTGGCTCCTGGGCCTTGCGGACTCGGTGGAGAGGTCCAGAGAGTGCTTCACTCTCCAGTGCCCTGCTGTTTCCGGTCACGAGGGCTCCCATGTGCCTGCTCGGGGCCTACAAAGACGGTCAAGAGAACAGCTCCTTCGGCTACCACCCCCACCCCCGCCTAAGTGAAGGGCAGAATCCACACTGCTTTTGTCCCCTTCTGTGAACTCCACGTGGAACAACCCTGCCTTCCTCCTGCAGGCATGAAGCACAGATGCCCGCCCTACTCATCCAGATCAAGTGGTGAGGGTGCCTGTGGTCAGCAGCTCCTGAGAGGGCTCCCAGTGACCCCCCTCCTGGTACTCATGCCCTTGTGTAATCTCCTCCCCTTGGGCGAGGGTCGGACCTAGTGAACAGGATATGATAACAATGATGGGTCTCACTTCTCTTCTCTGATTAGGTCGTGCTATGGACTGACTGTTTGGGTGCCCCCCAAATGCATCGGTTGAATCCTAACGCCCAACGTGACGGTATTTGGAAATGGGGTCTCTGCGAGGTTATCAGGCCCTGGCAAAGAGGCCTGAGAGCAGTCCCAATCCCTTGTCCCTTCCACCAGGTCTGGACACAGGGAGAAAATGGCGGCCAACGAGGAAGTGGGCCCTAGCCAGACACTGAGTCTGCTGGCACCTGGATCTTCGATTTCCAGCTTCCAGAATGGACAGGAATAAGCATCTGTCATTTATAAGCCACCCAGTCGTTTTGCTATACAGCAGGACAAAGACAGGTTACAAAAGGCTGTGACTCTGGTCTTGTGAGCCTTGGCTCTGGCTCTGCCTGATGAAGCCGGCTGCCGTGTTCTGTGCTGCCCTGTGGAGACGCCCACGTGGCAAGCACCTGGAGAGGCTTCCAGCTGACAGCTCATGAGGAACGGAGTCCTGCCAACGACCACGGGAGCCAGCTCAGAAGCAGAACCTTCCCGGCTGAGCCTTGAGGTGGCTGGACCCTGGGGAGAGGGCCCAGCAAAGCCACCCTGAACCCTTGAGCCATAGAAGCTGAGAGAAGAGCTGTTTTCTGTGTGAAGACACTAAGTTTTGGGGTCACTTCTGACTCAGCAATGTATAACTAAGACAGAACGCGAAGCAAATCTCTCAGACTCATTAACCCTAGTCAAGTTCTTCTGGAAAAATCTCCACTTTGCTTGGCCAAGGTGGCAGCAGAGGGAGTTTCCCACACCGAGGCCAATGTAACTGAGCTCTTAGACTCCCTGGGGACAGCGGCCCAAAGGATTTCCATCCAGGGATCTGCAAAGGAGGTCTGACATCGGGGCTGAGGGGCGGCTGGACCGACTGGGCAATGAGCAAGTCTATGGATCCCCCTCCCCCGGATTCGGAGAGATGTTGCTTAAGTCCACAGAGAAGCTTCAAGGTGAAGGGGAAAATGGAGCTCTCTGGATCCACTGAGTCACGTGCCTGGGCGCTGTCACCTCAAATGGATAAGATACGCTTCGAGAATGCTCTCCAGGCCGGGAGCTGTTGCGGGATCTGGTATAGAGCAGGCACACAATAACATGTGCCGACTAATGTAACCAAGGTGGTGAAGCAGCAGTAATGATAGTGGTCATAATAATAATAATAATAATGGGCATTTATTCTGTGCCTCCTCTTTTGCCAGGTACCGGGCCAAGTGATTTGGGTTCCTTTTCTCATGAATCCTCAAACCACCCTGTGAGGCATGAATTGCTGTCCCCACTTTGCCAGTGGAGAAAACCGAAGGCCGCGGTGTTAGAGCAGCCTTTCCGAGGCCACGCGGAGGCTGCGAGAGCAAGAAGGAGACACGGGGTTCTGGCTTCGCTCTGTCCGTTTCCCGCGTGGATGACCAGTGCCCCCGCTGCGCGTTCTGGCCGGCGGGGGGGAGGGTGGTGGACGGGAGGGTGCTACTGTGTAAGTCCGGGCAATCTGGCTCCTGTCCCTCGCTCTGGACCGCTTCTTTTCCTTTTCTTTCTTTAATGTTTACTTATGTAGCCTGAGACCCGGAGAGAGTGTGCGTGTGTACAGGCACGAGAGGGGCAGAAAGAGAGGGAGAGAAGGAATCCCCAGCAGGCTCCACACCGTCCGCACAAAGCCCCACAGGGGGTTGATCCCACAGACCGTGAGATCATGACCTGAGCCGAAACCAGAGCCGACATCAACCTGCTGAGCTGCCCAGGAGCCACAGACGCCCTGCTCTGGGCTTCTTACAGAGCTTGCTGGGATCTCCATGGCCACCTAACTACTCCCAGGAACGTGCTCCTGGGTTTCCGCAAGGCTTCTACCCCGGAAACAGGTTCTGTGCGCTTCGAAAGACAATTCTTTATGCTTCCTCTCAATCGTGAAGGGCATTTGGCTCTTGAGATAAGTGGACCAGCACATACCAACCGCCAGCACGGGGCCGCTGGCTGAGAAATCTCAATTACCTCCGGTCCTGTCTGTCCCACTTTCCCCTGTCCAGGGTATCTAGAAACACATTTAGGAAACTGGAAAACGAAAACACCTCCTTGAGATAAGGACTGTTTCGGAAGGAGCCTAAAAATAAAGTACAATGGCGATCGGTGCACTCCTCCGTGTCACGCCGGCCTGGAGGGCCGCGGCTGCGTGATGTCGGGCAAGCGGGCACGGTCATGTCTAAGTCCCCATTCATCCGCCTGTACGCGCACCATCCCACACGGCAGG
Source organism: Neofelis nebulosa (assembly GCF_028018385.1). NCBI lineage: Eukaryota > Metazoa > Chordata > Mammalia > Carnivora > Felidae > Neofelis > Neofelis nebulosa. Next base: position 116,081,826 of record NC_080789.1, on the reverse strand, counting down.
CGGTGGCCACTGGAGACGCGCTGTCTGTGTAAAACACATCATTGCTGAAGTAGAAAAAGATATAAAAGAATACCGTTAATCTACTATCATGAGCCACCTATCCTTCGTATTATTGTTAATAGTTTTCACACCGGTTTTATGAAAAATGACAATGTTTTGAATCTATTAGGTTAAGTAAAATGTATTATGAAAACTTTTTTAACAATGGAATCCTGATCCAGATTTAGTCAGACTGTCCTCGTGTGCTTAATACAAAACAACCCTGGCTTAGGCGGGGTGGGGGGGGGGCACTGGGCACCCCACTCCTCCACAAATGCTGGACAGGTGACTCCACAGACGGGGGTTCAGGACCGGGGCAGAGGGATTCAGAGTCCTGTGGGCCTGTTTCATCTTCCAAATTCTTTCTGAATTCACCACCAAGTTTATGACTTGTTTGTTACCCTCTAGGCAGAAGGAATTAAAACTTAAAAAAAAAAAAAAAAGAAGAAGAAGAAAAAGAAGAAAAAAAACCTCTCCAGTGGAGACACAGATCAAAGGCAGCTGAACTTGGTCAGTGGCTTGCAGGATAAATATTATTTTGCGGCTCAAACAAATCTTCTGGCTGCCTGGGCAAGACATGTTGATAAGGCATTTTTTATGTCTCTTCTCTCCACTCTCCATTCCTCCAACCCTGGTGACCTCTTCTTTTTAGCTCTCTGAGAGGCCCCTTGTGATAGTGTAAGAATCAGAGAGCAAAGGCAATCCTCTGAGCTGTGCAGGAATACTTCTGGGCAGCACCGGCACGAGCTTCCCGTTCCCCTCTTGCCACGCTAACCACCGGGAGGGCTGGACGTTTGATGTGTTGTTAGTCTGCAAGGCCATCTCTGTTCTGTGTTTGAGTCTTCGTGACCACAAGCTACATGATTTTCGGGCCCTATCGCCTCCAAGGAGAAGGTCTGACGGCGTTTGTTGAAAGCGCCTTGTGAAAAACGGAATCTTAGGAGGAGCCGCCAGCGGACCCGGGACAGCTAACGCCGACAGGGTCCCGGGCGCTTGGAGCGGAGGGGCCTCATGCCAGGAAGTTAGCAGATTCTCTGGTCTGTGATAACAAGACAGGTCACATTGATTTAACAGTAGCGATGCGCCAGGCACACCGTCAAGTGCTTTGTGGGCATCGTCTCATTGGATCCTCACTGCAGTCCTGCTGGGTATTCTCCATTGTTCTTCAGTTTTTATTGATGGGAACGTTCGGGACTCACCCAACATCACACAGCTACTAAGTGGCAGAGTCAGAAATCAAAATCAAGTCTGTGTGCCCCCTAAGCCCAGGCTCTGAACCCCTAAGCTATGGCGATCGAACAGCCAGGTCTCTGGTACTATGCGCCCACACTTTCAGTTAAACTGTCAAACTAAGAGGGGTTCTGACTTCCTTTTGTTTTTCTTTCTCTCCTGACTTTCTTAATGAGGGTAGCTTTCTAAAGTTACTTTTAGAGTTTCTGCCGCCATCACACATCTCTCTCGATTTGAGTTTATTTAAAGGTCACTGTTCAGGCAATTCAGGGCTGCTGGTACCGTTGGTCTTCATACAGCTCTGGGAGGTACCATCCAGTCCAATGTTGTGCAGTGCACAACCCGCACAACGGTGCACAGGGCCTGTCATAAAGAAGGTCAAATCGTTCCTAATTCACTTGTTACCACCTCCGGTCTTCCCATGTCATTCCTGATGAATACACAACAATATGTTAAATGTCAAAAGTATCCCGTAGCATTGACCTAAATATCCTGGGCTTCTTCTCAATGTATTTAAGATAATACACTTAACTTCCAAATAGCTTCCTCTGTGGTTAGCTTCTCTAATCTTTCTGTAGGTAAAGTAGTGAGAACCAGAAAGTCATTAGGAGCGACGTCACCTCTGGCCCTATGGTTGTGTAAGAGTTTTTGAAGTTCTCATGAACCTCACAGTTCATCTGCAAGGTCACAGGACTTGTATCTTAACATGAAAATTCCCTACACCTACATATACAATGAGGTTTTCTCGGAACGTATGTGTGGATCCCCTGATAATTCCTTTTGGAGACTGCCTCTTTTGTTTGTTTGTTGTTTGTTTTTTCTCTTTTAAATAGCCTCAAGAGTGACTTTTTAAAACGTTTTTTTTTTTTCAATTTCAGTTTATGTTTGATCGGGGAAAAAGTAATCAAGATATATATTAGTTTTACCTATTAAAAAAAGCAAGATAATAAAATACGATACTGTTTTTCTTGTGTTAGCTTGCACACAGGCTCATGAACATTCCAAGAGCCGTTTGAAAATGTACTTCGAGGGATGGCATCATCCTGAAATCAATATGATCACCGTAAAGGAAAATAGTCATTGGATCTATAGAAGTAACGTTTCAAAGAAATACTTTATTTCCTTTTGGTCACGTCTGCCATGAGAGAATAGGGCACAGTCCTTGGTGCTGTGCGCCTGAGCGCATGCTAAAGAATGAATACAAGGTAAAAATAAATTTAAATAACCACCCAAAATGCTAAATTGAACTCTGTGGCTTGGCATAAAATTTAGGGCTTATGTTTAAAAACTTATTTTTGAAAGAAAAGCAGTTCGGAGGAGGGAGAAACCACTGAAACAGTAGTTCCTCTGCCAGCTTTAGCTCCTGACCATTAAGATGCCTGGCAACCAAATGTTCCAGAAACTGTAAATGCCAAGCAGCAGCCTCGGGCTGCCTCTGAGCTCACGCGCACACACACACTCTTGCTCAGAGGATTACTTACTCTGGAGACAGGCCAGGTTGCTCATGTATGGACCATCAGCTGGGCTTCTGAACCCCAAAAGCAAAGGGGTCCCGCAGCCATGCAACGCTGGAAGGGGCAGGTGCAGAGCCGTGGG